>NC_084839.1:61874666-62489666 GCF_033115175.1 Lepus europaeus
CTAATGAACACAGATGTAAAAATCCTCATCAAGCGAATTGAATCCAACAACATATCATAAAGATCTCCACCTGGAGCAAGTGGAATTTATCCCTAGTATGCAGGGATGGTTCAATATTCACAAATCAATAAATGGGATACATCATGTTAGCAAACTGAAGAATAAAAACCATGTGATTATTTCAATAGATGCAGAAAAAGCATTTGATAATATAGAACATCCTTTCATGATGAAAACATTATGCAAATTGAGTATAGAAGGAACATTCCTTAACACATCAAGGCAATTTATGACAAACACACTGCCAGCATCCTATTGAATGGGAAAAAGTTGGAAGCATTTCCACTAAAATCTGGAACCAGACAAGGAGGCCTACTTTCACCATTGCTATTCAGTATAGTCCTGGAAGTTTTAGCCAGAGCCATTATTCAAGAAAAAGAAATTAAAGGGAAGCAACTTAGAAAGGAGGAAGTCAAATTATCCCTGTTTGCAGATGACATGTTTCTATATATAGGGGAACCAAAAGACTCCACTAAGAAACTAATGGAACTCATAAAAGAGTTTGAAAAAGTTGCAGGACATAAAATTGTATACACAGGCAATGCCAGGGCTGAGAAAGATCTTCTAAGATCCATCCCATTCACATTAGCTACAAAAAACTAGATGCCTTGGGATAAATTTAACCAAGGATGTCAAAGATCTGTATGATGAAAATTGTAAAACATTAAAGATAGAAATAGAAGATACCAAAAGATGGAAAAATCTTCCATATTCAGGAATCGGAAGAGTAAATATCATCAAAATGTCCATAATACTGAAAGCTATTTACAGATTCAGTGCAATCCCAATCAAAATAACAATGACAATTTTCTCAGATATAGAAAAAAATGATGCTAAAATTCATAAGGAAACACTAGGGACCCCAAATAGTTAAAGCAGTCTTATACAACAAAAACAAATCCAGAGGCATCACCATACAAGATTTCAAGATTTACTACAGGGAAATTGTAATCAAAACAATCTGATACTGGCACTAAAAAATAGATATGTAGACCAGTGGAACAGAATAGAAATTCTACAAATTAATCCACCCATGTACAGCCAAGTAATATTTGACAAAGGAGCTAAAATCACTCCCTGGAGTCAGGACAGTTTCTTCTTCAACAAATGTGGCTGGGAAAATTGGATCTCTGCATGCAGAACTATGAAGGAAGACCCCTGCTTTATACCTTATACAAAAATAAACTCAAAATAGATCCAAGATCTAAATCTATGACTTGATACTGGTGGAGAACATTGTGGAAACTTTGTAAGACATTGGAATAGGCAAAGACTTGTAATAAAAGGCCACAGAAGCACAGGCCATCAAAGCCAAAATAGACAAATGGAATTATACAAAGCTGAGAAGCTTCTGCACTGCAAAAGAAACACTCAGTAAAGTGGACAACAAATGGGAGAAAATATGTGCAAACTATGCAACTGATAAAGGATTAATAAACAGAATTTACCAAGAGCTCAAGAAATTCAACAACAATCCAGTTAACAAATGGGTAAAGGACTGAATCAGGCATTTTTCAAAAGAAGAAATTCAGATGGCCAACAGACACATGAAAGTTTCACTAGCCATCAGGAAAATGCAAATCAAAATCACAATGAAGTTTCACCTTATCCCAGTTAGAATGACTCACACACAGAAATCAACAAACAATAAATGCTGGCAAGGATGTGGGGGATTTTTCTAATGTACTGTTGGGATTGTAAACAGCCATTTTCAAAGATAATATGGAGATAAAAAGCTGAAAATAGATATACCATACGACTTAGCCATCCCACTCCTGGGAATTTTTCCAAGGGAAATGAAATCAGCATATAAGAGTATTTTTTGTACTCCTATGTTAATTGCAGCTCAAATAACAATAGGTAAGATATGGAATCAACCCAGATTCCCATCTACTGATGACTGGATAAAGTAATTATATATGTAATATATAATTATATATTATTTTTATATCATATATATTATGTATCATATTATATATATTAGATGGTATGGAATGCTACTCAGCCTTAAAAAATATTGAAATCTTATTTTTTGCAACAAAATGGATGCAGCTGTAAACCATTCTACTTAGTGAAATAAGCCAGTACCCAAAATACATATATCCCTGATCTATGGTAACTAATATAGTATCAAAAATGTAATGTGTAGGAGAGAAATTGACATTTTGAGGCTCAATGAATTTCTATAGCCTTTGTCTCTACTGTTAGGAACAGTGTTTTTCTCTTCTTATTGTTTGTTGAACTGTTAACTTAGTATACAGTTAATCTTATAAGTACAAAGGAAATTGAAAGTAGATCATTGTAACAATTAAGAGAGGAAGGAGGAGGAAAGGTGGGAGAGCAGAATGGAAAGTACCACTATGTGCCTAAGTCTGTATATATGAAATTTATTTACCTTAAATAAGGTAAAAATTTTGAAAAAGAAAGTATCCACATATCCCTAAGGCCAGAGGTGGTTCTGTGGCAGAATGAACCTGATGTGTAAGAAATGTACACTTTACAGATCCTTACTGTATGCAGAAAAGTACAACTCATCTCGTGGGCTATGTGTATGCTTATAACATGCTTATAACATGCTGCTGAAATACATGAGAAATTGACACCAAAGCTTAATATCCCTCTCCACATTGTACCTTTGGCTTTAGAAATGATTTCTTCCCTTTCTAAATGGAATTGCTGGCCATTGCACTATACTGTGGATCTTACCACACTAATATTGGAAGAAATTAGTGGCCCACATGGTTGAGCATAAAGGCATAAAGAAGAGAGAAAAGCTTCTATTCCTAGAGGCTTTGATAACTGTTCCTTACCTTGAATATTTATAGAAGTTAATATATTAAATATTTAGACTAGAGGATCTACTGAAGAGTGAAAGCAGTTCCACATTATAGCATGTGATACATTGCAGGTTGATGTTAAAACTGTAAAATTAAGGACAGTTATCGTCAGTGATAAGGGAGTATACTTGTGTCATGAGGATGTGTTACTACAGAATATGCATGTCTGATTTGAGAGGTTCCTGATTTTATGCCTGTATTATCTTACCATGTAGTCCTGAAGGCCAGATATTTACCACTCTCCCTCTGAAGTTATCCATTGGCAATGAATGTAATACTAAACATTTTCAGTGTATTTCTAAGGTAACCGTAACTGGAGCAGAAGTTGAATGATCTAAATTCTTGCACACGTGCTGCCCTGCCAATAATTTATCTAGTACACGTTGCTTAATCTTTTAATGCTTGTGTTTCCTTGTCTGTACCATGGGCATGGGTATAATACCTATCCTGTGTATTTTACCTCATTCTTGAACAGATAAAATGTGCTGTGCCCATGAAGGAACAGCATGTGTTGAGAGGAAGTTAAGCCAGGAGAACTTCCAAGTTTATGAGTGGAAAGCCTTGAGACACTTTGGTGGTTGAATGTGGAAGACATTGGGAAATGGAGGTGGCTGTGGAAACTGTTTATGGGCATAAGGCATGCAGTAACTGGCTGTAACAAAAATTATGTAACTATTGGCAGGAAGATGCAGATGCTTCTACCAACAACAGTTTTTTGGTTTTTTTTTTTCAGTCAGACCCACCATACTCAATGATCAACAAGGGAGGCAGGACACACCAAATGTCAGTGGTGGCATAGTATAATAGTATATAGTCCAACTTGCTCTTATTCCAATCAACTTATCGTGGCCTGTGGCCTTGATTCTGAGTTCTGGACTGGACATTTTAATGTGACTCTCTGCTTGGCTGTGCATGCCTCTTCCAGGAATCTGACTTGGGCTCATTGTGTTGAGTTGCCTAGTATTAGCAGCTGCCTACTGGCTGGGGCCCCAGCTGGGCTCAATTTGTGCTCCTTAGAGGGTAATTAAAAAGCACTAGCATATGAATTTAGCCATATTCCTTAGGTTTTCTCATCTGGTTTTTGTTGTGGCAATAAGGAAATGCTTCTTTTAAAAATAAAGATTTATTTTTTATTTGAAAGTCAGAGTTATAAAGAAAGAGAGAGAGAGACAGAGTAGATATTTTCCATCCACTGGTTCACTGCCGAGATGGTCACAATTGCCAGGGCAGGGCCAAGTTGAAGCCAGGAGCCAGAGGAGCTTCCTCAGGTCTCCCATGTGGGTTGCAGGAGCCCAAGCACTTGGGCCATCTTATGCTGCTTTTCCCGGGTCATTAGCAGGGAGCTGGATTGGAAGTGGAGCACCTGAGACTAGAATTTGTGCCCAAATGGAATGCCTGCATTGTAGGTGGTGGCTTTACCCACTGCGTCACACTGCTGGCCTCCTCCTGTTGGGTCTTTGAAGACAAAATGTTCTCAGATTTTGTCATGGTACAAAATGGGAGTGGAAAGAACATGGGAAAACACTGGCAAGAAAGCAGGCAAATTATGGAGACACTGTTTCTTTTTCTAAGTTTTCAGGAAAAGAAAAAACTTGTGCAGTTAATGGAAAATAAAGCAGCAATAGTAAAGAGCCTTTTGGTCACATGTTAGACGTGAGTCTTGGATCTCCCTCTTCAGGTACAAAGCAGCTACGTAGAGAAAGACAGTATAGTGTGGGAATCCTGATTATAAATGCAGCAAAAAGATGCTATTTATAGTGTGCTGTATTCCTGCAGGTGAGTTCAGTGTGGATTTCAGAGCCATAGAGTAACTGGGTCAGGTGTGGAGATTCTAAGAGAAAAGAACCGCTGGAAGAACCTGGTGGACGTTGATGGTAGCTCAGGGTCAGCGGCTCTGTTCATTTTATTCAGGAATGAAAGGGCAAGTATGGAAAACACTATGACTTTGTTTAGGGAGGATTTTCTTGTGGTAAGAGTTCCAGTAAAGTAGCTTGGTTTGAGGTTTGAACTTGGCAATATTAATGGGAAGTTGGGCTGTAATAACTTGGAAGATGGTTTCCAATACCTGCTAGTAAAGTTTCCTATGTTTGTTTGCAATTTAGGGTAAAGAAGCGGGTCATAGCTTAAATGGAAATGATCCAAAAGGTAAAAATAGAACCCAAGGACTCATTTGTGCTTAGTGATGTGCCATTAAGTGAAGTATTTAGGTTGTAGAAAGCAAGAATACCAGATTATGGAATATATTCAGACATTTGGGAAAGTGTTTCTATAAAGAAAAAACAAAATACAGCTTGTAAAAGAAAAATTTTATGTTAAAAATGAAATTAAACACTATTAAATCTTGGTTTAAATAAAAAATCTATTTGAACATATATTAAGGAAGATCACACAAACTGATAGGATGTGACTAAAGCTACAGTAAAGAAAAATATATAACCATAAATGTTTTAATTAATATAAAAGGCAGACAAAAAAGCTGAGCATTCAGTTTGAGAAGTAAAAAATAAGCAGAACCTGTAAGAAGCATAAAAATAGGGTTTTAATGAAAAAGTAGAGAGAGGCACAGAACAGGAAGGGAGGTGGAATTACATCCCTCACTTTTGAAGCTGGATGAAGATTCCATATGATATTATCCATCTTTCACTTCTATTCTTTCTGAATTCACCTTACTCACCTAGCAACTTGTCTGGTTCAGCAACTTACCTGGTAGGTTGACTGAGACTCATTTGGGTGACCAGAACTCTCAGTCTTGTGCACTTGTCCATTAACTGTCAAAATTGGACAAGATAGTACCAAAAGTGGCCCTGTGGATCATTCTTCCCTGGCCCAGCAGCTCTATTTCCTCTTGCTGATGGAGTCTGTCACCCTAATGACTCCATGGCAATGTCTTGGCAGAGGATCCTGAAGGAACAAGATGGAAGTCATAACTTATAGCTCAGTGGGATTTTTGCTGTGTCACTTTTTTGTCTGGGATTTATCATCTCTAAATCTACAGAACTTGAAGTTTGAGGGGGCAAGAGTCACAAATTTCCATACGTGAGTCACTGTGATGGTGGCACATACTGCCCTTCCTCTTTTAAACTGTTTTTCCTTGAACTCCTACATTCCATTTGTGGAGATTAGGCATTGGGTAATGTTCATTGATTTAGGTGGATATTACAGTCTTGGGAGGGTGGGTCATTCTCACAGAGCATCATCTCTCATTGGCACCCACCTCAATTGAACTTTCAAAAGGCCAGCAACTTCTGGGTGATGCAGTATGTAATAGAAATAGTGGAATAAAAGGAATGTACTCACTGTGGCACTTTGTTTTCTGTAGAGTGGTAACCCTGGTCCAGTGGTATATTTATGGGATCTGGGGCAGTGGATCGAATATTCTAAGATAGTGATGCTGGCTGAGCTCTACAGACAGGAAAGGGAAACCCACGTGCAGAATGTGATTCAGTTCCTCTCAAGATGATTGACTCGTGTGGCAGGGATGCATTGTCGGCATGAGTCTCCTTGAGAGATTGTGCCATTTCAGAAACTCAGCATTGCTCTCTCTCTTTCCGGTAGTTTTGACATTTGGTGGCAGCAGTAGCTAGGTCAGACCTGGTGACTGGGAGCCGCCGCCCTTAGGCCATGTACAATCCCCATCTCTATCTCTATGGCTGTGCTGTTTTCTACACACACAGTGCCAGTACTAGGGTGGCTGATGCAGCAGAGGCTGGTTAACATCAACTGAGTAAGTTAGCCAACCTACCTGGTTGTTTAGTCCTTCTACGGTGGCAGATACTCTCTGGCAGGTGAGTACTCAGGAGATTGAAGACCTTCATCTTCTCTGGCTGTTTGTATAGATTTATGTTCCTGCTTTTTGTGCAACTCTCCTTGTCCATGATCTTCTTATCTCTCTCCTTCAGGCTTCTGACACACCTATACATCACTGACCATTGGCCTTAGTCCATTGTGTATCTGACCTTGGGCCACTTTTCTTCCACACCAACTTCTACCCATTGGGGGGATTTTCCATGACATGCCTTTCTAGGCCAGCTGTGAGTGGGGCTTTAATGTAGCAGCTGTTCATTTTTACCTGGCACCCACATATTAGGCAGGCACACCCATGCTCAGTCTTTGGTTCTTCGGTTATTGATTGCATGAGGGAGTCCACAGGTCTGAGCATAGGGTGGGGCACTGGTGTAACAGAAGGTAATGACATAGGCTGTCTGGGACATCTTATTATGCTGCTAGTTTGTGTTTCTGGCCATGTTTCTTGCACATTATTAATCTTCTGATAAATTGCTGCTGGGCCAGCCTGCCTTATTACCTGCTAGGCTTGACAAAACCTCGTTCATGATAAGCAGTTATGGTTATATGGTCATTTAGAATCCTATGGTCAGGAACTACATATGTACCAGGAGCCAGTACCATACAGGAAATGTTTTCAAAAGTTTTGACTATTAGGCTACAGATGGCATGACCTTGCTGCAGAACTGAACCCTCGGGGTCTACACTGTGATTCTCCTCAAGTCCATGTGGTGTCTCTTCCCATGCCAGTGCTGGTACTCTAACAGTAATGTGGTCCAGTGGTCCCATGGCAGGCTTACTTCCATCATAGACTGGTCCTGCTCTTTTCTGATGGGAGCCCCACCCAAACTGGCCACCCGTCATGTCACCCGAGAGGGAAGGTTGGGCAGTTTCTCAAAACAGGGAATGTGTTCCCTTCAGAACCTGGACTGCCACTCCCTGTGCTTCCTTCTTGTTGATCAGATATGTGAGGTGCAATTGTGCCTCTTTTAATTTTGGAGTAATGGCCCAGCATTCTTGGATCTCTAAAGACTTCACTGACTAGGCAGATACTGTGGCGTAGTAGAGGAAGCCTCTGCCTGTGGTGCCGGCATCTCATTTAGGTGCCAGTTCATGTCCTGGTTGCTCCTCTTCTGATCCATCTTTCTGCTTATGGCCTGGGAAAGAAGTGAAAGAAGATGCAAGTACATGGGCCCCTGCACCTACATAGGAGACCCAGAAGAAGATCCTGGCTCCAGGCTTTGGTTTGGCCTAATTCTGGCTATTGTGACCATTTGGGAAGTGAATCAGTGGATAGAAGACCTTTCTCTCTGTCTCTCCCTCTCCCTGTCTATAACTCTGCATCTCAACTAAATAAATAAAATCTTTTTTTTTTTACACTGCAAAAAGGTCATCTATTTACATGAGTGATTTAAAGACATTATGGTTTTCTTTACAAACAGATGTAGGAACAGGAATTGTCCACTTTTAAAAACTCTACATTTCAACCCTCCACTATTAGAATCCACTGAATTGCGGCGTATCAAAGGCTAAATAAATAAAATCTTAAAAAAAAAAAAAAACTTCATTGATATGATGGGTCCCTGAATATTCATTTGATTTATTTCCTACCTTCTGGAAACATATATCTTCTACATACTTTTTACTTACCACACCCCTGCCCAATATACATAATGTTATCAATATAGTGAACATTCTGTAAAAAGTCCAGTTGATTCCCTTCCCTTAAAATTGTAGTGTGATATGTAGTGGGCACTGTGGTACAGCAGGTTAAATTGCCGCTTGGAACTCCCTCCTTCCATATTTCAGCCCCATTTACTCTGCATTTCCAATCCAGCTCTCTGCAAATGCACTTGAGGGACAGCGGATGAAAGCCAAAGTACTTGCGTGCCTGCTGCCAGTGTGGAAGACACAGATGGAGTTCCTGACTCCTGGCCTACTCCTGGCTATTGTGGGCATTTGGGGAGTAAACCAGTGGATGAAAGATCTTCCCTTCTCCCCCCTCGCCCCCGGCCCTCTCTCTCTCTGACTTTCAAATAAATAAAAAAAAAATTTTAAAGAGTACTATGGCGGGGGTCAGGAGGTTTAAATAGCCCCTTGGCAAGTCTGTTAATGTATTCTGTTGTTTGTTCCAAAGTGAAAAGAGAACTGTTCCCTGTCCCTTTTCCTGATAGGCATGAAAAACTCCACATTTACCAGCTCGGTGAGTACATACCATATACTAGAGGCCAAGTGTATTGACTTCTAGAAACTTGTGACATGAAAGCTGCAATTGAAACTGAGTTTGATGTCATCCACTGCCATTCTCCAGGATCTGACTGGCTTTTGAAGGGAACAGATTGGTGAATTAAGTAATGAACATAATGGGACCACTGCCCTTAGTTCAGGTGGGAGTCGTTAGAGGTGGTAATAATCTGACATTTTTCTTCAGGGAAAATGAATTTTATTTATAATTTTTCAATGGGGAGGCGCAGTTTCAAAGGTTTCCACCCAACCTTCCTGACTACAATAGCCCTTACTACAGGGGCTAATAAGTCCATGTACTGATATTACCTACTACCAAGTATGGCCATTCCAATGGTACATTTGGTGTCCAAGGAAATTTTTCCTGGGTGGATCTGTGGACTTAGTGGGCTTTGTATGAGCAAGACTGAGTCCAGGACTCTATTGATTACTTAGCCCCTAAAAGCTCTCTCTCTAACAGGTGGCCATGGGGACATCTTTGTGCTTAAACATTAAATCGGCTCCTGTGTTCTTAGTACTTGAGAAGTTGGTTTATTCCACTTTCCCCAAATTGTGCTCACTGTAATAAGTGGCCATAGGTCTCTCTGGAGAAGGATTGGTGAAATTATTACTATGCATACTTGGATGGGTATTAACAGGGTCTTTCCCTCTGAGCACTCAGCCTCTCCTTTAGTAACGGGATTCTGAATATAAAAATTAGCTCAGGTTCAGAGACTGGATAAAGGATTATGCCTTTTTATTGGGGTGTCAGTCTTCAGCCTCCTGCGCATTCATCCATGACTTCTTCAGTTGTTAGATTAAGCAGTGCCTTTACTGGCTGCCAATCTATTTTGTGCTCAGCATGTCATGTTTTCTTAACCATTTACCTAGTTCTCCATGAGTCAAGTCTTCCCAGCTGCTGCTTGGATCTTGGAAATCATTACCATAATTGGGCCTGCAGTGGACTGAATGTTTGTGTCCCCTCAAAATTCATATATTGCGATCCTTACCCCTCATTTGATGGTATTAGGAGGGTGACACCTTTGGGAAGTAATTAGATTTGAGGGTGGAGGCCTCATGCACCAGGTTAGTACCCCTGTTAAAGGGATCCTGGTGAGCTCTCTTACTTCTGTAATTTGAGGAGAGGATAAAATAGAAGACAGCTATATGAACCAAGAAGCAAACCCTACCTAACATGGAATCTGTTGGTTCTTGATCTTGGACTATTTAGTCTCCATAACTGTGAGAAATAAATGTTGTTTATTTTTTTCTCTGGTATTTTTGTAATAATACATGAACAGAATAAAGCAGTGCCCACCTTGCTCTGACAAGTAGCACCTGCACGTCGTCTCCATTGTTACTAATGAGTCCAGTTCTGTGAGGCTCTCCTTCCCTTAGCCCCTGTTTGTAGAGCATTGTATCTCTCATCAGCCAGTCTCAGCCTTACCGTTCTCTAATTGGGCTGTCCCCTGGTCCTCATTGCAGAGAGTTGTCACCAGGTGAGCTTTCTTGGCCCACATGGCATATCCACTTCAGCATGCCAACTTCCCTGAGCTTTTACACCTCATCCTACCACCTACGATGGCAGCTTTGGCATTTCTGTTTTGCCTTCTATGGGCTCTTCCTTTCTTTAATCTTTTAAGAGTAGTTTAAACCACATTAGCACAATTTCCTTGGCCATCATAGGAAATCCTGTATTATAGACCAGTGTCCCTATATTGATAAAATCTCCCTTACCCACCTGTATTTCCTGCCTTCACTCTTTTCCAGCACCCTGAGGATCCTATCGTGTACATACTCTCCCAGCATTTATCAGGATGAGTTGGTTAGGCCTTAACACCATCTTGGGAACATGGTTTCTCTCCTCTCTTGGCAGATCTAGCACATCTTCAGCTAAATTACCTTGTAACTTGATCCTAGGTATCACTGTTTTGTCAGTAGGGCTACAAGTATGGGTACAGTTTGAGGGAGGCCTTTCAGGACAGAGTCCTTAGTACTAACAGGGAGTAGTGGGCTGCTTCTGTGGGCCCAGAACTCTGAGAGATTTGTAGGAAAAGGGCTTCAACTACGTTGATCAAAATGACCCACCCAAATTCCATCATTCCACTCTCAGGACCCTGACCCTAACATAGCAGCCTTGCCAGGAGTGAGAATTCAACATTCTCTGGAGCCTTGCTACCCTTAAACTAAGTCTTGACCTTTTTTCTTAGAATCTCTTCACGTGCTACCAAGGAGGTCTCTGGATCTCATGTGTAGTCCCCAGTTAATGAAGTTTAGCAGCTTTTATCCTTTTCTTGTCTTTCTCCACTGCGTCAGTACCACTCAGCAAATCACTAGATTCCATGGTCCTTATGATTAGTACTTTTCCAGAATCTCTTAGAAGCTTAAGCTACTGTGCCTGCCAGTGCACTTTCTTCTGAGGGTGTCATAGCCTAGGTTGTCACTGATAAAAGTTGTAACAGTTGCACTGCTGCAACACTGAGCTACCTATCATAGGGATGGGGTCCTCATTGCCAGCTGGTTAGCAGGAGATCCAGTTCCAAAAGGTCAGTCTTCTATGCTGATCACTCCTGGCAACAGTTGTCTTAGGATTGGTTCCCAGGGAAATAGGCTCTGAGATTGTGACTTACATGCAAGGTATGTATTGATGAATGCTCAGGATCAATTCCTTCGGGAATGGAAAGGGAGCTGTGAAACTGTGGTGCAGTTGTTTCAGAAACTTCGTCTACTTCCATGGGCTTCCCAGAGCTGAGATGGTTTTTTAACATTTCCCTGTCTGGAGGTAAGGGGCTTAGATCTTGATATTCACAACTTAACAGTTACTGAATGTACAACGTTGGGAAGACAAGTGAGCCCCTGGCCAAAGCAGCTGCATCCTGCTAAAGAGGATTTGGTGAGAGATTCAGCTTAAATGTATCATCCATCGATGCCTATCAGCTGGGGAAATGCTTGCTTAAGTCCAGAAGGAGACCTCGAGCCTCACATCCCGGAGCCTAGTGTAGTTTTTGAATGCCAGAAGTAACCCAGTAAAAATTATGAGTAAGAGGATCCTATTAATATTGGCAAATAAAAATATAAATTGTATTCATAAAAACTGAACTTAGTGAGAACCTTAAAAACTTAATTGAAAAAAAACAACAAAGCTTTATTGGGAAACATTAATATCTTGATATATGAAAATACTTCATTTCTGAATAAGAAGACTTAATAGTGTCAGTTATTTTCAAATTAACAGGATAGAATATCCCAAAATAGACTTAAGTATATAAAAGACTTTGTATAAGTTAAATGTGGTGTTTATAATTGCTCGGGAAAGAAAGGATTATATAATAAATGCTTCTGAAACAAATGGCTAGCCATTTGGAACAAAAATTAGATTTTCTACCCCACACCATTTACCAAACTAAGTTCCACATGAATTAATTGTTTAAATGGAAAAAAGAATCAATAAAAATACTGGGAGAAAATACAGGTGCTTTAAAAAAATCATCTTTTTTCAAGGAAGGCATTGAAGATATGATAGCAAAGCTAGATGATATGTAAGAAAAGAATGATAAATTATATTTACTAAATAACGACTGCTGATGAAATCATAATGAAAATTTAAAAGCAAATAAAAACTAGAAATAAAATATTTCTAAGCATAGATCAACTACTAAGGTATAAAAAAACTCATGATTTAAGAGAAAGACAAGCACCCAGTTAAAAAAATATAAAGGACATGAGCAGATACTTCACAGAAGCAGAAGAATAAAGTCAATCTATGAAAATATTACTATTAAGCATTAATTAAAAACCTGCAATTGAAAGCAACAAGTGTCATTTATCACTTATCATGTTGGATAAAGCATTTTAAAATTGAAATTCCCACTGTTGTCCTGGATGTGGGAAGTGCATGTGTTCAAATCCAGAGATTATAGGCTGCAGAGTGGGAAGCCAAAACTCATTTCATTTCCTTTGACCAAGGAGTTCCATTTCTAGGAATGAATCCTAAAGAAACAACCATTGAAATGCACAAAGACTTCTCCACAATGATGGTCATTATACAATTCTTGCTAATACCAAATGCTGGAAACAACCGAAGTCTCACAGCAGGCATTTGTTGAATCAATAATAGCTTGTCTGTATCATGAAATAACCTGTAAAAATGCTGTAGAACAATGTTTAGTGACAGAAATCTGTGCACAGTAGAATGTTAAGTGAATTTAATAAGCAGCAAAATGTAATGCACAAATGGTCTCATGTTTTTGCTCACGCATAAAAGAGAAAAATGCACCTGAAATTATATACTCTAAAGTAGTAGTGATTATTCCTAGTTGGCCAGGTTTTGGATAAATTGAACGTTTCTTCTTTTCTGCAGTGTTCTTTGAATCAAGTTGCAGTGTATACACTAAAAGTAAATGAAAAAGTTCTATGATAAGTTAGTCCTGATTCTATCCTGATGCTATCCTGATGACTTTAGGAGGTATGGGTCTAACTAAGAAAATAAAAAACTATAGCATCAAATACTTCTCCAGTGAACTTGAGTTTTTAAAGGTATACAAAATTTTAAAACAATAAACACTAAACTGTGCATAAAAGAGAATGTCTAGCATAAAAAAGAGAAAGTGAAAGAAAAAAAATTCAAAAGTCAGAAAATGAAAGCCCAAAGCAAAGTGGACCACAGCTTACAAAAATGCCTAGTACAGGGAAAAGGATTTAAAACTCGGCATGGGTGAGAAGAAAAGAAACCCTTTTGGCTGAGTGCTTGGCAGCACTGGGGTCCTGTCGATGAATGATTAGTACAGTGCAAACTCCATCAGTCTATTTTACATTCATCTTTTCTGCCAAAAGGAATGAAACTGGGTTGCAAAAGGAAGAACGAACATCAGTAGGAAGGAACCGTAGCCCAACGTGAATGAACAGATCCGGGGCGCTCCCTGTATTGGGGGGATTCTCATTTCCTGGCTGGAGCTGATGCAGTCCTCTGTTGTTGCACCTGAGAGGGCAACCCACTGCCAGTGTTTGTGGACCAGCTGTGGAGGGGCTCCGGGAGGGGACAGCCGATGGGCGATGGGCCAGCACAGCTCTTTTGTTTTAAAAAAGAAAGGTGAAGCCTTTGCACTTCAGGCTGGTGAGCAATGTTGTTCTCAAATAAGTTGCTAAGGGGAAGGCTCAGAGGCAACTAATAGTAGTAAGCAAATAATCTCCATTAACTATAGGTGGACTAAGTGGGCCAACATCAGAGAACACATGAGAAACACCATGTCAGCACTGTGCAGGTGACATTGAGCAAGAGAAGGTCAAGGTAGAATGAGGATGCCACGTACATGCACCTGGGGAGTGCTAGGAGATGGTGTATGTGAGAAACCGGAGTGAGACAGTGGTGCTTTGTGTGATTTTTGTAGGAAAACTGCTGGGAAAGGGCAAGGCTGTGGATTAGTTCTGGCATTTCAATCAATAGTGCAGAAGTTGTTGATTCAATGCAGGCATCGAAGCTTGAGGAATGGGTTGGAGAATGCTGGAAGGGCTCCCACAACTGGGGCCCACTTCTCTGCTGGATTCTAGGCTAAAGTTGATGATTGTCTGACCCATTTCTTGGCAGTGGTTTTCAATGGCTAATAGGAGCAAGATGAAGAAGTAAGAACCACAGTCAAAGAAGAAGATGTAGCAACTTTTAACAAAAGGAAAGATTAAAGCCATTTAAAGTCCCAAGTGTTAACCTGTTTCCCTTTCTGTCCCTCCCTGCCTCTCTTCTTTCCTTTTTTTTTTATTTTTTGGCAGGCAGAGTGGACAGTGAGAGAGAGAGAGAGAGAGACAGAGAGAAAGGTCTTCCTTGGCCGTTGGTTTACCCTCCAATGGCCGCTGCGGCCGGCGCACTGCGGCCAGCGCACTGCGCTGATCTGATGGCAGGAGCCAGGTGCTTATCCTGGTCTTCTTTCCTTTTGCTCTTAAACATTTGTGAAGCTGCTATTGTAAACAAAATGTGATGCTAAACACTAGGAATAGTCACTCATTGAACAAATATTTAAATGCTTACTAGGCACTGGAGGTGGAGCAGTGACCGGGATAGGAAAGAAATCTGTCTTCATGTGCTTTATAGTTTAATGTGGTAGAGGTGGCAGGTAAGGGATAATGAATGGTAAGCAAACGAGTATGTAATCCATGAAGCTGTGACATGTGCTACATGAAAAACAATCAGGGCATGCAGGTGGAGAGTGGTGGTGGCAAGCTGTGCTGGTGTGGAGGGGGCCTCTCTGGAAAGGTGGCCTGTGAGCAATGAACTACATGAAGCGAGGCTTGAGCTGTGCAGATCTGGGAGCAGTCATTTCTAAAACTGATACCTGAATGGTGAATAGGAGTTTTCCAGTTAAGCAAACAAAACTGGAGAGAAAAATTATCTTGTAGACACAGGGAATAGCTTGTACAAAGTCCCAAAGGAAAGAAAGAGCGTGATTTGTATAAGCGATTGAAGGAAGTTTGGTTTGCAATGTGATGAGAGCAGCCAAAGATAAGCAGAGACCCAAACACAGACAGCCTTGTAAGTCCTGCTCAAGCTCTGGGCTGGCTCTTGCTAGCACTCACTCTCCCTCACCCCCACCCCCCCGGGCCCAGGGCCAATGAGGAATCTTCGGTGGTTTTAGGTAGGGTAGTAATACAATTAAATTTTTATTCACAACTGCCTTTGGCTGCTGTAAGGAGATATGGTCGCAATTGCATGTGGACAAGGTGAGGAAACAGGGAGACCACTTAGGAAGTCGTTGGGGAATCTGAGTAAGAGAAATTGGTGGCCTGAACAAGGCTAGTGATGGTGAAGAGTGTGAAAAAGGCACAGATCAAAGATGGACCAGGGAGGGGCTGGCATTGTGGTGTGGTCAGTAAGGCCTTTGCATCCCACGTGGGTGTTGGTTTGTGTCCTGGCTGCTCCCCTTCTGATCCAGCTCCCTGCTAATGACCTGGGAAAAGCAGCAAAAGATGACCCTATTGCAACCCACACGGGAGACCAGAATGAAGCTCCTGACTCTTGGCTTTGCCCTGACTCAGCCTTGGCCATAGCAGCCATCTGGGGAGTAAACCAGGAGATGGGAAATCTCTGTCTCTGTCTCTCTCTCTCTCTCCCTCCCTCCTCCTCCTCTCCTCCCCTCTCCCGTCTCCCCTCTCCCTTTTTCCCTCCCTCTCTCCCCATCTCTCCCTCTTTGACCTATAAACAAACAAACAAATAAATAAATCTTTTTAAAAGAGAAGTGGACCAGGGAGGATACGCAGAAGAAGACTCAAAATGGCAGCCAAATCACGGCTGACATTTTGTGGGGGATGGTTTACTTGCTAAGGAAGGGCAGCAGGTGTGGGGTGAGGAAGGGGAAGGAATGGTGCGGAGTTCAGTTATGCAGTTTTAATGAGTTCAAAATACAGAGGGGCCACCAGATGACAATAGCAAGTAATCTGTGAGTGTGAAAGCCAGATGGGAGACATAAGTGGGTCACATATCAATATATGTTGCAAAGACCAAAAGACTGGTTTGAACTGGGTTCAGATCCCCATTGACTGATCTTTAAGTGAGACAATTGAATTAGATATCATTGCTGTCATTAAATATCAGCTTTTAAATCCTGTGTCAAGGGTGAAAAATAAAAGCTGAACTTGTGAGAAGAAAAACTTTAAAAGGATTCTCTGCATAAATAAGTAATCTTTTTTTTTTTTTTTTTGGACAGCCAGAGTTAGACAGAGAGAGAGACAGAAAAGTCTTCCTTTTCCATTGGTTTACCCCCCAAATGGCTGCTACTGGCCGGCGCCGTGCCGATCCGAAGCCAGAAGCCAGGTGCTTCCTCCCGGTCTCCCATGCGGGTGCAGGGCCCAAAGACTTGGGCCATCCTCCACTGCACTCCTGGGCCACAGCAGGGAGCTGGAATGGAAGAGGGGCAACCGGGACAGAATCTGGCACCCCAACCGGTACTAGAACCCGTGTGCTGGCGCCACAGGTGGAGGATTAGCTTAGTGAGCCGCGGTGCCGGCCAGTAATCTTTATTTTGCGATTGATGGCCTGGAGACTCATGTCTGCTTACCTTTGTGGCAACAAAAAGAAAAGGGTAAGAAAGATGCTGGAGATGCTCCATATGCAAATCAGAAGAAGAGAAAGACACACTCAGAAGGATATGACCAAAGAAGGGGACGGTGCAGTGGAGGTAAAGCAAAATGCGCAGGGAACTACGCGAGTGTTGTTCAGTCCGGGTTATTGAAGTACAAAGAGGATAGCAAACAGGAAGGAAGGAAAAAACAGTAGAGAGTCATCATTTTGGGAATAAGGATACTGAGAGGCAACAGTCAGCGGTGCAGACACCTGTCTGTAAGAACCACAGTAATGAGGTTGTGAGTGAGAAAAAATTGACCAGAAGTGGAGTCAAGGGCTACAGTGGAGGACAGGGTAGTGTGGTTGATAGAGAAAGATCACTTGGAGCCTTAAGCAATCAGGTTGTAATATTTACAGAAATATTGTTGGTTTGCTTGGCAATGTTTGGATGACTGTAAATATCCATCATGTTGTAGGATCTACTGCCAGTGAGTATCACATATGATAACAGAATTGTGACTTCTTGAAACAGTGTAAAATTCTTTACACATGTAAGCAGTGATTACTGCTTGAGCTTTTTCTGTCTGAAAAATATTCCTTTGATCAGGATATGGTACTTATATGTTCTCACTTGGTAACACAAAGTAGTAGATCAGAGAAGGAAGGGTGTGCTTTGCTTCTTGAGGGAAGAGGGGTGGAGGGGGGAGGTTCACAGGCCACAAGTGGGAACTTGAACAATTTATTGCAGATAATTTAGGACCATGATATTCAGATTCCTCTGCACATCTCAGCTAGGTCTAAAGGGATCTACTGTCAATCCTGTTAAAGTCTCAATTTCACAATTGTTTCATTCTTGCAAGTGCCTTTGATAAATCAATGAGTTTCTTTTCTTTGAAAAAAATTTTGTTTATTTGAGAGGTAGACATGGAGGGGAAGAAGGAGAGAAAAAAGGGTAAATGAGAGGAGAGGGAACTCCCTATATGCTGGTGCCCTCTCCAAAGGCCTGCAAAAACTTGTCTGGGTCAGTACTGAAGCCAGGAGCAAGGAATCCAATCCTAATCTCCCATAAGAGTGTCAGGAACCCGATCGCTTTAGCCACCACCTGCTGTCTCCCAGGGTCTGCATTGGCAGGAAGCTGGAGTCAGGAGTCAGGAGCCATGAGACAGTAATCAAACTCGAGCGTGGAACATGGGCATCCTAACCACCACTCCAAAATCAATGTTTCTTAATACTCTCTAGATGTGTGCAAATGTCATTTGAAGGCAAATAACTTGGTGAGGTAGAATTTTGGGAAGGCATAGCCTCTTTTATGATTTTCTCAGCTGATATGGATCCAGGCCAGTTAATCGGGAGAGATGGAGTGCAAGAGAATTACTATATTCATTGGAGGGTAAGCATACATTTCATGGATGCATTTTTTCTCTTTGTTAATGTAGTTAGTAAGGTTTTACTTCTTAGGTGGGGAAAAAAACCTGGGTAACTCGAAGTTGAGTTTGTCACATCCTTGGCCCCTGACTAATCCAGTCTCCCCTCAGCAGCGTTTATGGGGAACAGAACAGTCTGTATCCTCTGCATTTCCCACATCGATGTCTTTTAGCTTCTCCTCTCATGTTTGCTCCTGTGTCTTTGCACCATTGTTTTTAGTAATAGTGATGTCAGTACACTACCTTGAGAACATTTTCTCGTGGTTTTGAAAATGGCTACTTTTAGAGTGTGTGCTCCTCTGCTCCTTCCTACACTCCTGGGAGAGAACGGCCTTTCCCTCCTTGTTCTTCCTGTGTGCTTGTTTTCTGTCCTCTCTGCTTCTTTTTCTTTCCCGTGCATTGCGGGATGCAACTGAAGAGGTTAATACCTGAAATGAACTCATTCCTGGTCCTCTTCTCCCTTTTCCACACTTAGATCCTTGACTTGAGTCTGCGTTGTGGGAATTGTTCTGGAGTTGTTCCCCATCTCCAAGGTGGCTGAGCAGCATTCTACATGTGGCAGGCACATGGCTGCCCATCCTGCCTTTGCATGGGATTGGATGTTGATTGACATGGCACCAATAGCAACTTTATGTTACCACAGCTCAAAACTCTGCTGTGTAGCTCACCAGGCGGCAAGGGCTGACCCAAAGGCCTGGAGAAACCAACAGTGTCTGGGCCTGTTTTCATGTTTAATTTTGCTCTGTTCCATTTGAGAGGCAGGGAGGGAACACTGTGTGTGGTTCTGAGCCTCTGGGGTATAAGTGACATTCTGAAAGGGTCCCCTCCTTCCTCTGTGGCTGTTCCCCAATATAATAGAAGCAGGGCCATGTGGAAACACCCCAGGCTTTCAAGTTAAGCTGGTACATTTGGGGAATTGAGGGAAAGAAAAACCTTCAGCATGGAAGTAAGCAAAAACCCTTTAAAATATCTGAAGACAAATGAAAGTAAATTGGGCCACCTTGCCTTTTCCCTTCCCGACAAGATTTTGCATGTAGTCACACAAACGTAATCACTGTGCCTTTGAGGGCTCCACAAACACTTGATCGGTTTAAGAGGAAGGTGTGGAGAGCTGGGCTGGTGGGGACTGGGTCCCAGAGGACGGGATGGCAAAGGATGTGCAATCCCATGGATTATCACCCTCCTCCCCTTATACCATATTTAAGTGCATCTAAGGTGCTTTCTAGTGTAATAGATACCATTATTTCATGTTTTATTAAGGAAGGAAAACAAGCACTATCTCTTAAGCTGTGATATTGCCATTTTGGTAAGATGCATCCTGATTTTACAGATGTTAATATGTGAGTTGTCTTAGGATAGGTGAAATACAGTAATATAACATCTGCAAATCTTACAGGGGAAGAGACACTACCTACTCTTTATCCAATTCCCTTGACCAAAACAGTGCAAACATTACATTTCCTTGGGGTTCTCTTGAACAGGCTGTACAGACCTTATCTGGTATAACCTCAACCAGTTGGTAATTAGTTGTGACTTAAGTTGCTCATAGGAAGTTAGCTTTGTCCCCTCAGGCCAAGAATGGGCAAACTTGTGAATCAGATGGTATATGCCTTTCAGACATGGCTATGTAGAGGTTTCCAATTCATTTCTGTGACGTCCTACTTAGTATTTTCCCCAGTACTGCACAGCATCATACCCCATAATGATTGTTGGACTGTCTGTAGAAACTAATCAGTGTCCACATTTTAGGAAAATTCTCCAAACTCCTTTAAAGAAATCTCAGAATCTCTCTACATCAAAACTTACTGGGTTCCTTTCCCTTAGGCCTTTGCTGGGTAACTAGCTGGATGCTCTGGGACTGAATAGAGATAAGCTCATAACAGCTTAGGTCATTCCTCCCATGAAACACAGTTAAGGTTAATTGGGGCCGTGTTGAAGCTCTTTAATCTTAGAAATGATTAGTGAAAGATCAAAATCATTAAGAAAATATTTGAACTGAGGATTTACCATATTCTCCAAGTCAGAGTATATTCATAGTGGCCAATTCTAAAGCTCTTACCATGTTGTTACACAGACTGATAGAAGGATCTGGAGCAGGTCTAGCAAATATACAAATCATTCCCCACCCCAAGTCCATGGTCCAGGCTATTATTTCATCTGAGCTTAAGCAGAACCTCAGAATTCTCCTTAACGTTATTCTTGCCCCCGCAACTGGAGCTGACACATAAAATGAGCCTATTTTCCAACTCTGATTTGTCCTAGTGGGCAAGGGTGTTTCTTTCAGTTTGGAACACAGTAAACTCATTTCCATCTGGTACTTCTGGATTCATTACATTAAGACAAGGAAATTTCAGAAGTATCTTAGACCAGTGCACCTGGGCGTTGATTGAACCAAAAACTGAAGACAGTATTGAAAATGGTGTGTGCTTGTCTTATTTGGAGCTCCCTTGGGCAACAGAGAAGCAGAATATCACAGAAGGCTCTGGATTGAGTGACACTGACAAGTTGGGAGGGTTTCTGTATGTGGAAGGGTTGAAAATGGCTTAACCTGGAAGGGGAAGGTCCTGTTGACCCCCCTGGAGTGGTCATCAAGCACCATGAATATGCTTGTGGAAATGGTGTTCTGTCTCACTGAAGATGGACATTAGGCCGGAAGGAAATGAAGTTTGCTTAAAGGAAGTGCTCACAGGCAAGGTCACGTATGCATTATCAAGTATCTAGCATATACTCAATGCTCTTGGAGGTGCCCATCTGTGATGGAGTTGGAGGGCTATGAATTTCCTGCTACTGATAACTGGTGTTGGTGGGGAAGGCCCCCTCTTAGCAGCAAATGCGTAAATAGTGCCTTTATGAAATGTGTAGGCTCCACTTTCCATGCTTTATGTGTGTTAATGTTTATGTACCAGTTTTACAGATTGTGAATGGAAGGATGGAGAAGGAAGTTCTTCAAGTTCTCTGGGGTCTCACAGCTGGTAGATATATATAATTTACTTAGAGCTGGGATTCACATCTCTTGGGCTCTGGAATCCATCCATGAGTCATAGGCCTGTGCTGTTTTTCCAGTAACAATTCCACTAAACAGAATGAGTTAATCCTACAAAAGAGACATATAAAGGAGGGGGAACCTTCCTGGGGCTACTTAATGCAAGATCAGTGGGATGACCAAGTGGCCACTAAGAAATTTTCCGTGATGGATTGAATGGTTGTCTTCTGAATTTTTGAGAGCTGCACTGTGGCCTTGTTCTGTTTGCATCCTGGTAAAAGCCAAGTCCTCCCTGAGATGAAGAATGAGAGACTGAATGAACAGGTGATGGTCGGTTGTGTGTGTGAATGGTCACATTGGCATCAGTCTAATCTGGGGTGATGTGCTGGGAGAGGGAACAGAACCTCTCCATTTATGGAAGGGAAGATGCGTCGTTATGTGTTGTGGTGCAGGTATCTCAGTGCAGCAGCCATCAAGATTTGAGATTTGATCGCATCCATAACTTAAATCCCACATATTTTAAGCCTTTTTGTCACTTCACTATCTCCAGAAAGACTTCCCAGGCTTATTCCTTCCATACCAGTGTCTCTTTCTTGGCTCTCAGCCTTTCTGCATGTGTTTCGTGTAACTTCAATCTGGAATGACATCTAACTCTAAAGAACTCTAACAAAGTTTGCATTCTGTGAGCTTGCATGTGATTTCTCCAGAAGAGGCAGGGGTGGCCTTCTTATTTCTCTCGCTCCTTGCTCAGAGGTCTGCTTAGGCTCAGATGAGTGTTTGAGAAATACCATTTCACAATAATTGAGTTGACTACCTTCTCCTGATATCCAGCAGGTGAGCCAATGCAGGCCCAGAGAGAGGAGTAAAGCGTGTGTCAGGATGTCTGTAACACCTGCTGCTGAATGTCTTCGCTTAGGAAAGGGAGGGGCCAGGACTTTGGTGTAGTGGGTAAAGCTGCTGCCTGCAGTGCTGGCATCCCATATGGATGCTGGTTCGAGTCCCGGCTGCTCCACTTCCAATCCAGCTCTCTGGTATGGCTTGGGAAAGCAGTAGAAGATAGCCCAAGCTCTTGGGCCCCTGCACCCACGTGGGAGACCCGGAAGAAGCTCCTGGCTCCTGGTTTCAGATGGGTGCAGCTCCAGCCATTGTGGCCATCTGGGGAGTGAGCCAGCAGATGGAAGACCTGTCTCTCTGCCTCTCCTTCTCTTCTGTGTAACTCCAACTTTCAAATAAATAAATAAATCTTTAAAAAAAAGAAAAGGGAAATCTGAATTTTGCTGTCATGAGTTGACCACTTATGTAATAACAGCTGCATTCTCTAATCCATTTTACTGCAGGAGAGAAGGGGCCCTCCAGCTGTTAGTGGCAGAACTAAGAATATAATGTGGGCTTCTTGGTCATTAATCCTGTGCCTATTCCTCTGTACTTTTCTTAGAGAAGTGGACAGAAGTTGTAAATAAACATTTTTTTCTTAAAGATTCATTTATTTGAAAATCAGAGTTGTGGGGCAGGAGGGTGAGGGAGAAAGAGGGAGCGAATGAGAATATCTTACATACGCTGGTTCACTTTCCAAATGGCTACAATAGCCAGGGCTGGGCCAGACAAGAGCCAGGAGCATGGGATTCTATGTAGGTTTCCCATGTGGGTGGCAAGGGCCCAAAATCTTATGTCATCTTCTGCTGCTTTCCTAGGTGCATTAGCAGGGAGCTGGATTGAAGTGGAGCAGCTGGGACTTGAACTGGTGCTCATATGGGATGCCTGTGTTGTAGATGGTGGCTTAACCTGCCGTGCAACAAGGTCAGCCCCATCAATAAATTTCTAAACATTGATACGTTAGAGTCTCGGGGTAAACTTCTAGGGGAATGGTTCTGAGAAGCAGGTCTGTGGACCATGTGCTTCTGCAGCTTGGGTTCTTATTTAAAATGGACATTTCTGGGCTTACTCTTCAGAAGTACTGAGTCCGAACACTCGCAGACCAATCTAGGGATGTCTGTATATTTGTGCCCTCTGCAGGTGAAGCTTCCACACAGCTAATGGCCTTGCTGCTCAAATATATCCCTACAATAAAAACAGTTTGTTGAGGAGATATTTTACATAAAAGAAAGGTCTTGGGAGATAGCTTAGTTTCATTCCCTCAGTTTCTTTCCTAACAGGTCTTTTTCTCTTGTTTGTTGCTTTTCATCTTTGTGGTTATTTAAAATGACATTTAAAAGGAATAAAAGAAAAGAATGGTGTACCTCTAAAATATGTTTCTTTGCACTTGCAATTTGATCTGGGTTATACTCATGTATTATATATGTCCATGGAAATTGTTTTCATATTCATTCAAATAAAAATTGTTTTCCATTTGTTAGCTTCATATAGTTATGATGGACAATGTTTGTGTGCACAGGAATTCTTTCTGTGGCTGGCTCCCCTGAAGTGCATAATCAGATACAGAAGTGATATGGGAGGAATGAGGTTTGGAAGAAACTTTTGATCTGATCTAGTTTCCTTTTGAATGATGTTCTAATGTCCTTTCTTCCTATAGCTCCTTTTTTCTCCCTCAGATTGGAAGCAACCCAGGGAAATCAATGTAAGGGAAGATTTATTGTAAAATCTTGAGATGGGTCCTACACAGAGCACAACTTACAGAGCAGCACCTTGACTCAATGACCTGGTGGACCAGAACCTAAAGGGTCAAGCCGTTGCCCAAGTGTCCACATGGGTTTCCTGCTCTGGTCCTGGGGCCCTGACTCCCTCCTCTTCCTCATGCTCAGACTCTGCCTTGCCTCCCACGTACACCAGGAGCTATATCTCTCCAAGTCTGTGTTAGCACCTATGAGCTAGTTTTACACTCCATAAAATATGATGAATGATATTGCAAGGATATTTTTTAAAAAGTGTACATAAAATATACTGATAATAAGGATCAAGAAGTTTGGGTTTCTGGCAAGAAGTTGTAATCAAGCCAGCATTGTTACCTTTTTACGGCCGTCTTTCTCTAAGAGAAAATTGTCAAATGGAATTAATCTTTCAATCTTAAAAATCCAGGCTTTGTGGCTAAAAGTAGATGCTGGAGCCTGACTACAGTTTTGTGGATCATCTGGTCTAGTGAGTAGGGTGAAGCCCAGAGAGACAAATGGCATTTTCCAAAGCCGCACAGCAAAGCAGCAGCAGAGCTGGGGAGTCCCATCTCCAGAGTAGCACCAGAAAGGGGTCTGTGTCTTCTACAGCAGACTGTCCTAGCATGCTCATTATTGTGGCTGAGGAGTGGAGGACACCACATCTGGAATTCCAGGCATCAGTGATTCAGATTGAGAGGAAATGGACCTGGAGTCTGTGCCTTTTTTTTCAGGACAGACAGAAACATTTTTTTTTTTTTTTTTGACAGGCAGAGTGGATAGTGAGAGAGAGACAGAGAGAAAGGTCTTCCTTTTTGCCGTTGGTTCACCCTCCAATAGCCGCTGTGGCCGGCGCATCATGCTGATCCAAAGCCAGGAGCCAGGCGCTTCTCCCGGTCTCCCATGCCAGTGCAGGGCCCAAGGACTTGGGCCATCCTCCACTGCCTTCCCGGGCCATAGGAGAGAGCTGGCCTGGAAGAGGGGCAACCGGGATATCCGGCGCCCTGACCGGGACTAGAAGCTGGCGCCACAAGGCGGAGGATTAGCCTGTTGGCGCCGGCCAGAAACATTTATTTGAAAGCAAAGATTAGCTGCTACACAAATCATTTGAGTGCTAGTCCAGTGACCTTGCAAATTTTATTCATGCTAAAAATTAAAATGTCAGAGCAGTGTATTTTTTCACTTCATCACATTGCTTTGTGTTACTACAATTTGAAAGTCACTGTTAGCACTTTTATTATTAGCTGTGTCATTATGGTACAGGTCCCTGCCTTCTCTGTGTTGCTTTTTCCCCATCCTTACAATGGACCCGAGAGGATCCACCCTGCATTGCTTCCAACATAGTTATATTGAAGAGATGAGATAACTGTTATGACGATATTTTAAAAATTGGAAGATTATGTGAGAATTCCTGAAGGCTGACATAACTGTTAGACATTTGAAGAGTGCCACTGAAAGAAAAATGAGGAAATAAAAAAAATCATAAAAGAGATGAGACTATCATTCATCCTCACCTTACAGCTTTAACACAAGCTGGCTGGCCACATTGAGGTCTTCATTTTAGGTGAATGGGGAGACGAGTCTGTCCATAGACCACTCTCAGTTATTTCTTGGCTCCCATTGGCCAAAGGTCAAAGAGTAACATCTGTCCATGATATTTTGTTTCTCCCATTCGCTGTGTGTCTTGAATGGAAAACTCTAGAAGAGTGCAGTTATTGTCCAATGACATAAGGTTTTCCAAAGATTCAGACAGCCAAAGTCAGCCAGTGAGAAAACAAATAAAGAAAATACTAAAATAACATTGAGGGCAGAGGCCTATGCAGAACCTGCCAAAAAGATATGATGTTTGATTAGAATAATTATTTTAATTGAATTATCATTTTAAATCAATTAAAGGGAAGAATTTCAATGGAAGGATGCCAAATCTTACGCATGGGATCCATTTGCCTGGCGGCGTGTTGGGCGCCGAGATGATCCACGTGATTGTTGGGCACACTTGTGCTCTCTTTAGCACACACTCACAAAACCTCTCACAATTAATCTTCACACCCAGGGCTGCAGATCTCAGCTCTGCTGAGCCCTGTAATGGGATAACTCAGGGTGATTATGTGGTTTAGTAAATATCCATAAATTAAAGATCATGTTTGAAGGCTGCCAATAACAACTTCAGTTTCTCAGTATCCCCCAGAGGAGGGAATTAATTCTTTTAAGAGTTTGGGGCAAAGGCAAGCCAAGACAGAGAAGATTAGCTCCTTCTATTTCTCCCCTCCCATAATTGGTTACCTTCCTGGTCCCTCCCAGGGCACCGGGAAGTGCTTCATGCAATCTCTGGGTCTCAACAATAATGCACTTCGAAAAGGAGGCTGATTACGTTGACTGAAATCCATCCTGGCAAGAGGCTTTTGCTGCAGCTGGTTCCATTTACATTTTGTATTTTTGGAGCTTGTGCCTGTTCCAGGGAGGGATGGGATAATTGATTTAAATCAAATTATGAAACGTGATACTCTGAATTCCTAAAAACATGTTTCCTGGCACTGCCTTCAGCAGTGGAGCCCTCACAGGTACAGTGGAATGGGATGGGCGAGGCTGTGCCTCTCTGGAACTTGTGTGTGTGTGTGTGTGTGTGATATGTGACTTCAGACCCCCTCTGGAGTTTAAGCGAGGTGTCTGCCTGGAACTGTTCTGGGAGCCTGGAGTCCCCTGTCATAGGTGAGAAGCAGCTATCCCGTCATTGTCATTCCTCACCAAACACAGCCATTGATTTTAATAGCGAGCTTCTCGAGTTTCATCTCTTTGATCATGGAGCCGAAATTAAAGACTGTACATCGCGTAAATGACAAAGAAAATAGATGGGGCTCAGCAAAAGATGCTAATAACTTGGAGACTTCACTGTGTCACATATTCATTTCCATTTGGAAAGACAATTTGCCTCCTAGATTTTAAAAGCTATTTTAGAACAGTTTCAAAATCAAGATCCTTAATGTTGCTTTGCTCCCATCTGTAGCCTAAATTATTTGTAATTAAGTTAAATAGCTTCATATAAATAGTAGACCTATGCAGTCAGGGAGTGATTGTCTCACATGCATCCATGCTTTGTGAATTGTCAGTAGCAACGGCGTCTTTGGAAAGCTGCCCCCACTGTATCGGGTATATAACTTTGATGTGGGATTTGAGAAAACGATTCTTATTCCAAATATTACCACTGACTCACTGTAGACTCTGCTTCCAGCCAGAGAGCTTGATTCAAAGTGCATCTCTGCAACTTATGAGTTTTGCAATCATGGGTAAACTATTTAACCTCTCTGTGCCTCAGTTTCTGGTGTGTAAGATTGAGACCACAGTAATACCGACTGCATGAGGTAATACAAAGAGCACTTAGAACATAGCAAGGCTATCATTTCTTTTTCCAGTTATTGTTAAAGAAATAACATGCATTGTAAATATTGATAATTCTTGGAGTGTCTCCAGCCATTTATTAGGATGGCTTATTGTTTCTACCTTCCTGGGTAAGCACCCCCAAAGCCTCTTTTCTCTTCTGGTGAGGCATCCCTGCCCATGGAGGCAGCTTGGGAGGGTTGGAGGTCTTAAAAGCTTGTATTTTACTTGAGTTTGAATCTGGTGGGCTTACCTCACTGGAGATGCATGCTGTGGAAAGAATAGATGCTTTTGCAACCCTGACTTGACTAGCTCTATTTATTTAATGGATAAACTTTTGAACAAAGATGGAACTCTTAAAGCTGGAGTCAATTTCAGACCAGGGCTGGTTGTGCTGTTAGATGGTCATACTCCATCCAGCAAAGGGTTTGGCTTCTTCGAGCTTCACAGAGACTGTCCCAGGCATGGCTCTGAAAGGGGTTCCTTTCTCAGATGAATTAGACTTGAGACACTGTTATACTCCCAGAGGAGCCAGGACAGCTTTGCTTTGTCCTGACTTACATCCGACTTACATCCCCTAGCATCTTGGTAATACCAGAGCCATCTAGAAGATGCTCCCGGAGATAGGATGGGAAATAATTTACATAATTTTTGCTTCGATGGCATGAATTCAATGAAATGGGGAAAAAACTTGACTTAATGCTCAACTATTTTAAGATAGAAATATCAAATAAAGCTATTTAATCTAAGTGATAGATACAGAGCTAAAATCATGTAATGCTGGATACCATGTAAGAGGAGCAGGTTCTTGCTCTCCTCCTTGTCACTGCTTTTTTCCATTACCCAGAGATATTCTATCCCAATACCCTGAATTGTTTCTTCTAGTGTTTATCTCCATATTGCAAAAATAGTATGCTTTGATGATCATTTTAAATCAATTCTAGATATTATCTGCTGATACCTTTCCATAATAGTGACTTAGCTTTCTTAAATCAATACTATGCTTATTTATTTTTTTAATATTTTATTTATTCATTTGAAAGATATAGTTACAGACAGTGAGAGGGAGAGACAGAGAGAAAGGTCTTCCGTCTGCTGGTTCATTCCCCAAATGGCCTCAATGGCCGGAGCTGTGCCGATCCAAAGCCAGGAGCCAGGAGATTCTTCCAGGTCTCCTACACGGGTGCAGGGGCCCAAGGACTTAGGCCATCTGCTACAGCTTTCCAAGGCCATAGCAGAGAGCTGTATGGGAAGAAGAGCAGCTGGGACTAGAACCAGCACCCTTATGGGACGCCAGTGCCGCAGGCAGAGGATTAATCTACTGTGCCACAGCATTGACCCAACACTATCCTTATTTAATTCCTCTCCCTCCAGCCTCTCAATATATCAAACATTTTAAATACTTAATAGAGTTTCCATATTTATCATGATACACCTATTTTCTGTGGAAAAATTGGTGGTGTACTATGATTTTAACCATCATCCCATTTTTACACATGGATTTCCATGTATTTGTCAGAACAAATTAGATTTTTTTTTAACTTTTATTTAATGAATATAAATTTCCAGTATACAGCTTATGGATTACAATGGCTTCCCCTTCCCATAACTTCCCTCCCACCCACAACCCTCCCCTCTCCCGCTCCCTCTCCCCTTCCATTCACATCAAGATTCATTTTCAATTCTATTTATATACAGAAGATCAATTTAGTATAAATACTTCAACAGTTTGCACCCACATAGAAACACAAAGTGAAACATACTGTTTGAGTACTAGTTATAGCATTAAATCCAAATGTACAGTACATCAAGGACAGAGATCCCACATCAGGAGCAAGCGCACAGTGGCTCCTGTTGTTGACCCAACAAATTGACACTCTAGTTTATGGCGCCAGTAACCACCCTAGGCTGTCGTCATGAGTTGCCAAGGCTATGGAAGCCTTCCAAGTTTGCCGACTCTGATCATATTTAGACAAGGTCATAAAAGACAGGGTGAGGATAGTAACCAATGATCCTAAGAGTGGCCTTGACCAGGTCTGAACAATTATACAGCATTAAGTGGGGAAGAGGACCATCAGTACACACAGGTTGGGAGTAGAGCCATTGGTGGTAGACTAGAGGTTATGATTACAAAGGAATGAGGCCCAAGTGCACTAGACAGGGTCTAGAACAAAGGACAGAGTCATTATTAGAGGAGCTAAGAAAGGTGCTGTCTAAGCTACAAGTAATTTTTCTGATTGAGAGGCAAATAGAACCTGATAGAAGGGGCTTGATAATAATCTGGTGGGCTTTAGGCCTTGTAAATTCAGAGGCCCAGACCTATCTATCTCTTCACATGGGGTATATCCTAAGGGAGGTGTGAACCTCCTAGGGGAAGGCACTCTGTTGACTTTCATTACTTGGCTGGCCTGGGAGGAGAGCTGGCCAGGTAAAGGCAGGGGGCATCTCTAACAAGAAATTTACAGTTCTGCCTGCAATGTTGCTGACCCTACTTGACCATCCCCTCAGCTGCAGTGGTCACTTTGGAAGTTGGGCTGAGTGAAGGGCTTTTCAGCTTAGAGCCAATAAGATCAGTGGCTCTGACCTGGGCATCCTTCGACTCCAGGGCAGGTCCATTTCCAGTGATCCAACTCTTGGCAGAGCTGCCAGGGCTCTTCACAAGCTGACTTCTGCTGAAGCCCAGGCTTACCACATTGAAAGCCACTGCAGTGGACTGGCCTGTTGGGTCTCCTTGAGGGCAGATCACTGCACAGATCAGCCATTAATAGGCCTGCCACCCATTGCTTCTGATGCCTAGCTTTCTTTTCCTCCTGGTTTGTGTTAAAGCAGACCAGAGGATGCAAGTCAAGGGAGTGCCCGTGTCCCATCTCTAATATTCGGTGGCCTGAACTACAAGTCTATAGTCACAGGCATGTTCTGTAGTAGGTTTTCTAAGGTAGACAATGCCCATGAGGAAAATTATATTCTCACTTTAAAACTTTCTTTCCCTTTGGTCTGAAAGGGAGGTTTTTTTTTTCTACTTACTGTATACTTCGCTGATGGCTATGTGAATCTAGCTATGAGATTATTAGTTAAGTTCTTATTTTGGCTATGCTATTACAGAAAAATGTCAGCCATCTCTTATAAGGTCTAAAGATTAAATTGTGCGTCCCACAGATTCCTTCATAATAGAATTAGTTCCCTACCTTGAAGAGAATAGAGAAGTGAAAGAACAAGTTGGGCTTAGAATAGAGAAATGAGGGAGCAAGTCCTAGATCGCTTGCTGACAATAGCAATATTACATGAATACTTAGCAAACCGTTTCAACCATTAGATAACAACTTAAGAAAACATTTACCAGAAGGTCCAATGCCTTCTATAAATTTTAAGAATCATGTATTTGAAAACACGTCTTAAATATCTAACATGGTGTAGTTTGTTTAACCAGTAAACTTAAGCACAACCATATAAAATGTTTTTAGTTTCTTTCTACCAACAAGTTTAAAACATATGATACACTGATTCAGGTCATACAAATTAAAATGTATCTTTGATTGATTTTAGCAGCTTAAATTTATGGACAATCTTATCTAAAAGCCATTTAAAATAAAACTCTTAATAAAATTTCCCCATGTGGACATACAATATGTACGCACATATAACATAGCATAATAGACCAATATCAAAATCCAAAATATCTGGTTGAAATAAGATTCCTTAAAATCATGACATAATATAGACCAAATCTGATCATTGTTACAAGGTGATTATTCAAGTCTTTGAAAATAAGCACATAGTTAAATAACCCATAGCTCTTCATCTCCTCCCTCTCTTTTTCCACTCGTAGATTTAACAGGGATCACTTTTCAGTTAAAATTTAAACACCTAAGAATAATTGTGTGTTAATTACTGAGTTCAACCAATAGTACTAGAACCACAACAACAACAACAAATACTAAAAAGGATAAAGTATTACATTGTACATCTAAAGTCAGGACAGGAGCTGATCAGTTCATTGTTGCTTATAGTGTCCATTTCACTTAACAAGTTTCCCCTTTGGCGCTCAGTTGTCACCGATCAGGGAAAACAAATGATATTTTTCTCTTTGGGACTGGCTTAATTCACTCAGCATGATGTTTTCCAGATTGCTCCATCTTGTTGCAAATGACTGGGTTTCGTTGTTTCTTACTGCTGTATAGTATTCTATGGAGTACATGTCCCATAGTTTCTTTATCCAGTCTACTGTTGATGGGCATTTGGGTTGGTTCCAGGTCTTAGCTATTGTGAATTGAGCTGCAATAAACATTAATGTGCAGATGGCTTTTTTATTTGCCAAATTAATTTCCTTTGGGTAAATTCCAAGGAGTGGGATGGCTGGGTTGTATGGTAGGGTTATGTTCAGGTTTCTGAGGAATCTCCAGACAGACTTCCATAGTGGCTTAACCAGTTTGCATTCCCACCAACAGTGGGTTAGTGTCCCTTTTTCCCCACATCCTCTCCAGCATCTATTGTTGGTAGATTTCTGAATGTGAGCCATTCTCACCGGGGTGAGGTGAAACCTCATTGTGGTTTTGATTTGCATTTCTCTGATGGCTAGTGATCTTGAACATTTTTTCATGTGTCTGTGGGCCATTTGGATTTCCTCTTTCGAAAAATGTCTATTGAGGTCCTTGGCCCATCTCTTAAGTGGGTTGTTTGTTTTGTTGTTGTGGATTTTCTTGATTTCTTTGTAGATTCTGGTTATCAATCCTTTATCTGTAGTATAGTTTGCGAATATTTTTTCCCATTCTGTTGGTTGCCTCTTCACTTTCCTGACTGTTTCTTTTGAAGTACAGAAACTTCTCAATTTGATGCAATCCCAAATGTTAATTTTGGTTTTTACTGCCTGTGCTCCTGGGGTCTTTTCCAAGAAGTCTTTGCCTGTACCTATATCTTGCAGGGTTTCTCCAATGCTCTCTAATAATTTGATGGTTTCGGGTCGTAGATTTAAGTCTTTAATCCATGTTGAGTGAATTTTTGTGTAAGGTGATAGGTATGGGTCTTGCTTCAAGCTTCTGCACGTGGAAATCCAATTTTCCCAGCACCATTTATTGAATAGACTGTTCTTGTTCCAGGGATTAGATTTGGATCTTTGGTCAAATATAAGTTGGCTGTAGATGTTTGGATTGATTTCTGGTGTTTCTATTCTGTTCCATTGGTCTATCCTTCTGTTTCTGTACCAGTACCATGCTGTTTTGATAACAACTGCCCTGTAGTATGTCCTAAAATCAGGTATTGTGATGCCTCCGGCTTTGTTTTTGTTGTACAGGATTGCTTTGGCTATTCGAGGTCTTCTGTGTCTCCATATGAATTTCAGCATCATTTTTTCCAGATCTGAGAAGAAGGTCTTCGGGATCTTGATTGGTATTGCATTGAATGTATAAATTGCTTTTGGGAGAATAGACATTTTGATGATATTGATTCTTCCAATCCATGAGCATGGAAGATTTCTCCATTTTTTGGTATCCTCTTCTATTTCTTTCTTTAAGGTTTTGTAGTTTTCATCGTAGAGATCTTTAACGTCTTTGGTTAAGTTTATTCCAAGGTATTTGATTGTTTTTGTAGCTATTGTGAATGGGATTGATTTTAGAAGTTCTTCCTCAGCCGTGGCATTGCCTGTGTATACAAAGGCTGTTGATTTTTGTGCATTGATTTTATATCCTGCTACTTTGCCAAACTCTTCGATGAGTTCCAGCAGTCTCTTGGTAGAGTTCTCTGGGTCCCCTAAATAAAGAATCATATCATCTGCAAAGAGGGATAGTTTGAGTTCGTCCTTCCCAATTTGTATCCCTTTAATTTCTTTTTCTTGCCTAATAGCTCTGGCCAAAACTTCCAGAACTATATTGAAGAGCAGTGGTGAGAGAGGGCATCCCTGTCTGGTACCAGATTTCAGTGGAAATGCTTCCAACTTTTCCCCATTCAATAGGATGTGAACAAATTAGATTTTGTTGAGTACCTAACTGCCTCCACCTTGCTGTCTCTTGCTCATGTCATACGTCTTGTGAGCTGACAAAAGAGGCGTGCCTCTGTTTATTATAGTGGCTTAAGGTGTGAGTCTCTTAGAATAGACATCATCTTGAAAGTAGATACCATGCCAGAAAGAGAAGTGCTGTAGAAGTCAACACATAAGCACTTACATGCTATGGTCCAGGAGTGATATACTTCATTTTTGCTCACAACTGTTAGCCAGAAATAGTCAAATGGCTCCACCGTCCACCAGGTGCCTGTGAAGAGCAACTCTACATCAGTCTCAAAGGCAGGAGTTAAAAATATTGGGTGAACAGCCTTTTAAACTTTTTTTTCAGCTGATCTTTCAGCTCTGTTACACATCTCTCAGTTCTCTATTTTTTCCCATTGTTTGAATTCATCATTTAATCAATTCCACTAAAACAAACAAACAAACCACCAAACTTGGAGGACTCCTGCATAGCAACTCCAAAACTACTGGTCTGCAGACATCCCTTTGCCACACTTTTGCACCAGATTTCCTGTTTCCTAGATTTTTGTGTTAGTCAGATTTTTGTTACTATAATGAAATATCTGAGGCAGCCTAACTGTATAATGGAAAAGGGTTTATTTGGGCTCTTGGACAGGCCCCATTGCTGCCGCCTCTGCTGATGGCATTCTTGCTAGCAGAACCCCAGAGTGACACAGAGCATCACACAGTAAAAGACACGCAGCTTGTACTTCTATCTCCATGTGTCTCTACAGAGCTATGGTATTTAATCGTGGGGCTCTACTCTGATGTCCCCATCCAGTCTAATCATATACCAAATGCCCCATAACTAGGTTAAATTTCCTCCCTCCTAGTAGCATTAACTTAAAATTTGGAATTGAAACTTCTGCATGAGTTTGGGGGAGGGTATATTTTCAAACCATAACGTCTCCGTAAGTCTTTTCATATTCATCAGTGACACACCATTCTGTCAGCTTCCTAAGAAATAGCACAGGGGACTATAAGGTGGAAGGAAGTTACACCTGAGTTCTTTATGGCAGTTTCCCCTCCCTCTGTCTCCATCTAATTTTTAGTTTGGGTTAGGAATTCTGGGTAGCAAATCACTTCTGACAAAGGATAGTAAAGACATTTTTCCCTTGCCACCCAGAGTTTTATTGCTGCTGAGAAGTCTTATGTCATTCTGTTTATTGTGCCTTTGCATGTGATCTGGATTTTCTCATTAGAATCTTTTTAGAATTTTCACTTTAATTCTCAAATTTATTATTTTAAAGATTATTATTTTTTGCTGAATATTATGTATTCATGTGGGGTTGTGAAGAAGTAGAGCCCTTGGAAGACTTATACTTTTCATTTAGGGAAATTGTGTTTTATATTTGTATTTTGTATTTGATGACTTCTATCTCATTTTTTGTTTTATTTTGATGGAACTGTTATAATTAGATATTCCAATAACTAGATTTATCCTATCTCTATATATTTCTTTATCTTCTATTTCTCATTTATCATTCTTGTAATTTTCTGTTAGGAAGTTTGCATGATTTTATTTTTGAAATCTGATTTTTTAGAGAAAGTTTATCATAATTTTAGTTTCTAAGAACTATTTTTCTCTGTTCCTTTGTGGCAATGAATTTTTATTTTATGGATTAATACCCTCTGTGTCTCTGAGAGTATTATATGTTGTGAAGCTTTTTTTTTTTTTTTTTTTTTTAACTCATGCATGCCTCATTGTCTGCATTTCACCTGGATCCCTTTAGCGTTGTTGATTTGTTCCTAAGTTGTATTCTTGAGGATTCCTCCAATCTGGTCATCTTGGAATAACTGCTCCATTTTAAGAGTGAAATTTTTTTTGGAAAACCTCGTAGGCCTGTCAGCTGGCGGGCTTCACGTAATGAAGCCAGAGAGTGGCATCTTCATTGAATAATAGTCCACATAGCACATAGGGTAGCCTGGGGCGACTCAGTATCACCAGCAAATAATCCAACAATGGGAGCCTCAAAGAGGTGTGCATCCTCCTTGCTGTAGGACAGTGAAGATTTATTTATCCTCCAGATTTGACGTTGTCATGCTACCCTTTCCTTTGCTATGCCTGGAGCCTCTCCAGTTCATTCCTTTTAGAAGAACACACCTACTGCCTTCTGCCTAGGGACAGTGTGGTATGAAGGAAGAGATTTACGGCTACAACTACTTTATAAGAAGATTTTTATCACCTCTTCCCAAATCTGTATTTAAATTTGAACCTGGACCCTGCCTTCTGCAATAGCCAGTACTTTTAGTTCTTAAATCTCTTAGGGATACTGTAGATATTATGCCTCTCTTCTCATTGATGTTTCCATCTGTAGGACTCTTGGCTGTAATTTTTCCCACTCAGCTAGATGGGTCACCACTCCACCTTTGTGATTTTCCCTCCCATTAATATACTAATTAACATACATTAATATACTTTTTTAAAAAAGATTTATTTTATTTAATTGAAAGACAGTTACACAGAGAGGTAGAGACAGAGAGAGAGGTCTTCAATCCACTGGTTCACTCCCCAGATGGCCGCAACGGCCAGAGTTGCTTCATCTGGGTCTCCCACATGGGTGCCATCCTCTACTGCTTTCCCAGGCCATAGCAGACAGCTGGATTGGAAGTGGAGCAGCTGGGACTTGAACCGGCGCCCATATAGGATGCTGGCACTTCAGGCCAGGGCTTTAACCCGCTGCGCCACAGCGCCGGCCCCTAATGTACTAAATTCCTTCTCTGCTGATGCCTCCACTCATGCCTCCATTCCATCTTCTTTAGTTCTTGTAAACTCAGATCCTTTCTATTCTGTCATCATCATTGTAGGGCCTCGGTAGAAGGAAGCATAAATGTCTGTGGTGGTGCTGCCAAGTTGAACTGGGGGTCTCTTGAATGAAAGAAGTTACCTCATTACTCTAGTGACACATTCATCTCCTTCTTATTCTGTTCATGAGAATTCTCTCTAGGCAGTCTGAGATCATTACATCCCTTCCCAGGAGCCCTTCAAAATCTACACCTGAATGGCAAACTCCAGTATCCTGGCTTGGGATCTGCACTGAGTAGTAGTTTTAAAGCATGGGTTTTGTTTGGAAACGCCTGGGTGCCTGTTCCAGCTCCAGTGCTTCCTGGTAGTGCAGCCTTGAGCAAGCTTTTTATTTTTTGTTTTCTCAGTTATAAAATGTAAATAATCATAGTGCCCATCTCCTAGAGGTTTTATAAGAATTAAAGAAGATAATAATTGCTTATAAAATGTGTAGCATGGTGCCTAGCACATGATAAGTAAGCAGTGAAGGTAGTTGTTATCGTTAATTGAAATATTTGACTATTTCTGGTTACATTCTGCCTAAAGCAAAATTTTGAGTTTATTTCAGAACTTTGAATAGATTACAAGACGAACCTATGACTTTGGATCACTCCCAACAGGCTCTGCTCTAGAACATGAGCTTCACACAATTTCTGCAGCCCATGTTATGTCCTGTTTAGCTAGTAAGCTTATTTTCACTGGTAAGTTTATATTAAATCTTAACAATATTTCTAGCTCAGAAGGAACAAGCCGTACCCTGGGAAATTGAAGGTAGGGTCAACCATAACTTAGAGTAGGTGTTGGCAAACTTTCTATAAAGAACCACATAATAAATAGTTTAGGCTTTGTGGCCCATGCAGTCTCTTTCTCAACAACTCAACTTTGGCATTAGAGCACAAAAACTGCCACAGACAGTACAATGGGTAGACCTGGCCATGCTCCAGTAAAATGTTATTTACAAATTATAGTAGCAGTTGGGTCTGGTCACAGTTTGCCAGCCCCTGGGCTCCAGGTATTGGGAAGGAGGGAAATGGAGGGAAACAGAAATATACCTATAAGGAGAGAAGTCATGCCTCTCAAAAGCAATCTGGTGGTTTGAAAAAGAGGCTTAAGGATGTTGACTTCCATGAAATCTCTCCCACTCCTCTATCTGGTAGCTTTATACAGAATGACTCCTGGGAAAAACGTGATGAAGTAAACATTTCTGAGCTGCAATCTGAGATCATCAGGTTTACTTTACATCCGCCTTTGACTCCTCTTCCCTTGCTTAGTAACGTTAAACGCCTTTCCATTCCTGTAAGAATCCATCAGTACTGAAGAGTAGGTTACTAGAAATAGCTTGGATTATTTCTCTTCCTAGGGAAAATTTCATTTTAAGTGAAAAATAAAATGAAATAACATGATACTCTACTAAGAAATGTTTTGTTGTATTGTATACAATGTGCACACCTCATTTCTGAGTGTCAACCCATCCCTCATTCCATCTGGGGTGTGGTTCGAAGATTGGGAGGGGATAGTGGTTTCTGTTGCAAATATTCCTTGGTAATAAAAGCAATGCTTCAGCAATTTGAGTTGTTTTGAAATGGTCATGTCAAAATGTCTTGTTTCATCAAAAACATTAGCTTAACTTTATAATAGAGTGATTTGACTGGATAAGCCCAGTGGGATACACACACACACACACACAAAAACTACCAAAAAATTAAATTATTTTCAGTGTTTTTCATCTCAAATTGTTGATGATAGTGCTGTTATTACTCTCCTGCCTTTATGTATATATATGTGGAGTAGTTCAAATGGGTATTTACTTTGGTTTTGAGCAAGTTTAAGGAAATATAGATGAAAGAAAGTGAGACAAAGGAAAGCTCTGTAGTCATGAATTGAATTCAAAGAATCTATGTGACTTCACAATCTTCTTTCTTTAAAAGAGATGGGCTTTCAAGGTCTATTCTTTAAAAACTTAAAAATAATGACTGTCCCAGTAGTAATGTATATCCTATCTTTCCGGATTCTGTTCACTAAACACTATTTCTTACCAAGGAATCCCAGCTCCTTGGAGAAATGGGTAACTGCATGTGTAGGGTAAGAGTCATACAAGACAAGCTGAGCACATCTTGTAATAAAGCTCACAATTGTATGTGGACTGTTTATTTTTTAAAGATTTATTTATCTGAAAGGCAGAGTTAGAGGGAGAAGGAGGGAGACAGAAAGACATCTTACATATACCAGTTCACCCCCCCCCTCCCAAATGGCTGCAATGGCAGGGCTGTGCAGAAGCCAGCAGCCCTGAGATTCATCTGGGTCTCCCACATGAGTTCAGGGGCCCAGACACTTGAGCCATCTTCTGCTGCTTTCCCAGACACATTAGCAGGGAGCTGAATTGAAAGTGGAGCAGCTTAGACTCAAACTGGCACTCACATGTGATACTGGCAACACAGGCAGCAGCTTAACCTGCCACACCACAATACTGGCCCTATGGATTGTTTTTGAAATATTCAGGAGATAATTTAAATGTTCCCATTTGGAAAAAAATGGCTTTAGCATTACTAAGCATTGAATTGAATTGATTTGAACATATTTGATTCATAATGATACTTTTTTTTTTTTCGACAGGTAGAGTTATAAACAGTGAGAGAGAGAGATAGAGAGAAAGGTATTCCTTCCATTGGTTCACTCCCCAAATGGCTACTAGGGCTGGCGCTGTGCCAATCCAAAGCCAGGAGCCAGGTGCTTCTTCCTGGTCTCCCATGCGGGTTCAGGGGCGCAAACATTTGGGCCATCCTCCACTGCCCTCCCAGGCCACAGCAGAGAGCTGGACTGGAAGAGGAACAACTGGGACTAGAACCAGCGCCCATATGGGATGCCAGCACCCACAGGCGGAGGCTTAACCAAGTGAGACACGGTGCTGGCCCTCATAATGATACTTTAAAATAAAACAAGAATACTAGGAAATTATCTCATTTTAAAACTAATAGAGGTAAAGAATCCAGCATGTATCCTGCTTTTCTTATATGTTCTGTACTTCGCATAGCCAAATAGTTAGTGAGAAGTTTCTCTTTATAGAAATAGTTCCGTTAATTAACAAGGCTGATAGAATTAGAAAATCAATATTTTACAATCTAGATAAACTTGAATCAGAGACCAACAGACTTTTTCTGTAAAGAAGCAGATAGTAAATATTTTAGATTCTATGGGCTCTCCCCTCTCTATTATAGCTACTATAGCTTTTAGTTGAAATGGGAAAGCAGCCATCTATAAACAAGTGGATGTGCTTGTGTTCCAATAAATCTTTATAAAAATAAGGTCAAGTGCCTAGATTTTGCCCATAGGCTGTAATTTGTAGACCTCTGACCTAGATAATGATCATAGTGTCTGATTTTAAAAAGATATTTATGTTGGAATATTAAAACAGTATATGAAGTTTGCTTCAAAATTGACATTAGAGGAAGGAGGTGCTAGGGTAGAGATGAAGTAAGGTTGATATATTGTTAATTTTTAAAATTGGAGGATGAGTGCATGGTGTTTTATTATAGAATCTTTCCATTATTTGAAAATTTCTGTAATCAAAAGTGATAAAATTGAACAAAGAATTCTCTTAAAGAACTTATGCTATAAGGGTGAAATCCCAGTCATCTTGTGGCAGGTAGAGAAGTTAAATCTTTGAGTAACAGAACCTTTCTGTTTTCAAAATACCATGAAGATAAAAACCTCTTCAGCAAAACTAGCTTTTCTGATTAAATTATAACCAGAAGGCTTACTCTTTCAGTATAATTATATCAAGAAGATTAATGTTAAAATTCATTTTTTAAGCCTAAAGGGTCACATTGGTTAATTTTTTTTTTTTTTTTTTTGGACAGGCAGAGTGGACAGTGAGAGAGAGACAGAGAGAAAGGTCTTCCTTTTGCCGTTGGTTCACCCTCCAATGGCCGCCGCGGTAGGCGCGCTGCGGCCAGCGCACCGCGCTGATCTGAAGGCAGGAGCCAGGTGCTTCTCCTGGTCTCCCATGGGGTACAGGGCCCAAGGACTTGGGCCATCCTCCACTGCACTCCCTGGCCACAGCAGAGAGCTGGCCTGGAAGAGGGGCAACCGGGACAGGATCGGTGCCCCGACCGGGACTAGAACCCGGTGTGCCAGCGCTGCAAGGCGGAGGATTAGCCTAGTGAGCCGTGGCGCCGGCGTAATTTTTTACTTGTTTTTATTTAAGACATTGTACTGTAAAACTCCTCCTCTTTTCAACTTTCTGAGAAGATCCTGGTCAAATCCCTTGGCCATTCTGCACTTGATCTTAGCCAAAAGGCTGAGGTGCAATATCCCTTGGTCCTTTTGAGTCTTGTCTTCCTCATTGGTGGGAAGTAGGGACTTTTCATACCTTACTTGATGATGACATCAGACCCTGAGACATACTAGTGATTACCATCAGGAGTTTCTAGGTAGCAGGCCACAGTTAGGCAAGTATCTCAACACTTGGTCTTGAATAACTGAAAAATACCTAAGATATCCTCTAAAGATACATTCTCTTTCTTCAGATGTATAAATGGATAGCCAGAGGATTTTAATAATGTAAGTCCTGTAGGGGATGAATTGTGTTTCTCCTCCCAACTCGTATGTTGAAGTTATAACCGGATAATTTATTGAAATTATGGAGCCAGAGCTCATCATATTATTATATCTGGAGATAGACTTTTAAAATGATAATTCATATGACTAGACCTTATAAGAAGAGGGTATTAGGGTAGGGACACACAAGAGGGAAAGCACTATGAGGACAGAGGGAGAGGATGGCCATCTGCAAGTCAAGGAGAGAGGTCTCAGAGACACCAGCGCACCGACAACCTGATCTTAGGCTTATAGCCTCCTGAATTGTGAGAGAGTACATTTCTATTGTTGAAGCAACACAGTCTGTAGGGCTTTGCTATGGCAGCCCCAGAAAGCCAAAACAGGAGCATATATAGGTAGCAACAGAACTTTCCTTGAAGTCTTACCAGACTCAAGAATTATGATTCCCCACAAGATGATCATGGTCCTGTTGGAATTGGAGGTAAGCCATGTGATGGGAGGAACTGGAAGACAGTTTGGGGAAAGGTAAGGCAAGGCAAACAAACAAAAATACCCGAAAGAAGCAGAACTGTACAGGTGGAGCCCTGGTGCTCAGCAGATTCCATGTGAAAGGCACTGAGAGGTAATGTCAGAAGTGCAGATATCACCTTTGCATACTGGTGAGGCTTGAAGGCCTGAACTGTACATTTATATTGCATGTGGAAGATAGGAATTACTGGGCATAACCTCTACAAGTGGGGTATGGCCAACCATGTGATTACTATCAGTAATTGCCATTGGCAAATAGACATCCCTGCAGTAGCTTACTTCAAGGGTAGAGAACTCTTTCAGAAAGAAAGCCAATTACTATGTTTTAAAATTAAAAATAAAACACACACACAAACATACAGGTACTAGTTGCTTATGTTTAGCATTTTAAAGGATTAGGAACAATACATGAAGAGATATGTACTGAGTAGGTGAATTCCGTGTCAGCATTTACTTCTTAGCTGACTCTACTTCGGGAATTAACCATCATGTGAAATCCTTCTCAAATTTTCAGGTCAAGCTCAAAGTTTTCCTCTCCCATATGACATTCCTAGAAGCTCCTTAACTTAATAATAAATACAAATATAACAGTGAAATCTGACAGTGAAGCAGAGATGGAGTCTTCATGCCTTTATGTTCTATCTTCTAGTTGGTTTTTCCTTGTCTGGAAGGTGAAAGCTCTCTGAGGATAAACAGTTAAATACGCGCTTGGTTTTTGTAGCTTTACAGTGCCTACCAGAATCTATATCGTACCCTGACCCTAAGTTGGTATTTATTAACATTTTGTCTCACCTTCAGAGTGCCTAGGAATCCAGAAGCAGCCATCATCTGGTCCTTTCATTGCCCCCTGGGCGTCAGACCACCTTGGCCTGCCCTTGGCAGGAATCCCTGTAAGTTGCTCTGCCATATCTTCTTTTGTTCTCTTTCCTCTTAGCGAGTTTCCATCCACTAATCCCAACTCTCCCTGTTGGCTATAAATTCCCATTTTTCCTCCTAGTATTCAGAATGGAGCCTAGGTCTGTGGTAAGGGCTCTTTCTTCTACTGCAATAATTTTACTGAATAAAATCTGTTTTTACCAGTTTACTGAACAGCTGTGGTTTTCTTTGGCACTAGCAGACAGTACTGAGGGCCTGCTAAGTGTGTTGGGTGCTTCCTTCCTTTCCCATGCATCCTGTCTATGGGCACTTGGCTCAGTGCTCAGAAAACCCCATCAAACATAGATCAAACCAAAAAGATCTTGTTTCTTTCTTTGTGAGCTCACCTTTCTACTAATTTATCACAACCAAACCAGGAACTGTGGAATTCTCCCTTTTACTTTCTATTTTTCTTCTGTCCCCTTCATGTGAAAAATAGGCAATTGTCATTGCCTAACTTCTTTTTCCTTAGAGTCATAAGTTTTCTTATCTCACCACTTGCCACAGAGTTTAATCAAAATCGTTCCTTTTTTTTTCCTTTCAAACCTTCTGAAATGTTTTTGATTGTAATATAAAAGATCACTTATTAAATACCAATTTAGGGAGTGATTTGTCCCATTTCATCATTGAGGAAGAAAATGGTCACAGCTATCAATCTGTGGGGCTGTGTGGGGTTAATGTAAGCTTTTGATTAGAAACTTTCCATCTACTGTCCTCCAACCATTCTATCAGCCCTCAGAATTTTCTCTAGCTCTGCTGAGGCTTCCCAGGGGAATCCTCCCAGTGTCCTACTAGCTTGAAGACAGAGAGGATAATGCTACATAGCTCAGGGTTTCCTTACGCCCTCACACCAGCGCTCTTTGCATAGCCTCTGGGTCCAGGTGAAAAGGCTGGCTCTGGTGGCTGATTTGGAACTGGAGCCTCCCACACATCTGCTGAGGACACTGACTATGGCAGAGAAAGTGACTCTCTTCAAGTTTTATTTGAATCATAAAAATTCATGCTGTGCACCGCCTCTTTAAGAATCCGTGCCATTAATTGTGGCTAGGTCCAGAGTACACTCTGGAGGAAGCCAGAAAGGACATTAAAATGCTTAGTCTATGACACACTTCCTTATTTTTGTCATTTTGACATTTATGTGTTGTTTCATTAGGGATTTTTAAGAGAAGACCCTTTTTCGGCAAGAAGTTTTCCCCAGATTGCTATAAGAATCAACAGTTTATAATCGAACAGCTGTCTGGTTTGCATTTCAGCTGAGCTGGACCACCTGCTGGTTGTTAACCTCTGGAAGGTTATGATGATACAATTGTTGTTGTTGTTTGTTTAAAAAGTTTCAGAGCTCAAGGAAAATATTAGTAATGAGTTACTTAACCTGCAATGTTTACTGTTCCCACTCAACTCGCAGATGGTGTTCTAGCGGCCAGCAAGAGGGAGGAATCAGTGGAGGCCAACACTATTTTGCACTTGTTTTGGAGACAAACCATACAAATAGGCTTGGCAAGGAGCCCTGCTCTCATTGGAGGGGCAGGCAATATTGCAAAAGCCCTTTGAAAGGAAACACAACTGTTTCTTATGACTGAATGTGAAAGACACCTGTGCCACCTAGTCCTTAGGTCCAGTGCATGGTAAACTTGAAGCTAGGTCTGCCTCGTTTGATTGTGTGGGGTTCATCTTGGTATTTTGAAGCTTGCTTGCTGTCTGCCTTCTCCACTTATCTACATATCCCTCTTTTTTTTAGAGATTTATTTGTTTGTTTATTTGACAGGCAGAGCGACAGAGATAGAGGGACAGATCTTCAGTTTGTTGGTTCACTCTCTAAATGGCCACAATGGCCAGGGACTGGTCCAGGCCGAAGCCAGGAGCCAGGAAATCCATCTGGATCTCCCACATGGAAGAACCTGAACCACACTCTGTTGCTTCCCCAGGCACTGTAGCAGGGAGCTGGATCCAAGTGGAGCAGCAAATACTCATACAGGATGCCAGCGTTGCAGGCAGTAGCTTAACCCACTTTGCCACAATCCACCTGCCCCCATCCCTCTGACTAATGGAGATGATAGCTACAAATTCTCTCAAATGGCCATAAGGGTGCAGTGTTTCAGGCCCTACAAAATTCCAGTCCTTGGACATCCTTGTGTGTACTGCGATTCCAAGTCAGCCTCTTTTTGGGAGTTGTGGAGAATTGGAGTGCCATTTGTAGAGGTGGAAACTGCTCTGTATGAGTGGAGGGGGATATCTGTAACAGGATTATGAACAAATGAAAATAGTGGCTAGCTGGATCAGAGGTTCTGTGCAGTTCGAGATTTTGTCTGTTTCATTCTTTTCTTCATCCCTAATGTTTACAATAATGACCAGCACATAGCAGGCACTCACTAAATATTGAATGAATGAATATAATTTATTTTCTGTCCACTTATTTGTTTAACCCCCATGTAAGAGTGAATACAGGGTAAGTAAATGTGATGGAGGTTGTGTGTAAATATCAGGAAGCTGCAGAAATTCTTTCTGGCCAGAAATTGCAGAACATTCAGAGTCAACGATTTAGGTAAGAGAGCGTTCCTAGAAGATTTGGGATGATTTATGAGGCAGAATAGAATGGGAAAACAAATTCAGACTTGGATTTAAATCTGTAATATGTCTTTCTTGCACTGTGACTTTGGGAGAATTAATTAGCCTCTCTGACTCTCAGTTTCTTCACGCATAAAATGGAATAATGACAGTTATCCTACAGGTTTTTGCATTAAAGATTGTATAGGGAAAGCCTGGCTCAGGATAAAGGGGCTGTAGGTGATTATAATAATTAATATGTAATTCTGTAATTAATACACAGTTATTCTTAAGTGTTGAAACTTAACTGAAAAGTGATCCCTGTTAAATATAAGAGTGGGAATAAGAGAGGGAGGAGATGTACAATTTGGGACATGCTCAAGCTGACTTGCCCCAAACGGCAGAGTTAGAAACATACCAGGGGATTCCAATACAATCCCATCAAGGTGGCATGTACCAATGCCATCTCACTAGTCCATTTGATCAATTTCTGTTCACAATTGATCATAATTATAGGACTAAGAATCAAAGGGATCACATAAAGAAGACTAGTGTCTGAAAATACTAACCAATAGAACAAAAAAGGGAGAGAATGATCTAACATGGGAAGCGGGATACACAGCAGACTCATAGAATGGCGGATGTCCTAAACAGCATTCTGGCCTCAGAATCAGCCCTTAAGGCATTTGGATCCGGCTGAAAAGCCCATGAGAGTATTTCGGGCATGGAAAGCCAAGACACTCTGTCAAAAAAAAAAAAAAATGACCTAAATGAAAGATCTCTGTGAGTGAGATCCCAGTAGAAAGAACAGGTCATCAAAGAAGGAGGTACCTTTCTCCGAAGGGAGGAGAGAACTTCCACTTTGACTACGACCCTGTTGGAATAAGATCGAAGTTGGTGAACTCAAAAGGCTTCCATAGCTTTGGCAACTCATGACAAAAGCCTAGGGTGATTACTGATGCCATAAACAAGAGTGTCAATTTGTTAAGTCAACAACAGGAGTCACTGTGCACTTACTCCTCATGTGGGATCTCTGTCCTTAATGTGCTGTACATTGTGATTTAATGCTATAACTAGTACTCAAGCAGTATTTTTCACTTTGTGTTTCTATGTGGGTGCAAACTATTGAAATTTTTACTTAATATATACTAAACTGATCTTCTGTATATAAAGAGAATTGAAAATGAATCTTGATGCAAATGGAAGGGGAGAGGGAGTGGGAAAGGGGAGGGTTGTGGGTGGGAGGGAAGTTTTGGTGGGGAGCCATTGTAATCCATAAGCTGTACTTTGGAAATTTATATGCATTAAATAAAAGTTAAAAAAAAAACTGATTGCTTCAAAAAGTACATGGTGAAAGGTAAGTTTATTTCAGTACAAAAAACCTTTTGAAATCCATGGATAGTGTTTTATTCTGTGTGTTTTCTATTAACTTTTTCAAGTCTCCTTGCATTATTACTACACTATTAATATTATCATAGTATATAATGTTACTATCATTATTTCTATCCTTTCTCACACTCACTGACCCCAGGGAATTGACCTCCTCTGGACTATAGCATTTTGTGACAGAAATGAGCCAGGATTTGATGGGTTCTAGTTCTAGATCAGCAGCTAATTGTAAAACCCAGGGCAAGTCACTTAACTTCTGAACTTCATTTTTCTCATATGTAAAGTCAAGAAAATAATTATGGTTATTCTCACTGGTAGAGAGCTTTGCAAATAATTACCTGACAAAGTTTTTATAACCCTGGGGTAATTAATGTGAACCTACTTCATCAACTGTTAAATATCATACAAATGTCAGTTTCTTGGTTCAGTTCATTTCAGCTCCACACATGTTTATTGAATATCTATTATATAGAAAAAAGAAAGAAAGAAAAAACAGGACTCCTACTTCTGAGGAGCTTTAAATCTCATGGAGGAGACAGTCATACAGAGTACAGTTATGCCTGCAATGGTCAAGTTCGTGCTTGTTCACTTTGTTCATTGTTCCATGTTGGCACCATAAAAAAAAAGATTTGGTAGAGATATAAGTTGGGACAGCTGGTGTGTACAGGTTCCCCCTCCGCTTGCATTCATACAGAACTGGCAGTTGGCTGCGCTACCTTATTCCTTGTATTACATTAGAACCATTGTAGGAGATTGTAAGGTCAACAAGGCCTTCATCATCTCATGGCTTTGCTTGGGAAAGTGACACTGAGCTGTGGTTTCCCTTTGGAAGTCTTCCAATAGTCTTTGCTTCCACCACAATGTCTTGCTCAGAGTACTCAGAAGGAGCTCCAGTGTACCTTATGATGACCGATAAAGAGTGAGAGAGAGTTCATGTGTCCTCTCTTTAGACATTTTGTACCAAGCATGTATTGGGATATTTGGAAGACATTCCCAATTATTTGCTGAAAGAGTGAATGTTATAAACTGAACTCACCCAACTTTTTCACCCACTCCAGAGTTCTCTCCCTCCCAAATCTTCCTACCTTGCCTCATAAAACCCATCTTTGGGAGTAAATTCTTTCTTAGATATCCTCCAAGCCTTCCCTAAATTGGCATTCATTTTCTAATTCAGCCCAAAACCTGACTTTCCCATGAGCACATTGTTCTGGGGCTAGTGTCCATCACCCCCATGTACCATGACTGGTCTGTAACATTGACTGTGATCCTACCACTAACAGCCTTTTCTCCTTTGAGGCTCATATCATTGAATATATACACATTGTTTCCCTTCATTGTAAGGTGTTCAACTTCTGCATGTTACTTTTCTTTTACACTGACAACATCAGACTCTGGCAGAGGCTACTCCCTGTCTCCAAGATGAGACTCTCTTTTTTTTTTTTTTAAATTAAACTTTTATTTAATGAATATAAATTTCCAAAGTACAGCTTATGGGTTACAATGGCTTCCCCCTCCCAAAACTTCCCTCCCACCTGCAACTCTCCCCTTCCAATCACATCATGATTCATTTTCAATTCTCTTTATATACAGAAGATCAGTTTAGTATATATTAGGTAATGATTTCAACAGTTTGCCGCCATATAGCAACACAGAGTGAAAAAAAAAATACTGTTGGAGTACTAGTTATAGCATTAAATAAGAGTATACAGCACATTAAAGACAGAGATCCTACATAATATTTTTTAAAAAAAATTAATTAATTTTCTATGCCATTTCCAATTTAACACCAGGGTTTTTTTTTTTTCATTTCCAATTATCTTTATATACAGAAGATTGATTCAGTATATAATTAGTAAAGATCACATCAGTTTGTACCCACGCAGAAACACAAAGTGTAAAAATACTATTTCAGTACTAGTTCTAGCATCACTGCACATTAGATAACACATTAAGGACAGATCCCACATGGGATGTAAGTACACAGTGACTCCTGTTGCTGACTTAACAATTTGACACTCCTGTTCATGGCGTCAGTAATCTCCCTAGGCTCTAGTCATGAGTTGCCAGGGCTATGGAAGCCTTTAGAGTTCGCTGACTTTGATCTTATTCCGATAGGGTCATAGTCAAAGTGGAAGTTCTCTCCTCCCTTCAGAGAAAGGTACTTCCTTCTTTGATGGCCCCGTTCTTTCCACTGGGATCTCACTCTCAGAGATCTTTCATTTAGGTCTTCTTCTTTTTTTTTTTCTTTTCCATGGTGTCTTGGCTTTCCATGCCTACAATACTCTCATGGGCTCTTTCGCCAGATCCGAATGCCTTAAGGGCTGATTCTGAGGCCAGAGTGTTGTTTAGGACGTCTGCCATTCTATGAGTCTGCTGTGTATCCCACTTCCCATGTTGGATCTTTCTCTCTCCTTTTGATTCTATCAGTTAGTATTAGCAAACACTTGTCTTGTTTGTGTGATCCCTTTGATTCTTAGACCTATCAGAGCCATCGGTTGTGAACTGAAATTAATCACTTGGACTAGTGAGATGGCATTGGTACATGCCACCTTGATGGGATTGTATTGGAATCCCCTGGTACATTTCTAACTCCATCATTTGTGGCAAGTCAGATTGTGCATGTCCCAAATTGTACATCTCCTACCTCTCTTATTCCCACTCTTATATTTAACAGGGATCACTTTTCAGTTAAAATTTTAACACCTAAGAATAATTGTGTGTTAATTACAGAGTTCAACCACTAGTACTAGAACAACAACAACAACAACAAATACTAAAAAGGATAAAGTATTACATTGTACATCTAGAGCCAGGACAAGAGCTGATCAGGTCATAGTTTCTTATAGTGTCCATTTCACTTCCACAGGTTTCCCCTTTGGTGCTCAGTTGTTGCCGATCAGGGAAAACAAATGAAATTTGTCTCTTTGGGACTGGCTTAATTCACTCAGCATGATGTTTTCCAGATTCCTCCATCTTGTTGCAAATGACTGGGTTTCATTGTTTCTTACTGCTGTATAGTATTCTATGGAGTACATGTCCCATAATTTCTTTATCCAGTCTACTGTTGATGGGCATTTGAGTTGATTCCAGGTCTTAGCTATTGTGAATTGAGCTGCAATAACCATATGATTCTCTCAATAGATGCAGAGAAAGCATTTGATAAAATACAACACCCTTTCATGATGAAAACTCTAAGCAAACTGGGTTTGGAAGGAACATTCCTCAATACAATCAAAGCAATATATGAAAAACCCACGGCCAACATCCTATTGAATGGGGAAAAGTTGGAAGCATTTCCGCTGAGATCTGGTACCAGACAGGGATGCCCACTCTCACCACTGCTCTTCAATATAGTTCTGGAAGTTCTAGCCAGAGCTATTAGGCAAGAAAAAGAAATTAAAGGGATACAAATTGGGAAGGAAGAACTCAAACTATCCCTCTTTGCAGATGATATGATTCTTTATTTAGGGGACCCAAAGAACTCTACTAAGAGACTACTGGAACCAATCGAAGAGTTTGGCAAAGTAGCAGGATATAAAATCAATGCACAAAAATCAACAGCCTTTGTATACACAAGCAATGCCACGGCTGAGGAAGAACTTCTAAGATCAATCCCATTCACAATAGCTACAAAAACAATCAAATACCTTGGAATAAACTTAACCAAGGACATTAAAGATCTCTACGAGGAAAACTACAAAACCTTAAAGAAAGAAAGAGAAGAGGATACCAAAAAATGGAGAAATCTTCCATTCTCATGGATTGGAAGAATCAATATCATCAAAATGTCTATTCTCCCAAAAGCAATTTATACATTCAATGCAATACCAATCAAGATCCCGAAGACCTTCTTCTCAGATCTGGAAAAAATGATGCTGAAATTCATATGGAGACACAGAAGACCTCGAATAGCCAAAGCAATCCTGTACAACAAAAACAAAGCCGGAGGCATCACAATACCTGATTTTAGGACATACTACAGGGCAGTTGTTATCAAAACAGCATGGTACTGGTACAGAAACAGATGGATAGACCAATGGAACAGAATAGAAACACCAGAAATCAATCCAAACATCTACAGCCAACTTATATTTGATCAAAGATTCAAAACTAATCCCTGGAATAAGGACAGCCTATTCAATAAATGGTGCTGGGAAAATTGGATTTCCACGTGCAGAAGCTTGAAGCAAGACCCATTCTTTTCACCTTACACAAAAATTCATTCAACATGGATTAAAGACTTAAATCTACGACCCGAAACCATCAAATTATTAGAGAGCATTGGAGAAACCCTGCAAGATATAGGTACAGGCAAAGACTTCTTGGAAAAGACCCCAGGAGCACAGGCAGTAAAAACCAAAATTAACATTTGGGATTGCATCAAATTGAGAAGTTTCTGTACTTCAAAAGAAACAGTCAGGAAAGTGAAGAGGCAACCGACAGAATGGGAAAAAATATTTGCAAACTATACTACAGATAAAGGATTGATAACCAGAATCTACAAAGAAATCAAGAAAATCCACAACAACAGAACAAACAACCCACTTAAGAGATGGGCCAAGGACCTCAATAGACATTTTTCGAAAGAGGAAATCCAAATGGCCCACAGACACATGAAAAAATGTTCAAGATCACTAGCCATCAGAGAAATGCAAATCAAAACCACAATGAGGTTTCACCTCACCCCGGTGAGAATGGCTCACATTCAGAAATCTACCAACAATAGATGCTGGAGAGGATGTGGGGAAAAAGGGACACTAACCCACTGTTGGTGGGAATGCAAACTGGTTAAGCCACTATGGAAGTCAGTCTGGAGATTCCTCAGAAACCTGAACATAACCCTACCATACAACCCAGCCATCCCACTCCTTGGAATTTACCCAAAGGAAATTAATTTGGCTAATAAAAAAGCCATCTGCACATTAATGTTTATTCCAAGCTGAGACTTTCTATCATCCAGCAGTGAAAACCTCATTCATGAGATTACCTATTTACATTCTGCCCACTCAGCTGCCTCATCACTTCAATTCACAATTTTAGCCTCCACTTGGCTTATCTGTCTACTCCTATGGCTGTTCTCTAGAACTAGGTGCCATCTATTGTTTTGCCATGACTCCACTGCTGTTTTACAATTTAACTTTATCTTCCCATCCTCTTGGGGCTCCCAAAGTCCTTGTTGTTCTGGTCCTGTAGCATTTTCTAGGCTTGCAGCTCTCCAGTTTTCTTGTCTGTACTTTGTTCCCTACTCCTGATCTCATGGTCCATTTTAACCCACTCCTTTGAAAGCCATATCACTTCCTTGGGCTAATTAATCTTTTGTTACATATGCCAAAGAAAACTCCCGTCTGTGGCTGCTTGACCCACTCTGTGTCTTCTCTATAACATGTTATTGAGTACATAACGGCAGCTGAAAAATCAAGGTCTCCAAATGCCATGAAGTTAGCATTTCTTGTCTTCCTAATCATCTCTTTGTCTCTTTTTCTATTTTTCATAGCAGTTCTGACAAAGATCCTTTACCCAGCCAACTGTCTGCTGCTTTCTTTATGTATTCTAAACAATATCCTTCCCATTTCCCTCAGTAGATGGCATTGTGTCTGATTTCACAGAGAAAAATGGGAGGCATAAAGTAGTAACTTCCTCAGACTCCTGCACCAAACTGACTTATCTTCCAGTGTCTACATCTGTCTTGCCCTCATCAAGCCTTCTCCTTCACTGTTGTGAAAAACCTTTCTTTCTAAAGTTCAAATACAATTATACTCTGCCTAAGACTGTTCAAAGTGTTCCCTTCTGCTTGTGAATAATCTATAGGTGTCTTGGTAAAACTTAAAATGTCTCTTAATGATCTAGCTCCAATTTGCCTACTGTTAATCACCTTTGTGATGAAACCACTACCTGTATCCTGTACTCTACTTTCTACCAGCACCCTTTTTGAAATTCTTTGTGTGCTCTTTCTCCCAGGCTTTCAAATGTGATATGCCTCCTGCTATTCTCCTTTCTTTATTTCTTACCACCCTTGTCCAGCTAACTTGTACTCATCCGTGATGTCTCAACTGAGGTCTCCTTTCCTCAAGAAACCTTCCCTGATAACGCCAAGCCTCCAATCATTATATGCTTCTCATGTGCTCGCCTCCTGAATTTACCACCTATTAGTGTGCATTTTACTTGCCTACTTGTGTGTAAAATATACTAACATCCTTTCCTACCACCTGGAAGAGCACTTGCTAGATAATAGACACTCAGTAAAAATTTGCAGGATTAGGATGGTCTGAATAAAACAATATCTTAGTTAAATCTTGAAAGATAGCAACATAAAGAACTGTAGGAAGACCATACGTGGCAGGAGGAAATGAGTGAATAAGGCCACTTATGGGACAGTGTCTCAGGAGAGGGCAGAACTTTGTTGAGATATACAGAGAAAAGCCTAGAGAATTTTGGGGATTTATAGAGTTTTAGTTTCTAGAGGCCACTAAGCAGAATTAGACAATCATTTCAGTGAACCAACACCAGATGGTTGACTGGATTGATGAGTTGTCTAATAAATTGGTCAGTTCAGTGAAATAGTGCAATTGGCTGTGAACCTTAGATTATAAAACTCAGTGATGTCCCAACAAATGCCCCATCAATATTCTTAAAATAAGGAACAGTTGAGAAGCAGAGTATTAAATCTCTCTCCCTACCAAGTTCTTCAATTTTGGAAAATTCTGTTACTGTCTCTGCAAATAAAGCTTCTATACCATTTCCCCTTTCTTTCCGAACTTAGAATGTTAAAGTGTCTGCTAATAAGTGATAGAATTTAAAAGGAGAGAACGATCCAACATAGGAAGCAGGATACACAGTGGACTCATAGAATGGCAGATGTCCTAAATAGCACTCTGGCCTCAGAATCAGCCCTTAAGGCATTTGGATCTGGCTAAAAAGCCCATGAGAGTTTCTCAGGCATGGAAAGTCAAGACACTGTGGCAAAAAAATGACCTAAATGAAAGATCTCTGTGAGTGAGATCCTAGCCAAAAGAATGGGCCATCAAAGAAGGACGTACCTTTCTCAGAAGGGAGGAGAGAACTTCTACTCTGACAATGGCTTTGTCTCAATAAGATCGGAGTTTGTGAACTCAAGAGGCTTCCATAGCCTTGGCAGCTCATGTGATATATATGACATTCATAAATAAGAGTGTTAATTGTTAAATTAACAATGGGAGTCACTGTGCATCTACTCCCCATGTAGGATCTCTGTCCTTAATGTGTTGTACTATGCAAATTAACAGTAAAACTACCACTCAAATAGTACTTTATACTTTGTGTATCTGTGTGTGTGCAAACTGTTGAAATCTTTACTTAGTATATACTAAGTTGATCTTCTGTATATAAAGATAATTGAAAAATGAATCATGATGAAGAATGGAATGAGAGAGGGAGTGGGAGATGGGATGGTTGTGGGTGGGAGGGAGGTTATGGGGGGAAAAGCCATTATAATCCAAAAGTTGTACTTTGGAAATTTATATTTATTAAATAAAAGTTGAAAAAAAAAGAATGTTAGGGCAGCAGTATGCGAGGTTTTCTGTAACAGGCCAGATAGTAACTGTCAGTAAGCTTTGTAGCCCATTCTATTCTTGTTGCAGCTACTGAACTCTACTATTTTCCTTTAAAGTAACCATAAACAATATGTAAACAAACCAGTGTAGCTGTGTTCTAATAATGCTTTATTTATAGAGACTAAAAATTGAATTTTCACATGATTTTCATTTGTCATCAAGTATTATTCTTCTTTTAATTTTTGCACAACCGTTAAAAACTATAAAATCCACTGTTGGCAAGGACTGGATTTGGTGACTGAATCATAGTTCACTGACATCTGTGCTAGAGCACCTCAGTCTGTATCCCACACCTCTCAGATCTCCTCTTGTACTGTTTCCTTGGGTTCTCTGTGCTTTCTTCTGGAAAAATTCTTTGCTATTATCTTCCAAACCCAGAATTCTGCTCTTGGCCTTATGCAGTCTAGATTTTTAACTTGTCTGTATAAGTTTCCTTTATAATTTTAGTGACTAAATTTTTTTAACTAAGATTTCAATTTGGTTCTTCTTCAAACGTGCTTGACTTTATATTATTTATGCCTGTTCTTGGTTCACAGTTTCTTGTCTCTGCTACTTCATTTTCAATTGAGTTCTTTAAATAGACTTATTTTAAAGTCTTTGTCTTGTTCTACAAAATTTATCTGGTATGAATCCATGTTCCTATCTCTAATTTTTGAGCTGTCTTTCTTAGCACTAGATTGCCTCACATACTTTGGAATTTTGATATGTGGGCTCATTTTGAGTAGATTGTTCCCTCTCCCCTACTGACATTCCTTTTGGCTAGGAGTTTCTGGTTACCTCTACTTACCTTGTCCACCCTCTGTCCCAAGATCAGAATCAGATCTTATTTTTTTTTTTTTTTTGACAGGCAGAGTGGATAGTGAGAGAGAGAGACAGGGAGAAAGGTCTTCCTTTTTGCCATTGGTTCACCCTCCAATGGCCGCTGCGGCTGGCGCATCTCACTGATCTGAAGCCAGGAGCCAGGTGCTTCTCCAGGTCTCCCGTGCGGGTGCAGGGCCCAAGGACTTGGGCCATCCTCCACTGCCTTCCTGGGCCATAGCAGAGAGCTGGCCTGGAAGAGGAGCAACCGGGATAGAATCCGGTGCCACGACCGGGACTAGAACCCGGTGTGCCGGCGCCGTAAGGCAGAGGATTAGCCTGTTGAGCCACGGCGCTGGCCAAGAATCAGATCTTATAATAATATCATTTCGGAGTCCTCTTCAAGGTGGCAGTTAAGATTGTGGCTCAGTTCTTATTTATAAAGCTGATTATGCCTCTGCCTGGCTCCATAAGCTTACAGCCATAGTGTTGGGCAAAATATAGCAGTTATCTCTCACTTCTACTCCCAGTTTCATTTTGTCAAGAGGGAAGCCTCTGCTCAGTCCCTACCTTCAATCTCTAATTTTATACGGAGCTGGATTTCTGGCTCCAATGCTTGATCCTACACCTGGAGCACAGTTGGCCAGTTGTTCCAGCCAAGCTTACTACTTTTCTCATACAGAGATGTTTAGCTTACTTTTGAGCTCAGTAACATCTTGGTATTATTTCTGCAGCTTTGAATAGGAAAATTGCATCAAAGCATTCTAGTTCTGCACAATTTTGATTGGAAATAAAATTACTTGTGTACCCTCTGGTTAAACTACCAGAATGTAAGAAACTTGAAGTACAGCTGCTGCCTATTCTGTTGGCCACTATATTGTCAGTGCTAAGTACAGAGTAGCTGTTGAATGAGTGATTACGTAAAGAATGGCTGTTGAATGAACAACACAGAGAATGAATTAACAAAATAGAAATGTATTAAAACAAAATCATGTTCTTATGTAAGTTGCAGTTTTATTTGCTGGCAAACATAATAAGGACCATAGTCACCATTTATTTCATGTATCATTTATTCTATGTATTCAGTGTTTATATAGGTATTTTTGGAAGTAGGGCAGGGCCATGTATTCATAAGTTGTTATTCTGCTTCCCATTAGCATTATTCTTTGCACCTGTGATCAAAAATAAATAGAATGATAAAAATACTAGTGTTATCTTCACTTTTACTATAACATTATTATACAGCCAGCATTATCACCTGTAAGGTAATAATAAAGAGAGCTGAAGCAGTAGTATAAGCAGTACTTGATGTCCAATTGGCTGTTCTTGCCACGTGGAAGGCATGTATGCATATCAATGGAAACTTTCACTTATCAGTATACCCATGGAAACCATAACTGAAGATCAGCACCCTGTACTTCATAGAGTGGCTTTCTGTTTTAGTTCAAAAGCATTTGTGCAGTCTACATAGCCAGGTCTTGACTGTTTGGGCATAGCAGTCCTAACTGTCCACTAGGGTAAATGATCTCCAGCTATCTCCATGCGTATCTGAGTAATGTGAGAGTCTAAGGCCCAGCAAACCTGGTAGACTGGCCAGGGAAGACCACATATCACCAAGGTAAAGACCTTCCACACTTCTTCCTACAAGGTTCCAGAGATAAGAGCCCTTTGTTCTTAATTCTTTCACTGAGTCCCAGAGTAAAAAGAGTTGCCACTTCTGTTGAGAACTTTCCAACAAGTTGAGAAATAGCTGCATTTCCTCCAGCTGGGGACAGGTTTTACAGGGTCTATGTCTCTGGTGGCTGTATTTGGAATTTGGTGTGCCCACCACAGGGGAGAGGCAGTGATTGTGTATTAGATATTATTATCATAAAGAACTAGTTTGCTCCAGTTCTAAGTCATGCTAAATGCTGGAGAACAATTTATACTGCTAGCTAGAATAGTAATATTGGGAGCTTACTGAGATGACAGAGTAATCTTGTTAGTTAGACTACTTTTGTATATTAGAAACAAAGGACTCTGCATCAAATCATATAATCTATGTTTTTCCCTTTCTCTCTTTAATTTGATTATGAACTATTACCATGCTTTGCCATAAAATATGAAAGTTTTACATTTTGATAGTTTTTCAAATGCTGATTTTACTTTCTGTGCAAATACTTCATATCTTTCCAGCATAATTATTTAGCAGCCTTTTCGGGTTAATTATTGTCATTAACAATATGAGTCCTATGAGAGAATATCAATTAAAATATGCACAGCTGAACTTTCAAATGAGTAAATAATTTAGTTTTGGAAAATGACTGGAAACAGCAGGGTAACAGTCAAAAGGGGAACAATTATTTTAATGCTTATTTGACAAATGAGTCATTTTTACAGCAAATTAGATTCTTATCATAGCACCCCTACTGGTTACCACAGGAAAGCTGTTAACATGAGTTTTTAAAATAAAAGCTGTTAAGTTATGCATGCAAAGTTAAGGAAATCATTTGTATGAAGAAAAGGTGATTAGGATATGCATTGTTAGCTGATGGAATACTGCCACTGGGATGTAATTAGGGCCATAAATCATGCAAAATAATGTGTGTATATAGGGCTTGAAGTATTGGAGTGATGCATGCCATTGACAGTGAGATGGATGGTTTTCTCTCCTGACTTTCTTGGCTGCCCTTGTCCTTCTGCTGGCTAGACCCTAAAGTCCTACTGAATGGCATGGTGGAGTAGGAGGCTTAGTCACAGGAGCTTACCCCTGTGAGAGTGCTGGGAAGATTTCCAAGATGGACTTCAATTCCTTCCCATTAGGAAAAAGTTCAGGAAAAACAACATTGGTCTTGAAGATAAATAGTGCTGAGATGAGTTCCAACTTGTACTTTGTCGATTTCATTTAGTTGTTTTATTATTGTTGTTATTGATTCTATGCCACTTGGAAGAAAAATGGAAAGAAAAGATGTAGCCAATAATGGGAGGAGGAAAAAGGAAGGAAGGAAGGAAGGGAGGGAGGAAGGAAGAAAGGAAGGAAGGAAGGAAACAAAGGAGGTAAGAAGGAAATGAATAAATATGGAGGGAATAGAGAGGGTATTTTTAGAAACCTTGTATTATTTCCAAGATGTGAATGGAACTTATGCCAGGCTCCACTTGTTTAAGCTCAACATAGGGTTGTAGCAAAGCCTATTTGTAGATTTTGGGAGTTTTGAAAGTAGATAAGTGTGTGAATCATTTCCCCAGATTTTGCTCCTGTATTTGACTTGAATTGCTCACTACATCAATTTATCATTCCATTGGCCACAGATTGGAACCATACTCCTCAACTTGTATTGGAAATTGGGTAAAGTAAGTTGATGAAGGCGGCATTATCAGTTACAAAAATCAGATTCTATGGGGGCCGGCACTGTGGCAGAGTGTTTGGTAAAGCCATCACCTGCAGTGCCAGGAGCCCATATGGGTGTGGTTTAAGTCCCAGCTGTTCCACTTCCAGTCCAGCTCTCTGCTATGGTCTGAGAAAGCAGTAGAAGTTGGCCCATAGTACTTGGGCCCCTGAACCTGTACAGGAGACCCAGAAGAAGCTCCAGTGTCCTGGCTTCAGATTGGCCCAGCTGCAGCCATTGTGGCCATCTGAGGAGTGAACCAGTGGATGGAAGACCTCTTTCTCTCTCTCTGCATCTCCTTCTCGTTCTGTGTAACTCTGACTTTCAAATAAATCTTTTAAAAAAATCAGACTCCAAGCAATGCTGTAAGCCGATCACAGATCTGTAGCATCAGTATCACCAGGGATCATATTAAAAATGTGTTTTCATGTCCCATGCCATATCTACTGAGTCATAATACCTGGTGTCGGGGTACTGCCATCTGTGTTGTCACAGCTTATTCAGGAGACTCTGATGCATAGACCAGTCTGAGAAGCTAGTCCTTACAAGAACTAAACTGACACTAATTCTTTCAGGTGATTACCAGAATAATTCCAATATATCTCTAGGACTTAAGCACCCTTGTAACACATCAACCCTAGTGCCTTTCTCTTTCCTTTGCCATTCATTGTTGACTATAGGTGTGACCATATATCTTCACCTTAATGTTTCAGGGTCTTAAGTCTTTATGGAAAACTAAGGGTGGAACTGCATACAGCGAAGCAAAGTTTTAGACAGAACCTTGATTTGTGATTTTATTGCAGTCAGAAAGATTATCACAGTAAAAATACATATCAAGATATGAGTTCATTATATTCCCATTTTTCCTAACGGGAAGGAACTGAAGTCCATCTTGGAAATCTTCCCAGCACTCTCACAGGGGTAAGCTCCTGTGACTAAGCCTCCTACTCCACCATGCCATTCAGTAGGACTTTAGGGTCTAGCCAGCAGAAAGACAAGGGCAGCCAAGAAAGTCAGGAGAGAAAACCATCCATCTCACTGTCAATGGCATGCATCACTCCAATACTTCAAGCCCTATATACATTAATTCTTCCCAAATTATCATTTCTAACCTGTTTCCCTTTTACACACTTCCTATGAATTCAGACTCTGATCTCTGACTGGAAGCATCTACATTTCGGATTTCTGGAGTCCATTTATTAGGGTAGATGCTTTGGGATGGACGCTTTTGGTGTATCTGCTTTACTGGAACTGAGCCTTAGAGCCAAGTGGTTCCTCCCCCTCTTCCCTCTTTACATTGCTCCACCCAGTGGGATTCTTTCTTTTTCCCTTTCTCAACATTGCAAAACATTCCTGTCTTGAAATTCAGTCCACATCACGTTCTTTTATTTTGTGGCTTTGCCTCCCACCTAACTCTAACCCTGACTGGTTTCTGTGACGCTTTTAGTGTTTATGAAATGAAACTCCCCACCCAACAACTTCACCAAACCAGTTCGGCAGAAGCTCCTGTTTCATTGGGATAGGGTGTGGAAGTGGGGATGGGGCAATGGAGGCCAGGTGGGGGTATATAAAATTTTTAGCAGCCATTGGCTGGAGAGGAGGGACAGAGGAGAAGATGGACCAAGGACCTAGAAGAAAAAAGGTGGAAATTTTAGAAATACCATGTTTGGGCTTTGCACCTTGACCAAGTTTAAGAGTGCCTAATTCACATCTAGTTGTGCTGTGCCTTGAAGAAGGCCATCGTGATCATCTGGAGGCATCACTTTCCCTCAGAGGGCCTCTTCATCTGACTATCCCAGTTTTCTCCATAAAGAAAATATTCTATAGAAGAATCCATTTATTTCTAGTTAGAGCTAGTCCAGCCTCAACCAATTGAAGTCTTCCATTTCACAGATGGAGAAACTCAAACCTAAGGGGATGAAAGGAAAAAATGAAGGGCAGATGCTAACATGTGGTAGACCTGGGCCTAGAATGAGGTCACCTGACTCCTGGCTCAGGGCATCACAATGGCTTCCAGCTTCTGGAAAAAACCATAGTCACAGTCTGTATTGGTCAGTGTTCTCTGGGGATACAGAACCGATGGAATGTTAGAAAAGATTCTTCCTTCACCTTTCTGCTCTATTAGTGCCTTCAGTGGAGTGGATGGTGGTCACCCACATCAATGAGAACAATCTTCTTTACTCTGTTTGCTAATTCAAATAATCTCTTTGACAGATAGACATGCACACATATCCAGAAGGAATGTGTTACTGGCTATCTGGGCAACTCTTAGCCCAGTCAAATTGACATATAAAATTAACCGTCATGCAATTGTCCTATCACTGAAACTACCCACTCCCTAAGACAGCCCTATAAGCCAGCTTCCTATAATGCTTACTACACAGATGAGAAAGTGGGGTTCAGCCCTCATATGCTATTTTCTCTCTGTATATAATACCTGGGGCTAGACCTCAATCTGGTGACCCTAAAGCTCATTCATGGAACTGCTTCATTGCGTATCAGTGTGGACCATGACTTCTGGTTAAAATGGGTATCACAATTTCCTTCTTAAATTTTATTGTTAATTTCCAGGTCTCAAACTTCAGAATATATGTGCTTGATTATGATTATAGTAGAATACAAAATAACTTTTTTAAGGAGCAGACTTGTAGAAGTGAGTACAATTAAAGATTTATAAATTTAGAACCATAGATAGATAGATGATAGCTAGATAATAAAATAAAAAAAAAAAACTCAGTCCATTTTCATCTCCCAGGAAATTGTCCTAGAAAATCTAGAAGTGACCCTCAGAGGCCCCACTTTCTATATTTGCAGAATTGTTAACTCATTCTGGTACCTTTTAGAAGAGGCCTGACATAGCCACATAAATTCAGCAGCTTACATAGGATTCTGCTTTGACAAGGAAGTCAGAATTCACAGAGTATTCTAGTTTCTGTTAAAGCATGAATACTGCTAGAATTGAGTTAACTTCCTGCACCCCAGGCGGATTCCAAGCACATTCTCTAAAGACATTGCTCTGAGTGACAGTGCTCTCACAGCAGCTGCCAGAGCTAATACACACCAGAAGAGACACTGGATTTGGAGAAGCACTGAAGGCTGGAACCTTAGCATGGATATGGAAAGGAATGAATCCATTTGTATCATCCCAGCTCTTCACTCTTGCCATCCAGTTCTGATAAACTCAGACCACCCCTCCTCTGTGGAGACCTCCCAGATCATTTGAAGATTATGATCAAAGTGTTGGATTCCTGCCTTCTTTTTCCCCTTCCCTTTTTCCCCTCTGCTCTTTCTCCCCCACCTCTCTCCCCAGCTTTGTCTTTGTCTCTTATTGTTCACAGTCTCTTTCATTATTTCCTTGGGCTTTCAAGGATTTCTTGGTTTTGAAAAGTCAAGTGCTGAAAAATGTTTATATTGTACATTATCATCTCCAGTGATGTGAGCCTAACTCCATGAGAAGACAAACTACTGGTATGTTTATCTGAGAGACAGCGTCATTATGAGACAGTCCATTCACAATATAGTGTCTCAGTGGTCCCAAGGAGTGTATGTCAATGTTTGGATTGAAGTGAAGAGATCTACTGGGGGACCCATAGCAGTGCTGTGCTGGATGGTCTCTGTGTATGAGTTAAATCAATAATTCCTGAACAAGAATCAGACTTTATTTCTCTTGTTTTCCAATAGGTTTAAAATTTTATTTGTTATACAAGTTTCATGTATTTCATATATCCACATATGTTAGGAACATAGTGATACTTCCCACCTTAGCCTTCCTCCCACCCATGCTCCAACCCTTCTTCCTCATCCCTCCTTATTCCCTCTCTTAATTTTTACAAAGATCTGTTTTCAGTTTACTTAATGATCATAAAGTTAAATCTATACTAAGTAAAGAGTTCAACAAATAGTATTAAGAAAAAAACACTGTCCCTCAACAGAAGAGACAAGGGCTATAAACAGTCAATCAAATCTCAAAATGTCCATTTCACTCCAATATGTTACCTTTTAGGTATTCTGTTAGTTACCCCAGAACTGGGGAAATATATGATATCTTTCTTTTGGGAACTGGCTTATTTCAGTAAATATAATGATTTTTATTTGCATCCATTTTGTTGCAAAAGACAGGATTTCATATTTTTGACAGCTGAATAGTACTCCATTGTGTGTGTGTGTGTATGCCAGCCATAATTTCTTTATCCAGTCATCAATTGGTGTACATATGAGTTGATTCCATATCTTAGCTATTTTGAATTGAAATGCAGTGAATATAGGGTTACAGACAACTCTTTCATATGCTGATTTCTTTTAGTTTGGGTAAAATCCCACAAATGGTATGGCTGGATCATATGGTAGGACTCTATTAAGGTTTCTGAGGTATGTCCATACTGTCTTCCACAGTGGCTGGACCAGTTTACATTCCCACCAACAGTGGACAAGAGTACCTTTTCCCTCATATCCTCTCTGACATTTGTTGTTTGTTGATTTGTGTGTGAGAGCCATCCTAACTGGGGTATGGTGAAACCTCATTGTGGTTTGGATTTACATTTCCCTGATGGCTACTAAACCTGATCATTTCTTCAAGTGTCTGTTGGCCATTTGAATTTCCTCTCTTGAAAAATGCCTGTTCAAGTCCTTTGCCCATTTCTTAACTGGATTGTTTATTTTGTTGTTGAATTTCTTGAGCTCTTTATAGATTCTGGATATTAACCTTTTATCAATTGCATAGTTTTCAAATATTTTCTCCCATTCTGTCAGGTGCCTCTTACTTCACTAAGTGCTTCTTTTACAGTGCAGAAACTTCTCCACTTGATGTAATCACAGTTACCTGTCTTGGTTTTGATTGCCTGTGCTTTTGGGGTCTTTTCCATGAAGTCTTTTCCTATGCCAATGTCATGTAGAGTTTCCTCAATATTCTCTAGTAATTTGATTGTATGGATCATAGAATTAGGTCTTTGATACATTTTGAGTGGATTTTTGTGTAAGGTGTAAAGTACGGGTCAAGTTTCATACTTCTGCATGCAGAGATACAATTTTCCCAGCACCATTTGTTGAAGAGACTGTTCTTGCTCCAGGGATTGATTTTCCCTTCTTTGTCAAAAATAAGTTGGTTGCAGATGCATGGATTGATTTCTGGAGTTTCTTTCCTGTTTCATTGGTGTACACATCTGTTTTTCTGCCAGTACCGGGCTGTTTTTGATTATAATAGCCCTGTAGAATTTTAGTCTTGAAATCTGGTATTGTGATGCCTCCCCCTTTGTTTTTGTTGTATAAGATTGCTTTAGCTAATCGGGGTCCCTTGTGTTTCCATATGAATTTTAGCATCATTTTTCTAGATTTGTGAATAATATCATTGGTATTTTGATTGGGATCTCATTGAATCTGTTTATTATTTTTGGTAGTATGGACATTGTCATAATATTAATTCTTCCAATATATGAGTGTGTAATATTTTCCTTTTTAAATGTATTCTTCTATTTTCTTTGATAATGTTTTGTAATTTTCATCATAGAGATCTTTGATATTCTTGGATAAATTTATTCCTAGGTATTTAAAATTTGTAGCTATTGTGAATGGGATTGATCTTAGATGTTATTTCTCAGCCATGGCATTGTCAGTATATACAAAGGCTATTGATTTTTGTGTTTGTTACTTATATATACTGCCACTTTACCATACCCTTTGATGAGTTCTAATAGTCTCTCAAGGCAGTCTTTTGGATCTCCTTTGTATAGAATCATGTTATCTGCAAATAGGGATAGTTTGACTTCCTTCTTTCCAATCTGCATCCCTTTGGTTTCTTTTTCTTTCTTGATGGCTCTAGCTAAAACTTCCAGGAATATATTGAATAGCAGTGGTGAGATTGGACATACTTGTCTGGTTCTAATCTTAGGGGGAATGCTTCCAGCTTTTCTGCTTATGTTCTAGAGATTCTTGAGTTGATTTCCAGATACATTCCATTGTGGTCTGAGAAGAAACATGGTATGATTTCAGGTTTTTAATTTGCTGAGACTTGCTTTATGGTGTAGCATGTGGTCTATCCCAGAGAAAGTTCCATGCACTGATGAGAACAATGTCTATTCTGCAATTGTGGGGTGTCAAGTTCCATAGATATCAGTACATCTATTTGGTCCATAGTGTTGATTAGCTCTGTTGTTTCTTTTTTGATTTTCTTTAGTTGATCTCCCCATTGTTGAACATGGGGTGTTGAAGTTCCCCATTACTATTGTATTGGATTCTGTGTCTCCCTTTAACTCTGTTAACATTACTTTTAAATAGCCAGGCACCTTGAAACTAGGCATATATACATTTATAATGGTCACATCTTCCTGTTGAATTGATCCCATAATCATTACATAGTGCCCTTCTTTGTTTCTTTTTAACAATTTTTGTGTTAAAGTCTCTTTTGTAATTAGGGAGACTATACTTGCCCTTTTTTGCTTTCTGTTACCATGGAATTTTTTTTTAACTTTTATTTAGCAAATATAAATTTCCAAAGTACAGCTTATGGATTACAATGGCTTCCCCCCCACATAACTTCCCTCCTGCCTGCAACCCTCCCAACTCCTGCTCCCTCTCCCCTTCCATTCACATCATGATTCATTTTCAATTCTCTTTATATACAGAAGATTAATTTAGTATATATTAAGTAAAGATATAAACAGTTTGCACCCACACAGAAGATAAAGTGTAAAATACTGTTTGAGTACTAGTTATAGCATTAATTCACATTGAACAACACATTAAGGACAGAGATCCTACATGAGGAGTGCACATATTTTTTTACATCTTTTTACTTTCAGTCTGCATGTATCTTTGTTGGTGAGATGTGTTTCTTATAGGTAACAAATATATGGGTCATTTTTAAAAAATCCATTCAGCCAGTGTATATCTTTTAACTGGAGAGTTAGGCCATTTATATTCAAGGTTACTATTGACGAGTAACGACTTGGCCCTGTAATTTTTCCGTAAATATTCCTATTGTTTACTTTGGATTTCCTTTGTGCTTTTACTGGGAGATTTTCTGCCTTCACATTCTTTCATAATGATGATTATTTTTCTGTGTTTCTGTGTGTAGCACATCCTTAAACATCTTTTGTTAAGTTGGACAAGTGGTGACAAATTCATTCACTCTGTTTGTTATGGAAGGTCTTTATTTCACCTTCATTCATAAATGAGAGCTTTGCAGAGTAGAGTATTCTTGGTAAACCTGTAAATATGAAATACATGAAACTCGTATAACTTAAACAAAATTTAAAATTGAAATAGTAAAATTTAAAAAAAAAAGACTTGTGCTTAGTCTCTCAGTTCTCTCCTAGAGTTTCTTATGAGTAATCAGCTGTGAGTATAATTGGAGATCTTCTGAAAGTAATCTGGCATTTCTCTCATGTATATTTTAGAATCTTCTTTATGTTTGTGGAAAATTTGACTACAATGTGTCATGGTGAAGGTGTTTTCTGGTCATGTCTATTAGGTGTTCTATATGCTTCCTGTACTTGGATGTTTCTTTCTCCAGATGGGGAACTTTTCTGTAATTATTTCACTAAATAGGCCTTCTAGTCCATTCTCTCTTTCACATCTTCAGAAATTCCAGAGACCTATATGTTGGGTCATGTGATAGTGTCCCATAAATCTCTAACAATATTTTTAAGTTTTCTAATTTTTTTGTTGTTGTTCTAACTGAAAGATTTCCCAAAGATTTGTCTTCTAGTTTGGATATTCTTTCTTCTGCCTCACAAAGTCCGTTGTTAAGGCTTTCCACTGTATTTTATGCTTGATCTATTGAATTTTTTATTTCTAATATTTCATTTTGATTTCTCTTTAAAGTCTCAATTGCCTAGGAAGACATTTCATTTATGTCATGTATGAATTTCTTAATTCATGAATTTGCTTCGGATTGCTTTTGAGTAATCCTATGATTAATCTTTTGAATTCCATTTCTGGCATTTCATCAATCTCTCCATCTTCACATTCTAATATTGAAGTGTTACTGTGTTCCTTTGGGGGTTCATGTGGTTCTTTAATCTTGTTTCTTGAATTTCTGTGTTTATGTTTATGCATTTGTGTAGATACTTGTTTTGTTTTCCCCCTTCTGGTGGCTTTTTTTTTTTTTTTTTCCTCTTGAGCTTTAAATTGACTTGTCCATTTTCAATCCTGAGAATTAAATTTGTACAACTTCCTAGAACACGACTTTCGTAATCTCAAACAGTACATCCGTGTCCCCAGTACTTTTCAATCACTTCCTTTCAGCACCTTCCTCTCACCTCTACTGGCCCTTTCTGGCTCTCAGCTTTTTCAGGTACTTGCCTGCCAGAACCTTCACTGGTATGCCATCATTAGCCCTATTGCCATCACCTGCGTCTCCGAGTCAATCAAAGCTTAGCTGTCTTACATTCTTTTTCCTTGAGGCCGTGATGCATAATGAAAACTAACATCACAAATAAATCACTTTAAACCGTTAGTACCTGATTTTCATTTATTAGCAGCATGCTACATTTTAGGATACTGCCTTGACAAATCATGACTAAAGTCCTTTGTACAATATCATATTTACAGTGCACTATCTGGGCTGCCAAATTAGTCCCTCCAATTGTTAGGACTGATACCAGCGACTGATTGCTCATTTTGTTGCCTGTTGATGGTAGCTGTTTTAGTGTTAGAATCAAGGCAGTTTCAATTTTTAAAGAATGTCAGAATAGACTTGATGTTGCTGAAAATCTCCATTGAATCTGGCTGTTCATATTGACAATGCCTCTGGATACAGCCCCAGATTTTCCAATGTGTTTGGCCTTTGTAATGGGTAAGGTATACCTTTGGTTTGGTGCCCTAGGAATAGTGAGAGGTCGTTTATCTTTCTAATGTATGCAGTACTTCAAACTAATTTTGAAATATCAGTGATTACATTCTCATACACAGAACAAGTAGACCATCAGACATTTCAGAATTTGTAGCAAACTACATACTGTAAGTATGTGGACTAGGAATGGAAGGTGAATGTAAATCAATTATTGGCTATTGTAGAGGCCATTTTTTAACCCTTTTCATGCAATCATCAACTATGTAAAAAATCCATACATCTTGATTGAATACTCATTTTACCAAACTCAAAGTTATGTATAAGCCTTTTGAAAACTAGAAACAAGTGCCAGACACTACCCTTGGCTTCAAAGATCTTAGTGTGATCAGTGCAGGAATTGCTGAAGATGTGTTTTGGGAGGTCTGGTAAAAGTGGGTGGGAACTCCCCAGAATCACCTAGAGAGCTTTTTTCAAATTACAGATGAATTGCCCTCACCCTGTACCTTCTGGATAAAGTCACCAGGAGCAAAGGCATCCCAACATTCACACTTTGAAAGCACTTCCCCAGGTGAATTTGATGCACACCTCTGTAAGTACCTTGGGTTAAAGACAGAAGGCAGAGCCACAGGAAAAGTTAAATAACAACACTGGCCACAGGACGCAAAGCTCAGTGCCAAGTGAAGGTGAGTGGAGGACAAGGTGACTGGACCATGGTTGGAGTGGTCTGGGGGAGCTTTGGATAGCAGAAGTTTTGAGTTAGGCTTTGAAAAACAGGTTTAGAATAGAATCAAGATAGGAAAGAGACATTTCTTCCTCTTTAGTAGTCATTGTTGTTTCTCAAATTTGTTGAGCCATGTAAAAATACATATTTGTGAAAGGCAAATTCCTAAGCCCTTTATCAGAGCTAAAGGATCAAGTTTTCTTAGAGCAGATTCTGGGAAAGTGTATTTTAAACAACTGCCCAGGTAATTGCAATAGTTAAGCAACTTTATGAAATTATTATCTTTAATCATAACTGCAGGAATCATATTGGGATTTTCACATTATGTTTGGGAAGCAGAAAGTAAATAAACCAACATACCAAGGCTTCATGTGAGAGTGGTGGGGATAACAATGGAAGGATTTTTGGAGTTTATAAAATGGCAAGATTTCCATAGGTGCCTTTGAACTTTGTTGAGCAAGGGGAATTGTGGTAATATATTACTTTGTAATAGAGTTCAAGTGACTGACTAGCCTGGTAGAGATCACAGGTTAAGGGCTGGAGAGTAGGAGAAAGAACTACAATAGCTGGGGCCAGTGCTGTGGTGTAGTAGGCTAAGTCTCTGCCTGTGGCACCAGCATTTTGTGTGGGCTCCAGTTCATGTCCCAGCTACTCCTCTTCTGATCTTGCTCTCTGCTATAGCCTGGGAAAGCAGAAGAGGATGGCCCAAGTGCTTGGGCACCTGTACCCAGATGGGAGACCTGCCTGGAGGAAGCTCCTGGTTCCTGGTTTCATTTTGGCCCAGCTCTGGCCATTGTGGCCATTTAGGGTGTGAACCAGTGGATGGAAGACATTTCTCTCTGTCTCTCCCTCTCTCTGTCTGTAACTATGCCTCTCAAATAAATAATTTAAAAAAAAAAAAGAACTACAATATCTTGGATCCATGAAGAGAATCTTCTGCTTTAGTGTGCTGTAAAGAGCCAAAGAAAAGAAAGAAAGAGCTTCAAATGCCATGAGATGCAGACTAGACCTCACAGGCAAGTCAACAGTGAGATAAACTCACGTCTCATCTGCCATCTCTTAGAGAGGGCTGTACGGAACTACACAATCCTTAGGTCACGCTCCAGGAGAGGATCTCTGTTCTTATGTTTCTGTCCTTTTATTTGGGGACTTTGGCTGTGATGATCCCTGGAGCAAAAGTATGAGGATGGGGTCTTTAGTGATCATGAGGATGCTCTGCTTGAAGTGATAGACATCTTGCGGCCTACTCAGTAAAGTGTGCTAACAGCCCCTGGAAACTTGGTAGGAAGAGGAAATGATTGAGATAGGGAAGCCACTGGGCTAGCTCCTTACAGAAAGTCCACAAAGTGCTGCTAGAATCAGCCAGGAGGTAAGTCTATTAGTTGCTCCTCAAGCAGTCACTCAAGTTTAGGAGGGGACAGAGGTGGAGAATGGAGGGTGTACTTTTTCTCTAATGCCTACACTTAATCTAAATGTTGCATAATTCTGTAAAGGAACAATTAAGAAGGAAAACTTTCCAGGAAATCATCTAAAGGAAGCCCTTTCTCCTTCTTACATAATGGGCATTCCTACAGGTAGGGCAGCCTCTGAAGGTTTTGAACTACAGGAAGCCACACCCTCAGTTGAGTTAGCGACTTCAAATTTCTTCTAAAGTAAACTTGCAGTCACTTTACATAAAAGTTTTACTATATTGGCATCATTTCTGAAGATTGGGGCAAAAGAAAATAGGCAGGATCTCCTTGTGTCAGCTAGGACTTTGTTCAGTTGCATGTAGCAGAAAGCTGGATTTCAGTAGCTTAAGCAAATTACAAGTTTGTTTTTCTCACAGAATGAGAAAGTCAGAGGAGGGTGATTGCTGATGTTGATTCAGAGGCTCTACAGTGTCAAAGCAGATGCCTCTAATGTTTGCTTGCTTGGCCTTTCTCTTGTGGCCTGTGGCAGGGCTGGCCACACATGTGTTCAAGACTGGAAGGTCAAAGGAGAGGAGGTGCAGTAGGCATGTCTGTATTTTTTTTTTATCAGGACTGTAAAAGCATCAAAGAAGGCTTTGCCCTCCATCCAGCAGGTTTCTGACTCATGATCCAGACCCAGGCACACAGTTACCCACAACCATATCTAAGGTTGAGAAAATGAACTGTTTCTTCTTCCAGCCTTGGTGGACAGAAGTGGTTAGGGAGATGGGGTTAGAAATGATTCTGAGTTGCCAAACACTGAATGACCACCCAAGCTCATTCAGTTGGAGCAGAGATGGTCAACCTCAGCAGTAGTTTAGAATCAGCCATAAGCATGCACAGCACTGAGAAATATCTCATCCACATTATCAAGGGTGGGACGCAAGTATCAAAATTTTTTAAGACCCTCAGTTCAGTGTGCTGTAAAGGTTCATAACCACTGGTCTAGCCTAACCCCATGGATACTTTTATAGAACAAACAAACCCCGAGTTTCCCATATCATATTGGTACAGGTGACACCTATCCCTTTTCGAAAAACACAACTAAACTTTCATTCATTGACAAATTTTATGAATATTTTAAATACAGAAGTATCTATTGAATGACTCCCATGTTATAGATACCAGAGATGTGTAGGAATGGGTTCATGCTTTGTGTTCTTTAATTACTTCCAGTATCTTCAGATTGAGTAGGACTTTATAATGAAAGAAGACACCTCCCTATCCACTATCTCATTTGAACTGCAAACAAGGCTAACAGCATAATTATTTTACTCTAGAATCAAAGAACCTTGGTAGTCAAGGAGGAGAAGTGAGCTGCTTCAAGTCACTTAGGTTTCCTTAGGTTTGAGTTGATGAGTGGCAGAGGAGTCGCGAGGAAAGGGATTTCAAGACTCCACATTCAGTGCTTTTTTTTTTTTTCTACTGGAAGATGAAGCCTACACACATATTCAGTTAAGTCACTGTTTCAGTCACAGGCTTTGCATATATGCCCAAAATAAAGAGGCAGGAATATGGGAGATAGCAAACATTGATTGACTAGTTAAGATCTAAAAAACGTTCTCAATGCTGCATTACATGCATTCAGTTTTAGACCATAATAACAAGTCTGTTGAATAGGTACTTTATTTCCACTTCATTTCTAAGAAAACTGGAGCCTTAATTACTTGGCCACGGTCATAGCATTAGTAAGAAGAGATAGGATTTGAACCCATGCTCTGGTTCCCAATATATGTTCTTAACTCAGAGCTGTGTCCTACATTTAATCAGGTTTTTCATTACATAAAAGGCCCAGTGAGAGGGCTAGTAGAGGCTAAGGTTCATCCCAAACTAGCTGCCTGCACCTTAGTACAAATGTGCATACTCTTGAGAGACACTGTTTCTGTAATTCCCATGGAGGCAACCTGTGTACTATGTTCAATATTAAGTTCTACTGGTACTGCCTGGCCTTCTTCCCCCCTCCCTCACCCCATCTCAAACCTTTCTTTTAGAGGGAGACAGAGAGAGAGAGGAATCAACAGCTCCCATTTACTGGTTCACTATACATTTGCCCAGAACAGCTTGGGGTGAGGGGCAGTACAGTGCCAGGAGTCGGGAACTCAACTGAGTGTGGCCACATGGGAACAGGGAACCCAAGCACTTGAGTCAACAACTGCTGCCTCTGAGAGTCTGCATTAAAAAGAAGTTGCAATCAGGAAAAAGAGCCAGGTATCGAACTCAGGTATTTCAATATGAGACTTAGACATCCTCACCTTAACCACCTGCCAGTATGTTGTCCTTCCTCACATGACTTTATTTCATTCATCCATTGAAGCATTCATCTAAACACTCATTCACAAATATTTTGAAAAACAGGGAGACTTCAGAGTTTATGTTCAGTTCTAGAAAATCTCTAGGAGATACTGACAAATACAAGCTCTAGGCCTTTCACATCTATATTACCCTTCAGAATTCATATATTCATATAGTCAATATATATTACATATATACTATATATGCTGTATATTACTCATTAGAATTCATTAGGCAATGTTATGATTCTAGGATTCTTTCTTGTTATTCTTTTTTATAAAAGCATTATATCCTCATGATAAGCAATCTGATAGTTGGGAAAAATTATGAAAAGTAGCAACCTCTCTCCCTTGACCCCCACCACTGAGTCCTACCATGGAAGTTCCATTGACTGTGGTTTTATATTTGTTTATTCATAAAGCATCCTATACCTTGAAGATGTTCTCAGGCTCCCTCCAAGCCCTCTTTGGACAAGAGAGACCAATGGGGTTGAGTCGGAAGCTGTGGTTCTGGCTTCCCCTCCGCAGGTAGGTCCTCAGAAGCTCTAGTAGACTGAGATGTAAGGTAACTTTCTATCCATCCTTGTCTTCACCCTATGTTTCCTTCCTTTTCTCTGTCTCCATTATATCCTTTGCACCTAGCATGGTGTTGACTACACCATAGACATTTAGTAAATATTGTGAATGAATAAAGGAATGAGTAGCTACATGGCAATTGTTTATGTAGCACCCAATCTTCAAAGGGCTTTTCTTACACATTTAATATTATTACTAATATTGAGTCCATCCTATATGTATGAAAATTGAGTTTCATAAATGAAATAAAATAGCTTGCCTGGGAGACAAAATGTTGAGTAAGGTGCCTGCACTTACCCTCTACCAAAAATAACCAAATATGTTAAGAAATCTGTTTCTAATGTGACCACAAGCTTTCAAGCAAGTAAAGAACATGCAGGCCTACAACTGGATGAAGTTAAGCACTCAGAGAATTAGATAGAGCCCGGATACTGTCGTGAGGACATGTCCTAGGAATAATTGAACATTATTCTTCAAGGCCTTGTGAGTCTTAGGGTTTGGAACATAAAGCTTAAGGCCCACCCAAAGCAGAGAATCTAATAGAAGAACTTTCAAAAAGCTGTGGTTCCACAGGAGCTACACTTGCAATGTGTAGGCATAATAAAAATAAAACTAGTAACAGTTCCCTTATAACCCCCTGACACTGCGGATGCTCAGCAGCACGCCACCAACACGGATCGCATGTGCCCCCTCTGCTGTGAACCAGGCAGCTCCTCACCAACAGAACAGGATCTGGGAGCGAGAGCCCGCCCCGCTGCTCTCAGCACAGTACGAGACACTGTCGGACAGTGACGACTGAACCACACAGACGGGGGACACGGCATGGGGAGGGGCTCGTTCTCGGGTATTTTAATTGCAGGTCAAAAACCTGCCCATATGATTTGTGCCCAGAGACTTTTCAGGAGAGCCAGGGCCATAGATGATGGAGAAATGATGGAAATTCATTTGGAGCATCAAACGGGAAGAAACAGAAAATAGCCTTTGATACGCCGCAATTCAGTGGATTCTAATAGTGGAGGGTTGAAATGTAGAGTTTTTAAAAGTGGACAATTCCTGTTCCTACATCTGTTTGTAAAGAAAACCATAATGTCTTTAAATCACTCATGTAAATAGATGACCTTTTTGCTGTGTAAAAAAAAAAAAAAAACAAAAAACTAGTAACAAACCTGTCCACTCAGGGGGTCTCAAAGAAGACTGTTTCACACCTTGGCACTGAATGAGCTGAGGAGAAATCATCCTCAAAAATTGTTAATCATAAGCCTTGTCTCATGAAGCTTTGATATCACCTTGGTCACGAGAAAATTCTAAAGCTTGATTAAATTTGAAAAAATTTCCAGCCTTGGTAATACCACATTCACTGACAGAGCAAACATAGTCATTATGTGAGGAATCCCTCTTCATTATAAACCTCAGAGATTTTACAAAGGTGAAATTCTGAAAGTAGTTAGTTCTTTACAGTTAAAAAATAATCACTAACCATACAAAGAAGAAACTACCATTAGCAAGAACCAGAAGAAACAACAGATAGCAAAAGAAGACCTTAAAAAAACCTCCAAATTTAGGAAAGATCAGAACACAGAATAAAATAAAAGATGTAGGAAATATTAGTAAAGAGTAACTAGAAACTAGTTTGATTAAAAAAAAATTTCTAGGAATATAAATTTTACATTTAATAGTTTAACATTGACATGTTTTAAATAAATTCTGGTATAAGATCTTAATCTGTCTAATGCATGCTGTTGATATAATATTTGCTTAAGACAATACTATTTCTACTGAACATTTTTTATTTAGATAGAAATTTGTGTTTCTCTAAGAGAATATGATCTTGATGCTCAGTTTTCAGGAAGCAACCACAGTAAAAATCCATACTATTCTTTTTTTTTTCTTTCTTTATGAGTTTTTTTTTAAATTTTTTAAAACTTTTATTTAATGAATATAAATTTCCAAAGTACAGCTTATGGGTTACAATGGCTTCCCCCTCCCAAAATTTCCCTCCCACCCACAACCCTACCCTTTCCCGCTCCCTCTCCCCTTCCTATCACATCATGATTCATTTTCAATTCTCTTTATATACAAAAGATCAGTTTAGTATATATTAGGTAACGATTTCAACAGTTTGCCCCCATATAGTAACACAAAGTGAAAAAAAATACTGTTGGAGTACTAGTTATAGCATTAAATAAGAGTGTACAGTACATTAAAGACAGAGATCTTACATAATATATTTTTTTTAAAAATTAATTAATTTTCTATGCCATTTCCAATTTAACACCAGGTTTTTCCTTTTTTCATTTCCAATTATCTATATACAGAAGATCGATTCAGTATATAATTAGTAAAGATCTCATCAGTTTGTACCCACGCAGAAACACAAAGTGTAAAAATACTGTTTCAGTATTAGTTATAGCATCACTGCACATTAGACAACACATTAAGGACAGATCCCACATGGGATGTAAGTACACAGTGACTTTTGTTGCTGACTTAACAATTTGACACTCCTGTTCATGGCGTCAGTAATCTCCCTAGGCTCTAGTCATGAGTTGCCAGGGCTATGGAAGCCTTTAGAGTTCGCTGACTTTGATCTTATTCCGATAGGGTCATAGTCTAAGTGGAAGTTCTCTCCTCCCTTCAGAGAAAGGTACTTCCTTCTTTGATGGCCCCGTTCTTTCCACTGGGATCTCACTTGCAGAGGTCTTTCATTTAGGTCGTCTTCTTTTTTTCTTTTCCATGGTATCTTGGCTTTCCATGCCTACAATACTCTCATGGGCTCTTCAGCCAGATCCGAATGCCTTAAGGGCTGATTCTGAGGCCAGAATGTTGTTTAGGACGTCTGCCATTCTATGAGTCTGCTGTGTATCCCACTTCCCATGTTGAATCTTTCTCTCCCTTTTTGATTCTATCAGTTAGTATTAGCAGACACTTGTCTTGTTTGTGTGATCCCTTTGACTCTTAGACCTATCAGAGCCATCGGTTGTGAACTGAAATTGATCACTTGGACTAGTGAGATGGCATTGGTACATGCCACCTTGATGGGATTGTATTAGAATCTGCTCCAGATAAGGGAGGCATCTAGTTGTCTCTAGAAAACAGGTTCTGTGGCTGCCCAGGCTCCTTCCCCACCCCCAGACTCACTAAGGCTGAGCCATCTGAGTATTTTGCAAAGGTAGTTGAGCACTTGATTAACTAATTAAGTCCTCTACAGAAATGACTTTTAACAAGTTCTGCCAGATGCTCTTACTGGAAATCGCTGATTGGGGATTGGGAAAGTCGGGACAAAAATAAAGAGGAAGCTTAGCAACTTGTAGACAAAGAGGAAAGAAGGTTTGTGTACTCTCAGCTGTCACATGAAGGAGGAAGTAGTAGCTTGGAATTCATTCCCTCTGACTGGATGAGGTGCCTAGACTCTCTGTTAGTGGGACAGAAAGAGAATATATGGATGTTAGCAAAGCCCAGAGGGCTATTTGAATTTGAGAGAACTCAGAAGTTTTGAACAAATTGCTGAGAAGGGATTTTGATGCCAAGCTTAGCAATTCAGATAAGGCAATTTAAAGAAAATCTAAGAGTTGGTGAAAAAGTACTTAGTTGCAACTTAGATGTTAATTTTTTTAAAAAAACTGATTTAGAATATAATCTTTGAGATTACCCATTTAAATATAGCTAAGTTGTCTCACATATGGAAGACAATTCTGTTTCTATTTAGAATTTTCATTCTGAAGGAATTTATACTAGAAGACAAGGAAATATATTTTAGGAAACTGCAAGTGTAGCTGTTTTCAAATGTCAACGGTGGGAGAATAAGTTGATAAAAAGGCCTAATAAGTATTTAAAGACAAAGGTATTAGCAGAGATCTACTCTTGAATGACAGGGAAAGCCAGATTTTAAAATTTGGATCAGTGGACTGTAGCAGGACTGCCACTTGGTGGCAGCATACTTAAAATGTGCCTAATAGTCTTTGAGTTGGGTGATGAATAAAGTTTTTTTTAAATTGAAACTGTGAAACAAAGGTTATGAAGTGACAAATATGTTATAGCAGTAGTTCTTGAATGGCTTAAACATGGCCAAAAATACATAAAGTGTATCTTGCACTACTAAAAATGAACACAGGGCTGGAAGAGATTTCTTGCTGTAGTCTATCTTGTTCTTTAAATTGTGTATTGGGTAGTTTCCTCAAAATTTACTCTAAGACATCGGTGTAGGGGATGACTTCTAGGACAAGCCAAAGCACAGGTAACAAAAGCAAACTAAATAAATGGGACGATATCAAACTCAGAAGTTTGTGTACAGCAAGGGAAACAACGAGCAGAGTGAAGAGACATCCAACAGAATAGGAAAAAAAAATCTTGCAAACCACTTACCTGACAAAGGATTAATATCCCCAATATGTTAGCAGCTTAAAAAAACACTCTACAACAACAACCAATCCAGTTGAGAAATTGGCAAAGAAATTTAATAGACAGTTATCAAAAGAAGAAATACAAATGGCCAACAAATATATGAAAAAATGCTCAGCATCACTAGCCATCAGGGAAATGCAAACCAAAACCACAATGAAATATCACCTCATGCCTGCTAGAATAGCTAAGATCCAAAACACAGAGAGTAACAAGTGCAGGTGAGGATGTGGACAAAGGGAACACTTATACACTGCTGGTGGGAATGTAAATTAGTGCAGCCACCATGGAAAACAGTGTAGAGATTTCTTAGAAAACTGGAAATAGACTTGCCATATGATGCAGCAATCCCACTACTATGCATATACCCAAAAGACTTGAACACAGTGTGAAAAAACAGATACCTGCACCACCATGGTTATAGCAACACTGTTGAGAATAGTCAAAATTCGGAATCAACTGAGGTGTCCATCATCAGATGAAAGGGTAGAGAAAATATGTTATATACACACAATGGAATATTATTCAGTTATTAAAACAAAAAGAATGAAATTCTAGCATTTGCAGCAAAATGGACACAACTGGAGGACATCATGTTGAGTGAAATAAGCGAGACCCAGAAATACAAATACTGTATGTCCTCCCTTATATGTGGTATCAAATATTTAAAAAATAAACCAAAAATAAAGAAAGAAAAAAAAAGAAATGTTTGTGTGTATTAGTATTGCTGCAAATAGTTTTGTAAAACTTTGTTTTGTACTTTTGTGAAACCAGTGGTTAAGAGTGTTGTAGTACTATAGTTTCAATGATCTGTGATGACTTTAAAATTTACTGTATATGGGTGAAATGGTCATTTTTACATTCAATTATTATTTATAGCCATTGTCTATATTGTCACTGAACTAGGATCTTTCTGCTTGTTACTTGTTAAACTTCTTACATATGGAAATATTAAGTCTTTTTACTGTAATGTAAATTTAAAGTAACTCATCTCAAAAACTAAGAAAAAAAAGGAGAAAGAGGAAGGGTAGGAGGAAGAGGGGGGAGAGGTGGAAGGACGGAGGAAAGCAGTATCATTATGTTCTTAAAATTTTATCTACAAAGCACATTGAACCTGTAAAAACTAATTTAAAAAGAAAAATTAAATTTTGTGTATCTATAAGCACTATATTTGAGTTATTTTAAAAGTTGTCACTTTCCTTCCCTTTTTTGAAGGTTGGGGAGAAAAAATTGAATTATGATTAATCAAGCTTTTATGGGCCAGAGAAATTATTCTCTTTGGCTCTTGAATCAATGGATGACAGAATAAAAGAAAGAAGGGGAAATGTGGATATTTACGTTAATTTCTTCTAGAGAGGAAAAGAATTTTAGTGTTTGAGAGAGATTATTTTCTTTGATTGCTTGTTCTATTTGCTTGTAACATGAAATCCATGATTGAATTTAATGAACTGCTGGCTTGTTTAAGTTTAATTCAAAGAATATTTTGTTTCAGATTTTTATAGTTCAGCAGTATGAAAAATATGTATAAGGTCAATGCTAACTGAACCAAAGGATGGCACCAGACCTGAAATTTGGGGAAGGCTATTTCAATTGGTGACTTCACTGCAAATATTGACATTTTCCTTTGCTACATTTTGTCCTATTTTTGTATTCTTATTTGGGTAGATTTAACTTCTTCATAATAAATAGTAGGAATGTTGGCTGGCGCTGTGGCTCACTTGGCTAATCTTCTGCCTGTGGTGCCGGCACCCCAGGTTCTAGTCCCAATTGGGGTGCCGGATTCTGTCCTGGTTGCTCCTCTTCCAGTCCAGCTCTCTGATGTGGCCTGGGAGGGCAGTGGAGGATGGCCCAAGTGCTTGGGCCCTGCACCTGCATGGGAGACCAGGAGGAAGCACCTGGCTCCTGGCTTCAGATCAGCGCAGTGCGCCCGCGGTAGCGGCCATTTAGGGGGTGAACCAATGGAAGGAAGACCTTTCTCTCTGTCTAACTCTGCCTGCCCACCCCCCAAAAAAAAGTAGGAATGTTGAAAATATAAATATGAAGCTATAATACACATGGAATTTACTGTACCCTGAAGTAAATGGTTTTGCTTTTGTTGGTATTTATCACACATCCTTAGTGCATTGCCACCTGTGTTTGTCCTTGACCACATGAGGTAGTCCCAGGTTTATTGGGCTAATCAAATTCCTTCTTACTCTTTAACCAACAAGAACCTGGGGCACTGAGTGTCACCTCCTGGTGCACTAGCAGCTACCTTCTTCAGATGACAACAGGGTTGGGGATAAATTATGTCTACCTATGTGGCATGGAATCTAGAGTGAATAGTCGGATAATAACTCGATCAGATCCATACACTTGACTCTGAGTAGCTTCTACGTAAGTATCTCACGAAACAGTGAAAGCTGCGAAGTCTCCTGAGTTCAGGCCATTGTGCCTCAATGACACGGAGGGAGAAAATTTATTATTAAAAGCCCAGTGCAGGCTTCAGCCTCTTTTTCGAGGAGTGGCCTCATTTGTAGTGATGGGGACAGGAATGTTGACACCACATTTGTCTTCTATTGTAGCCTAATGGGGACCAGAAAGGATGAGGCCCAGAGCAGATGCTCAAGGATGTGTAGGAGGCGTTGGGTGTGAGCAGAACCTGGCCTAGGGGCAGGGATTGTAGGCAGTGGAATTAGTCTGCAAAATGAACTGGAAAAACTTGGGAGAGGAGACTTGACTTCAGGGATACTGAGTGGAGAGAGGAGAGCCAAGTAACATGGAAAAGCAGTGAAAAGCCCTTCCAAAAATAAGAATCCAACGGTAAGATGCACATTATTTGCAATGGTAAACATCCCACATCACTGTTGATCTTGTGAAATCTATAATACGTACAAATTCCCTGTGAGATTGGTTTCTGGTTTTGTTTTTAACTTTGTAGCAATCAAGACAGTGCTGAGTTCCTTACCAGGGCTGAAGTGTGGAGAAGCAACAGCCACAGACTTGGAACTGGGGGGAGAGATTGAGCAGGAGCAATGTATAGGAACAGATAGGCCAGAAGTGCCACACAAAACTAGGGTATTCAGATTCGTTGGGGAGGACAGGAAATAGAAGTCCTGAGCCCCAGGTGTGTGTGTGTGTATGTGTGTGTGTTATGGATAGCTAGATATATAGATAGAATTTCCACTAATATGTGACTACCACACATTAATTAAGAACCCTCATTGTCCTTAGTCCCATGCAGTGACAGAAAATGTTTAGCACTTAGGCCCTTTCCTGAAAAGACCATGAGTCAAGCTGACAAAATGGATTTATCACCTGTGACATGGTAGCAATATCACTTCATGTTTTCTTATACAGTAAAAATAAAGTATTGAATGAAAAGCAGCTTGGAAAAAATAAAGATGGTAGTATCTTCATGGTTTTCTTCCAAGTAGAATGAAAGCACAACGATGAAACTCTGTGTAGGCTCATGAATAAGGCTTTCTATCTCTGCAGGACTTGCTGCTTTGCTAACACCTCCTTGACTCTAGAAAGATTACAGTGCTCAGAATTAGTGGTAGCTTCAAATTGAAGAGTGATGACTGAGAGCAACTGCTGTCTGATACCAACTCCACAACAACACAGAAAACCAATCAATGCTTGTTTGCAGCTTGGTCATCTAAATATGTTGCAATTGTTGATATATTTAATTTTTACAAAATACCTATAACGTAGGTACCACTGTTTCCTCATTTTACAGACTGAAGGGCTCGAAGAGGTCAAGTAGATCACACAAAGTTACACAGCCAGTTGAAGAAGTCGTTGGTGCCTTTGGTTGGTGAGTCTGTCCGTTGGTCTTGTGTAGAGTTTTGTGGGAGCAGTTTTGGTTGTCGCGGTGGGATGCAATGTGAGGATAGTCCTATGAGGCAGTCTTGTGCTACGTGGAACTTTCCAGTATTCCGTCTGAGTTAGAAATGTCCTACTGTACATTCAAGTCGCTGAAATACTTGCTCTTGGCTGTATCTGAGTCACCATTCAGAATACCTATATCACTCTGCATGCATAGCTTTGGAGTTCTCAGCTCCTTGCTATAAAGAGGCAGGGATCTGATGATTTTCTTGCGTCTTCTAGGGTAGTTGTCTCCTGATGTTTACCCATGGAAATGCTTAAATATTTATCATAAATTACCCAACTGATGGTTCACCAAACTCAGTCCACAGAATATTTCAAAAAGTATTCAATTTTGTTGTCAATATTCAGAACCAGAAATGATTTTAGAAAACTTACGCATTTTTTTTAGTTCTCTTTTAAATGTTGACAACCCAGCAATGCCGGCCCCTGGGCAGGGGAGGTCTTCGTGGTCCCATCCCCTTTGGAGGGATATCAGATCTCCTACTCAGCATGGTTTTATTCTGGTGGACTTGACCCATTAGTTTCCCTCTGGTTCATGTGGGTAAGCAGGGTGACGTGTTTGGTAAAGGTGGCCTTGCTGCCAGTCACCTTCTTTTTCTTCAGCATGATTTAAGTGGTGCTGACTTCATCCGCAGTGCAAGGGTACTCTGCAACAAGGCTGGGTCCCCTGGTGAATCCACCCAGCTCCTCCCAGGAACTGCCACCCACTGAGATCTGGCTGTGTGCTTGGGGTTCAGACATGAGCGGTTTTGCTCTCCACACCTCATCCTCCCCACCAAGACATCAGAGTAAACGCATTTTATTACTACCTGTCCACTTTGCTTCCCTTTGACATGCTGATTTGGTGTCTGGATTTTGAAGTTAATGTTGCAAGAGATGAAGCCAAATAGTTGAGGACTTTTTTTTTTTAATTAAGGGAGGCAATGCTTCTGAGAAAGACAACGTGTGATACCCTAAAATCATTTGCCATAATTTCCTCCTGTACCAGCTTCAGTGATTATGTTTTCTAGCTATACAGAATGAAGAAGTAACTAGAGTCCAACAAATAGACTGGGAAGAATTATGAATGCTACATGTCTATGATGAAACCGTATAAGTAATGAAGTCAAATGCATAGAGTATAAAAAAAGGCTCTGAAAGTTGAGGAAGTGAATAGCAATGGTCTTGAGTATCTCAGTGATGTTTTGTTCTCTTGGTGGCAGGCCCAGCTAGGGGATAGCCTCTCCACCTGCCCAAATCACCAGACAGAGGGGCTGGTGCTGTGGCCTGAAGCGCTGGCATCCCATATGGGCGCCGGTTCTAGTCATGGCTGCTCCTTTTCCGATCCAATTCTCTGCTGTGGCCTGGAATAGCAGTAGAAGATGACTCAAGTCCTTGGGCCCCTGCACCCACGTGGGAGACCCGGAAGAAGCTCCTGGCTCCTGGCTTTGGATCGGCACAGCTCCGGCTGTTGTGGCCAATTGGGGAGTGAACCAGTAGAAGGAAGATCTCTCTCTCTCTCTCTCTCTCTCTCTCTCTCTCTCTCTCTCTCTCTCTTTCTCTCTCTGCTTCTCCTCTCTCTGTGTAACTCTGACTCTCAAATAAATAAATAAATCTTTTAAAAAAATTATCAGACAGAATGGAATTATGCCCAAATTATCAGACAGGCTTGAGTAAAGACTTTCCCTCTGGCTAAGGAGAGTCTTGGTTGGTGCAGTAACCCACACCCCATGTTTTGTTAAGTCTTGTGGCTTGATCACCCCTGGGAGCATACACACTCCACCATGGTGGAGTGGAGGGGAAAGTACAGGGAGGAAAACGCACAGTTAGAGATAAAGTTAAAACCTCACTTCCATAAATGTTATGGTAACTTCTCACATTCCAAAAGATGCCCCTCCCTAACCAAATCATTGTAGTGAGCAACTGTTTTTTCTTATCATCTATACTAACTTGAGGCCTTTTATAAAATAACCCTTGATAAAATCTATACAAGAAATGATTGAGCAATTGAATTTTTGGTTAGCTCTAATCTACTCTCAAGATATTAATTTCATTACAGCTTTACTCATTGACCATCCAACAGATGCTAACCACCCCCTCCATACCAGGCACTGTTCTAACTGCTGAGGGTGGAGTGGTGGGGGACAGCTACAGTTTAAGGAGATGGAATAGACCAGGAAGCAAATACACAGGGTGAATACAGATAGGAAGAGGGTATGGAGAGAAATAAGACAGTGGCTGTGGGAGCAAATGAGTGGGAGATAGGGCCAGTTTGGGCTGGGAGGTTAGGGAAGGCTGCTGAGGTGAGATGAGATTGGCGAAGACTTGAACGATAAAGCAGGAATGCAAACATCTGGGGATGGAGAGGTCCAGAGAGATCCCTGTTTGTGTCCTAGGATAGAAGTAAGGTTGATGTGCTCAAGGAATCTAGAGTAAGCCAGAGAGGACAGTGGGGTGAAATGAGATGAGAGAGAAACAAGGGTGGACGATGGGGAAGAGTCAGATTTACTAACTACAAGCGGTAGCAGTGGAAGGCTCTGGGCAGGAACCAATAGGATAGAATTTACTCTTTCCTATAATCAATCTAAATATAACTGTGTGGACAAATTATAGTGTATTCATAGAGTGGAAGGCACTACAATAAGGACACAAATGCACCACCAGTCTGTACTCAGAACAATGCGGAAGAATTCCCTAAACATAATTTGGAGTGAAAGATCTAAGTCACAGAAGAACACACAAAACATTCATCTATTTATGTCACATTCACAGTCAGTATGGAACATAAACTTTGGTGGAGCAACTCAGGTTTACTAAAACTTAAAATAAATGGCATCTGTCTTCAGTGCTTTTGTGTATATAAGTGTGTAGAAAAAGGATTGTGCTGATAAAAACTCAAAACTTATGAAAACGATTTACCCCCAGAGGAAGGGAATGGAATGAGGTGGGAGGAGAGAGGATGCTCACAAGGTATCTGATACTAATTTATAATTTTTAAAAACTATTTTTTGAGAGAGATGGTGGAGGGGAAGAGAGAGAGAGAGAGAGAGAGAGAGAGAGAGAGAGAGAGAGATCCCACCTCCTGGTTCACTTCCTTAGTGTTTGCAATAGCCCAGCTATGGCCAAAGCCAGGACCTAAGAACTCAATCCAGGTCTCCTACAGGGGTGTGGCAGGAACCTACTTAAGCCATCATGGATGCCTCACCTGGTCTGCATTAGTGGGAAGCTGGAGTTGGGACTCAAATCCAGGTACACCATACAGTGTACCTAAACCTGTAGCATAAGTGCTAGACCAATGCCTGCCTGAATGCTGTAATTTTGGACTTTTATATTGACTATGCCTGTGCTGATTTCTTGTGACTCTTGTAACAAATTATACCTTGTTGGCTTCAACCAGTACTGATTTCTTTTCTCATAGTTCTGGAAGCCAGACCTGGAATCAGTTTCACTGGGTTGAAATCAAGGTGTTGGTAGTGCTTTGTCTGTAAGGAGAATTGGTTCCTTGCCTCTTCCAGCTTCTTGGGCCTGCCAGTATACCTAGATGCGTGTCTATATCCCAGTCTCTACCTCTGTGATCACAGTGTCTCCTCCTCTTGTGTGTGGGTCGTATCCCTCTGCCCCTCTCTCATGAGCACTTGTGATAGTATATTTTGCCTACCCAGAGAAGAGGGGACCATCTTCCCAATACAAGATCCTTAACATTATATACAAAATAACAGCATACTAGCATTTACAGGCCCAGAGGTTAATACATGGATTATTAAAAATTTTTCATTATGTCATAGTGTGTTTATGAACTTTCTCTTTCTTCACTTATAGTATTTATTATTTATTTTTAATAGAAAGCTTTTATTTAATAAATGTAAATTTCTTAAGTACAGCTTTTGGATTATAGCGATTCTTCCCCCCATACCCACCCACTCATCCCCAAACCATCCCACCTCCTACTCCCTCTCCCATCCCATTCTTCATTAAGGTTCATTTTTAATTATCTTTATATACAGAAGACCAACTCTATACTAAGTAAAGATTTCAACAGTTTGCACCCCCCCACACACACACACAAAGTATAAAGTACTGTTTGAAGACTGTTTTACTGTTAATTCACATAGTACAACACATTAAGGACAGAGGTCCTACATGGGGAGCAAGTGCACAGTGACTCCTGTTGTTGATTTAACAATTGACACTCTTATTTATGTACTTTCTAACTAAAAATAACTTTTTGATCAGTGGGTAGAAAACAATGACTTTGGCTGCTGTGAGAAGACCAGAAAAGAAGGAGGTTATTGAACTTTTCAGGATGAGAGATGACAATAGCCTAGACTTGAGAGGTGACAATGGAGTTGAGAAGAATGGGAGGAATTGAGATGCAGTCTGGAGGGAGTTTAGGAACAACTAGTGGGTTAGATGTAGAGGAGGTAGGACAGAATGGGAGGCAAGGATAATTTTCCCTTTTATGACTTGAGAAGCTGAGAGATGTACTGAGATGGAAAATGAAAGGGGAAGAGAAGGGCTCTAGGCAGAGAACATGGGCGGGAGATTTGGGAACTTCAGCTTTGTCATGCTATAATACTGTAAATACGTTTTCACCCTTTGGTAAAATAATCCAAATTACTGAGCCAAGAGTGTTTAAAATTTTAAGAATGGAGTGTGGTTTCTCATTTGGGATTAACAAGGACTGGGAAAGAGGTGTGGTGGGATCACACGGAGACAAAACGTGGAGGAGATGGTTTGCAGAGCACCTGGGTCCTTCTGCAACTTGTAGGACACAAAGAAGAATTACAGGTGATGGCCGTCTGCGTGACACAGATGTGAATGAACTGGAGCTGGGCTCTGAGGTCTGGTATTGTGGTGGGGCTCCCCTGCAGCTGGCTGCTGACATTTGCTCTCTCCCTGGTGACTAGGGCTCCAGTCTCACAGCTTCCACCTGTGTATGTAACCACCAGACAAAGAAGGTTCTACATGCATCTTTTCACTTTTCCACCCAATAGCAACAACACTGTTTATGGAAAACCAGTAGTTGTTTTACAGAGTCTGTCCTGGTAGGGGTGTCCGAGTCAGACAGAGGCTGCCAGCTCTGTCCCCTACCATGTGACCCTGGGCCCGTTACCCGGTCTCTCCACGCCGGTGCTTCCTCCCGAGATTGCTGTGAATGTTGCGGTGTGCGCCAGCAAATGTCTGCTATGATCATGATGCCCAGTTCAGCTTCAGAGCTTTGGAAATGCTGAACTATACCATTTCCTCCATAACAAAAGCAAACCAAAAGTAATTCAATGGCCTTTTTTTTCCTCCACCCCAGCAGAGGCTGCCTCTAAAGACTGCTTCTGAGCTCACAGTTGTGATGTTCCTTCCAAGTCCTTCAAACAGCATTTACTGTTTTCTGTTCTAATAGTTATTAAAAAAAAAAAACAAAAAAAAACCAAAAAAAAACCCTGTCCAGATACTACTCAGCTGCAGTTATCTGGGAAATTATTGCAAAACAAACCACTGCTTCAGCCCAAGTTCTCAAGATCCCTGAGGCAAAAATGGGGGTAATAACAGAGGGAGATCACCAGAAGACAAGTGCTATCATCACCTCACCCTTCTCAGAGTTTCCTTAGTTCAGACTTCACAAATGAATCAGCAGAGACCCTGTGAAATTCCATCTGGTGCGAGCTGTCTTTGCTTCTAAAGTGGAAAAATGTCTTAAGAATGCTTTTGGTCCCCATTTACCCCCCAACTTTTTTAAAGAAAGCAAATTCAGCAAACAAATTCTACTCTACTATTGTTGTTATGTTAAATACCAAGCAAGATCTGGCCCAGCTTTGCCAATGAAGATAATCCAAACTGAATTTGGAAACCTCATCTTTGCAGCTTAGTTGTAAAAGTTAGATGGTTGGTTGAAATATGTAAATACCAAGGAATTGTTTATGGATAAAAGACTTGGTCATAGGAAAAACTTGAACCATCTTGAGCTTTTTGTTGATATTTTTAAAGACTTATTTGAAAGGCAGAGGGACAAAGTGAGAAAGGGGGAGACAAAGAGCTCTTCCATCCTCTGGTTCACTCCTCAAGTGACTGCAATGGCTGAGGCTGAGCTGGATTGAAGCCAGGGGCCTGGAACTCCATCCAGGCCTCCAAGATGAGTGGCAGGGGCCCCATACTTAAGCCGTCTTCTGCTGTGTTCCTGACACATTATCAGGGAGGTGGATCAGAAACAGAGCAGCTGGACTTGAACCAGGGATTGAGCTCTTATTTTCGTTTGTTTTTTACTGCTGCTGCTACTGTTGTTCTCCTAGTGAGATGAGACTTTATTTCCCCACAAATTGGTTGACCTTAGCAAGTTGGTGTCTTGAGCTCCCTGGCCCTAACATACCTCAGTAAGAGCAGAATTGCTTTCTCCTAGTCCTGTGGGTGGAGGGCTCCTCCAACAGGGGATTGGTTTCTCGAAGTGAACTCTACATTTGGCCTTGGAGAGACATATCCCTCTCCCCTGACTCCCTCACCCTTACTTTCTAAGATAGCCTGGATGAAGACCTAGGTCTCAGGCTTCAGGTCACAATTTAACAGTGCCTAAGGCAATGGAAGTCATAGATTGAGCTCATGGGTTCTCTTCATGGAGCCTGTGGCCCAGCAGCATCACAGCACCTGAGTACTTGGTGGAAAGGTTCCTTCTCAGCCTCCATTCCAGATCCTCTACATCTGCAGGGGATTCTGACAAATGCTGAGGTTTGAGAGCTGCATGTCGATTTCTTGCAAAAATTCACATACATTCAATCAAAAGTTATTTGTTCTCTCACCTCCTCTGAGGTCTACTTTCAGAGACACACAAATCAGACTTGTAGAGTCAAAAGCCAGGCCAAGCATTTTGTTCTGCCAGGTCAGCAGGAGCTGTCAGAAATGTCCTCGTGGGCTCTGACCTCTCAGGGAGACAAATCTCTGGGATCTTGATTTCTGTGTCTTCAGCCCAGGACAGTGGGTGGCAGAGGGGAAAGTAACTATTCCTTTGCTGTTTGAAAATAATTAGCTTGAGTGATGCGAAGAGTTCAGTAGATCTGTGACAAGATCAAAGACCATAAATTATTTAACAGTGGTTCTACTTTTGTAGAATTATTTAAAGTATCATAATTGCAGTTCAGCTTCCCAGCCTTCATTTTAGATTCTGGAATTCTGTTGGGAGCTATCATAATCACTGAAGGGTATAATATTACAGGCTGGGTATAAAAATATCTTTTTAATGACTAGCAAATTAGTGAAGTGTGTTGACCTGGGTGGGGACCAAATAGAAGATGGTGTTTTTATGAAGAAGGGGAGAGGGAGCCGAAATTGTCACCATGTTGTTATTCTTGTTGGATTCTCCACTCCTTAAAATGTCAGTTGATTAGATAAAATTTGTGACACGGTGCATCAGAGTAAGTGAGGAAGGGCTGTGTGGCATACAGAGCCATCTGGGAACTTGTGCAGTTGTGTTCTGGTTTTAATTTTAGCAAGCACAATCTAAAAGTCGACCTCCGGTGATTCACTGCATGGGTCCCGTAACAAACAGGTCTGAGGACTCTTCCTGCCTGACCAGGACAGTGGGGCCAAGGCTGGTAGGCCCAAAAGAAAAATAAAACTTTCTAAAACTCTGAGCGACCCAGTGGGTCCTCTTACATTTTTCCTCTGTAAATCAAATAATTACTTGCTACACATATTTTCCAGTTTGTTATAACTTCTTAAACATTTAACCTAAGGAGTCATAAATTCACTTGTGTGGATCAAAAATGAGTTGTGCTCATGTGCTTTTTATATTCCAAAACAGCACATGTTGACAGCAGAGGCAGAACAGGTTTTACCAAGGATGTAACCTCACAGGTTAAGAGTTTTGAAATCAAAACTTGAAATTCATGCACTATCGAGTCCATTTTGTGTTTTAAAAGATTTGTTTATTTATTTGAAAGAGTTACAGAGAGGGAGAAAGAGGCAGAGGCTAAGAGAGGTCTTCCATTCACTGTTTCATTCCCCAAACAGTGGCAGCAGCCAGGGCTAGACCAGGCTGAAGCCAGGAGCTTCATCCGGGTCTGCCACATAGATGCAGGGGTTTCAGGACTTGGGCTTGCTTTCCCAGGCACATTAGCAGGGAGATGGACTGGAAGTGCAGCAGCTGGAGATGGGGGCCTAGAGAGGTGTGGGGACTTGAACCAGCTCTCATATGGGATGCTGGCCCTGCAGGTGGTGGTCTTACCAACCACAGTACCGGCCCCTATGGAGTCCATTTTCAAAGGCATCTTAGAGATAAGTCTTTTAACGACCCATTGATTCTCTTTGAACTAGAGTCTTAGTGAATTAATTTAGAAACCCAACTACAGATGCACCAGTTTCTTTGGAATACACAAGTGCTTAAAGTGAAAGACCAAGCACACCTAATTAACTTATGCAGTGCATTTGAGGTTTTGTTGACTCTGAATTCACATAACTATATATATATATATATATGTGTGTGTATGTGTGTGTGTATATCTATGTATATATATAACTAGAAATAAAATATTTGAAGCATGTCTCATGCTCAGTGGGCCAATGACAAGAAAGCAAGACTTTATCATAGAGGTTAGAAAGCGCTGTCTGTATAATCTTTTAGCCCACTCTGCCCATATGCCCTGTGTATATTTATTCAAGGAAGATACTCAAGGCTGACAGCTGAAACATCTTCTAGATTCCCCCTCAGTCTTTAGCCGACTTCCCTGACGCCTGCCCTGGCCCTGCAGACAGCCTGACTCTGAGAATGAAGAAGGGCGTCTCCCCTCCCGGCCCGCTCTCTTCTCTGTCAGGTAGTAACTCCTCTGTTAGCTACAAGTGGCCCCCTCGAGTCCCTGCACAGGTGGGTCTTGTTAATCCTGAGGCAGTCAGAGTTGGTCACGTGACTCCACACCCTAGACTCCCAGGAGAGGTGGGGCCTGGGAGCTGGAAGTTCACCTGGGTCATTCAGCTTATTTGAACTAGCTTACACAGATTATCCTGAGAGGCTTACAAAACCTTTGGTGACTCATTCCTGAAGAAGGACTTGCTTTTTGCCCCTTCCCATTATAGAAAAGTTGCTCTAAGGACTAAGACACCTTAACCCACATCATCTCAGTAAAGCCTTCTATTTACATATTTCAGCCGGCTAATGGAGCCCAGCCTTAGACCTAGAGACTGGTTCCAGTTTGATCTCTCACTGTTTGCTGCTGCCTCTCACTAGGGCCTAAAGAAGCACAACTTTGAGGATGTCTCCAGGTCACAGGTCATCTTTCTCGTAGAACTTGCTGTAACCCTCCTACTGGTGTTACAATGTGGGTGTATTGGGTCCATTTTACAGATTACAAACTGGAGGCCTGAGAGACTGAATTATCTGTGCAGTATCACGTGGCTGTGGAGTGAATATTTGAATTCAGCTTATTCTCAGGACAATTTGCAAAAAACAATTTTTCTTCTCCTGTTTATAGAGGAATCTCTCGATGGTGACCCAAAGCTCATCTCCGTTATTGTTTATTCCTATCCTTTCTTGTACAGTTGCAAGTGTGTTTAGGATGCAAGTGTTGGGGGCTGAATGTGGACCATTTGTTCATTCAGTACTTTTCTAAATTAGTGAATTTAACCTATTTAGTTTTGCATATCCATTCATTAAATAAATTAATATGTCATAGATATGTTAATACACTCAAGCGCTTAGAACAGTGCCTGGTGCATAGTACTTGCTCAGTAAATGGTATTAGTTTCCAAGTATTTGTTCTTATATGATTTATTGAGTTTCTTGCTCTGCGCTGTTTCACTGAGCAGTTTCTACCAGGAAACCAAAGTAAACATTTTACACCACTTTTTGCTTCCCTGACATTGCACTTGTCTGTCCTGTCTCCTAGGTTGTAGTTTTTTGGGGTTGGGAACATATTTTTATCATTCACCTTTGGATCCTCAGTACCTAGCACAAGGCCTGATGTATTTTAAACACCTAAAACCTCTTTGTCATTGTTGTTAGATGAATAAAGAAATGCTTGGTTATTGTAAATGTGCGAAATTTCTTTAATCATTTCAAGTTAGAAATCAAATCATACCGTTCAGGTTGGGTTGTCATCATTTCTTTATTTTGTTGGCTGTCTAAATGGTACCTATTCACACTGTAGCTGGTGAAGAACCCCTTCCTTCTGTGGCGCCACAGTCGCATCCAGGCATTGCCCAGGGAGGTTGTCTCCAAGCCCAAGCCTTGGAGGGGCAGGTGCTGCCCTGGCCTCCCCAGCTCTGTACCCTGCCAACATCTTGTTTTGTTGCTGTAGGCCAACAACAAGTAACTTTCATACATCTTAGTTTGTACTCTTGGAAGGGGTGCTGGTGTTTCTGGTTCTTGCAGACTGGTGAGAGATGAGGGCATGGAGGAAGGGGTATTTTTGAATGTTTTGACTATTGAGTGCCCAGTGAAGGATGTCCTGCAGTTGGGGGCTGGGTGTTAGGTCGGCTGAACTCTAACTCTAGCTTGTGTGCAGTACTTCTTGCTGCAGGTGCTCCGGCTTGGGTAACCGTGTGTGTCTGTATGCATTCCGCAGAACGTAGGTGGCTGAGATTGAAATTCAGCTAGAGGTTCCTCATCATATGTTGTACACTACAAGGAGTGTGGTTAGACAAAGAAGGTTTAAAGGAAACCAGATTATGTGCTGCTGAGAGACTATTTATAGTGAGGATATTAAGTTCAAGTTTTCAGAATTTATAATGAAAAAAAGAGAGGGATCAATGCCGTGGCTCACTAGGTTAATCCTCCGCCTGCAGTGCCGGCATCTCATAGGGGCGCCGGGTTCTAGTCCCGGTCGGAGTGCCAGATTCTGTCCTCGTTGCTCCTCTTCCAGTCCAGCTCTCTGCTGTGGCCCGGGAATGCAGTGGAGGATGGCCCAAGTGCTTGGACCCCTGTACCCGCATGGGAGACCAGAAAGAAGCACCTGGCTCCTGGCTTCGGATCGGTGCAGCGCTGGCCATAGCGGCCATTTGGGGGGTGAACCAGCGGAGGGAAGACCTTTCTCTCTGTCTGTCTCTCTCTCTCTCACTGTCTATCTGTCAAATAAAAAAAATTTTTTTTAAATGTATTTGAATTCCAAGTGGAGGCTGGGTGAGTTGTGACAACACTTGATTTAATGCAAAGAGTTACCAGATTTCATCATGCTACCCCAGTCAATCAGTAACTGATGTTAACTCCCTTCTTATGGTTTAACCATTTTATCATCACACTGACAACCTCACCTTCTGCAGCTCAAACTCTGAGGAAAATTAGAAAACTCTCAATCTTGTTTGCTTTAAGAAAGAAAATTCTGGTTACAACTGAGCTGACTGAAAAATCATCATGGAACCAGAAAACAATGTCAAATTCAAAACATTCCCTTCTCTTGCATAGTTGATTTAGCTTCCAGGTAGTGGAATTGTAAGGGAATAATTTGATCAAGGTATTGAATTTCTATCAGGACAGTAGAAGAGAGCAGAAATCCTGAAATGTCTACAGGTGATATGTGAGCCCACTATAGGGGGCAGATGGATGGTGAGAAGAGGGGGGTGGGGACAGCAGGGGTCTTTAGAAACAGATGTGGTACAAAGCTGAGTTTTGCTCTTTGCTCCCTGCAGCAAATTGAAAAAGTTACTTAAATTCTTTGAGTTCAGTTTCTTTGTGATATAGACGTGATGCCTACTTTGTAGGGCTTTGATGAAGGTTAAATAACATCACAAGGTGTAGTTTTGAAGCAAAGTGGATTTAAGAAACATAGTTTTTCCTCCTTTTACTTTGCGGTTCTACAGGATAAGCCAGCTCTGTCTGCTGGAGGAGAACCCGTCCAGAACCTAAGGGTTGCCATAACAAAGCATCACAGACTAAATGGATTACACAATACATTTGTTGTCTCCCCATGTGAGACAAGTCCAAGGTCAAGGGGCAGCAGTGCTGGCTCCTCCTGAGGCTGTGAGGGCGGGTCTGCTCTGTGCTTTCCCTAGGCTTCTGTGCTCTGCTGGCCATCTTTGGTGTTTCTCAACTTACAGAAACATCACCCTGATCTCTGCCTTCATCTCCCCATGGCATTCTGCCTGTGGGTTTGTCTCCAGATTTCTCCTTTGAGTAAGGGCACCACTCGTGCTGAACTCAGGTCCGCCCTAATGACCTCGTTTAATATGGTAACTTCTGTAAACATACTGTCTCCAAATAAGTGCACCTTTTGAGGTATTGAGAGTAAGACTTCAAGCATAGGAATGCTGGTGGTGAGGGCACAATTCAGTCTCTAATCCATGGCAGTTGGGTATGGTGGTGACAGAAGTAGTGATGATGTAGTGGATTGGAATTTGAATGTTGGTCTGGGGATTTTGTGAGTTAGCTGCGGGCTGATTAAGCTGCATTGTGACTTCCTTTATATCATGATCCCTTTGGGAACAATGGAGTTATGGCAACAAGAGTGGGAAATAAGCTTCTGGTGACCACGGGGACAAGTCTTGTCCCGGCATTCAGAGCACGAAGGTTGACTTTATACACGTACCTGAAAACGGGACAGCCAGAAAGAAAACTGCACGGCTTAAGAAGTGATTGAATGTAGGAAACTATACTTCTAGATGGCGGAGTAGTTAAAAACAGTTGGGTATAATTTTTGGTTGGCATGATAAGCTCTTTCCAACTTGATTGTGAAGTTAGGGCATTTTATAGTTGACACTCTTTTGTTGCTTTTTATAGAGATGCTTATGCTATTTCGTTTGTTGCTTGAAACAAGCTGTAATGTAACTTTGCAGGCACTCATTTTACAAATAAGTGAACTGAGGCACAAGAGAAGAAACTTGTGAACTGTGGGTTCTGGTTCCAGGTGCTCTTTCTTCTACCGCCATTGCCTTCACTGAGGTATTTTCCTGATGAGGGTCTAGGAAAAGCATGGTCAGAGACAGTAGCACTGGAATTTAGCCTGTCTTGCTGCCTTGACAAAAATTCAAGGCCTTTTGCATGTGGCAGTTGATCCCACTGGAGACCAGTTGCAACTGAGCCAATCTTATCATTCATGGTTTGTCTACACAGTAGCACAATTGGCAGAAAAACAGGAGTATTGGTTTCTCTGATTACAGCAACTTTGGGGACCATGACTGATCAGTTTAGACCAAAATTCCAGCCATGATAGTTCTGGAAACTTGCACTGCCGTGGCGAATGTAGAAAAAGTCACAGTCAGAAATAGTATTCATCACACAGGTTTTGTTTGTTATTGGAACCTGAATGGGCTTGCTATGGGGGGAACCATCCCTTTGGCCTTAGTCATGGCTTTGTTTCTAAATAGGGTGATCATTGATGACAGGTGTGGTAGGTGTCCTTTAGATTTCTAACTGAAGTTGTGGAACAAACACCTCCTGTGTTTTAAAGTATACTGGGCAATGAGAACTCTTGTTGTGTCTTTCTAGAGATTTTTGGATTTCTCCATTGTTTTAAGACTTAAATCCATGAGGTTCCTTTGAGAGGTCCTCATGCTCTTGCGGGAGAACTCTACAAAAATTTATCCCTGTAAAAAATAAGCAAGGGAAAGGAAGAGGGAGTAGAAAGAATGGTGGGCGTATGGGCAGGAGGGAGGTAGAGGGGGAAGAATAATCATGTTTCCAAATCTGTATATATTAAATGCATAAAGCTGTATTCCCTAAATAAAATAATTTTTAAAAATTGTCAGCTGAAGTTTGTAAAACCGCATCATTGAGTACTGACATGTTCAGTCCAACCCATCTTGTCCATGTCCCTGGGTAGAAGAAGAAGAAAGGGTGACAGACAAACAGACCTAAAGTCATTTTCCCTTTCTCAGATTTTAATTTTTCTTTCTAAAACTTTAAAGGGAAAACATGGCCTTAAACTTGGATCTACCCACAGAACTTACTTATTCAATTTCACTAGGGCAACATTTTAGAGTTTAGTTCCCAAATGTGGCATGGTGGCATTTTGCAACATTGTTATAGCTCTGCTATATATTAAATGTGTTGAGATTTGACAAAAGGACCAGGTAGGGTGACTACCTGGGGTGACTCAGGTACCTCATGGAATCCTGCCACTCCTCCGTATTTTCACTCAGTCTCAGATCGAAGTTGACATTCCTGGCTACATGAGATCCTTGTGGCAACTGCAAAGCCCAGTTGCCCAGCTAAAGAAATGGGGTCTGGATCCTGTTCAACTGAAAGACACGTGAGCCAGGGACAGAAAAAGTTGGCAGCTGAGTTGTCATTCCTCATATTCCTTTGAGTTTGTCACAAGTGGGTATGATGGGAGTTTCCAGGCTGTTTCTTTAATATCAAGGAAGATAATAGAAATTTGAATTGTCTTTTCAAACCTAGAAATCATTTGAGATGGTTTGCAAAGTGTTTTCTATTGGGGCAAAGGCCAATGGTGAAAAACAGAAGGAAGGTAATTTTTCCAGTAATTACTCACCATTTAAATGAGAAAGGACAGCTTTTAAATTAATTAAAAATTAAAATTAATGAGCAAGTATGATAGGCAGTAGATCTACACATTTAGAAATGATCAAGTATTTCTTTTTTTTTTCTTTTTTTTCTTTAGTAAATATAGATTTCCAAAGTACAGTTTATGGATTACAGTGGCTCCCCCCCCAATAATTTCCCTCCCACTCGCACCCCTCCCATCTCCCGATCCCTCTCCCCTTCCATTCACATCAAGATTCATTTTCAATTATCTTTATATACAGAAGATCAATTTAGTATATATTAAGTAAAGATTGCATCAGTTTGCACCCACACAGAAACACAAAGTGTAAAATACTGTTTCAGTACTAGTTATAGCATTACTTCACATTGGACAACACATTAAGGACAGATCCCACATGAGAAGTAAGTACACAGTGACTCCTGTTGTTGACTTAACAATTTGACACTCTTGTTTATGGCGTCAGTAATGTCCCTTTCTTTTTTTAAAATTTATTTTATTTATTTATTTGACAGTTATGGTTAAAGAGAGAGGGAGAGACAGAGAAAAAGGTCTTCTTCCATCCACTAGTTCACTCCCCAAATGGCCGCAATGGCCAGAGCTGGGCTGATCTGAAGCTGGAGCCAGGAGCTTCTTCCAGGTCACCCACTTGGGTGCAGGGGCCCAAGCACCTTGGGCCATCCTCTACTGCTTTCCCAGGTGCATTAGTAGGGAGCTGGATTGGAAGAGGAGCAGCCAGGCCTAGAACTGGCACGTACATGGAATGTCAGTGGCACAGGCATAAGTTCACCCACTATGCCACAGTGCCAGCCTCCAAATATTTCTATATGAACTAAGTTAAAGACCCAATCTTTCTCTTTTTTTTTTTTTTAAGATTTATTTATTTACTTGAAAGTCAGAGTTACACAGAGAGAAAGATAGGCGGGGGGGGGGGGGGGCGGGGGGGGTGTCTTCCTTCTACTGGTTCACTCCCTAATTGGCCACAACAGCCAGAGCTGTGCCAATCCAAAGCCAGGAGCCAGGAGCTTCTTCTCTGTCTCCCACATGGGTGCAGTGGCCCAAGGACCTGGGCCATCTTCCACTGCCTTCCAAGGCCATAGCAGAGAGCTGGATTGGAAGTGGAGTAGCCAAGTCTTGAACCAGCGCCCATATGGGATGCTAGCACCGCAGGCAGTGGCTTTAGCTGCTATGCCACAGCGCCGGCCCCAAGACCCAATCTCTTAAAAGAGATTCACTGCCACAGAAGCCAGAGACACCCCCAAAGTGGGAATTTTTTTCAACATTTGAAGCCCAGTAACACCCTTTCACTTTACCAGATTTCACTGCCTTCACAATTTGGATTTCACGTGTTGATCAAAAGGCATTTTCCATTACTGATGCTAAATTTATTTAGGTGCCTTTTTAGAAAGTATTTTTGAGATCTTTATGAATTTTGAGTCTGCTGCTATCTCTTAGTTATGTTAAAGTGTTTACTCTCTTAATAAGGTTCTACTGTCTGAGCTAACAGTCAGGAGGACACAGGAATTCAGATTATGATTTATAATTGTTCTATCCAATATGGTAACTAGTAGAAATATGTATTTAAGTAGAAAATAATTAAAATTAAAAATTCAATTCAAGAATACTAAACAGAAGAAACATAGAATCTTTACATCACTGTAAAAAATTCTGCCAGACAGCTCTGATCTAGAAATATTCTTTGCTTTTTTTTTTTTTTTTTGAATCTAGAATCTGAAAGCTGCCTTCCTTTGCCAGCCAGACATGTAAGTGCTGTCTGATCAGTCTAAGAGAAAATGGGAAAACATGTCTGTATTGTTAAATAGGAAAATACCAAGTAGCTTTTTTTGGTGGAAAACATGATTCTTCACTGTGACTCAACATGTGAATGTGTGGTAACAACTATTTGTTCCAGTCTGTATTGATTTTGAGAACTGGCATCTCTGATTCTTATGTGTGATTCCTGCTATCCTAAACCACAAGCTGGCCGTGTTTTTCTAATGGGGTAGTTAGTAAATATTTAAGGTTTTGTGGAATATACACTGTCTATTGGAACGACTCACCTCTACTATTAACAACAGTAACTATTAACAACAGTTAGAGAAAGACAAACCTGTGTCCCAATAAGACTTTGACAAAAATAGCTACATTGATAGTTTACCCATGCCTATCCTAAAATAATTTTAACTACTCGCTATGTTTCAGAATTTGTTTGGCAATTAATAATATATTGGGGAGACTAATGTTTTCTTTCTGTAGTGTTTTGATTACAATGCAGACAGCCACCAATTTTAAATTTGCCTGTTTTGTGATCTATCCAGATAAATGCATACCACTAGCTTCCCTACAGTGTCCATCTTTTGCATTAGATAAATTGTTTTATTTTTAGTTTTATAGGCATCTTAGATTATAAATATCAGGAGATTAAGAAACATTTAAAATATGGGCTCTGGGGCTAGTGTTTTGGCATAGCAGGTTAAGCCTCCACCTGCAATGCCAACATCCTGTAATGGCACTTTTTCGAGTCCTAGCTGCTCCACTTTTGATCCAGCTTCCTGTTAATGTGCCTGGGAAAGCAGTAGAAGATGGCCCAAGTGTTTCAGCCTCTGCTCCCATGTGGGAGACCAAGCACAAGCTCCTGGCTCCTGGATTTAGCCTGATCCAACCCCAGGTGTGTGTCCGTTTGGGAAGTGAACCAGCGAAAGGAAGATTCTCATATTCTCTCGCTCTCTCTTCCTCTCCCTCTCTCTCTTTCCATCTCTTTCTTTCCCTCTCCCTCTCCCTCTCTCCCTCTCTCCCTCTCCCTCTCTCCCTCTCTCCCTCTCTCCTTCTTTCCCTCTCCCTTCCTGCTCTTCTCCCTTTCAAATAAATAAATAAAAAAAAATACATAAAAATGTTTTGGCCGGCGCCACAGCTCAATAAGCTAATCCTCCGCCTGTGGTGCTGGTACACCGGGTTCTAGTCTCGGTCGGGGTGCTGGATTCTGTCCCGGTTGCCCCTCTTCCAGGCCAGCTCTCTGCTATGGCCCGGGAGAGCAGTGGAGGATGGCCCAGGTCCTTGGGCCCTGCACCCGCATGGGAAACCAGGAGAATCACCTGGCTCCTGGCTTCAGATCAGCACGGTGCGCCAGCTGCAGTGTGCTGGCCGCAGCGGCCATTGGAGGGTGAACCAACAGCAAAAGGAAGACCTTTCTCTCTGTCTCTTTCTCTCTCACTGTCCACTCTGCCTGTCAAAAAATTTTAAAAAATGTTTTTTTTAAAAAGCTATAAAAACACGCATGAGTATCAGGCTGAGGTGGGTGTGTTTGCTTTTTTTCTTTCATTTTTGTGGTTATCAAGGCCTACATCACATGAAGATTGTGATGTGGAAGAGTCAGATTAATTCTACCCAAAATGCTTTTTGAGTAGGTGGGTGATTGCCTTGCAGTAGGCCCCATTGTGCTTTTACATCATGCCTCTGTGTCTCAGCAGTGCTTGATTCTGGGAATGATGTCCAAATCCCAGCTCAGAGAACCTGCTCCTCCAGCCCTTCCCATATTTCTGGAAGCAGCTGATTCCCTGCCAGGTTCCTGTATTGCCCCTCTGCCTGCTTAAAACACCTAGAATATCTATTTCCTACACTGAATGCTAATTGATGGATGCCATGGTGCATGTAATTTTTATAAGTTCTGAAATGCATCTAGGTTGGTCATCTTTTCTAGAAGGCTGCTGTATTGCCAAGTGAGCCTCTAGATCTCTTCATCTGAACTCTAGGTTTATCTTTTTTTTTTTTTTTTTTGACAGGCAGAGTGGATAGTGAGAGAGAGAGAGAGAGAGAGAGAGAGAGAAAGGTCTTCCTTTTTGCCGTTGGTTCACTTTCCAATGGCCGCTGCAGCCGGCGCATCTCGCTGATCTGAAGCCAGGAGCCAGGTGCTTCTTCTGGTCTCCCATGTGGGTGCAGGGCCCAAGGACTTGGACCATCCTCCACTGCCTTCCCGGGCCACAGCAGAGAGCTGGCCTGGAAGAGGGGCAACTGGGATAGAATCCAGCTCCCCAACCGGGACTAGAACCCGGTGTGCTGGCGCCGCAAGGCGGAGGATTAGCCTGTTAAGCCACGGCGCTGGCCTCTAGGTTTATCTTGTCATCATTTTTTTTAAGCTTGAATTTTTAAAAATTTGATTTATTGGTTTGAGAGGTAGAGTTAGAGAGAGAGAGAGACAGAAAGGTCTTCCATCTGCTGGTTCACTCCCCAAATGGCCACAATGGCTGGAGCTGAGCTAATCCGAAGCCAGGAGCCAGGAGCTTCCTCCAGGTCTCTCACACGGGTACAGGGACCCAAGCACTTGGGCCATCTTCTGTTGCTTTCCCAGGTGCATTAGTAGGAAGCTGGATCAGAATTGGAAAAGCTAGGGGTTGAACCAGTGTCCATATGGGATGCTGGTGCCACAGGTGGTGGCTTAACCTACTATGCCACAGTGCTGGCCCCCATCATTCTTTTTGAAGTGTCTTGGATAGTGTGATATTGTGATATAATGAGAAATACGTATTTGATCATTATCTTTGATTCCTGGCCCCCAAACTTCTAAAACTCTTGGAATTTCCTGAAAGAGAGGGGTGAAAGAGTATCTTGTTATTCATAACAGCTCCTTTATGTTTATGTCATCCCTGTGTTTATGTGAATGAGGTGACTCTCAGTGGGCCCCTAGCTAGCATCAGGATGGGGGTCTGTTTGCCAAAGGAACCAATGATGGGATTAGAAGGCTGAAACTTTCAGCCCTATCTCCTGACCTGTAGGAGGAAAGGGCTGGTGGTTGAGATAATCACCAATGACAATGATTTGGTCAGTCACATCTACATAATGGAACCAACATAGAATTCCTAAATGAAATGGTTCAGAAAGCTATGCTGGCAAACACTTCAAAATACCGGGAGGGCAGAGTGCCCAGAGAGGCCCTCATATCTTGCACTGTGCATCTCTTCCATTGGCTGTTCCTGATTTATATCCTTTAGAATAAGCCAGTAAATACACATAAGCTGAATTTCTGAGTTCTGTGAGCCATGCTAGCAAAACTAGAGAAGGGATCATGGAAATCCCCTATTTATAGCCAGTTGGTCAGAAGTATGTGTTGGGGGGCAGGTATAAGTTGCACTTGGTGTCTGAGTGAAAGCAGGCAGGCATTGTCAGAACTGAATGGAATGGAATTGTAGGACACCCAGCTGGTATCAAAGAAGTGGTAGGTATGGAGGAAAAAACTACGGACACATTTGGTGCCTGATGTGTTCTGTTGGCAGACTTGGATCACAATGGATGGTAATCCTTATTCCCTTCTTCATGGGAAGCTTTTCACTGAGGTTGGGAACCTGAATGCCAGTCTCCCTTCATGAGAATCATTGCATTCTGTTACATCCTGTGAATGCTAACCTTAGACTAGAGAGGAATGATGCAAGTGAGCATGAAGGTGGTGGGATCTGAGAATACTGTTAAAACTGGAGGAGACCGGGATCTGTTTAAAGGAAGCACCTATCAATCTTCTGTATCATGATCCGATGCAGTCTCGTGGCACAATTATATGGTGAGCTTCAAAGCCTTTGCTATGTTTGCAAAATGCATTAAAGAGACATCTCATCACCTGACTTTTATGTTTTCAAATTAGATTTTTTTCGGTGCCCTGGGACCCAGTCAGCTCATGTGGGCCTTTCCTTTGATCTGCTTAACATTTCCCGAAATGCCATCTTGACCCCCTTATTTGGACCCCTGAAAGAGCAGAGGTTTTCAATGTGCTCCTTGTGCAGCAAGGATCCCCAGTCTGAATGGATAAGTGATATCCACAATGCACGGAGGAAAGCTTTCCCTTTTTAATTGTGATTCAGTGAAATGCCAACCAGAAGTTTAAAAAAAACACATTACAAAGCATAAAGCTTTATGATTAATTACCTTGAGTTCAGATATAATTTAAACATATTGACTTGTCTGAAATAAGTGCCAGACAGTGGAGCTGGGGAGACAGGAAGTGCCTGGTGAGACTGCTGAAACAGGCTGTAAGGGCAGTGCAGAGGGCCACGGCCATCATCATTTAACTGTTCTCCTCAGCCAGCCAGCCAGAAAATGGCCACAACTGCTGATGGTCAGTGGAATCAAAGAGATAAATTATGACCACGTCCTGCCTTTGAAATGAACAGAAAGTTAGTCGATACTTCAACTTTGCACAGTCCTAAAAATTGGATCTGAGACAATCCATTGCAAATGAGTTTTTTTCTTTCACACACATGATCTGTCTAGAGATTTCACTGAGGGCCCAGAGCTGCTTTTCTACTTCCCGGCCTTGGGTGAACTGCTGGGATTTCAGGCTCCCTGCCCTGCTGTGGCTTGAGAGCTTGAGGTAGAACAGCACTCACAGGGGCGAGGTGGAGGGGGGTGTCTGAATTCTTTAGCTTGAATGAAGACCGCAGGATGGCCCTTTATTTGGGGAGCCAGGCTGCTCCTGTGCTTTTTCTGTAGCCAACCCCGGTAAAAGAAAGAAATCGATTTCTTTACGGCAAACTGGGACCAGATGCATTCCTCTGTGTAGAAAGTTTAAAAACTTCAACCAGCTGCTTTCAGTTTTTGATAATGGATTATGGTGTTGAGGGGCCTGCACTTACTTTGATACTCATGCATAGGAAAGCAAAATGGGAGCATGTGGGCGAACCTCGCTCGTGGATTCTAACACACCCCGCGTGCACGTGATACGGCATCTCCTTGAAGCTGAACCTGTTTCTTGCCGTGTAGGCCACAGAGACATCATCCTGTTCACAGACGCCTACTCATCCCCCTGGACTGGCTCCATGGTCCTCGGGAGGCTCCTCAGCTCAGCACGAAGAGCTGGATTCTGATTCCAAGCTCTGAAATTTCTGGAAGGCCTGGGATCCAGCCTGCTGCTTCTCTTCCTCAAACGGAGGCCTCTTGACGCCTGCAGCTGTGCAAAAATTTCACACATGCGGCGCGAGTAGCAGCAGTTGCTCCTTGGCAAGCTTTTCAAATAAACTCCCTGTCTCCTTTCGGATGCTGACATGCAGGCTGCAGGCGGTGAGCGAGAAGATATGCTTGTGGGGGAATTCACCTTTTAGAAGGGATGAGGCAAGAAAAGGTTCAAGCCAGAGAGCCCAGGAAATTGTATATAACTCAGCAAAGATTCCCAAGAGGTTTCAGGAACTGATTACACAATATAAAATAGGATCTGGCCATCTTATTTTATCAATTATCTGTTAGGGTTTTCCACGGAAACAGAGCCAATGTGTGTGTGTGTGTGTGTGTGTTTATGCACAAATGCTTAAATATGTGTGCATGTGTGTGACAGGAGGAGAAGGAAGTAGATAAAGAAAGGAGGGAGGAAGGAAGAGAGAGGGAGAAAGAAAGAGATGTTAGTTTAAGGGTTGGCTCACACAAGTTCAAAGACTGGCAAGTCTGAGATTGACAGGGTAGACCAGGGATGCGATGATGTGATAGTTTGAGTCTGAAGGCAGTCTGCAGCAGAATTCCCTCTTCCTTGGGAGAACTTTGATCTTTTTTTCTTTTAAGACCTTCAATTGATTGGATAAAGCCCATCCACGTTATGGACAGCAATGTGCTTTATTCAGAGTCTAGCCACTTAGATGTTAAAGTCATCCAAAAAATGCTTTCACTGCAACATCTAGACTGGTATTTGACCAAACGTTAGGACACTGTGGTCTAGCTAAGTAGACACAGAAAAATCAGCCACCAAACAATCTTAGCGTGAAAATATTTATATTTGTGAAAAGCAAAAGAACTGTGGTGCAAAGGAAAAAAAAAATCTCCATATCATAGGAGATAGAGAAACCAAACACATTCATCACACATGTGCATGTGCCTATTCAGGCATTTTCACACATGTGCACATACCTGTATCTGCTCCAGGCACATACATGTAAACGAGAAAATGAGCCTCCAGGCAAAGTAGCAATCAGTAAAGAAAGGACACCAGAAGTCCACAGCCCCCCTAGGTCCCATACATTTCCTGTCTGGATAAGAAATAGAAAAAGGGGTCCTGAAAACTCTCCATATGCTTGGCTCTTTCCTGTTGGAATTTCCTAAGGTGAAAGTCTGATTTTTTTTTAAAATTGTTGTAGATCAAATATCAAGATGTCCAGAGAAGAAATCTTTGCACAGTGATAGTCACTTATGTTTTTGAAAGTCCAAGAGGATGATGGATCACCATAATGGGAATTCTCTTCAAAGAATTTCAGCTTACTTTTAAAGTGCAGTAGTGATCTTCATTACAATTCCAAGGTTTTCCAAGAAAGAAATCCTTGGTCTGAGAAATGAGCCAGATTGTATTTTTGAAGACATGTACATTTTTGTGGCATTCAATATATGTTATAGTAAAGCTCAATAATGAACAAAACATTTTTTTCTTTTATCCAAGCACCTAGAAGAAAGTGTAGTAAACATTGGACATTGGTGATGTTTAAAAAAAAAAAAAGCTACATGACGTTTTGTTTTCTTATTCTGACTTTTTTCAAGTTGTAGACTGCTGTTTGGTAGGGAACAGCCTCTGTATACTTCTTTGTCCAGGAACAAGACACATGTATAGAGATCCCTGTCCAGCCCTTGGTGCAATGACACTTTTCCCATCCGGTTACTATGAGCCACTGCTTGGCCATTTCTGTAAGTTGCTTTCAGGGACTGAGACAAGATGTGTTGCAGGGCACTCTCTCAGCCTCTGAGCCACTAACTGTGTTCTTAGACAGTTAAACTTAAGTCTTTTGATGGTTACAATATCACATCAGTCTTCACCATCAGAGATAGGCCACTAATTAGGGCATCTAAACCACTAATTTCCTTCTTCTGCATTAGAAAAATAAAAAATTGCCACCAGTTCACTGACCACTCATCCCTTGAGTAAGAGTACCAGATTTAGCAAGTAATAATCAATAACACCCAGTAAAATTTAAATTTCAGATAAACAGTGAACCATTTCTTAGTTTAAGTATGTCCTACACAACACATGGAATATACTTAAGCTAAAAAAGTATTTCTTATTTATTTGAAATTCAGATTTAACTGAACATTATATATTTTATATGAAATTCTGTTATTTTATATGAAATTCTGTCCCATTTAGAAGGTATCACAGGGTCCAGTTGATCAGAGATCTCAGTTTATTGCTTATGGGTTATATTCCCATGACAACATTTCTACTCCCTATTATTCCACAGGTATAACTGGAGTCTCCCCTGTTTCCTGATCTTGGCAGGTACTTTCTTGTCCCTTAGTTACTTCCTGGGCTTATCTCCACTGGCATAGTCACCACTTCTGTTATTTCTTGGTTTCTCCTGAATGTCATTGGATTTTCCAAACATCCGGGATGTGTGGTATGAAAAGGGACTGTAAATGTGAATGTGTGCAAGAGCCACTGGGCAATATTTAAATATTTGAATGTTTGAAGCAGGACCAGTGACATCCAATAGATAGTGGTGGGATCTGTGACCAACAGCAGAATGCAGACTCTTCCTCCATTCTAGCAATGTTATCAACCAGCATGGTGGCCAGTGAGAGTTGTCATCTTGTACCTCCTGGTTTAAGAAAAAGTACATCTGTAGCTCTTTTCCTTGGAACCTTTGAGTGTTGCAAGATATTACAATAAATTTAAGAAAAATATCCCATGCAATATGGCAGTAGTCAGGTCTGTTACATTAACTGCTTTAGCTGCAAGAGACTAGCATATAGAAGAGTCTCAATAAATATTTGTTAGGTGAATAAATGAAGAATGAAATCATGATCATTACCTATCTTTGTTCTTTCATTCATTATGAGAAACCAACATTTTAACTATAAATTTTGGATGAAAACCAAACTGCACAAGATTGTTAAATCTTTTTTTGTGGTTGAGAAATTAATTTAACATATGATACCTAAACTTTGAACTTAGGTCTTGCTAGATGAATCTGGCCCTGGAATGTATTTTATTTGGCTAGCAGAGCATTTTAGAAAAATGGGAATGTTTATGCCTTGAGACAGACATGAGTTGATAGCTCACCAATGTCTTCACTAGTCCCAGTTGTCTCATTAACTTTCTCCCCTTACCTCACTTACCTTGCCCTCTGAAGGCATATGAGTTTCAATGTCTGCTAGGGAATGATTCATCAACTTTGAGGACACAGACTTTGATGTAAGGCAGTTTTAGGTTTGAGTCCTAGATCTCCCACTGGTTAACTGTATAATTTTGGACGAGTTATTTACCTCTCTAAGCCTAAAGTTCCTCACTTAAAAAAAATATATATATATATATATATATATATATGTAGCTGGTTTTAATAGTATGCATTTCATAGAACTGTTAGAGTATCAAATGATATAATGTATACTACTAAGCATATTGGCCAACACTTAGTAGATGTCCAACAAATGTCATTTATGTAATAAGAATTGTTGATGTTGTTGTTGTTGCTTTAGCTTCACAAATATGAAAGCCAGGGTCTGGAATTAGCAGACTAACTTCTAGGAAATCCAGAAATTAGAAGATGTCAAACTTGTGCTACAAAATCTATAAAGAGGACAGCTGATGACTAGACGTATGTCTTAATCTGTTTGTGCCACCATAGTAAAATATCTGAGACTGGGTAACAACATAAATTTATTGCACATAGTTCTGGAGGCTCAGAAGTCCAAGATCAAAGTACTGGCAGGTTCAGTTTCTGGTGAGAGCTGTTCTGTGATTTCAAGATGGTGCCTTGTTGCTGCATTGTTACATGGGGAAGGGAGAAGGGCAAATAGAGATGGTTACTCTTCTTCAACTTCTCTTAAGGTTACCATTCCCATTCATGAAGGCTCTGCACTCAGGACATCCTGAAGGACCAAACTCTTATTGCTATCACATTGGCAATTAAGTTTCAACATATGAATTTCGGGGTACACAATCAGGTGGTACCAAAATACTTAGCTATTGTGTGTTTTTTAACACTGATATATTACTTGCATGTCTGAAATTGCTTTGCATACAGTAGATGCTCAAAAAGTATTTTAGTGAAATACATAAAAGAATTGCAGACTTGTGGAAGGTTCTGATTATGATAACATCAAGGACTGAAGTCGTTTGACTTTTTCTAACCAATCCTTAGGTGTGGGCAATCAGCTGGGTGGAAAGACAGCACCCTACTTTACAACTGGAACTAGAGCTGAAGGGTGAATGTAAGATACCTAGGAAAGCCTCTAAGGTGATCTCTGTTGATCCTTGTAATCCCTTTCAAAGCCCTCCCTCTTTGAATCAGGCTTGATCTATGTGACCCACTAGAAGACAGAAGATGTGACAGTGTGTGATGTCCAAGGCTTGGTCAAAAAAGATATATAGCAGCTTATGCCTTTAACTGTGGAAATGCCTGTTGCAAAAGAAGTCAGTCACCACATTGTGAACATATCCTTGCAACTGTGTGCAGAAGCCCCAGGGAAGTGGCACCTTCTTCCAATAGCCATAACCATTTGCCAGCCAAAAATAGGGGCATCACCTTGGGATCAAATCCTGCAGCTCCAGTTATGCTTTCAGATGACTGCAACCTAGGCTGACATCAGATGCAGCCTCAGGAGGGACCTCTGAGCCAGACCTGCTCAGCCAAGCCACAGCTAAATTCCTGACCCCAAGAAACCGTGAGCAATGCCAAGAAAAAAAAGTGACTGTGTTTCAAGCCATTAAATCTTAGAATAAATTTTTATGCCATGATGGATAACTAATACAAAAAGAATTTGATTCTGACTGGTGTTTCAGTATATTTTTCAGGTGGGTTATCATTGAAGTACAATGAACACTGACATAAAATAGTTTTATGTTCATTATTGACAAGTATTTCATAGCCCTTGTTATATTTAGTGCTATCCCCAAGACATACCAAGAACAAATAGCTTATCAGGAGTAGCGCTGTCATGCTGATCCCAGTTCCTCAGGCCTGTTGTTTGGAAAATGGTGAACATAAGAGGCCCTAATGAACGTAAGAAAAGAAGTATCAAGGAATACCACTGAACACTCTATTTGCAAGGCAGTGGGGTAAAAGGAGCAGCCAGTCATTTGGAATGAAGAATCTTCTAGAATCCAGGGAGGGAACTAAGACATGTGTAAGGAATTAATTAGCAATTCATGGAGCTCAATCTGTGACCAGCCCACACCTGCGGTACTGTCAACCATTTTGCCTGTGACATTATTGGAGGGTCACTGACAAGTAAGAGGACAGACAGAGGATGTGGTCTCTGAGAAAGTAGCAGTGTTGAGCATGGGGGAGAGAAGTTCAAGGGAAATGAAGAGCCCGCCCACCTACCTGTGTCTAAAGGCCATCAAAAGGAGGATGAGTGAAGCCCTGTGAATGCTCTTGAGTACAGAACGAATATCAGTGAGTCACCTTGCAGGAGGATAGATCACAGCTCCACACTGAGCTCTGTGTCAGTGAGCAGAATGGGGCCACCATCACAGGTGGGCTGCAAACAGTGGAGTTAGCCATCTTCAGGGATACTGTAAATGGATCTGCTGTCTAATATACAGGATCAGCTGACCTCTGAGTTTCCTCATAACTCCGTGATCTGAGGAGGCTGTGACTGAAAACAGTAAATAGACAAAGGAGAAGATAAAAACCTCTCGTGTCACATGACATCATAGAAAAGGCATGGACTTCAGAGTCAGGAAGAAGAAATTTAACTCCCAAATTCTGCTCGCCCAGTGAAATGCAGTGTGAACCCAGGCACGTTGCATACTGCCACGGGCCTCGGTTTCTCATCTGTAGCCAGAAATATAATACTGCCAGCACCCTGAGCTCACTGTGGAAGCTGAGACAGTGAGATAGCACACGCTGAGCATGTGATACACTTAAAGAGTTCACTAGATGCTGCTCTTCATTTGGTGTCATGAGATGCATTGAACTTGGACACTGCAAAATCACAGCCAAGTTACCAAACAGGCTGGTCCTTGGGACAACTGGGGAAAGCTGTGATTTTAAAACTTCAAAAAAAAACTACTCTGTGTTCTCCCCAAGTCTGCCTGTTGGTGCCATGTTGGCAGAGACCACTGATTTCTTTCTTTTTTTTTTTCTATTTTTCTTTTATTCAGTTTAAAATTTTATTCATCAACTTAAAAGGTGAACAAATGTTTATTTCAAATCTCACTAAACTTATCTGAAACATGTTTACATAGAGGACAGACAGATACAGGGTTTCAAATAAGACATGGTATAATCCATCATTCATTTAAAAATATTCTTTTTTCCACAAAATCTTCATTGAAAGACAAAACACATTCTTTCTAGTATACTACATATCAGCTAGATACACACTTCTAAGATATATTTATATTTAATACAGTATCTGTAGTGGCTTTCTCATTTTATACGTTGTTCTTCTCGTAATTCCTAGCACATAAAAAGGGCTCTGGGGCTAGAATTTGCCTTACAATTAAGCCAGGATGCCCCCATTGCATACTGGAGTGTCTGGGTTTGATGTCTGACTCTGGCTCCTGGTTTCAACTTCCGACTAACATGAACACTGGGAGGTGGCAGCGATGGCTCAATTGGATTCCTGCAAACAACATGGAAGACCTGGATTCAGTCCCTGGCACAGCTTCAGCTATCATTGGCATTTGAAGAATAAACCAGCAGATGGGAGTTCTCTGTCTCTCAAGTCAAAAAAAAAAAAAAAAAAGTGGGTGGACATCCTGTACTGGAGCATGAGTTCAAGTCCCCACTGTTTTGCTTCTGACTCACCTCCCTGCTAATGTGCCTAGGAAAGCAGCAGAAGATGGCCCAAGTGTTTAGGACCCTGCCATTCATGAGGGAGACAAATATGGACAGACAGCTGTCGCAGGAATTTGGGGAGTGAATCAGCAGATGGAAGCTCTCTCTCTCCCTTTGAGACCACTGATTTCTTCCACAAGATTGCCTTGCAACCAACTACTCCCTTCACTGGTCCCTGGGCTGTGACAGGTGGCCAGTGAGATCCTTTCTTGCTGGATCCTTGAATAGAGTTTACAAGAGCCCTGGTGTGGTGGAGGAGGTGCAGGGGGTGAATCAATGGGCAGAGCAGCAGGTTCAGCTGTTGTCCAGTCAGAAATACGATCAGAGGAGTTGTTTTAGGCTCAATCGAGTTCCCTCCAAAATTCATATGTTGATGCCCTAACCCCGGGACCTTAGACTGTGTCAGTGTTTGGCCTTTGAAAAGCCAAAGTTCAATGAGCTCATGCTGATGGGCCCTGATCTAATCTGATTGGTGTCCTTATAAGACGGGGGCATTTGGACACAGAGAGACACTGGGGACGTAAGCACACAGAAGGCTATGTGAGGACGCCACGGGAAGGCTGCCATCTGCAAGCCAAGGAGAGGCCTCAGGAGAAACCTGACCTGTCAGCACCTTGATTTTCTGGTGTCTGTGACTGTGATAAAATAAATGTCTGTTGTTTAAGTCCCCCAGTCTATGGTATTTTGTTTCAGTGATCCTGGGAAACTAGCACAGGAATGCTCTTATTTCCCACCCGTGGGAATAGGCCCTGGGGTGAAATGGGCTCCATCATCTGACCTGAGTAGCAGAGGCTTGCAGGGCAGAAAATCTTGAGCCATTGGTTGTAAAGACAAGGCATGTACAGATGAGCATATGGGCCAGAGTGTCCCTAGTTACTCTGACCTGGTAGTGAAAAGACAATACAGTGGTGTTAGGGATTGTTGTGTTGAAAATCCTTAGTATATTCAACTATTTCTTGAGTTTGAACTGGTCGCTACTACGTCTAGTGCTCAGGTGTTATCCTAGGAGCCCCATTTTATCATATTCCTGACCTTCTTAGAAGCCTGTGGGATCTATTTCCTGGCCCTGGTGTGAAATTTTCCAGTAGTAGCCAGATGTGGATCTATTTCCCCCAGCCAGTAGGTGCTTGGGGAGTGTCTCAGCCTCACAGCTTAACCTGTGGTTGTGGAATTTTCCTAGGGGTGTTTCATTGATGTCTTCCTCCCATCTGTTTTCTTTTTTCTCTGTCTGAGATTCTTACTATTAACATGTTCAGTTCCCAGAATTGCCTGTGATTATTTTTTGTTTGCTTTCCAACTCATTTTCTTTTTGCTCTGTTTTCTTCAACTTAACATTCCAGATTTGACTTTGAATGTTTAAAATTTCTGCTTAGAAATTTTTAATTTTCAAGAGTACATTTTTTCAATTTTCTTTCTTTTTGTAAAGATAGATTTATTTATTTATTTGCAAGTCTGAGTTACAGAGAGAGAAGGAGAGATGGATAGAGATCTTCCATCTACTTTTCATTCCGTAGATGGCAATAACGGCCAAGGCTGGCCAGGCCAAAACAGAAGCCAGTTGCTTCTTCCGGGTCTTGCACATGGGTGGCAGCATCCAAGCACTTGACCAAACTCCTTCTGTTTTTCTAGCCCATTAGCAGGGAGCTCAATTGAAAGTGGAATCACTGGGACTTGAATTGGCCTGCATAGCATATGTCAGCTATGCCACAGTGCTGGCCACGCCACAAGGCTGGCCTCATTTTTTTCCTGTTTTCTAAATGACCTTTTTAAAAATAATAATAATAATAATAACTCTCAAGGGACAAGCACAGTGGCATAGTGGGTAAAGCCTCTGCCTGCAGTGCCAGCATCCAATATGGGCACCGGTTCTAGTCCCAGCTGTTCCACTTCCAATCCAGCTCTCTGTTATGGCCTGGGAAAGCAGTACAAGATAGCCTAAGTCCTTAGGCCCCTGCACCCATGTGGGAGACCCAGCAGAAGCTCCTGGCTCCTAGCTTTGGATCAGTGCAGCTCCAGCTGTTGTGGTCAATTAGGGAGTGAACCAGTGGATGGAAGACTTTTTCTCTCTCTCTCTCTGCCTCTCCTTCTCTCTCTGTGTAACTCTGACTTTCAAGTAAAAATAAATGAATCTTTTAAAAAATAACTTTCTGGTTTGGCTTCATAGATATGTTCTCTTATCTCTGTGAGGACATTAATGATTTATTAAAAGTGTGTGTGTGTGTGTGTGTGTTGTATGTTAGTGGCCATCTTTCATTGTTCAAGCTTTTCATTAGATGTCTTATAACTCTTGTTCATCTGCTTTTGTCTTGGATTGGGGAGCCAAACAGATGATAGGAATTCTGGCGTGAGGATGTAGCCTGTCTACTTGGAGCTCCACTGTGAAGATATGTGGCCTGCTTTGTGTGAAAGGCCTGAAGTCAACATTTGTAGCTGTTTCTCCTTAAGTTGATGGGATCGCCTGGAGATTTTCTAATCTTGAGCATGGAGGATGAGAGTCTGGTTACCAGGTTCTGGGATCCAATGAGGGAAAAAGCCAGGATTCTCAGCAACTACAGCAAGTGCTTCCTTTATCACAGTACTCATGCTCTTCGCTGCCAAGGCATCCTCCAACCCAGAGACCCTCTGTTTTACCTTCTCCAGAGAACAGTCTTCCAGGCATAGCATCTTTGAGTGTGGAAAACAAATTAAGAATTAAAATGCATCATAAAAAGTAAAACCAGGGCAGTACTTTGGCTTACTGGTTAAGTTGCCTATATACCATATTGGAGTACCTGGGTTTGATTCTCAACTTTGATTCTTTATTCCAGCTTACTGCTAATGCAGATCCTGGGAGGCAGCAGCCAAACACACAAATGCACAGAGGCCGGCGCTGTGGCTCAACAGGCTAATCCTCCGCCTTGCGGCGCTGGCACACTGGGTTCTAGTCCCGGTTGGGGTGCCGGATTCTATCCCGGTTGCCCCTCTTCCAGGCCAGCTCTCTGCTATGGCCTGGGAAGGCAGTGAAGGATGGCCCAAGTCCTTGGGTCCTGCACCCACATGGGAGACCAGGAGAAACACCTGGCTCCTGGCTTCAGATCAGCGCCATGCACCGGCCGCAGTGGCCATTGGAGGGTGAACCAATGGCAAAAAGGAAGACCATTCTCTCTGTCTCTCTCTCTCTCACTATCCACTCTGCCTGTCAAAAAAAAAAAAAAAAAAAGAAAGAAATGCACCAAAGGCATGCCTTTGATGTTTATTGCCTCTTGATATTATTATCCCCTTCTTCACAGTGTTCTTTTAAAGCATGAGGGTCAATTGAACATGTCAGGCAGCAGGTGAATGTAATGTGTTGCGCGGTATCAGGGTAACTTTGTGACTTAGCTGGGTGCTCCCTAATGAGGGCTGCAGAGTGCCTTTCACATAGTAGGTGGTGTCTGGGAATATTTGTTGAATTGAATAAAATATGGCAGATCTATGGCCATAGCACCCTGAACATGCCCCACCTCATCTGAATAAAACACGAAGGTGTTGAGGGAGACGTACTATGCACAGGCACAGAGGCCAACTCATGCATCCAGTGTTTTGGTTACTAGAGAGATTGGTACATTCCGTCTGCTCCAGAATATTGAGAAAAATTACTTTTCTGTCAGGTTTAGCCTGTTTCCTTCCAAAGACATTACAACTGTAGGCTTTTGACTCAAAGATGTTAGTCCTGCAGACCCAGGAAAAGCAAGAAGTAGGTTTTGGTATAATCACGTCCAGAGGGAGCATGATGTCCTCCTGTTGTTTTAGATGCTTTATAAGCCTTGAAACACTGCAGACCATTTGCAAGTCTAAAAAACACCCTGTTGAGTCATAATGATCATTCGCTCCCTCTCCTATCATGTGTGTGTAATGCTCGGTATTTGTGTTTGCCTGTTTACATGAACACAAGCATTTTGCTGCTTAAGAACGCATCTTCTCTTGCTGCATATCCTTTACCTGTGATCTTAATTCTCAGTTCATGAACTCGGAGTTGGTTGCCAGGGAAGCAGCCATATATCACAAGCCAAGCACGGTAAGTTCAGGTAGGTGACCCACGGAAGGAGCAGATGGACTTTTAAGCAACAAAGAATTGGTTATCACATAAATGTTCTTACAGACCAAAATTACACAAGGAGGGAACTATCAAAACATTTGCACCCTGGCATATCAGCCTCCACTGTGTGGCTTGATGCAATTGTTCTCAAATATTTCCATGGAAGATCTGTGTCTTGTTAACAAAGCAGGTAAAAAGTAGCCAAGAATCCATTACAAAATGACCTTTCTTTCACAGCAGCAGAAATCCAAACAATGTTTTTTAAGGGTCTGATTAGTGAGTTGTAAAATAGCTTAAACCTCTCAAGTTGTTAATTTTAACTGTTGGTTTTATTTGTATGTCTTTTCTTTTTCCTACCATGCCTTGACTCATTGGCTCTCAAACTGAAATGTACACTTGTGTCAATACCTGGGGTACAGTTAAAAATACAGATTCTGAAGCAGCAGGTGTGGTGTGGGGCAGAACTCTGTAGTTCTAACAAGCTCCTAAGGTCCTTGGACCACACTGAGGAAACATCTTTGAAGTCAGAATCCAATTTTTAAGTCAAAATAAGGATCATATGGCTCAAAAGGTACCGGAACACTTTACCGCTGCTTACCAATAATACTGTTTCCCAAATTCTATGTCACATATTTTTTCTCATTTTGACTTTCCTGAAATTGGTATATGGCAATCATATCACAAAATTTTACAGGTGCTAGGCCAAGGAGTATGCTGTGACATATGGGCTGTTATCTGAACATGTGTGAAGTATGGTGTGTTGAAGCTGTTCAGCCATTTGTCACTTCTGTTATCAGCATTGGTTGCACCACATGGGGGTCAAATTGTAACTTACATTTGTTCACTAATGCTTTCCTAGAACACTTGGTTCCACATTAAGTTCATCTGGTAGACTTTTAAAATATTGATACCTAGGCCCCATGCCAAGAGACTTTTTTAAAGAATTATTTTATTTGAAAGGGAGGGTGATATAGGAAGAGGCAGGAAGAGAGAGATAGAGGGAAAGAGAAAAAGAGAGGGCAAGAGAGCACTCTTTTACCCACTGGTTCACTTTCCAAATGGCCACAGTGGATGGGGCTGGCCCAGACTGAAGCCAGGAGCCTGAAACTCCATCCAGATCTCCTACATGGATGGCAGGGGCCTAAGTACTTGAGACATCCTTTGCTGCTTCCCTAGGAATATTAGCAGGGAGCTGGCTCGGAAGTGGAGCAGCTGGGATGCCAACCCCCTTCTGATATGGGGTGCCAGTGTCACAGGCAGCAACCTAACCCACTGTGCCAGAACACAGGCCCTATCCAGACATTTTAATGCAGTTGCTCTCCCCCAATGATTCTTACATGCAGCAAAGTTTGAGAATCTTTGTGTGTTAAAATATCCTAAAAAAGATTTTGCATAATAAACACTGGAGCCATGACAAGGGTGAGAAACATCTGGCCTGTGGGCCATATAACAATCATGAAATTATTTGGTCTGGCCCTGCCAAGGCAATCATAGGTGACACTCAAAATTCGATAAATCTTTAGCAGGCTGATTTTTAAGTTGATAATTTTGTATGGCCCAGGAATGGTCCTTGGCAAAGTTTCCCCACTCCTGCAACATAGCATGGAATAAATCACCACTTGCTTTAGAAGATACCATAGACTTCTCAAAGTTTGGAGATCTTGGTGAGTTGGTCTGTGGGTTGAGCTGTCCTAGCAGTTGCCTCTCAATGGAGAACTTCCTGACTACTGAATGTGTCTTCACATCCATTGAGATATACTCTACTTAAATTGAGTGTACCCTATTTTTAAAACTACAGGTGAAATCTGAATTTCATTCAGTATGCCTCCAAATCATGACAACTCTGAGGAGTCAAAGGTCAAGTTGAAATACTAAGCATGGTTCCATATGTCTAAGAGTGCATCCTAAATGATAAAGTTGCATGTTATGATACAGAACTATATATATGTTAACATTTGTTAATAAAGCATTTCCTTTAAAAAAAATATGTTGAGAGGGGTATGTATGTGGGAATGCAAACAGAGGGAGACAGTGATCTCCCATCCAGTGGTTCACTCCCCAAATGCCCATAACACCACTGGCTAAGACTGAAGCTGGAATGAGACTGGGTGGCAAGGACTCAGTCACTTGAGCTATCACCAGTGGCTCAAAGGTCTGCATTAGCTGGGACCTGTAGTCAAGAGCGAAGCTGGGAATCAAACCCAGACATTCTAAAGTGGGATGCAGGCGTCTTAACTAGCATCTTAACTGCCAGGCCAAATGCTCACACCAAACATTTACTTTTTCTTAATCAACAGTATGTCTGAATAATCCTAGTATCTTAGATTTGAGGACAAAGCAAGGAATATAATGCAGCAACCGCAACATTTACTGTAGGGACCACGATAGTAATTTTATACTAAGGTATCTCATTTGAGTTCCATGATACCTCTGTAATATAAGTAAAATCCCTATTTCATAGATGCAAAAATCAGGACTCTGGGGATTCATTACCTTTCCTGTAAAACCTCTGGAAGCAAGCCATGTAGAAATTGTCTTTTCAGGGTCTGGGATTGACCAGCTGATCCCTAGAAATCTCACTAGGGTAAAAGCACTAGTAAAATCAGTGCTTTGCACATGATGTTCCCCTGGACTCTGAGATGTGGAGGAATCCCCTGGCATACGGAGAAGGGGCACATGGAATAGAGAAAGGGCATAGTTGCAAGTAGAGAGAGGAGAGCTTGCTTGCAATCACTTGAGAGTCACTGTCAGTGACTTAATCAACAGTGTCTGAATCCAGTAGTGATCCAGTCCAATCCAACAGTGGTCAATCCTCAGAAACCATTAGGCTTTTTCCAAGGCCGAGGATAATCAGTGCCTGGCATCTGTTAGCACTGTAATTGTTTTGAATGTGACCAGTTCAACTTGGTAAGTGTAAGAGAGGTTATCTTGGAACATATGCTTATAAAATTAATGCAAATAATTAATGATTTTAAAAGTATAGTATATGGAGCCAACAGGTATTTAACCTTGTTTTGAAATTTAATGCATATTTCAAACAACTCCTAGGTAGGATCCTGACAGACAAAAGCCATAAATCTGGTGGGATGCTTAACTCTTCTCTATTTCCACCTTACCATCTGTTTCCTCTATCTGAGTAGAGGAGGAGGATTCTTTCCCAAAGCACAGGTCTCCTTTCCTATTCTTGCTTGGTTCCCAAGGATTAAAAAATCTCTGTCACTTCTTCATGAAGCAAAAGTAACCATCCACCCACCTGATGAACCATAGAAAGTGTGGTCTCACTTATCACCAAAGAGCCCTGTTGCAGGAGGTATGCTTTGCGAGACAGCTGAAGACAAGGTTTTGACTGCTGCTTGAGGCATTAACTGAACACCCCTAGGCCCTGCCTCTCCATCCTTGTGATGCAAGCTGTGACAGTTTAGCCTCCAACCTCCAGAGAACAGCAAAGAAAAGGCAGTATAGGCTGGAGCTCCAGTGAGATAGCAGGCAAAGCTGGGTTCTCTGACCTTAGCAATCATAGTTTTTTTGGGTGATCAGGATTCTCTCTCTCTCTCTCTCTCTCTCTCTCTCTCTCTCTCTCTCTCTCTTTGTGTGTGTGTGTGTCTCTGTCTCTCTCCCCCTTACAAATAAATGACTAAATAAACACTTAAAAATAATAGTGTTGGTAGACACTAAGCCACTGATTCCATGGTCAATCTGAGCCTATGATACTGGGAGATGTCCTACCAGAAGGAACTGTCCACAACATAAATTAGGTCACCTCGTTCCTTTCTTTTAAGTCTCATGACCTGAAAGCCCTATACAATCCAATCTCTGTCATGTGTTAGACTTTACATAACCTGATTTTTGTTGGCATCTTGGTTTTGTTTTTGTTTTTTTTTTTTTTTTTTGTCTCCGCTTTTGGAGATTAATTGTCTAGAAGAACTTTTTCTGTTCCACTTAAACATTTTTATGCCATTATATTTTAGGGAGTATCTTGAAAATGGCACATATTGGATTTTTTTTTTTTTTGACAGGCAGAGTTAGACAGTGAGAGAGAGAGAGACAGAGAGAAAGGTCATCCTCTTCCGTTGGTTCACCCCCCAAATGGCCGCTATGGCTGGCGCACTGCGTCAGTCCGAAGCCAGGAGCCAGATGCCTCCTCCTGGTCTCCCATGCAGGTGCAGGGCCCAAGCACTTGGGCTATCCTCCACTGCCTTCCCAGGCCACAGCAGAGAGCTGAACTGGAAGAGGAGCAACCGGGACAGAATCCGGCACCCCAACCAGGACTAGAACCCAGAGTGCCAGCGCCGCAGGTGGAGGATTAGCCAAGTGAGCCACGGCACCGGCCGGATTTTGTTCTCTTTTAAACATTCAGTCTGCCACAGTCTATTTAAAACTGATTCATTTAATCTATTTCTTGCCATTATAAATGTACTTGTATTAATTTTCTACAGTCTTATGTTTGGCTTTTCATTTGTTCGATTTTCTTATGCATGGTTTTTGCCTTAGATTGCTTGAGTTGTTTTTGCTTGATTGTTTCATTTGGCCCTTAATAGTTTGGAAGCTAACCATTCAATGTCTGGATCACCTTAACATGTATTAGCAGTAAAATTTTTTGAGGTAAAATTTACCACTTGAAGGTATGCAGCTCTATGAATTTGGGTAAGGGTAGATAGTTGTGTAATGTCCTCTAAAATAAAGATGTGAAATAGTTTGCATTTCCATCCACAAATGGACCCTTTGTAGGTTCCATCCATTCCCCCTAGCTGTAACAGATCCATTTCTTTCACCTATAATTTTGCCTGTTCCAAAACATCACTTAAATGGAATCACAGAGAATGTTGCCATTTCATTCTGGCTTCTTTTACTTAGCAAGATAAATTTGAGATTCAGTCCTGTTGTTGCATGTGTCCATAACTTGTTCCTTGTTACCATTGTATAGTATTCCATTGTATAGTTGTACCACTGCTACGACCTAAATGTTTGGGTCTCTCTAAAATTCATATGTTGACATCCTAACTCTCAAAGTGATGGAATTAGGAGGTGGGGCCTTTGGGAGGTCAGTAGGTCATAGGAGCAGAACACTCATGACTGAGATGTGTTATTTTATTTATTTGAGAGAGAGACAGGGCAGACAGGGATCTCCTATTTGTTGGTTCATTTACCAAATGCCCCAATGGCAGGAGCTGGGCCAGGCCGATGCCAACAGCCAGAAACTCATAATAGGTCTCTTTGAGGGCAGAAATCCAATTAATTGAGCTGTCATCTGCTGTCTCCCAGGGTCTGCCTTGGCGGAAAACTAGAGTTGGGATCTGAACCAGAACTTGAACCCAGGTACTCTAAATGGCATGGTGGGAGGTCTCAAATAGCATCTTATTTTCTACATTAAATATCTGCCCCTAGAGCCTCTTTGAAAGAGGCCTGAAGAGTGGGCACTTGGCGGAATGGTTCAGCTGCTGCTTGGGATGCACACGTCCCACCTCAGAGAGCCTGCATTATGTTTTATTTAATTCAAGTCTGAATACTTCCTAGTTTCCCTTGTGCTTTCCACTTGGAATCATGATTTGGTTGGAAGTATATTGCTTAATGCCCAAACATTTGAGAATTTTCTCAATATCCGTCTTCTGTTAGTTTCTAGCTTAATTTCATTGATGTTGGAGAACAAATGTTATATAGCTTCAACTGTACAGTTAAATTTGTTGAGGTCTGTTTTATTGCTCAGAATATGGTCTATCTTGGTGAGTGTCCCACATTCACTGGAAAAGAATGTTTGTTCTGGCTCTTATATTTGAAAATTCATTTCTGCTGTTAATCATAACATGTTTTTCTCTTCCAAAATTTATTCTCTCACATCTACCAGAATATCTATAACCAAAAAGCTTGATAATAATAAGTATTGGCAAGGAGATAGGGAAATTGGAACCCTCTTTTATATCTGATGGTGCTGTAAAATGGTGTAGCATCTTTGGAAAATAGTTGAGCAGTTCCTCAAGTGATTAAACATAGAGCCACAGTATGACTCAGTAATTCCACTTGTGGATATATGCTCAAGAGAAATTAAATAATAAATCTACACCAAAAAGTGTATGTGAATTTTTGTAAGAGCATTAATCATAACAGCCCTCAAGAATGAAAGTGTCTATCAACTGATTTGTAGATAAATGAAATCTGGTATATTCAAACAATGGAATATTATTTGCCCATAAAAAGGAATGAAGTCCTAATACATGACACCATATAGATGAATCTTGAAAGCTTGCTTGTCTACAGGGATAGAAATTAGATTAGTGGTTGCTTAGGACTGGAGGAAGGGGGCAGCAGGGAATAGGGTGATAGCTAAAGTGTATGAGGCTTCTTTTTGAGATAATAAACAATAAAATGTCCTAAAATTGACTGTAGTCATGGGTTACATAGAACTGTGACTATACTAAAAACCATCAAGTGTACAGTTTAAACAGTTAAGTCATGTGGTATTCAAGCTGTATTTCAAAAAGCTGTTCCAGAAAATTATTCTCCCCTCTTTTTCTCTCCATCTGAAACTACAAATAGATATACTTGGTGAGGAATTAGTTTCATCATCTTAGTGGTTGTATCTTTCTAATAAGAGTGTTAAGAATATTTAATACTCTAATTTATAGTCCTTATTCTTAACTTCCTTTTGTCAGCATTTTTGAAATCCAGGATTCAATCAAGTTTCAAAAATTGTACTTGGTTATCATGTCTTTTTAGACTCAATCTAAAACAATCTCCTCTTTTTTTATTTTTTTTTGAAGATTTATTTATTTATTCAAAAGTCAGAATTACACACAGAGAAAAGGAGAGGCAGAGAGAGGGAGAGATATCTTCCATCTGCTGGTTCATGCTCCAACTGGCTGCAATGGCTGGAGATAACACCAAGCTGAAGCCAGGAGCTTCTTCCCAATCTCCAACACGGGTGCAGGGACCCAAGCATTTGTGCCATCTTCTACTGCTTTCCCAGGCCATGGCAGAGAGCTGGATCAGAAGTGGAGCAGCTGGGACATCAAATGGTGCTCATATGGGATGCTGGCACTGCAGCCCATGGCTTTACCTGCTGTGCCACAGCACTGCCCCCTGCCCTTTGTTTTATGTGTTATTAACCTTTCTGGAATTACACAGGCTGCTTGTTAATGGGCAATCATCTATTGAGCTCTGAATGTGGGCATTCAATTTTAATTTTTAGAAATTCTGTTTATTTTTTGTTTAATCGTTTGAAATGTGTGTTCTTTACTCCATTTTTCTAATATGTTTTTAGCTATTTAAATATTGTATACTCAGCTGTTTCATACTCTGTCTAGGAAGCCCATTGTCTGAAGTTCTTGGAAGTCTAAATGTTTGTTCTTTCGGGTGGCTCTTTCAGTCACTTGCTTCCTTGAGAATTTAGTAATTCTAAATCAAGAGCTCCTTACTCGCTGAAGTAGGACCCTGAGGGAATAGAGGGTACACTGCTCTAAGCAAGCTTGTGTTTCTGTTTATTGGGATCCAAAGCGACAGATACAGGGCCACTTTAATTTAATTTCTCATTTTGAGGCTTTCTTCCTATCCGAGATAAAATACATTTCAATGCAAACTATTCTTTTCTTCAACTGGAATTATAATTGGGAAATACAGATATCCGTTAGGGATGCTTTTTGTAGCACATTTTTTCACCCCAGCTCTGGGGGCCTCATGGTATTCTCCTCACACTGTCTGTGCCCAGTCTGTCTCCTGTTCCCCTATGGGGCCGTTTGTCCCCAGAGCTCTCTGACTCCTAACAGCATTTGCTCCAGGGCAGACCCATCTTTCCCATTAGCTCACCATTCTGGTTTCAGTTCACCAGGCAGCTTTTCACCCATGTGGATCTACCTTACTCTCATGCAGTTTCAGCTATGCATTAAAAAATATGTTGTAATTGATTCTGCACTAGGGGTCCTGCGGCAGGAGGCTTTTCAGAGCAGCTAATCTGCCACGCTGCTGGAAGCAAAACCCCTACCTAACTGGATGACCTCACCTCCCTGGAGCTTTAGCTTCTTCACTCTCCTCCAGCCACGCTGGCCTCCTTCTGTAACTCACGCACATAAAAGCCCACAACTGTCTCCGAGTCTTTTCACCTGTTATTTGTTTTCCTTAAAAGGCTCTTTCCTCCAATTCTTCACATGGTTGCCCTTGATCACCACTCAGGTCTCAGCTTGAATGTCCCACCCTTAGAGGCTTCCCTGATCACTCTCTGTTACTTTCTCTTATGTTAGCTTAATATGTCATTTTACATAGAGATTCCTAGAACCCAAACTTGTTTTGTTTATTGATTTGTTTGCGTTTCATCCTCTGGAATGTAAACCAGTTAAAAGAAAGGATCCTGGGGCTGGTGCTGTGGTGTAGCGGGTAAAGTTGCTGCCTGCAGTGCCAGCATCCCATATCGGCACCTATTCAAGTCCCAGCTGCTCCTCTTCCCATCCAGCTCTCTGCTATGGCCTGGGAAAGCAGTAGAAGATGGCCCAAGTCCTTGGGCCCCTGCACCCGCACGGGAGACCCAGAAGAAGCTCCTGGCTCCTGGCTTCGGATCAGCACAGCTCTGGCCATTGTAACCATTTGGGGAGTGAACCAGTAGATGCAAGACCTCTCTCTCTTATTCTCTCTCTCTCTCTCTGCCTCTGCCTCTTTGTAACTCTACCTTTCAAATAAAAGAATAAATCGTATTTTAAAAAAAGGAAGGAAGAAAGGGAGAGAGGGAGAAAGAGGAAGGAAGGAAAGAAGGAAGGAAGGATGGATAGATCCTCCTCTGGAAAAATGTTTGGCACACAGGGGCACTCTAAAAGTAAATATTCATTGAGTGGTGGGATAATATTCCTGCTCTTTATCTCCTGCTGGGACACTTCCCTGTTATCTCTTGGGGACTGGAAATAAGATCATGTTCACAGCCATAACAGCCAGCCTACTATAGAAGGGTCACCACAGAAGAGCTGTGATGTGTATTCTGAGGGGAGATACTCAACCTATGTGTAGGCGTGCCTGTGTGTAGGTGTGCCTGTGCATAGGTGTGCATGTAACTGTATTACAAGGCTAGAAATCACATCTGGTCGCACACCCCACACTGATGCCCCTTGAATCACCAAAACACAAACAAAAACTGTAATTTAATTTCTACCTTGACACTCCAGACTAACTTTAGGGAGAGCATGCAGTGGAATGATCTCTTCTTTAATTCATGGTTCAATACTACTCTATAGTGTGTTTCCCCCCAAAGAGACCTTTTATTTAAGGAATACAAACTTCATGCATTTCATGAATACAACTTTAAGAATATAGTTTTTTTAAATTCTGCAGCTACATCTGCAAAGGAATGTCCAAATTTCTCCCAATGCTCAAAATACTGGAAAGGATCTTTCTGGCTGTAGGCAAGCAATTAATTCACTTATGGAAGTCTCTTTGAAACTTAGAAATTTTATTTTTGACTATGAGTGAATAAGTGGTTACCCTTTCACTGAAAGTGCTAAATATTTTTGTAGGTTTGTAATATGACACCAATGATGTTGGTGATCAAAAGGCTGTTTGACTCTTATCTTATACAAGGCAATATTAAAAACATTTAACGTTCATCATGATGTGGGTGCTGGCCATCACATGGAAACAAGACTCTTCCTGCCATACCAGATCAGTTTGGTGTGGAGGCATTGGTAGATTCTAAGCAGTAACTGGCCAAAATCTGATACAGACATGTTTCTGAATTTTAAAAGAGCAATATATATTGGCAAAACAGCAGCCTTGATATTGTGGCGTCATGGCTGGTCTGAGCTTCGAGGGACCTTAGAAAGCACATAGCCCTGAGGTTTCCATCTTTATTCTTTTTTTTTTTTTGAGATTGTATTTATTTATTTGAGAGGTAGAGTGACAGACAGTGAGAGGGGGAGACATAGAGAAAGGTCTTTCTGTTGGTTCACTCCCCAGATGGCCGCAATGGCTGGAGCTGCACCCATCCAAAGCCAGGAGCCAGGAGCATCTTCTGGGTCTCCCACATGGGTGCAGGGGCCCAAGGACTTGAGCCATCTTCTACTGCTTTCCCAGGCCATAGCGGAGAGCTGGATTGGAAGAGGAGCAGCCAGGACTAGAACCGGCGCCCTTATGGGATACTAGCTCCCCAGTCGGAAGATTAACCTACTATGCCACAGCGCCGGCCCCTACCTCTATATTCTTTAACTGTGGAAGCTAACAAATTAGTGTTTATTTGTAAGTACTCTTAAACTTTGTCAATTCATGCCTATTATTCCCTTTCACACACAGTACAGTTGATTTCATCTCTGTATGACCGTGAATTTTAGAAGGCTGTTATAAACATTTTTCTCAGAAACCTGTTTCCCAAAAACCTTTCAAAAATGCCTGGCCATGGAAAACCCTGCAAAGGGTCTCCTATATTAAGTGGATTTTACTCCCCCTTTTGGGTGAACATAAGGCCTAGATAGTCCAAAAGCTTCATTTGAGTTTTTTTTTCTTTTTAATTATTTTTTTATTTTTTATTTCATAAATGTGAATTTACAAAGTGCAACTTTTGTATTGTTGTGGCTTCCCCCCACAACCTCCCTCCCTCCCGTGGCCCTCCCCTGTCCCTCTCCCATCCTGCCCTTTATCGAGTTTCATTTTCAATTACCTTCATATACTGAAGATCAACTTAGTATATACTAAGCAAGGATTTCAACAGGCTGCATTCACACAACCACACAAGGAATAGGGTATTGTTCGACTAGTAGTGTTTTTTAAGTTTCATAGTAAAATACATTAAGGACAGAGATCCTGCGTGGGGAGCATGTACCCAGTGACTCCCGTTGTTGATTTAACAATTGGCACTCTTATTTATGATGTCATCAATCACCCGAGACTCTTGCTATGAGCTGTCTAGGCTATGGAAGTCCCTTGAGTTCACCGATTCTGAACTTGTTTAGTCATTTGAGTTTTAATTTTCATTGTTCAAGACTTTGGCCAAAAGTGCACCTACATTCCTGGGAGGGTCATTCTGTTTCATCCTTTCTCTGACCATCTGGGCAAGGGTTGCTCTGATATGGTAGAAAAGAGATTGACTTTTAGAATCTGAAGACTTTTGAGGAAGCAAAGGGGGCAGTTCCTCGCAAGTATTTGCATTATAGGTGGTTGCTCAAAAATGTTTGTCGGGACTGAGGGATCAGTGAGTGGAGAAAGGTCAGCCAAGAGGAAATGAAAGAAGGCGGAAGCTCTCAGCAGCTCACCAGCTGAATGATGAGACACACACTCTGTCTACAAACTGGCTCTGTCTTTAGATGGTCTGCAGGTACATAGTAGGCCTACTGTAAGACTAGGTATATCAAATTGAGATACCTTTCCTGGGGACCTCTGGAGATCTTCCCCTAAATACTTTGAGGATTCCAATGATAGTTTCCATGAATAGTTGACCCCCAAATGATGCTAGAATTTGAACTTGCTTAACAGCCCTATGAAAGGGAAATAGATAGAAATATATTATAATTTAATTGGCCCTTCCGTTTAAAAGAGAAAGCGATGTTTCCACTTCATCAAGAAGCAAACTGTGTGTTGAGCAAAGGGGGTGAGGATACAGTTGGCATCTTGCAGCAGGAGACAAAGCATGAGCACAAATGTTACATTGGTGGTCAAATGTGCAAGGGTTGAAGTTGGGGAGCAGGTGTGCTAAGAAAAGGGCACGGAAAAAAACTGTTTTACAAGTGAGATTTCTGTAGCTTCCAGAAATAGAGAAAGTAGTTTACATACTCCTGCACATCTGTGTAGACTGGCAAGATGTGCTTTGCCTAATTCTTAGGTTGTACTGTTTATGCTATCAGTATGCAGGAGGCCAATGCTGTTTTAATATTTATGCTGTGAAGAAACCCCTCCCATCCCAGCCTCTGCTTTTCTTGGGGGTGGGGACAAGCACCCACATATAAAAAAATAGCACATTTAGAGTCAGAAAGGACATTAGTTACTAATTCCTATTCTTTGGGGTCAAGAGAGGGTACCTCTTCTAGCTTCTGCAGAAAATGCTTATAACTTTCTAGATTATGTCAGGAAAGTAGCTACAAATTGCATTGGTGGGAAAATTCTCTATTTGAAACTGCAGAATTCTGTAGTGGATGCTGAGCTTAGATATTCACATCCAGACACATGCCAGGTTATCACAGTGTATTCTGTGCAAGAAAAAGAAACTTCTAGATGAAAGATAGAGCCTATGTTTTTCCCACATTGTTTTTGTTATTGTTGGCATTTTCAAAGGTTTGAAATACTGCTGGCATTTCAAATTTTTCTTGAATTTCCCTCCTGCCTTTCATGATATCTTTTTTTAAAAAAAGAGAGATTTATTTATTCATTTGAAAGGTAGCTACAGAGAGACAAAGGCAGAGAGAAAGAGAGAGAGATCTTCCATCCACTGGTTCACTCCCCAATATGGCCACAACAGCCAGAACTTTGCTGATCTAGAGCCAGGAACTAGGAGTTTCTTCCAGGTCTCCCATGCAGGTGCAAGAGCCCCAAGGACTTGGGCCATCTTCTGCTTTCCCAGGCCATAGCAGAAAGCTGGATCAGAAATGGAGCAGCCGGGACTTGAACAGGCACCCAAATGGGATGCCAGCACTGCAGGTGGCAGCTTTTCCTGCTATGCCACAGCGCTGGCCTCTCAGGATAGCTAGACTGGGTACACACATCCAAGTACATGTGCACAGTCAGCTGTCATTAGTTGCTGTGTATGGAGGGGCTCTTTGCTCCATGTCTTCAGATCACAAAAGTTCTCTACCTTGACCTGCAGTTCCTTTGGTGGCAAAACCAGATCACCCAACTGCTGCCTCTGTGCACCCCAACGTGGATAAGGACCCCTCTGTGATACCTCCTGCCTCCTCTTCTTCTCCATTATCTCATGAGCCAACCAAATATTTGTATGATGATGCGGAGGCAAGGCTGCCACTCTCTTAAAAAAAGAGGACTGTGCAGATATGGTACCTGGATTTGATGCCTGCTTCTGACTCATAACTCCAGCCTCCTGTCAGTGCAGACCCTGGGAGGCAACAGGTAATGGCTTAAGTAGTTGAGTCCCTGTCCTGCACATGAAAGACCTGCATCAAGTTCCTGGCTCTTGGCTTCAACCTGGCCCAGTTTCTAATGCTACAGGTGTTTGGAGAGTGAGCAGCAGATAGGAGTCTCTCTTTCCCTCTGTCTCTAACTGCCTCTCAAATAATTTACAGAAAATGTAAACAAGAATTTTGCTCCATTTCTGAGTTTTTTTGGTGATTTCTTATGATATATGAGGGCTCCATTTCTTGTGAAAATAACTTGTGTGAAAAAGGAAAATATACTCAAATACTTTATGCATTTTACCAGTTCATTTCATTCTTGACCCAGCTATTCTCTGCACAATATAATGAGCCATATTACCTGTTCATAAAGAATTGTGTGGAGGGGAGGTTGCCTCTGGGTGTTGTGAGCCCAAGTTCTCAGCGCTGTGACCTAGAAGCCTTCATGGCATGCTCTCCCGCTACCGGCTGCCTCGGTAGTCCGAGCACCACACACTCTGCCTCCTTTGCATGGTTTCACTTGTTTCCCATTTTTGAGAAATGCACGTTTTCAGAGTTTCTCTTTCTAATCCTAATTCCCTTTCCCTGGAATCTCCCGCTAGTGTTCTACTTGGGAACAATTTTTAAATGAATAACAATAGCAGCAAGGCAAGGGTTTTCTTTTCCTTTTCTTCTTACCACTTCCCTCTCCTCTTGTTTCCTACTCCCTTTGCTTTTGCTTTATTTTATGTCTCCCTGTGTACAAAATGAAAAGCTCTGTAGGGCCATCAGTGGGAGGGAGACAGGAAACTGAGTTAGGAGGGTCCTTTTGCTGGGCCTAGGGCTCAAATGCAGGTGTTATATCCAAACTAGGCCAAATGCACACCACAGAGCCACACCAAAGGACTGAAAGAAGGCGTGACAGGTAATGACTCCTGCCCAGAGTGTGCTATTCCTCAATTTAAAAAACAAACAAACAAAAATCCCTAATTGCCTTGGAAAGAACATAGTTGAACTACAAATTTATAAAATACATGAAATTCTTGTGAACTTCCTTGGTATTTCTTCTTTTATTTATGTATTCCAAGCTCCCTGACCCCCTAGAAAAAGAAGGAAATGGAAGGAAAAAGAGCCAAGAGCCAAGTGCTGTCTGCTGTCTGCTCTGAGAGGCCCTGGCTGTGGAGTCAAAGGAACAAAAAGAGCTGGCCGACTCAGTGGTCCTCCTGGCTCTACACTGACCAGGCAGGGATGTTGGAGATGCGCCTCTCTGAGCCTTGCCGTACTCAGGTCTGCACTGAAGCGATGGACTGGAGGTCTTGATGGTCTCCTCCAGAGGTGGTGACTTTCCATAGTTCTGATGGACCCTGTGAGAAAGTGACATATGCAGAGCCAGGGCTTCGGGGAGCCAATGTTTAGCCTAGCAGTTAAGAAACCTACATCGCACATTGGAGTGCCTGGGTTTGGTTTCTAACTCTGGATCCTGTTTCCAGCTTTCCACCCATGCAGACCCTATAATTTCCCAAGTAATTGGGTTCCTGCCACCAGCGTGGGAGACATGGATTGAGTTCCCCATTCCTGGCTGCTGTGGGTATTTGGGGAGTGAACCTGTGGATAGGAGCACCCGCCTGTTTCTCTCTCTCGCTCGCTCGCTCTCTCTCTTCCTGACTCTCAAATAAATATAATTTTTAAATGTGAAAAAAACAAATGTATGGCTTCACACTCCAGAATTTTGTAGAAAAGGAAGAAAGGAATCAATGATTTTTCCATGCAGAACCCTGGAGAGAAAGCCCTTGTCAAACATCACTTGGCACAGCCAGTATAGCAATGTGGTAAAGTTAAGTGAAGAGTGAAGCCAAGCCATGGGTGGAGGACTTAACTGAATTCTCCAGCAGAGGCCAGGGAAACTTGGTCTTTTGAGAAGCATTGACTGTATCAGGAACTGAAATGAGCTGGAGAGGCTGGTGAAAGCAGGATTTTTCATGACAAATGCAGATGTGATCTGCAGGGGGTTTGCCTACAGGAAGAATACAGAAGCAGGTCCTTTGAGAGACATCCATCATACCCACAAATACTTCCTTAAAAGCTGCCTTTAAATAATGGAAAATGCATTTTAATATACGTAGACAGAGGAAACATGCAATGGACCTTCTACTTATAGTATGGAGGAAAAAAAAAGAAAAAAAAGGACTGAACCCAGTGTCCAATGAGAAGCCAGAAATCTGCAAGGACAGGTGCTTACTAGGAAATCCAGGTCCACTTTTCACTGTCCATCACAGCAGTTGTAACAATGAATCATTTCACATGGTCCCTCTAGGTTTTGGCAATTCTATACTTTTTATACATTCAACCAACAGTGGATTTCAGTATTCTGATCTGTCCTCAGCAGCCAGATGAGCTAGTCAAGCATCCTGGGACCAGGGCTACAAGAGGTGAACAGGTACAGGTGAAGGAGGTAGCAGTGGATGAGATGGTGTCATTTGAAATGCGTACTTTACTGCCGCATATTCCAGAGCGTTGATGCTGCCATACTACTTTATTATGTTGCCCATCCAGATATCCTGAAGTCAGAGCAAAACTTGATAACCAGAAAAAATTAGTGCCAAAGCAAGGGGTGATGTTGGTAGTCACTGTATCATCATAATCACCATGGGAGAGCTTCCTCTCTGATGGAAAACAGGAGCTGGGCTGGTGCTGTGGCGTAACAGGTAAAGCCACCACCTGCAGTGCTGGCATCCCATATGGGCTCTGGTTCAAGTCTCGGCTGCTCCACTCCCAATTCAGCTCTCTGCTATGGCCTGGGAAAGCAGTGAAAGATGGCCCAAATTGTTGGGCTCCTGCACTCGCATGGGAGACCTAGAAGAAGCTCCTGGCTCCTGGCTTCATATCAATGTAGCTCTGGCCATTGCAGCCATCTGGGGAGTGAACCACCAGATGGGAAACACCTCTCTCTCTATCTCTCTCTTTCTGTCCCTCCCTCCCTCCCTCTGCCTCTGCCTCTGCCTCTGCCTCTGCCTCTCTGTAACTCTGCCTATCAAATAAATAAAAATCTTTTTTTAAAAAAGAGCTGAGCTGGAAGGTATGCTGTGGTCCCTTAAAGATGATGATGTAAACATTCACCTCTATTCTTGAGCCAACCAGTGCAGAAGGACATTCATGTTTCATTTATCTAGGACTTCCCATGTGCCAAGTAAATTTTCCCATTTATCCCCCCTCATTCCTCAAAATAACTTTATAAACTAGAGTCAAGGGCACATCAAAAACTATGGTGGAAATGAGATTAAAAATTTTATTGGGGTGTAAAAATATTTTGAAATCCATGCATAGAGAGATCTTCAAAGAGTTCATGCAAAATGTATATTATGAAATAGCTATGTATAAGTTTCAAAAATTTTGCACCAAAATGTCTTTTAATTCCATCATTCCATGAATTTTAGAAGCATTCTTAAAGCTATTCTCTCCATCTGCAGGAGAGAATACTGAAGGTTTCTCACAGAGTTAGTAAGGGACAGACTCAGAATTCAGATTTGGGCCTGACCACAGGACTCTTGTTTCAACTGTCATGTATTCCCATCCAACCTGGAAATCTGGGTATTCTATCAGAGGAAAAGTGTGGAGAACAATCCAGAAGATTGACCGGTGCTGTGGCTCAATAGGCTAATCCTCTGCCTTGGGCACCAGCATACCAGGTTCTAGTCCCGTTCAGGGTGCTGGATTCTGTCCCGGTTGCTCCTCTTCCAGGCCAGCTCTCTGCTGTGGCCTGGGAGTGCAGTGGAGGATGGCCCAGGTCCTTGGGCCCTGCACCCGCATGGGGGACCAGGAAAAGCACCGGGCTCCTGGCTTCAGATCAGTGTGGTGTGCCAGTCACGGCGGCCATTGGGGGGTGAACCAACGGCAAAGGAAGACCTTTCTCTCTGTCTCTCTCTCTCACTGTCCACTCTGCCTGTCAAAAAAAAAAAAAAAAAAAAGAGAGAGAGAGAGAGAGACTATATTTCCAAAGTGTTGTGTTGTAATTAAATTTCATCTCTGGGATATCTGAGAAGGGAATGAAATGGCTCATTGGTCTTTTGTGGTTTTGATTCCATTCTCCAGAGTCTGTCTGTGGGAGTGACCATGCCATCAAGCCATCCTGAGGAGCTCGATCTTTAGAGCAGATAATCAGATGAACTGTCCACACTGGGCTTAGCTTTTCTGATGGCAACAAACATCAGAAAAGCATATAGCTGAAGTATCTCTGTGAGTGAGATCCCAGGGGAAAGAATGGGCCATCAAAGAAGGATGTACTTTTCTCTGAAGGGAGGAGAGAACTTTCACTTTGCTTATGGACCTGTCTAAATACTGATGGAGTGGACACCATAGCCTTGGTGACTCATGGCAAGAGCCTCGGGTGATCACTGATGTCATAAATAAGAGTGTCAATTGTTAAATCAACGAGTCACTGTGCACTTGTTCCCCATGTGGGACCTCTGTCTTTAATGAGTTGTATTATGAGAATTAACAGTAAAATTAATCTTCAAACAGTACTTTACACTTTGTGTGGGGGGGTTACAAACTGTTGAAATCTTTACTTAGTATAGAGTTGATCTTCTGTATATAAAGATAATTAAAAATGAATCTTAATGAAGAATGGGATGGGAGAGGGAGTAGGGGTGGGATGGTTTGGGGATGGGAGGGCAGGTATTGGGGGATGAACTGCTGTATTGATAAAGCTGTACCTATGAAATTTGTATTCATTAAATAAAAGCTTTCAAGAAAGAGAAAGGAAAAGGAAGGAAGGAAGGAAGAAAAGAAGGAAGGAAGGAAGGATGGAAGGGAGGGGGGAGGGAGGACGAATGAATGTAGCAATCACCCATCTAGATTCAGTCAATGTTTCAGAGGCTTCAAGTGGATGGCAGGAAGGAATTCATGGGTTGGGACTTATGGATGTGGACTCTCTGACTTAAAGTCTTTAAAAGGGGTAAGCTACTGCTGTGGTGTGAATGTGCCTCCACATTTGATGTGCTGGGAAGTTAATCCCTAAATCCATGTATTAATAGTGTCTGGAGGTGGGTCTCTTGGAAGGTGATTGCATCATGTAGGTTCTGCCCTAATGAGTAAATGAGCCCATTCCTGGATGAAGAGGTTATCTACAGAGTGGCTTTGTGATAATACTGCCCTCTCTGGCATCCTGGCTGTATCTGACACATGATGCCCTTCCCCATGCTGTGATGCAGCCAGAAAGCCCTTGGCAGGTGCCAGTGCAAGGCTCTTGGACTTCCTAGCCACCAAAAGCATGAGCTCCATAAACACCCATTCTTTTTAAATCATCCAATCTGTAGTGTTTAGTTACAGCAACAGAAAACAGACTAAGACCAATACCATCTCTTTGGAAGTTTATTGGGTCAGACATGCAAGTTCCCTTGGAGGTCAAGTGTTTTGTCAAAAAAAAAAAATGATAATAACAAAAAACAAAAACAAAACCTCCCTTTTGTGCTCTGAGATCTTCAGCAAAGTTTATTCTTCCCAAACACCTCTTAACTTGCTATTCATTGTTGAAGAGCCAGCAACAGTTGTTCATAATAACCTCATTTGTGAGACATTATCTTGACTGTTTTGTGAGGGGATCTTTGGTTTCACATACATTGTGAAAGGGCTATTTCTTAAATTACTTTGTAAATATTCCCCCATAACTAGCATTCATTCATTCAACAGATATTTATTGTCAACTAAGTGGCAGGCATTGGGCTTATAAAGCAGAACAAGTTTTGGTGAGTGGGAAACGGTGTGATTAGCATGATGAATGGAAAGTCCTTACAGGCGAGAGAGGAGGGAGTTTTGTATTGCGCAGAGAATAGATAGTCAATGAAATATTGGCTTTAGAAATAGAATCAGTAATGAAAGATGTGTTGTATTAGGGACGGGATTATTTTCTCAGAAAGTGTTCCTTTTGCATAGAGGATAAAAGGCTCTGAGCATGCTCATAACCCAGGTATCCTGTGCTGTATAGGATCTCATAAAGTTAGGAAGGGCTTTATAGTGTTTAGTTGGACTCCATTTTTACCAAGAAGCGAACTAAGACCCAGAGAGGTTGCGTGCCTCAGTTGACCACATCATCACAGCGTCAGTTGCATTTTTTCCATTCTCTCTAGCTCTTCTCTCCAGACAAGACTAACTCACAGGACCCCAGGCTAGTGCAGCATCCTTAATAACCCTGGTTATTGCCTTGATTGAGCTTTCCCTAATCAAAGCACAGCCCTCAGAGAAGGGAATTTCCAAAAAGCTGCCTGAGGCTGCTGATCAACAATTCATTTTTAGCATTTCTTTTTACATCGCTCTAAGTCGTTGCACCTGGGTCACAGTGACAGCTGAAAAAGGGAGCTGTGCAGCAACATTGCGGGCACCAGGTTGGTGAGCCCCCTCTGCCATGTATATGCATGAGCTCTCCATTTGCATAAAGTGAAAAAGCGTTGCTCCCATTAATCACTGCATTCATCTTAATAATTAGTGGCAATAATGTTGAAGAGCGGTGGTCTCCACATTGATCTCGGAGGCTCCATGGGCTATTTCTGCTGCAGATGAATGATCATCGAGAGTGACAAGTTGATGTCTTTGGATCGACCACCCCCGTTCCATGTGCTTTACTGTCTGGCAGCTGGTCAGGAAGTTCGGGTGATCTGTGGGGCCAATGCTGTGCCTCTAACAAGACCAGTGAAAAGGAGTGATGTGACACCTGGGAGAGGGATCGGGAAAAAGCCCCTGACCACTTTAAGGGGCCCTCTCAGCTCTATGCATAGTAAACTCACCATAACTGCAAAGCAAGAGGCTATTTGTCATAAAGATTATGACTCCATGGTTAAGCACTTGAAAGGCTACCACTTGCTCCCAGACCTTCTCCATAAAAGATTGGCTTGGGGTCTGTAATTTGCCAATACTTCTGGGTCAGGAGAAAGCCGTTTCAGATCAGGAATATAATAGAATGTTTTAAGGCCCCTGGTACAGTGCCAGAGAGGATGGAAGTATTAATAATTTTCATGAGGTTTTTAAAAAGGCCCTATCAGGAACAGAGAATGAGAGAGAGAGAGAGAGAGAGAGAGAGAGAGAGAGAGAGAGAGAGAGACTGAGAAGGAGAGAGAAAGAGAAGTCACAAAGGAATCCACTTGAAGATTTGAAGGGAAACTACAAAGGACTTCATTAATACAAAAGAAAAGATTAGAGAACAAAAGAATAAGGAAGGAGGCAGCTAATGGAAAGCCAGGGAAAGAATTATAATAATGTAAGACAGAGGGGACTGGCGAGAAAAACTCGGGAGGAATTAAAACAAAGACTCCTCAACTTTGTAGATCCACACCATCATCCTAGATATCTCCCCTCTGAGAGTGACAAGGAAATGTGGGTTTTAGGTGTAAATGTTTTTAAAAATGCAACAATTAAATTTCTCTTCAATCTGAGTTAGCTGAGAGCCATCAGCCCAGATATTGGGTTGATTTGAGAAGTTTAATAAGACTTCTTATGTTTTCTCAGTTTACATTCATCAGTAAAAGACTGAACTTACCGTGTGATCACTCATTCTGTCTTCATTAGAAGGTGAGGTTTATAGTGTCTATGTAAAATTGATTAAAAGCTCCTAAAGGGTGTACAGGTGTCGTAGGGGCATCATCAAACACAATCCCCTACCAATATGAGGTAGAGAGAATTCCCTATACTTCCTCCGGTGTTTGTTGAGTTTCTATTCTTTCCTTTGTTAAAATTTTGTGTATTTGTTTTAGAAGCAGGCAGAGAGAGAGAACTACCATCAGCTAGTACACTCCACAAATGCCCAGAACAGCCAGAGCTGGGCTGGAGCTGAAGCTGGAAGGCAGGAATGTGGTGGCCTCCCACGTGGGTGGCAGGAACCCAAGGATCGGAACGATGGCTCACCAGTGCCTTGGAGGATCCACATTAGTAGGAAGCTGGAGTCAGGAGCCAGAGCTGGGCCCAAACCCAGGCACTCCCGATGAGACATGGGCATCCTCACCCCTAGGCTAAATATGCTCACTCCCTGGGTTTTATGCTTGTACCTTCTCAGTGACTGGGGCAACACATTAAATCCCAGCCGTGTCTGCACGTACATCAGTCAGCTGGGGGAAAGTAAATGTTCAATTTACTTAAGCAAGTGGCTGTTTTGTCCACAATGAGTTGACCTCAGCAGTTCTTTTCCCGAGATCTGAATGGAGTGTTTGTGTCATGAACTGTTTTGTATCAAACAGCTGCTTTGACTTTCGTAACAAGCCTATGACTCTCAAAATTGAGCGCTTTGGGGGTTTTGTTTGTTGCTGCCATTCTTTTCTCCTCTTTGCAGCATTTTCTGGTTTGGGGCTATAGAGAATAGTTTCGTTAGACCCCTGTGCTGGGTTGGAAGGAACAGGGAGAGAACACTTCTGAAACACCTAATAAACATGTGCAACTCTTGTCTTCTTAAAGGAAGTCCCTATAGCATGGGCCTTGCATAAGCCTCTGAACAAGTTCCTGTTCCTCTGTGGAGATAAAAGATGCTGAAAGAAAGGGTCCCTTATGCACAGGTTTGGTCACAGGACACGGATGCTGGGATGAGAATAGCATATTCAGGAACCCTTGCTATGCGGTAGCAGGAAGGGAAAGGAAAAGTGTTAAGAATGGCCAGATCTGACATCTTTGACCTCAAGAATTACAGCATTTGAACCAATAAAGGAGGAATACAGTAGACCCCAACTGGGGGTCACTGGCCTGTCCTTGCGGATCTTAGAGTAGGTTGACCCTGATCATTCCAAATAGCCACATCCCCAGGGTGTGGAGGTGTGGAGGTGTGGATCCATGTGTGAACCACTAGACTTGTGTCTCCTCGGTGAGCTCTGGGCACGTTATAAGGCTAGATTTTCCCTTGTCACCTCCTTCCTAATGTCTGTCTGTGCGTGGCTCCTCTGTCCTATGCTCAGTGCCTGGCATGTGTGTGGGTGCTTTTAATCGGATCCTCTGAAACATTTCTAAGACTGATTTGGTTACATTATATCCTATTCTGTTATCAAACAAATTTGCTGTCAAACAAAAGATCAATGTTATTGTAATGTCCTACTTGATGGATTAAATAGGGTATTATTCAACTCTTATTAAACAATCAAGAAAAACACACTGGGACAAGCTTTCATTCCCGGCTGCTGACAAATACAGTGTATCTGATCTGTGATTAAGAAACAAAGCAGGAGCAGTTATTTTCAGATTAATTAAACAAACAAGTAGGATTTAGGGACCGGGATTTTTAAAACCCAGTACAATTCTTTGAAGCCTGTTTGGAAAGGGACATAATTTACTTTAACTACATGAGTGAACACTTAAGAATATAAAATCTTTCAGTGACGCAATTCTGGATTAATTGCCCAGAACTATCAGAGTGCCATAAACAAGACCGTCTCAGGGATGGACCTTTCAGAGGAGTGTTTTTTTTTTTTTTCCTTGTGAGTAAATGTCCATTTGGAGAGCTTTTCTAAATTTAGAAGCTATGTTCATCCATCATTTATAATAAGCACCAAACAACTGCGCTTGCCTGCCTGAGATGCTACTCCCCTTGAGAGAGTGCTCCCCACCGAGTGGTTTTGCTGCTGGACTGGCACCCACTCCATTACCAGAGTCTGACCTCTGTGTTTCTCCCACTTCACTCCCAGATGCCCAGGAAAGCAAATATTAAATCAGGAGAAATCTCTCTCTTATCTCAGCCTGCCTTCCTCTATATTATCTTTAGGCTCCCCTTCCATCCCCACCACCCAGCTTTACATACAGTCGGCTGCATTTTGGCTCCTTCTGTCTGATGCTGTTTCCGCTAATGGCTGAAGAAATGGAACATTACACCATTTAACGTGTGTGGGTCACATTAATCACCGAAAATTCTTTTAATGTCTCAGAAGGAACTGTCAAACTGGACATACTGAATCTATTTAAACTAAAGCATGCCATTTTTTATCTACAGTGATCTTTAATTCCCATAAAAGGGTCAAGAAAATGTGATTAAGTGACAGTTTTAAAATGTACTATAATATTAAATAGCTTGATTAAGTGACAACTATAAAATGTAATACAATATTAAGTATCTGGCTATGTCCCAAAAGAACTTTAAAGTATTTTTGAACGGTTTGGGAATTCACTAACCCATAATGGGTTACTAAAGAATGTGTGTGTGTGTTGGGGTGGGGGGAATATGGGACATGTTTAAGTTGAACTTAAGACACACTAAAAGCAAGAAAACAAAATAAACTGAAAAAAGCCCTCAGATTTACAGATAATGTAGGGTTGCTGACTTGCTTTTTGGAGCACCACAAACTAGGTTGGAATAACATGGAGGGGTCATTCTAGAATTTGCCAGTGCTTGACACAAAGAATAGAATCAAAGGTGTTGTGGTAGCTGAATGGGAAAGCCACAGACTGTTCAAGGAGCTCTCAGGTTATTTACAAGGAACTGGTCAACTCCACACGTGCCTGGCTTGCTTTGCGTATTACGTCTCATCTCCAGTGGAAGACAGAATAGACGTACCACCATGGCTGAGCTTAACACCTCCAGCTTGCCAGCCCTGTCCAGCAGAATAAGCCAGTGGAGACACTGAAATATAAGATCAAGTCTATACCTTCATGGGGGCCATCAGGGGGCCCCCACTGGGGGACTGCAGTTGGGAGGAGACAATTCCACACAATGCCTAAGATAAATGTCTGGTGCCCAGGACAAATGACTAAGACAATCATGCTTTTTTAGAGATAATTTAGTAACTCTTCTTTGGTCATATTTTAGCCTGGACTCCTGCAGAAAGTAGAGCTTGAAGCAAAGGTTCTGGTACCAGACTCTGGGGGATGGTTAGGAAGTGGGGTGTGTGCTTGTTTGGCTCTTGAGCATTCTGCTTCTCTGTGGCAATGGGGATGCTGTGGGTCAGGAGGAGATACAGTTCAAGTGGGAGCCAAGGAATGTGTGTTGGAGCCTTTGGAAAACTGGTCATTGTGGTGGCACCTGGATCCAGAAGAATCTGAGAGGACCCAAGTGGCACATAAGAGATTCCCTATTCGTGCAGAAGCAGATGGAGGCACTTGGAAGGAAGCATCACTAGAAGGTTTCTGCATGCCCCTGCTCGAAGTGTCTTCCTGGACTTTGTCCCAAATATTAGTCCTTCTGCCCCCCCTGCCCTGGGAAGACCTGGGTGGGTTACAGAATCTGTCTCTTCTAAAAATTGCCAAGTCGGTAGCAAGTTTTGGTGATGGTTAGCCTGGAATTTCAGTCGTGGGCTCCATGCCCTTTATGAGCGTCCCAGAGTCTTGCAGAGATCTCAGGAAAGGGTTGACTCTGATGTACAAGGACACTCTTCAAGAGAAATACGGAAAGCTGAGCTAGACGTCCGGACCAGTCCCATCGTGACAGAGACAAATGGCCTTGGTGCATTTATGTCGGCTCACTCTTTCTCAGAGTACACTTGAAGTCTCATTTGGAAGATTGGCTCATCTGTCTAATAAATCAGTGCACAAAGTTTCCCTGATATTTGCTCCGGACTTTCTTTCCCATTTTCATTTCATTCCCTGCCTGGAATTGCTCACCCTCAAACCAGGCTACATAAATCTCTTCTCTTTCTTCTGCCCCTTGGTCAACCATTAGCCTGCTCCCCCTCTGTCATTGTTTCACCAGACTATAGATGTAACTCTTCTAATCTTCCCTGATAAATCAGGCTCTCGGAATCACTCCTTGTTGCTCCCTCAAACTCCCTGGAGCCGGGATATAGGGCTCCGAGGGCCCAGTGCAGACGTTTCTTTTATGATGGGCCCTGAAAGGTTGTCAGCTGCAGATAATTAGGATCTCACTTCCCGCCATCATGCTGCATATATCTTTCATGCAAAGAACCCCCATCACCTTCAGAAGAATTAACACATGCACAGGAGATATATGAGGGGGCTGGGTGACCAGAGGATGCAGCCAGTTCTGCACAAGACCAAAGCTCTTCATGCTACATTCAAAACAGGGGCATTCTCCCTGAAGAGGAACCTAACCCTTTTCCTGCCACTCATGGCAAAAATCTCAGGCTGTGTGTCTGGATCGTTGCATCATGGAGTAGTGAGAAAAATATCTTTCTAAGGAAGCTATTTGATCATAGTGCTCCCTTTATACTTTAATCTCTCTGTGTTGAGATGATATTCAGTCTTACAGCGAGAACAGAAGTGTATGTACTTCCCTTTGGTTTCTATTTCCTAACTGTGATGATAATTGATGCATACCACTTCTAGACATCCCAATCTATTTTTTCTTTAACAATTTTTCAGAAATATCAGTGATGGTTGCTCCTGGAACAGGGTGAGCTCTCAAATGGATATGGCATTGGAACACCACGTGGGCCCCACATTCAGCCTGGTACAGAGAATTCTTCAGGCAGGTGATCTGTGAGAGCTCAAGGTCTGCCTACTTGAAGGAAGGGAGGGAGAGAGCAAGTAGAAAGGATCAGAGTCTCACAATTGGAGCAGAACAATTTTATTTTTTATCCATGTTACATATGGAATTCCATGTAAGATTGTATATTTTAAAAGAAGGGAATAAGTGTAAAAAGCGTAGAAATCATTACTTTGTACATGGGGAAAGAAGCCCAGAGACGTAAAGGTCACATTGCTTATTAGTGCTGAGCCAAGTGAAAATACAGGCCCTCCAATCTCGGTTTTGTCATTGATCTCTACCACTGTGCTGCAGCATAATCTTCATACTAATGTTCTTGGGTGTTGTATTGAAATCATTAGGACACAGGCTCAGACAAGCCCAAGGGCTGGTGTTAATGATCAAGGCATCTTCATGGGCTAGAAGCTCCCACTGACCTTTGCACTTGGAGCAATTTCTCTGGTGGTGGGGATGGATGTGCACTGACTGACTCTCACAGTTGCCATCATCTGGGAGATGATTGGTGAGTCTCAGGGTGTGATCTTTTGCGCCTCAAGGGAAAAAGCACAAATTAGCCTGGGCCTCATCTTGGTCATCACTGGGGCTGACCATAGAATTCCAGAGATAGATCAGCTCATAGCCATTCCCAGGCTAATTCCTTGTCTTAAAGATGAGGACACCGAAGCCCACAAAGGTCAAGCGCCTTTCCCACACACAGGAGGATGGAGTTCAAGACTGGAGGAAAACAAGCATTAGTTCTTGTTCACGGCTGGTTGGAGCTTAGCTTGTCTACTTTCCTTCTTCCCTGTCTGGTTGGACTAATACAAGACAGTGGTGTGGTAAAGGCATCTGTTGTGCAGAATAAAATGTCGCTTGGGCCAACAGTTCCAGTGTCAACATAGGTGACAAAAGGAGCCTGCAGGAAGTTATCAAGTCTGTGTCATACTCATTCTTTGTCTTCCTTTGGATAGTTTCAGCAATAAGGATGATCCCTCTGCCTTAATATGTTAAGTGTTTATTTGGTTTGGGACTGGTGATGGAGGGGGATGTTATTTATTGGGTGCCTCCATACTTCAAGTCTCAACATCCCACTTTCCAGAACTTACAGCAGTCTGCCTGCTGGCATCTCCATGGATCTAAACCAACTTCCCCGTGGAGCCAGTTGGAGTCATTCCTAATAAGAAACCTGGCAGTTGGCGTGACTCCTTGAGATGGGTGAAGACCAAAGTCTTAGTGTGTTTGAATGAGATTCCTTTCCTAAGTAGGGTTTTTATAAACATTTCTTAAGAGTAAAACTTGAAACAAATGGGATGCCTTGTTCCCACCAGGACTTAAAATACCAACATATGTATCAAGGAATCTACTCAATTTGATAAGTCAGTTCAAAGTGACCAGGAAATAGCAACAAGAAGCCAGGCATGAAAACCAGCATTTGGTGTTTAGAGAACATTAAACACCATCTGTATGTGGCTTGTTCTCCAAAATCCTCAAATTCTGGGACATTTCTCCTCCCCTTCTGTTTTGTGTTTCTTTCTTGTAAGACATTCATTTATTTTTAGAGATCTGAAGGATTTTCTCTGATCACATCAAGGTGTCACACCAACAAAGCACAACAGAGTGCACCTAACAAGAAAGCTTCCTGCCCATGGTTGGGCTGGCAAGGCAGGGATGGCCAGGAGGACAGGAGAGGAGGGAACGGTTAACCAGGAGGTTCAAGGTCTCTCTCTGAGAAAGCCATGCTGTGATGAAAAAAGAGTCACAGTTGAGAAAGGTAATGATTTAAATAAGTTTTCTTATCTGGGAGGATGTCGATAATACTTAACTCACAGAAGTGATGTCAGCGTAGCATGAGATGATCATGATTTAGCACTTTGTGAACTGGAAAATGCTTTAAAAACAAAGCATCGCATTGAGAGAGGTTGTACAAAACCCCACGGATAGTGCAGTAGCCCAGGAAGGAGGTTAATAGATGCTTGGCACGTAACAGGGAATTCTATTAGCTGATTTGCCACAAGTTTCTTGATCTGCTTTGCTTTTCAAACTTTTGAGAAAATACAAATCACCAATATAGCCCCCAGAAAGCAGGCACCAACTCTGATAGCTGTTATCTAAAAATAGTAACAGAGCACACAGTGTACCTGTCACTCACTGCCCAGTGCCTCACCTTCCACCATCCTCAGAGGAGCATTTCTAGGCCTGAAGGTGGGAAGGACCCCCTGTGCACCTGAATGGGCTGAAAGGTTCCAGCACCTCCTGTGCTGACTTCTTTCTCCAGGCAAGGAAAACTCAAAGAAGCAGAAGCTGAGAGATGGACAGAATAAGTGAGGAACGTTTCACTTGACTTGATGCCCCCATCAGATCAAAGCAGGCTGGGGAAGAGAGATTTCAGGGTTTTTGTCTAAAGACTAAAAATGGTGTTGGTTATAAGTGAGTTAAAATATGATTCACATTTAACAAAGATAAGGCACCTTCCAGAATACAGGTGTTTGTTCATTCCACAAACTTTCATGTTTTCTGTGATAGGAGCTGGGACAGACACAGCTATGGGTGAGGGCAGGAAGCATTGTCCCCTTCCCCCACCCCTAGTGGGCTTATTTCCCAGTAGGAAGACAAGAAGACAGACACTGCCTCAAACCAGGGCATGATTTGAGCTGCCCACAAACCCTAAAGGAAATTGTTCCCGGGTTCCGCTTAGGTCACATAGTCTGTGTGACTTGATTCTGAGATCTAAGGCAAATAAGATTTTTCACTTTTTCCTCTCATCCATTTGTTCTCTGTGTTCTTTTTGTTTGTTTGTTTTTAAAATCAAAGAAAATTGTTTACTTTCCAGTGCCATTTAGACTTGTTACTAGTGAGCATCTGGCCTGGGTGTTTTCCATTATCATGAAAATTCAGGAGTCTACAGAAGGAAATACCTACAACTGAGCAGCCTGGGAGCCACTTCTTTCCCTCCCAGGCAATGTGTCTTGCATTTCTCTAGTGTAAATAAAATGATGATTCAAAGAACGGTCCCTATTAATGAGTATCTGATTTAGAATAAGATAAAATCCATGCTGGGAAGTAGATGAGCTTGATTTTGCTGAATTGCTTCTAGCATGCAGTTCATATTTATTGGTCTTTTCTCTTGCACAATTGTCACCAGTTGTCTGCTGTTCTTTCTGCTGAGTGCAAAGGGAGAGGGCCTGCAGGTTGATTTTAGTTCCCCATAACTGGAGGTGACATTTGAAAGCACAAGGCTATTGAAAAGGTAGGTGATTATTGAAACGTAATGTGTTTCTATTTTCTTGATTGTGACCTCTTGGTCTTGCAATTTGCTGCCAAGCACGTGCCAAAGTGGGAACACAGGTGGCTATGCACAGGTCTTCCTGGTGTAGGCAGGGTTTTAGACCACATTCACCACCACCTTGCTCACCTTCCCTAATCCTTTTCCACAGTAGACGTGCTAGAAAATTAAGATACTTGGGGAGAGAGAGAGATACAAGCTGACTCTGGTGTCTTTAGTGAAGAGGGAGGAAAGGGTGGGGAGGAAAGGAAAAGAGGAAGAAAAGGAGGGAGGGAAAGAGGGTGGCAAAGATGGGAGGTAGAAAAAGAGACAAAATAATAAATAATCGGAAACAAAACATAAGACAACCCGTGTGGAAGGGCATTTTCCAGCAAAGCAATAGAGAGCCCTTTCTGAGCACATACTCCCCTTGTGTTAACACACATTATAATTAGGAGCAATTTGCTTCTGCACTGTCTCTCTTGGTTTCTTGTTAGGCTTCAACATACCACTCCAACGTGCTTGTTCAGATGAGAATAACTGGAGGAGGCGGCTCTGGCAGTACTGAGTGTCATATGTCACAGAGATCAGGAATCACAGTCAAGTGAGAAAACAGTTTGGAGATGAATTATGGGTCAAGGATTGGGGGTTGGGATCCTTAAGACATGGAACACAGTGCCTTCTAAAGAGCTGATAGAAACCAGCAGTGAATCAGAGGACTGTTAGAATTAGGCCAGCTGGGGCAATTAAATGATGGGGATCCATTGGTAGTTAGCGATGTGTGATGTTTCTTTGCCCTTGGAAGCCTTTGTTTTCTCATCTAGAAACTGGGACTAATACTTATGTGGAAGGGATAAATAAATAATATTCTCAGTACTATGTGAATTAATGGCCTAACTAGTACTCAAATAGTACTTTATACTTTGTGTTTCTGTATGGGTGCAAACTGTTGAAATCCTTACTTAATATATACTAAATTGATCTTCTGTGTATAAAGATAATTGAAAATGAATCTTGATGTGAATAGGATGGGAAAGGAAGTGGGAGATGGGATGGTTGCGGGTTGGTGGGAGGTTATGGGGGGAAAAACTGCTGTAATTCAAAAGTTTACTTTGGAAATTTAAATTTATTAAATAAAAGTTAAAAAAAATAATGTTCCCAGTTACTCCCAATAGTTCCTAGCACACTGCATGGGTGTAGAAAGCTGGTATTCATTAGGGGGTTCTCTCTGAGGAATATTTTTAAGGATATTTCATCAGTAGATAATTCAGATTTTGAAATTAAGGCAGATTCCAAGAGGGAAGGTGTAAGTTGTATCTGTAGAGACCAAACAAAAGAATTCATATTCCAACCTCTTGCTTCCTATTCTTATTCTTAGTCATCTGATGATTCATTTGGGTACATAAATCCCAGGCCCACCACCCCCTCCTAACCACCCAGCAAAGTAATATCACATTAAAAGCAAACAACTCATGATCTCTTCTTTGGAAGTGGACAAAGTGTATGAGGAACAAAGCCCTTTGTATAAGTGCACACAGAGAGCAAGGCCAAAATGACCTCATACTTTATCCACGTTGCTTCTTCCCATTTCAGGGACAGATGCTCTTCTCACGAGGAGCATGTGTGGCCCTTTAGGAGCCTGTTCTGCAGACCCGGGCATGGAGAAGTCTGCCCAGGTCCCTCAGTCCTCTCCACTGGCCACGGGGACTGTGCTGCAGGCTGGGCTGGAATCCCAGGAAAACAGCTTCACATAGGGCTCCAGGAGGAGAGACTCACACAACAAAAGCCATCCTCTCTTTTGAAATCAGAGCCAGCTCTGCCCCTCGGGGGCCAAGCCGCAGTTGAACATGCTTAGAGCATTTGCAGAAGCACAAGAAACAATATAGATTGAAAATAGCTGACAAGGTTTCACCTCCTTGCATGTTTACATCTTATCATTGCAATTTTAAGTTTCAAAAAAGAAAGGATTAAAATTGTTTCAGGCACCTAGTTTCAAGGAAGAGCCCCCCCTTAGCTATGGCATCTGTTTCATATGCTGAGCAATTTGAATACTCACAGGTTTGCCTTCTTAAAATAAATGTATATACCTACTCCACCCAGCATTAATAGATCCTCTGAGAGGTCAACCTTTAGATCAGGACAATGGGCTGCTCTAGAGAAAGATACATGGATAGTTGGATGGATTTGCAGATAGACTTTCCAAAAATGTCTTCCAGAAGGAAAACAGGATAGCAAGAGAGAAGACTTTCCATGTCTCTTTAAATCCATCCACAGCCCTGTGGCTGTGACTCGGCCACGGTCCAACATATGAAAATGTTGAGGGCTGAGAGCATTTCATTTTCCAAAGTATATGCTAAGAGTCATTCTCATTTTTTTTAAAAGGGCAAAAACTTTTTTATAATTATAGGAGCAATATAAATTTGCAGAAGGAAATTTGGAAATATAAACAGCAGTTTACACTAAGTCACTTTTAGGTCTACTTCCTGACATTTAAAAAAATTATGTATTTTTAAAATTTTATTTGGAAGGAAGAGAGAGACTGAGAGAGAGAGAGACTGAAGTCAGTAGTCTGGAGCTCAGGACTCCCACGTGGATGGCAGGGACCCAAGTACTTGAGCCATCACCTACTGTCTCCCAGGATGTACATTAGCAGAGAGCTGGTTCAGAAGCAGAGCCAGGACTCAAATCAGGCATTACAATATGGGATGTGGGTGTCCCAAGCAGCATCTTAACAATATGCCAAATACCTGGCCCTACTCCTTGACATCTGATACATTTCTTTCCAGCTGGAAAAGCCTCTGACACCACTGCAGTATGGAGGAAGCAGGAAGTGGGTTGCAACTTTCGGAGGACTGAGTGAGGCTCGGGATCCCAGGGCCCTTCTTCCTGTTACCCAGTTGAGCTTCCTCAAGGCTGGAGCCCAGGGTCTCAACACTGTTCATTTCTTCATCCAAAAGAGGATGCTTAAGTCACGTTCCACTCCAAGCCCTTAGGTTGTGCAGGTTTTTATAAGCAGTTGCCCTAGAGGTAGGGGAAAGCTGAATCCAATACTCAGTCTTTGGTTCGTTGATTTCCTCTCTATTTGTCATTACTTGCAAGTTCCTGTCTTATGATATGAGGAATGCCGTGGCAGAAAAAGTATGTTCAGTGTGCTCAGTTCCCCTCCATATCAGCTGTGTGAGATCTGAGCAAACTTTTCTGGGGGGTGAGCTGGGGTTGCAAGTAGAAGGTAGGTCGTGGCTCTTCTGTGCGGATGAAAGGTCAATGGCACTGAGCCCCCCGGCGAACTGTTTGCCAACTAAAAAGACGACATGATTTGTAAATGCTCTTCCAGGTCAAGCCCTTTGTGACTCATTGTGGGTGTGGAGAAATGGAGTGGAGAGGTAGCAGCAGGTGGAGCATGGCTGTGGAAACCACGAGCTTCAGGGGAAGGGCTCTTCTGAGACTGTCGAGTAACTATGTCACCAGGCACCCCTGAGTGCCAGCCAACTGAGAGGCACCTGGGGGAAGACAAGGAGTGACGATGCTGCTGTGAATCACTTAGGTGGGGGCAAAAGCCGGCTCTTATTCTGCTTTCTGTCTCTGTGCTGTCTACTGTAGAGACATGGACCATGAGGGAAGATGTGTGTCTTTTTCTCTCTCCTCTGGCTTTAGTGTCCATCAGGACAAACTATTTCTTGAGTCTGGTTTTTGAATTTCCTAGAAAAAAAGGAAGGCAGATCTCTGGAGTTTTCTTATTATTGTTGTTATCATTTCCTTGTGCTCTCCTAAGTTTTTAGAAGTCCTCCCTCTCCTTTCCTTATTCAGTAGAGTTGGCAGGATCTAAGTTTTGCAGAGCCTCCATAGCAAGCCAGATGAAAGCCCATGTGACATTACTTGATGTCCAGCCTTTGGGATGTAAGAAAGCCAGGAACACATGCATCATTGCCCACATTATTTGGAGGCCCAGTTGTAAAAGTCTAGGCCAGCTCAAGCTTCACAGTTAGTGTTCCATTTAAAAATATGAGATGCCTTCTATGTTCACAAGATATAACCTTATCACTTTCACTCAAATAATCACATCCTACCATTTAGTAGGTCTGTAAGAAAGGAGAAGAAACTTTTGGAACCTGTCTTGATTTTCATGGACATTTATGCTTTTTCTTCTTTGAGCCAGAAGAGTTCTTATTCTTTCAGCTCAGCAATAGGAATTGAGTACCTAGTGGCTACTTGGTGATATTCTGCCTGGAAATTTTATATTTGAATAAGAAATCTTTAACGTAGTTACTTACCTACATACCTTGTAATTGAAACCTCCCAATCCAGCAATTTGCATCAACAGTTACACAGGTAGAAATGTGAAATTGTGGTAAAAGCATCTAAACAGCTTCAAGATCTCCCTAAGCCAAGATACTGAGGTAATGTGAATGGCTCTGGTGAGTGAATGAATGAATGCCCTGTCCTTAGCATCAACGAAGAACAGACTTTTAAAGTGGATTTAGTAAGCCATTCATCACATTGTGCCGTCATAGTTCAAAAATGGAATGGAGATGTGTAAGGAACCAAATGAGTGTCAATTGAGCATGGGGGCTCCAACCCTATGTCTACCTCTGTTTGATCTTGAGCAAGTTACCTATCTGTGTTGAGATTAATATTCACCTACGAAGTGGTAATGCCTGCCTTAAAGAATGCCCTGAAGATAAAGTGGAATGACCAATGTTCTGCACTTGCCATCAAGTCTGGTCAACAGGTGCTCAATCAAGGCATCTATTATTGCTGTGGTTGCCACTGCTGATACCTGAGCTGCTCTTATTCTTCATTCCCAAAGGAGGATAGATGTTAATCATGATAGTCTTGCTTCAGAGAACTGGAAGAGTTTCAAGATTTCTTCTTTCCCAAACTGATAGAATTCCTTCCTGCCTTGTCTTCTACAAATGTAATGCTTCCAAAGATAGCTAAAAACCCCGTGCCAGCATGTTCCAGGTGCTGTGCATGCTTCCTTGCATGTTAAGTGAGTGTTGACTCCCAAGTCTTTGCTAATGTGTGAAGGGTATTCATATTATTCATGGAGGATGAATATTATGGAAGAACAATGAATGGATTTCAAAAATTTTTGCATCAATATTAACATGTTTTAGTTCTATTCCACAAACTTTTTGAAGTACCCTCATTCTATAGAAAACCTAAGTCCCTTTGTTTAATATGGTGAGAGCTGAATGTAGTCCCCAAGTAGAACGTAGCCTTGAAGGCTGGTTGCTTACTGTGTCTCAGAATGTCATCCACAAAAGGGAGCTATGTTAAAAGCAGTAAAGAAGCTCCACCTTTTCTTAAGCAGCTGTCAGTGTTTCATCACCTCCTGGGATGGTGTCTTTAGGAGTTGAACATCTAGAGTAAGTTTTTTAATATGTTTGTTTTGCTTTGCTTTGTTTGAATGATTTTTCTTAAGAGAAAGCTTTTCATTTTTTAAAATAATTTTTTAAAGATTTATTTATTTATTTCAATGGCAGAGTTACACAGGGGGAGAGACAGAGAGCGCAAGCTTCCTTTCACTTATTCACTTCCCAAATGGCCACAATGACCAGGGTTGGGCTAGGTCAAAGCCAGGAGCTTCATCCAGGTTTCCTCCATGGTGCAAGGGCCCAAGCCCTTGGGCCATCTTCTGCTGCTTTCCTAGGCACATTAGCAGAAAGCTGGATCAGAAGTGGAGCAGCTGTGACATGAACCGGCATCCCTATGGGATGCCTGTGTCACAGGCAGTGGCTTAACTGACTGTACCACAATGCCAGCCCTGAGAAAGCTCTCCTTTTTAGTTTTTCACTGTGGACTGGATGTTACGTGTCTTTTGCTGGTAAATAAACTTATCTTAGCCATATTTGTTCTTCTTTGGGATGGAAACAGTGGTTAATTTTACAGACTTTACATTATAATCACTTTTAAGAAAAGTGACTGAGAAGTCTACTTTAAATGTTCATACCAATTCTTCAAGGCATCTCAAGGAACATAAATTTTTATTATGGTAGAAATGTTTTACAACATGGCTTTAAGAAATCCTAGTTGGGGCAAGCATTTGGAACAGCAGGTAGGATGCTACTTGGAATGTCTGTATCTCATATCAGAATACCTGGTTTCAAGTCCTGGTTCTATTCCCAATTGCGGCTGCTTGCTAATGAACACCGGGGGTGGCAGCAATCATTGCTCAAGTATTTGGGTTCCTGCCACCAATGTGGGAGACTCAGATTGAGTTCCTAGATCCTGGCTTTAGTGTAGCACAACCACAGCTATTGGTGGGCACTGGGAAATGAGCCAGCAACTGGAAGAATGATTCTTTCTCTCTCTCCCTCCCTCCCTCCCTCCCTCCCTCCTTCCTTCCCTCCCTCCCTCCTTCCCTCCATTCCTCTCTCCTTCCCTCCCTTCCTCCCTCCTTCTCCCCCACCTCATCTCTCAAATATATAAAATCAATCAGAAAAATTAGGAACTGCTGGTTGCATCACATTGAGCCTGGAGTAGACTTTGGCTCATGCTTGATTTGCATTTGTCTCATTGAACTTAGGAGATTTGTAGTTAGGGACCTTATCTAAGTTTTCACTACCACACCTCATCGACTTCAGGAAGATGGACAATTTGAAGGGGAAAAATAATGTTTCGGTAATCAGGTTCCAAAAGAGAGCTAATTGACAAAACATTTTGCCCAAGTGTCTTGTCATCAACATTCTAGATTCCATGAAATGAATCAGTTCTGTCAAATTAACGCTGACTTATGACTTCTCTTGACCATCTCTCATCAGATAGGATGAGGACTTAAAAACAAAGGGTGTTTTTAGAATGAGCTTTAGACCTAGTGCATATATGTGTGTGTGCAGATTTTTTACAAATAATCTGTCAGAACAAGGTCCTGCTACTTGGAGCAAGGTGAATGTGTCTGAGATATGCCTGGCAGACAGAGTAGTCTATTCCTATTGGTCACCATTAAACCTCTTTATCCTAAGGTGGCAGGGTAGGCACACAGTCATGAGAGGAGCCCATTGGCATTGCTTGCACAGCTATACAGTCTACAAGTCCTTTGGGGTCAAAAAGAAAAGGAAATAGAAATCTAATCTGACCTCCACAAATGCTACAGTGCTGTCACTTGCTGTTTTGACATGCATTCATCAAGTAGTTCTGAACCTAAGAGGGAATCAGAGTCTTTGGGGTGACACATTGATAACAGGAGAGTCCGTGTGCTCCCCAGGAGAGATTTCAACATAGCAAGCCTGAGATAGAGCCTAGGAACTTGGAATTTTAATAAGACCCAGGAGTATTTTTTTATGCATGTAGCACATGGACCATGCTTTTGGAACCCTCAGCCCAGCACAGTGTTTCTCAAATCTGAGGGTGCATCACTGGCTTGTAAAACACAGATTTCTGGGTCTACCTTCAGAATGTCTCCTTGGGTAGGTCTGGAGTGTGCCCAAGAATTTGTATTTTGAACAAGCTGCTGCCAGTTGTTGCTGTTGACCTGAAGACCATGCTTTGAGAAGCACCAAACTAATAAAACAGAGAAGGCATGCCTCTTCAAAAAGACTGCTGGCTAAGAAGCCAGGATAGTCTTTGAGAAATGCAGAAAAGCAAACAGCCATTGCTGAGTATCTACTTGGAGAAAGTAGCTGGTACTGTGCAATAATATTTATTTTCCTGGTAACTGTTTTTTCATGGTTTTTAAAGAAAAAAAGCCCAAAGTTTGGAGCAGTTATTACCTTGTTAAAGATCACAGGGCCAGCTAAAAAATTTTTTTCCTTTGAGTTCTTTTAGTTAAACATGCATCAGTTGAGATTAGCCTTTGGCCCAGTTAGGAGGCTGCTTTTTATTATTGCTTGACTCAGGCCAGACATAGCCAGTCTTGCCCTGTGGAAGGCAAGTGGCATTCTTGCTACACATTCCCCATACTCAGGGAACATCCCTTCTGGAAGGATGGCTGGATTGCATTGCTTACATTTACCATTGCAGGGGCCCGGGAGCTCCCTCAGGGCAGAGCCACCATACAACTGGAAAGTCAAGCCATAGGCATTGACTTCATTAGTTTATCATTTATTTGTTTATTGGTTTACTTAAATATTTACTGAGAATAACTGTATTTGCTGGGTATTGTGCAAGGCACTACTAATAGAGTTCTGGAGTGAATACAGGACATTGGAATGGTGGTGCTGTGCCCTATGATTGTAAGCTGTGTTCCTGGACAAGTCCCCTTAGCTTCTAGTTCTCAATCATCTATCTCCCTATTAACAAACTTGCTGATTGAGATAGATGATCTTTTATATACTCCTCAATTTATGATTTACCTCTCACAATGTTCTTAACCTCTGTGCTGTGGGATGGATGTGTGTGGTATACAGAGGAAGCAAAAGAAGGAAGAGTCCCTGTCTTTGAGAACTAAAAATTGAAAACATGTGCACACAATATCATTGAAGAAAGTTGCAGCTAGGCATCTATCCCCACAGGAAGTCAGAGAGCACAGCTTCCACTGGTTAAGGATGGTAGGATAGGAACTAGGGAGTGAAGAATGGTGAGGAGGTGGATAAGTGGGAAGGGAAAGGGAGTAAATACAGCAAGTGCAAGAGTGCAGAAGCAGGGATGGCCATGATGGTGCTCCCCTTCGTGGGTTGGATTCCTCTTCTCTTTGCTGGGCACATCATCCATTGTGTTTGGGGTTGGGTGTGTATCTGCTGGTGGTTAAGGCTGCCAGATTTAGTACATAAGAAAATGCAGAGGGCCTAGTGAAATCTCAATGTCAGATCAACAGCACATTTTTAAAGTGTAAGTATATGCCAAATATTATTTGTATTATTGTATGGAACATACTTATACATAACAATTGTGAGTAACTGACCTGTAATTCAAATTTCAAAACTGAGTGTCCTCTGTTTTATCTGGCGACTCTATAAGAAAGATCTTTATTTTTATTTTTATTTTTTGACAGGCAGAGTTAGACAGTGAGAGAGACAGAGAGGAAGGTCTTCCTTCATTGGTTCAGTCCCCAAATGGCCGCTATGGCCAATGCGCTGTGGCCAGCGCACTGCGCTGATCTGAAGCCAGGAGCCAAATTCTTCTCCTGGTCCCCATGCGGGTGCAGGGCCCAAGCACCTGGGCCATCCTACACTGCCTTCCTGGGCCACAGCAGAGAGTTGGACTGGAAGAGGAGCAACCGGAACAGAATCCGGCACCCCAACCAGGACTAGAACCCGGTGTGCCAGCACCGCAGGTGGAGGATTAGCCAAGTGGGCCGCGGTGCCGGCCAAGAAAGATATTATAACTTGGGTATGGACAGTGAGAGGACAGCAGCCCCATCTGTTATTACACTTTGTATTTTCCTTACTTCTTGACAGGTGGCTGACTGAATCCCCAAAAAGAGTGTGTAGGCCAAACAGGCAAGGACCTCAAGTAGTGATGGAACAAAATGCCAGCAGGTGCTTCTCTCTTCTGAACTCCTGGAGTCAGCAGCAAAGAGCCAGCTGTGTCCCTGTGATGAGTGGCTATCACCAAGTACTCCAGAGCATGGAGTTATCTGAGCGGAAAGATCAGTCTATAGTTGAGTGCAGGTGAAGCACAATTGTAGGGTGACCAGTAATAGCTTGTAGGCCTGTGTTAAGGCCAAACAGGAAGGATGGTAGATGTCTGCAGTTTCTTTCTGAAAGGAGAGAGAGGATAACAGGGCTGGAGGAAACTCCTTGGCTTCAAAGGCCATGGACAGCAAGAAGGCTTGCAAACATGTTTATGAAGACAGTCCTTGGTATCCTCTGGTTGTGCTCTGCCTACTCTGACCCAGTCACAGGGTCCTGGGTCAGACGAGTCCCTAAGCTTTTACACCCTTTTAAGACTCCTAAATTAATGCTTAAGGCAAAGTTTTCCTTTAGGTCCAGGATTACAACCAACCTGGTTCAGAAAGATTCTGAAAATGTATCCTGAGTGTTCTATACACTCATTCCACATCCTGGGAAGAAGAGCTACACCAGATAAACACCCTCGCTCAGCCTGGCCCGTGCCATGCTCAGGGCTGTGTTCTGCAGCTCCAGGATTGGGAGGCAACAGACTCTTCAGTGTGAAATTCTGGAAGGCCGGCCCACTCCTCTTCATCCTCTCATGCTGAACTACCTCCATGCTCCAGGCTGGAAAATGTTAATGTGCAATGTCAAAAGATGCTTAGACTGGGAGAAGATAATAAGGTAATAATCCGGAACACCTGTGTAAAGTCTTCTGCCTTTTTAAAACTATAATGACACCTAATAGCTGCACTTGAATCCCACAACAATCCCATGGAGGAAGTTGAGTCGTTATTATCTTAATCATTGGAGTGAGGGAACTGAGACCCAGAGGGGTTTAGTGGCTTGCCTGAGGCCACACAGCTAACACAGTTCAGTGCTCCTCTCTGCTCACTGGGGAGGCTCCTAAGACAAGGCATGCATCTGACACCTGGTCCAGGGCTTGTTTGGTTTGTTCTGTGCATTCTCTCCTGTGGTCATTAACTGAGGCAAGCAAGACTGTCTGCCTAGTTGCCTGGATTGAAGCGCTCATTCTAATTCTCCCCAAGGATTTTATTTTCTTGGTGCTGCAAGTCTAGGATTGTATGTGCCTGAGTCTCTTCTTTACTTCACTCCCAGCTCTAATCCTCAGCAAGAGCCTTCATTTTTCTTTAAGCTCTCACTCTCTTTAAGATGCTGTTATTATATTCAGTACTAATTGGAACACATTCATTCCTTATAATAACCCTAGGAGGGGAAAACTACTGTCATCACCCCTTCATAAATATAAACCAAGACCCAGGGCATTAAGCCATTGTCCAAGATCACACAGCCAGGAAATGGCACAGGTGGGATTTGAATTAAATTATTGGGCTTCAGAGTCTGCCATCTTAATCACTACACTGTCACCTTCTTTAATGCAAAACAGTGGTTCTCCAGTCATGGTGTGCATTAGGTTTCTGGAGGGCTTGTTACAGCCTAGATTCTTCACAGATCGCGATTTGGAGTGAGGCATTTCTAACAGGTGCTTCTGCTGATGCTGCTGTGTGGAGCCCACACTGAGAACCAGTGACTTAGGAGTTCTCTGTGTTGCTGCTTGTGAATCAACTGGGAGAATTCCTGAAAAGGGAGACCCCATGGCCCCGTTCCTGGATATTTTGATTTAATAGGAGAGTCTGTGTGGTGAGTGTGGCCAGGGAGCTCTGGTTAGTGCTCCGGGGCAGGGGAGGGGAGCAAGTATCCAAGGTTGGGGTGGTAGATCTCTGTTGTCAGCAGGAGATAGGGTATGATCACCTCTGTTGGCATAATCACACCCTCACCTCCTCTCTTCCTAGGTGATCAGTGTCCAGAGTTAGCCCACAGGGGATGCAGCACTCACCCGCACTGTTGCATGAACCAAACAAGGATCTGTGCAGTCCTCAGTGTAAGCTCAGATCTCTCTGCAATGACCTACCCAGGCAATCAGGAAGCTCGGAGCCACTCACATTGATTGCCCCAAGTCCCAGCTGCACCCTGGCACAGAGTTCCCACAGTCACAGCACGCAGGGCTCCTAGAGTCACGGGGTGCGGAGGATCTGCTCTGCTCCCTAGCCTGTCCATGGGGAGAGCAGAGATGTCCCCAGAGCCGGTTGCCTGTGTGTGTTTTGCCTTGACAGTTGAGCCCTGGAGTGTGTGCTATGTTGAGAGGGATGGAGGCAGCTCACAGTTCTACATGGGTGTCCAGCCACCTGTCAGCCCTCCCAGCCACTCAAATTCAGTGGAGAAGGTGGATTTTCCTATCTGGTAAACCCTTGATCACATGTGTGCACAAGAGCCGCTGCAGCTTCTACTGGTGTCAAAATGGTGCCTTCTCCCTGCCAGTTGCCAGGCTTTGGGGGGATGGGTTGAAAGAAGTGGGCTTTTCTTTCACTGGGTTAGATGGGTACCCCATCCTCATTAGGGCTCCAGGCTGTACCCAAAGACAGTGTTGTCTGCAAGGCTCTCCCCACTGACAACGTCACCAGTGGCACAGGCTGCCACAGTCTGCTCTCACCTGGCTATCCAAAGCTGGTGTATCCTCCAGCTCTCGGCTGCAGGGTCATGTGTGGAGTCCAGGTGTCTGCTCATTCCACGCTGCTCCATAGCATCTCTCTTCCTTCTGTAGAATTTCTACGGTAAGTTTCTCTCCAACTCTCCCCTGGGAAATGCACGTTCTCTGCTTTTTTTTCCTGCTAGTGTCCTCTCATCTAAAGCAGCAGGTCTTTCCCCTATTCAGCCATCTTGGAATCTCTCTACAATAATTCAGACTAAACTATTACTTTATTGCTCTGATGTGGCTACTTCAGTAAAATCTGAGACAATGAGAAACTTGGATTAAGTTTTTTCTTTTCTTTTAAGATTTTATTTATTTATTTGAGAGGCAGAGCCACAGACAGAACTGTCTTCCATCTGCTGGTTCACTCCCCAGATGGCCACAATGGCCAGAGCTGAGCCAATCCAAAGCCAGAAGCCAGGAGCTTCTTCTGGGTCTCTCACATGGGTGCAGGGGCCCAAAGACTTGGGCCATCTTCCACTGCCTTCCCAGGCCACATCAGAGAGCTGGATCGGAAGAGGAGCAGCTAGGACATGAACTGGCACCCATATGGGATTCCAGTGCTGCAGACAGAGGCCTAGCCCACTACACCACAGCACTGGCTCCTATTTTTCTTTTTTAAAAAAGGCTTATTTTGGTTTTTTTGGAAGGCAAATGGCAAAGAGAGACAGAGGAAGAGAAAGATCTTCCACCCTACGGTTCACTCCCCATATGGTCACAAGCCAGGAGTTAAGAATGCCATCCTTGTTTCCATTGTCAGTGGCAGGGGCCCAAGCACTTGAGCCATATTCTGCTGCTTTCCCAGGTGCATTAGCAGGGAGCTGGATTGGAAATGGAGCAGCTGGGATCAAACAAGCACTCTGATATAGTTTGCTAGTATAGCAGTGACTTAACCCGCTATGCCACAATGCTGCCCCTAGGTTTATTTTTTATTGGCAAAACCAGTCCTGTTTAGCTCCTAAGTTTAAGGCACATGAATAGACTTAAGCTTCATATGTTATTGACTGTCTTTAAAGCAAGAATTTTGGAAAGTTATCATTTAATTGATGTCTAAGTATATGATTTCTTAAGTTTAGTCAATATTAAGCAGCAAACAAAGCAATTTCTAGGTTTAGGTAGCCAGTTGTGTGGCTTGATTGCAGGAAAACTAGCAACAGTCATTTCTGGAAGCACCAAAATAAATTTCACCAAGTGAACTGAATTTACTAACTGAAAATAAATTCACTAACAGTGAATATGATTGAGTTTTCCTGTTCTTTTGCATTGATAATAATCAGTACATTTTTGTGAATGACTGTGTAGCATTTTGTTTTTCACATTCATTGGTACCAGACTTATGACAGCCCAACTTATTTCTTTTTTTTAATTTTTAAAATTTATTTATTTATTTATTTTTTATTTCATAAATGTGAATTTACAAAGTGCAACGTTTGTATTGTTGTGGCTTCCCCCCCAACCTCCCTCCTTCCCATGGCCCCCCCCCTCCCTCTCCCTCTCCCATCCCGCCCTTTATCGAGTTTCATTTTCAATTACCTTCATATACTGAAGATCAACTTAGTATATACTAAGCAAGGATTTCAACAGGGACAGCCCAACTTATAAAAGAATCATTAAGTTTGTTGATAAGAAATATCTATGTATATAAAGTATTAATGAATATAAAAGTAGAAGTTTAGTACTTGAAAGGTTAGCGTTTACATGAGGAACTGAGGCCTAGCTAGAGAGCTGAAATAACTTACAAGTTCACCTAAGCAGAAGTAGTAGCAGAGCAGAACTAAAAACCAGATTTCTAGACTCTCTAAATTTATCCATATTTGGATAATTTCTGAAGCATGCCTTGTTGATAATTGCCATTTTTATATACATTTGAAGTATGGTCAATTGCACGAATCATCATTGATACTCCCCAGTCTTGCTGAATCCTCATGACCTCAAGCTGCCAGTATTTCATAGATCATTGTGCTTAGAATTACATTTGAGTTGCCAGGGTGAACTTCAGGAGGAAACTTCAGCCTCTGTTCTTCGGATCATACAGGTGCACATCTCTTCCTCTCAGGGGTCACGATGCAGGAAAGTCTATCCCCATTAATCTTAGGACAAATATGATGGTGTAGGAGGAACCACCCTTCTCCCCAAGTCACAGCTGGGAACCGTCTATAGGTCAGTTCATCTTGCCTGTCTTTGAGAAGAACACAATAGTGTTGTAAGTGTGATTACTAGCTACCTTTCAGAAACACTGTATTAATCTCAGAGAAAGAAGCCAAAGGTTTTCTACTTTTACTTTAGATCAATAAGTAGCTTCCAGATATGCATTTTATTTAATAATTCTTACAGCAGACATGGTTGGTTAGATCAATCAACACCTACTCCAACTTTTTTTTAGTTTGTTCTTTTCTACCATCACCACCCCCACTATGTGGGGGAGCTGGAAAGCTAACAACTTGCATTTAAGATATGGGCACATAGCCATGGCTGTGCCGATTAGACCCAACCCACCTATGATTTAGAGAAATGAGAGGAAGTAGCTGGGAAAAGGGAGATTGGCTCTTCTGAGGCAGCAGCAGCAAAACTCAGGGAGCCAATCTCAGAGGTGATCAGCGCCTAGAGGTGGGCAGAGATGCTTTGCTGTCACAGTCCTAAGTGTCCTTCCTGGCTGTTGTGGTTCTTGCTGATCACAAATGAGCCTAGGTCTTTGATTATTCTGAAGTCTGTGATCTTCTTAATAAGCTTTAATTTCCCTTTCTACTTAAATTGGCTAGGCTAGACTCCCTTGACTTTAAGAAATATAATTTATATAATCTTAGCAGGTAGAAATAATGGCTAACATTACAATATAAAATATAATGTTCCTCTGTAGCATTATTATATATACAAAACAGTAGTAACATGATTGTAATGTAACTGTGTACTAGGTATTCTGCTAAATATTTTACATGCATTCATTTATTTAATCCTCACTTCCATCCTTAGGAGTTGAGAACTGTAAGTCTCATTAGAAGATGAGAAACACAAACGTAGTGATAAGAAGGTGCCTAAGGTCACAGAGCAAACTAGGAGGGAAGTTTGATTTAAATCTAGGCAATTTGTCTCTGCAGTCCATGACTTGATGCCCCAGGGCTCTGCTGCCTGCCAGGCTTATGAAATAGGTATTATCATTATTGCTATTTTATCGAAGCAGAGGTGAGGTATATTCAGAGCGGTTCAATGACGACGTTTGTACAGCTAGTAAGTGACAGGGCGTAAGTAGACCCAAGATCTCCGGAGTCAACATCCAGGGCTGTTTCTGCCACACCTCACTGCTGGTCACTCAGAGTTCCACTCTATTATTTGTCCATTCATTTATTCATACTTTCAATTATTCATGCATCTCTCCATTCATTCAGCTGTATTATTCCTTTGAAAGTACTCTGGTCTTTTCTATTTGTGGAAGAATATGGGGCTCATGGTCCCAAGGCTGCTTCTTTATAATATGCTGAGACCCACACCTCATTTCCTTTGGGGTCCTATAGAGGTGTAGCATGGCCCATAAAAACACCATCTCTGCTCATATCTCATGATTTTTGCAAATTAATGATCTAAGTAAAATGGACCATTGCCTTTAAAAGTGTGCAATAAAAAATCATAATAAATGCCAGGCTGAGGATAATAATGGAAAAACAACTGTTTGGTGTATTTTGCTATGGTACAGTTCCCCAGCCTGAGTGCTTTCGGTAGAGCTGGCAGGGTCTTTTGGCGAGGGGGGTCGGGGGGAGGGGAGTGGTTCGTGTTCAATGCCTCAAGTCTTCACACATGGCCGAGTACAGAATAAGAAATGTCTGTGAAGTCAGAAGAGGCTTAAATCTGAGGCCTGCCAATAGGCCTATCAATTAGACAGTGACCCAGAAATTCTTGAAAGAGTGATTTTTTTAGTTTCCCTCAGTCTCCGTAAGGGTTTCTTCCGTTCCTTCCTCCCTGCCATAACTCCTCCGTAGAAAGTAAGAAGAGCTGGGATTTTTGCCAAGAGAGGTTTAGGAAAACAAAAGTTAACTGCTGTAGATTTGAGAAATAAATTGTTCCATGAAGCAAAGGGAAAATGAAAGATCTTAGGAGAAAATGAAGACACAGTTTCAATTATAACTGTTACCAGGTTGAGATCCGACTTAAGGCCAAAGTGTCAACCAGACAGATGTTCTTGTGATTTAGTTTCCATAATAAATGTTGTACTTGTGAAAATATTTTAATGACATCTCGGCACTCTCCTAGCCCTCAAATTCTAGAAGATTTTCCAGGTCAGGCAAGGACCATTTGCTGCTTCCCACCCAGTGACCTCTTTCATTCTGCTGGGGCTCTCGTTGAGAACATTAAACTTGCAGATGCAATTATTGCATAATAAAGTATTGATTTCCTAAGAAACACTACTATAACGTTTTCTCCTTCATAATTAGCATTTACAAGGAATACATCCAAGCACTTTTATAGAGGATTAGCCACCTATGGCCACTTCAATGAGACACTTGCTACTTTAGTTAAAGGATAAACACCATTAGAAAGTAGCTTCGATTGCAGAACTGAACATCAGAAGCAAATCATATGTAACAGTTTTTACAATGTCCTAGCTCATATTTTAAAATAGTTTCATATATGATATAAGCCATTCTGAAAATGTCACTTAAAGGCAAATTTAATTGTCACACCTGATAGGGACTTTAGTTTTAATTGGTAGGAAATAACTTATTCACTTCTCATGTGACATTTCCAGTTATTTATAAGACAACAAAAAATACAAAATTTGAAATGAAAGTCTCCCTAAAATCAAAGAAAATTTCGAGTAAATTCAAAGATAATTCCTGCTCTGTAGATAACTGAGGTTATGTAATATCTCAAATGAATGAAAGCTATGACGACTGAATACATTTGTGGAAGGACAGAGAAGATTCATAAATAAGCCATCTGGACAAGATGTTTTCCACGTGTTTCTGGTTTGCCTCTGTTGAAGTTAGAGGAGTATTTTCGTGTCCTTCAAATGCTGTGGTGAAATTGTCTCTTGAATGTGTTGAAGTTAGTGATGGGGGAACCTCCGACACTACTGTATCTTGAGAAATGTGACTTAACATTATGGGAACAAGAGCCAGCCTGGACTCGGTTTCCAATTACAGCAATAATGAGATCTGTTACTTAAAATATTGCCTGTCTTTAACACTGTGCTTCAACACCACCGGTGACAGGGCAGCAACTTGGCAGTGACCTTACTATCAGAGACACAGGGTGAAGATTTGAGTTCCTCCTATGTTCTCAGGACTGTATTAAATGGGGTTGGATAGGAAACAGATAGCTCTGTCCTCGGGTTACTGGCAGTAACAATATGACAAGTCTGTGTGCTCAGATGGCCAATTGCAGGACTGTGTAGGCAGAGATTCTGCTCATGTTGCTATCTTTGCCTGTAAGACCTCCTCTTATTTCTCCAATCAACAAACTTGAATCATATTTCAATATACAGCCCTAATCCTCTTCCCTCCAGGACTTTTTCTCAAAATCTAAGACTTAGAGCTTCAGTATTTTCCAGATTATGTTAAATTATCATTTCATAGGTCTGACTCAGTTATTAGAAACTGATTCCACCAAACCAGGATTAGTTATGCTCCTCTTCTTATCCCAGGGTCTAGAAACTATGTTTTAATGGTATTGGATAAACACCTGTCAGGAAGCCATGGTCATCTTCTCTGCATGCCTATAGAACACAGTTTTCCTAATGATAGGGCACACATAACTGCCTTGATTATGTACATCTGCTTGTATGTTACCCTTCCAATAGACTCACGGACTTGTGGTGCTTATCAGCCAAAGACGACACAAGTTTAAACACTGGCACTACCATTTATTAACCAAAGTACTTGGATATCTTATTGGAAGAATGGTATTTATTTCATAGGATTATGATGCCTAAATGATACTGAATGTTTCTAACAGTGTTTGACAAGTGATGTATATTCAACAGCTCTTATTCTCTATCCCCACATCCTCATGATAGAAGGAAAAATATCTAGACTATGTACCTTGTACTTAGTAGATATTTAAGAACAATGAACGAAAAGATCTGAGGCCAAATTAGTAATACAGACAGCTCGGAGCTCAGAGAAAGGCCAGCAATGTGGAGCTGAAGTACTTATCAAATATGTCATGCATGAGGAGAAAGCTGGGTAAACACTGAAGGCTGCACAGGATTTCCAATGGCAGTAAGCTAAGCAAAAGCACCACTGTGTATTGAGCACTAATTTTGTGCCAGGCAGTATGCAGACCACTATATAACTTATTTATTTTCACACATACACACACACAAACCTCATAAAACAAGTATTATTATAATTACTACCATTTTACAGAGAAGGGAACTGAAGCTTTGAGAAGTTAAATAATTTTTTCTGGTTTACATAGGTAATGTATTCATCAGTTAATGCCACAGTAATGCTGCCTAACAAACCACACCAAACTCAGTGGCACGAATAATGAGCATGTGTTTTCATGCTCATGGGTGTGTAACTTGCCTGGGCTGGGCTCCAGACTGTGGTCCCTGGGCTTCAGCTGCTGATCCTATCGTATCCTCCTTGGAGCAGCAACTGCATAGAGCATGCGGTCTGACCCACGGGATTCCTTCTGGGGTTGAGGCTGAAGGAATCACAATTAACTAGGGTGTGTTTTTCTTGTGGTGCAGCATGAAAGTACAAATGAGCAACCTGAACTATGCCAGTGTACGTCAAGTGTCTCCCATGTCACTTATGCTGATATGCCATTAGTCAAAGTGAGTCACCTAGCCGGCCCCAAGTTAGGGGGTGAGGAAGTTCATGCTACCTGCATGAGGTCATAGAAGGGGTGTAGTTGTATTTTTCTATTGCAAAAAGAATGGGGAATTGAAGCCCATAATTAAATTCCCCAGGTAATAACTAACAGTCAGTACATTGTCTCTATCTGTCTGACTTCAGAGCACATCTTAGTCTTTACCATCCACCATCTCCACAAACAGATCAAAGTAGTTTCAGTGGAGGAATAGCACACAAAAAGGGATATTAGGAGAGCAATGAGCTACTCAGCCCAGAGCCTGAAGTGAATGGTAAAATCAAAATCTAATAAACACTTGTGATTTTATCAGTGAGCCAGTCCTGAAATCTCAAGGATCCCTAAGTGACAAGGCAATATTTGCTCTGGTCCAAGTGCCATTTGCAGGCTCTCTGCTAGCCTGTATGGTTGATCTCTGCTGGTCTGCCAACGTCTACCAACCAGAAAGTGATGGCAGAGCTGAAAGGGTCTAACTGAAAACAAGTGAATAAAAGAATCATTTACAGAGGCATGTCCAGGGAAAAGGGGACCCCCAAAACATGACAAGGCATCTAGGGACTAGTGACAGTGAGGGCCATCATCACCACTGAGCTGGAAGGAACAAGGGGAGGCAACAGCCTTGCTTGAACCCAGGGAGAGCTATGGAGGGTGGGTGGGCTGTCTAGTGGGGCCACAGCCACTGCCGGAGCCAAAATGGGGCAGAGGGCATAGCAGCCGGGAGAGAGAAGAAATAACAGCCTGGCCCCTTTTTTCCTTCCCCCCCTTCTGTTGTCCTCTTAGAAATTCTACTTGGCTGAACCCAACTAGGGGCCAGAAGATAAGGCAGCCTCAGGTGTATAGACGATACCATCTGTGCACAAGGCAGATCACAGAAAAACAATGAATGTATCTGGGGAAGAGAAAATGGAGAATAATCAGTATATAACCCCTGCCCTGCCAGATGAGAACAGGAAACACTACCTCTAGGAAGTTACAGCTCCAAGTCAAGTAGCCTGGCACTAGGGAACCACATCACCAGCATGGGGGCCTGTGACTTTGTGAGTGGAGAGTACATTAGGTGGGAGATAGTGGGAAATCAGTCCCCAACCACCCTCTAGACTGAGTGCCATGGTATCAAGCTGCACAATGTTTGCAGTAGCTCTGTCTATACCAATCCTGGCCTGTGAGATATGACTATTAGCATAGGAAAGAAGTGACATCAAATATGGTTGAGCAGGAAGTTGATAAATAAGGTCCCCCAAGGGACCTCTGAAATAGCTGAGCTTCTGTCACTAGCAGAGTGAGATATACTTTGCTATCTTACCTCTCATTTTCCCAGGAAAGACCCTTGTTCCTTGAACTTCTCTGGAACCCATGTGACTCCACAGGTGATAGTCAAGCCCCTATGCCCACCACAGACCACAGCTCCAAGCACCTCCCAACACTGCATCTTCCCCTGATGGTTTTGTGCCTAAATCACATATAAATTCTCCTTGGTCTGGGAATGAGGAAATGTATCTTTCATCTGATATTATAGGGTCATCATTGATTTAAGAGGTTTGAAGAAGGAGAAGTCAGGTTCACACCTACAAAATGAGCATTTCAGATGACTTAAAGTCTTTGCTAATCTGCACAAACAGGACAACCTTGCTTTTCTGGGAGTGATTGCATACCTACCCACATTCCCATCTACCAAACCCTACGAAAGGTAGGAGTGTCCCCACCTGTCCTTTTTCTCACTGCTCCTAAAACTCTTGGCTGGGCCCCTTGGAATGCAGAACTGTCTGAATTGCATTCTTTAAAAAAATATTAATAATATAGCTACACTGCGAGTTATGTAAAAGAAAGATTTTCTTGAACAATATAATTATACTTACTTAATTATTTATTTAATTCAGCATGAATAAGTCTCTACATGTACCAAGTATTGAGGTTCCTGAAATAAAATCAAGGTCTTTGCCCTCAGGAACACACAAAAAGCACACTTGAACCATGGATCTTTGATCTGGGAATAACTTAATAGTCCTACAAGCTAGGCCCTTTTCATCAGCTGAACTGTTATATCCACTTCATAGATAACCTGGGGGAAGGGCAGAGACTTAGCAGTCTACCTAACCCAAAGACTCATAGCTGGTTAATGGTAGAAAGGAAACCAGAATACTGTTCTTTCTCCCTTGCCACAATGTCAGCGTTAGCAAGCAAAGGCATTGCCCTTGGATGTGCTAGAAATTCCTACTACCTGGAGGGCAGTTACTAGAGGCTGTATCACCTCATTCACAAGTGGAACCATGAACAGGCCATTCTTGTTTGACATTGCATTGAAGTGCCTGTAACACTTCGAGACTAAATGGGAAAATCTGAAAATCTGAACTTGGTAGTGACCTCATTTTCAAAGCCAGCCCTAAGGCCTGCAGTAAAAGGTTTTGACTTAGAAGTGCTTCATACACCTCACTTTTGGGGCTAGAGGGGAAATGGCTTTTGGCTCATGTGGTAGACAAGTTGTCTGTTGGCTGCCAGGCATGATTCACTTCTTGTCCAAGGAGAGGAACCTGACAACCACGGGCCTAGAATGAGACTCTGGGCTAAGTGTTACAGCCCTTACCCAGTGATAGCCAACAGAGTCTGGCCTCTCCACCCTACAGCCACGAGCTCATCCTCCCAGACCCCTGGGATGAGAGTAGAACCCTGATCTGAGACTGTGTGGTTATACTAAGTTACATAGCAGTGTAATTAATGCCACTTAATGTAAAGGAAAACAGAATTTCTGCAGCTGCCAACTTCCTCTGGCTCAGCAAGCACTATATGCTGACTTCATTTATAAGCAGTATTTTCTTTTTCATCATGCTGATTGCAGAAAGAAAATGAGTTCAAGAAAGAGAAACAGACATCAAACTTCAACTGACAACACACCAAATACAAATTTCAGATTGCATGTATTGATTTCCGTCTAGCATCATGCCAAGTGCTCCATAAACTGAAGCCCTGCTGACATCTTAGTCAATGGCCAATTTGAATGCATCAGGCTTCTGAGCTCTGGTGGACCCCAGATAGGAGTCTGGTTTGAGCATAGCGTTCCTTATTTCTTTGATTCATTCCTACCCTCATTCCAGATTCTCTGATAAATGTCTGGGAAAAGTTTTGTGAAAATAAATGGACTTTTGATTTCCTAGTCATTTAGTTATTGCCATGGTTTCATTACCAAAGGTCTGGCTGCCCCGAAGGCATTTTCCTGCATTCCTATTCTTGAGTTTGGGACTTGTGAGTCAGCAAGACCTGAATGGAACATGGTCTGCTGGGCCACCTGGAAGGCATTGCTGGCTGTGGGAGTCTTTGGCTTGAAAGCAAAGCCATTCAATGTTGGGAAAATAAAGGCTTTCCCTAATCTTGCTTGATGATAATAGAGAAGACATTAGCCTTTACATAACCTTATGATTTTTGTTCTTAGCCAAGCTGCTAACTAGTGTGTATAGTTTGGTAATAAAAGGATGGAAGGGAAAGGCTTCAAATTTGAAATATTTGTATAAAGCAATGCTGTTTCAAAAATAGGAGAGCTCTAATTACTCTGATTGGACCCTGTACAATGCATTCCACATTGAAACATGACATAAATATGTATAATTCACATTTACATGTTATAATTTTAATTAAAAGTAAATTATCAAAAATAAAAATGAGAAAGATTCTTTAAAAAATACTGTCTCAGAAAATAGATGAGATCTCATCAGACACCATGTTTAGCCATGAAATTCCTCTTGCAGTCAACATTGGAGACCCAAGTCTCATTCTTTTGAGCAATTCTTGATATATCAGTTGCCCAGAAGCAACTTGCTCTCTGCAGTGGTGACACAGACTTGGGGAAGATGATAAAAAAAAAAAATCACGAATCGTATTTGACTCTAGCCTTCAATATCTTTGCTCTACTCTCTATACCCTTTGAAGCCAGGAAGGGCATCCCAGTGGATTGGAAATCAGGCCCTCCCTGGAAATGAAATACCACCAACAATTAAATTAAATTCTTTGTCAATGCACATTTTCCAAAAGTACTGGAAATCTCTGAAGAGCGCAATTAGAGAACTCTGCTCTTCAGCAATTGAATTTCCCACATCTTGCTTTAACTTTCAAGACATATGAAAATGCTAATGTCTATTGTTATATATAGAGAGAAAGATGGGAAAATTCCAAAGCAGGCTTCAGAAAATAACAGCAAAAAATTCCCTCTGCCCTCTCGCTCAGCTCCTGGCACCCTAATTGGTGCATCATTAGAGTCGTACCGTTTACAGCCTCAGGAGTCAGTTACATTCCAGCCTTCATCATGTGCACCCCACACCCAGGCAGGGCAGAACCAGAACAGGCTCCCAGGACAGCTGAGACACGTGCAGGGGCAGCCACAGATTTCCTCGCAGTCGTCTCCAAATCAAAGCAGGATTTCCCTTCTCTTCTTAAATATGTGCTCCCGAGGATCCAACTACATACTCATGCTACACCTGAAATGAAGTCCTGCCCCAGGCAAAACAGACATATGCCCTCTCTAAGCTCTCCCATCCTCAGTATTGAGTTTTGCATTTTTCCTGTCCACCCATCCACCTTGTTTCATCTTCTTGTTGGATTGTATCGGCTTCACGTCCCTATCTCCCAAAAACTTCCCCCCTGTGCTTTCTCTTTGGCCTTCTCTCCCAACAAAACATGTTTTCCTTGTTTTGTGTTGCCTTGGTTCTTTCTCCTATCAACTCTTAATCTGATTAAGTGATTTAAGTTTAACTATCAGTGGATGAAAATGACTTAAAGTGATAATCCACCCAGATAATATGTGTATAGGAGAGTGAAAATTTTGTCATGTTAGCTACTGCCATAATTTCTCTTCTTAGGAAAGTTTTTTGTGGAAAGTGACATATTTAACCATTTGGAGTAGAAGGTGAGACTCTCTTGACAATAATTTCAACAATAGCACAAGTTTTGGAAAAGATCCTTAACATATTTTGCATGAGAGATTAAAAGAAACTTGTGTTTTGTTCCTGAGAGCAGTGGGAGAGAAGAGACAGAGAAGTTTGGTGGAGGAAAAAGGATAAGCATGAACTTGAACTCTTAGCAAGGTAAAGAAAAAAGAATTCCTCATGAGAATGGAGCAAAGCAATGCCATCTCACTAGTCCAAGTGATCAATTTCAGTTCTCAACTGATCACACCAATAAGTCTAAGAATCAAAGGGATCACACAAACAAGACTAGTGTCTGCTAATACTAACTGATGGAATCAAAAAGGGAGAGAACGATCCAACATGGGTAGTGGGATACACAGCAGACTCATAGAATGGCAGATGTCCTAAATAGCACTCTGGCCTCAGAATCAGCCCTTAAGGCATTTGGATCTGGCTGAAGGGCCCATGAGAGTATTTTAGGCATGGAAAGCCAAGACACTCTGGAAAAAAAAAAAAAGAAGACCTAAATGAAAGATCTCTGTGAGTGAGATCCCAGTGGAAAGAACAGGGCCATCAAAGAAGGAGGTACCTTTCTCTGAAGAGAGGAGAGAACTTCCACTTTGAATATGACCCTGTCTGAATAAGATCGAAATTGGCGAACTCAAAAAGCTTCCATAGCCTTGGCAACTCATGACTAGAGCCTAGGGAGATTACTGACGCCATAAACAAGAGTGTCAAATTGTTAAGTCAACAACAGGAGTCACTGTGTACTTACTCCTCGTGTGGGATCTGTCCTTAATGTGTTGTCCAATGTGAAGTAATGCTATAACTAGTACTGAAACAGTATTTTTCACTTTGTGTTTCTGTGTGGGTGCAAACTGATGAAATCTTTACTTAATATATGCTAAATCAATCTTATGTATATAAAGAGAATTGAAAATGAATCTTGATGTGAATGGAATGGGAGAGTGAGCAGGAGATGGGAGCGGTGAGAGTGGGGGGAAAGTTATGGGGAGGGAAAGCCATTGTAATCCATAAACTGTACTTTGGAAATTTATATTTACTAAATAAAAGTTAAAAAAAAGAATGAGACTCTAATACTCAAGCTGACATGTGCCATTGTTGCAATGAAACACTCTCCTCTGATATCTCCCAAAGTTTTATTTATATCTTTTCAAGATGCACAGTTAATTCTGTAAATGGATTTATATATGCATCTGTGTTTGTGTGTGTGTGACAAAAAAAACGGTAGTATTGCAAAAGTAGAGGCTTCTTCTAGGAGTTTGAATTTATGGCCTGAAGACAATAGATCGCAAATGGGCCTACAGATAAGCTTAGGGGTGGTCATTTCTCCAAAGTTATGAACTTTGCATGTAGAGCTGACCTGGGAAGAACATCGAGAGGCATCTCCCTGGGTGCCAAGCGAGGCCCTTTTCTCTGCTCAGTGCGTAGTTCTTCTCTAAACAGTCCCATCCACATCCATAGCTCCTTGCACGATCCAGATATATTCTCCTTTGATCCAGAGTCTACAGCCAATGCCCATCTTTGAAACTCCACTGGGATAGGTCAGCTTACCAAGTGCCCAGAGGAAGCTCTGTGTCTTTCCTCCATGCTTAGGTATATATATGTATATATACACACACATACAATGGAATATTATTCAGCTATAAAAAAGAGTGAAATTCTGCTATTTGCATCAAAATGAATGCAGCTGGAGGATATTATGTTGTATGAAATAGGCCAGACATGGAAAGACAAATACCACATGTTGTCCCTTATATGTGGGAACTAAAGTTTTTTAAAAAGGAAAAAGGAAAAATCAAGCAGAAAGAAAGAAATAATTGCTTATATGTATCAGTATTGCTGCAAACAAAACTTTGTTTCATACTTTTATCAATTAGTGGTTAATAATGTTATAGTACTATAGTTTAAATGATCTGTGACTATTTTAAAACTTACTGTATGTGGGTGAAATGATCATTTTTTCTATTCAAGTACTCTTTATAGCCACTGTCTATGTTCCCACTAAACTAGAATCTTTTGCTTTTTACTTGTTAAACTTCTTATTCGGTGAAGCATTAAGCTTTTTTACTGTAATGTAAATTAAAATTTTTTTTCTCAATAATTGAAAGAAAGGAAGAGGGAGGGAGGGTTGGAAAGAAGGAAGAAAGGAGAAAGTGAATACCATTAAATTCTTAGAACTGTATCTATGAACTTTATTGAATGTTAAAAACTAATCAAAGACTTAAAAAATAAGTCTTACAAACAGTCACTGAGTTGGGTCTCAAAGAAAAACTTCAAATAGATTGATGGATTAAATCTAATTAGGCAAGAGTTTTAAAAAGAATTTGAGCAATTCCCAGAGGTATCTATTAACTGTAGATTAAAAATAGTAAACTAGTAATAACTGTTTTATTAATATTTGAAAAAGAAAAATTGATAATGACTCAATTTTGATTTAAAAAATGCTATGAAATAGATTCATAAATTTTGAGGGATGTTAAATGTAACAAATTTCCTGGAAACAATTGGGAAATATGAATAAATAGACTTGAAATAGTCTCTCTTTCTTTTACATGCACACACACACACACAAAATCCTACATGATACCAAATAATCAGTTTACCAGGTGTCTTTTTTTATTTTATTTTATTTTTTTGCATTTCATGCAATTGCTTTAACATTATGGAGATGCAGTCTCTACTCCATCCAGATGTCCCCACCCCACCCCTGAGTCCACATTACATGGCAGAGAGAGTGAGAGAAAACATGCAGAAGAAAGGAGGTTGAGTCACAAGGTATATTTCCAGGCTTAAGTTCAGAGAACAATGACTTGGAATCCTGGGGCATAATTCAGCAATCAGGCAACACATGCAAATGAGAGTACCCTGACTTGTTCAAAAGAGTTCCGTAAATAATATTATTCATCTCCTAGAAGCAAGCCATATTTTTACTGGACTTTTTACTTCAGCCCTGCATTACTAATGAGAATATATATATTTAAACCCTGTTATTTATTTCCCTTCTACTTAATATTTCAATCAAACATGCACTTACTATATTAATCACAGAACACGATGGTTTTAAAACCTCAGAAATCATTTTAATTGAATACCTGAAGTCTGTTTAATCTAAAGTTAATAAAACTTTTTTTTTAAAAAATCATTGTATCCAATTTTAATTTCTAGTTGTAGGACATTGTCCCATCCCCTTCCTGAATCTTTTTTCAGAGTCAGTCTTAGAAGGAATTCATATTTTATTTTGAAATCAAGGTTAGATTCTTCTTACGTGAATAATGCTAACCTGTTATTTACTAAAAGCAAAGCAATGACCAGTAAAATACAGAATTGTCTCAATTATAAACTTTATGATATATTGACTCAAAGTATATTTTTGAAATAAAATCTCAGCTTATATCAATCATATTTAGATATGAAAACAATTAGAAGAAAAAATCCTGTTAAAAGACCTTGATGTGTCTGTACACTGATGGAAGTTCTGGAATGTAGGGAACTGGAGAATTGCACTTGGCACCAAATGGCATTTCTTTCATTAATTTGGCTAAAAATAGCACAGATGTGACAGTTTTGGATTTACATATTCAAGCAATGAAATTAATTTTCATACACATCTGCAGTGTCTCCAATTCTTACCATTTACTTTAGAGTTGTATATGGTTCTTTACCTACAGAGAAGAGGTAACTAATGGATGGCTCTCCAGATTTTCCTTTAGTGACAATTCCCTGGCTCCATGTGCATGTTATAAAATGAAGAGAAATGTACATCAAGAAAATTTTGTCTCCTTTGGCATGCATTTCCTAGTGCTTCAGATTTTGGGACCCAGTTAACAGGATTCAAATTGTCTCTCTTTTGTATTTTGTAATCAGTATTGCCTAATAGAGGGCTGTACTTAGGGCTCTTCCTACACAAACACATGCCTTGCCTGGCTAACCATGTGTGAGGCCGGTGAACCTATTCCTTTTGGAGAGTAATATCCAAATGGAACACTTTTTCAGCATGAAATGGGAAGTCCTAATAAGCTAGGCAGCAAGTCCAAACCGCGAGCATCCACAGAGAAAGAGCACAAATAGTCAATCTACCTATAGTTTACCTGCAGCACTGACATCTTTTTAAGCACAGAACCTACTTTGCTTGAAAACTCCTCTGCAAAACAAGTTTAATTCATCTGTGCCTTATAACCACAGCCTGACACAGATTCTTAAAATCACTTGAACCTATTAAATCATAAATGTGATATTGTGGGAAGTTCTGAAACTCCAATAAATGGCCTGATCTATAGTCGATATTGGGTTCACCTTAAAATCTCCCTGGGCTCACCATCTCAGAGACCCAGAACTCAGAGACTCAGAGACCTGCAGCTGTAGAACTGTGATGCTGACCAAATCATCGTTACCAACTTTCTGTATGGTGACACAGTGGCTCATTCTGGGGCTAGATCATCTTTGTTGCTCATTCTAGATATTTTCTGTTTTCCGGAGGCTAGAACTAACTTCCTCCAGGGATACAATGATCCCAAGGAAAGATATTACAAAGAAGTGTCAGATCTGTAACAATCTGACCCTTCCTCCCTAAGAGAATAGCAATGAGCCAACTTGAGGAAGGGCACAGCTGGTGGAGTATGTGCCTTACCTATCGCATTGTCATTCATCCAGTTCTTGAAGAGACAAATCTGGGAAAACAGATCTGCTCAAGGCTGTGTTTCCTAACGTGACACAATCTTGATATCTTTCCCAGAAGTCAAATAATATCATCTTGGTGTTTTTTTTTTTTTTTTTTGAGGGATACATTGTTTAGGAATTTTTCTTCCTGAGAGAATCCTTTGTTTGGAGGTGGCTAGAAAGGATGAGTTATTGAACAACTCTTCTGTTATGGTCCAATAAACAGAGAAAAAGCAGTGCTCTTATTACCAATGGACATTCGTGAAGGCAAGTGCAACGACTTGCAGATAATTAACTTGTTCATAATCCAAATACTGGAGACCAATCTCATCATCCTGGAGCCTTGGGGCAGAGGGAGTGCATTTTCCAAACAGCTCTGAAAAGAAAGTAGAAAATTAGAGAAGAAATGTCTTGGGCAATATTTTATGTGATTCTTCAACCAAGGAAACCTCAGGCCATCAACAGAACCTTTACATATTGAGCATGAGATAATTAAATTGCTTTGTCCTTGAACTGCTTCTGAGCAACAGGTACCAGGAGTGAGTTCCATGGTGTTATAAGAGGTGATATGGTGCAGTGCAAGGAGGCGTATTTATCATGTGGTACTTCAAGCAGGAAAGAACTCTTTGTATGAAGAGACTTGAGCTGTTCCTCCTCATATTGCTTAGCAGAGATGACATTGAATGGGGGGAAGGAGGCAGACTTCACAAGTTGGGGTTTGAGAGATGTAAGATATCATGCCACCATTTTTATTAACAAGTAGTCAGACTGTCACTAATCATTTGCAAAGTGTGTTGAAGGAAAGTAGAATTTCTCACAGGTGTAAATTGGTAAAGTTTTTGATCTTGAAAGTGGCAAGTGTAGACAGACCATTATTTTTCTTTAATTAATAAGAGATTCTGTAGCAAAAACCCATCCTCTTACTTCAGAAGGCTTGGAACAGTGAGATCTGGGACATGGAGAAGAACCTAACAGAAAATTCGTTTTGTTGTATTCATTAAAAGTTATCACTAGTTCTTTAATGATTACAAAGTGAAGATTAGATTCAGAATCCTTTTTAGTTCATTCTATATAAATATTTATATAATTCTCTCATTACTGATTATTATCTAATTATTCTCAGATGATTTTATTTTTTAGAGCCCTTTTAGATTCAATGCAAAATTGAGGGGAAAATGCAGAGAATCCCCATATACCTACTGCTTCCATGCATGCAATAGCCTTTTCCATTATCAGCATCCCTCACATTTGTTGAAACTGATAGACTTACATTGACACATCATTATTACTCAAAGTCCATAGTTTACATCAGGGTTCCCTCTCAGTGGTGTACATTCTGTGGATTTGGACAAATAGATAGTGACATGCAGTATGCTACAGAGTAGTTACCCTTCCCTAAACAAACCTCTGAGCACTACTGTTTGTCTCCCCTCAACACACACTGATCCCTAACCCATTGCAGCCACTTATCTTTTCAGTGTCATCATGTTTTTGCCTTTCCCAGAATATCACGTTGTTGGACTCATATAGTATGTAACTTTTCCAAATTGGTTTCTTCCACTTGGTAACATGCACCTACAATTCTTTTGATTATACAACCTAGATTTATTATCTTTAGATAACAATAGTTTAAAAGACAAAAGAGAGTCTCATAGGAATTTAAAAGAACTTCCACTTTGCTTATGGCCTTGTCTAAATACTGACAGAGTTTGTGGATTCAAAAGGCTTCCATAGCCTAGGCAGCTCATCTCAAGAGCCTCAGGTGGTCACTGATGTCATACATAAGAGTGTTAATTGTTAAATTAACAATAGGAGTCACTGTGCACTAACTCCCCATGCAGGACCTCTGTTCTCAATGAATTGTATTATGAGAGTTACCTGTGGTCCTTGTTCTCAAACATTTGCGTATGTGTGTGAAAGTTATTGAAATCTTTACTTAGTATAGAGTTAGTCTTCTGTGTGCAAAGTTAATTGAAAATGAATCTTAATAGATAATGGTACTAGGAAGAGGAGAGAGAGGAGGTGGGGTGGGAGTATGGATGGAATGGTAGGTATAGTGGGAAGAATCACTATATTCCTGAAGTTGTACATATAAAATTTGTATTCTTTAAAAAATAAATTAATTTTATAAAGGAACCATAAACTGAAATGAAAAAAGTCAATTATTTCTAGAGTAAATAATGAAGAAAACTGATCAGTGCTCAAGCAGCCAATATGTAGCACAATTAGTTAACCAGAGGGGCAAAAGTATCAGTGTATAGTATACATCATCTTCTATATAGCATTTTCCCAAGCATAAAGACAGATTAATTCAAACTAGCTGTGTCCCTACATGTCTTTTCATAGCTTGGAAAGTGAATTTTCCAATATTGGATATATTGTCTGGTTGTACCACAGTTTATTTATCTTTTTGCCTACCCAAGGACAATTATAAATAAAGCTGCTGCAAACATCCAAGTGCAGGTTTTTGTGTGGACATAAGTTTTCTCTTCTTTTGTCTGGGTATAGTGGACTTTATTGATGGTACATAATAAGGCATGGCTCCCTAAGACCTTCTCCTTCTCCAGGGGGTCTAGGATGGAAACTGTGAGGAGGGGAGATTCTCAGTGTGTTGGGGAATGAGTAGGGCAGAGACTTCTGTCTCTTTTCTGTGGTCCTCTTACTGGGGCTGGTGGTCCAGGGTTTCTTATTCCTTAGATTGTTACCATAGCTAAATTCGTTGTCATATCAGAAAATGAGCATGACAAAGTAATCGCTGAGGTCAATGCCAGCCCCAGCTTTGAAGGTGAAGGAGTGGGTTCCATAGTTAAAATCACAGGAGACAGCCTGGTCCTCAGTGTAGCTGAGGCTGCTCTTGTGGGGACCCTCTGATACCTGCCTCACCACCTTCTTGATGTCATCATATTTGGCAGCTTTCATCAGACAGACAGCAGGTCAGATCTATGACTGTCACAATGTGGGTGGGTGAGTACTCAAAAGGCCATATGTTTTAATTTCTCGTTAAACTCAGGAATGACCTTGCCCACAGCCTTGAAAGTAACAGTAGATGCAGGGATAATGATCTGAGCAGTCCAATGGCTGTCACATCACCATTTCCTGGAGGGGCTGCCCCTGGTCTTCTATTTGGAAATGATGGTATGGACAAAGAGTTATGAGTTCCTCCATGATGCCAAAGTTGTTATGGATGACCTTGGTCAGCAAGGCAAAGTGATTGGTGGTGCAAAAGGCATTGCTGATGATTGTGAGAGACTCATTGCCCTTCTTATGGTTCATGCCCATCACAAATATTGAGGCATCAACAGAAAGGGAAGAGATGATGACCCTCTTGGTTCTACCCTTCAAAAGTGAGCTACAGTCTTCTCCATAGCGGTGAAGACACTTGCAGATGCCACAACATATTCAGTACCAGCATCACTCAAATTGATGTTGGTGGGATCTTGCTCCTGGAAGATGGAGATGAGTTTCCCACTGGTTACCTTCTTCTTGTTCTCAGCCTTGAGTATGCCATTGAACTTGCTTTGAGTAGAATCATACCAGAGCATGCAGACCACGTAGTTGAGGTCAAAAAGTGATCGATAGTGACAACATCCAATTTGCCAGAGTTAAAAGCAGCCCTGTTGACTGGGCCCCCGGTATGGCCAAATCCATTTCCTCTGACCTTCACCATCGTGTCCTGGGGTTGTGCTGACACTGTATGAGAAGATGTGGCTCTCTGTCAAAGAGGGAGGAGCAGAGAGCCTGAATATAAGTTTCAACTCCTTTGGGTAAAGACCAAGGATGAGATGGTAAGGGTGTGTTTAGTTTTGTAAGAAACTGTCAGTCTTCCAAAGTGGCTGTCCTATTGCGTGCCGACCAATAGGAATGAGTGGTTCGTATGCTTGCCAGCAATTGGTGGTGTTGTGTTCCAGATTTTAGCCATTCTGACAGAAGGGTAGTAATAGGTGATTTTGGTTTTTATCTTCACTGAGATCCACGTTCAACTATTAATCTACATATTTCTAGGAATGGAGAAATCCTGTCTGATTCTGGTGCCCAGGACATATACTGGGAGGAAGTATTAGTGAATTGAGTCTAAATGTCTGTTAGAAAGGGATGAGGTTCCCTGCAGTGAAAGACAATATCCAATGTCTTTTTTCATTCCCATCTATGCCTTCCATCACACAACCACACAAAAGTGTAATGTGTACACTCACCAACATCTAGATATATAATCCTAATTTGTTTGACCCAAGATCATTATTGGAAAATTTCTTTATCTCTTACCCACCTTCTATATATACATTTAGTCTCAGTAAGGATTCTAAAAGGATTGACTTGGTAATATTTATATTATTCCAGAACTTAATTATTTGCTAATCTTTTACATATTTTTTGTTAATCTCAATCCTCTGGGGATGTCAGAGAGGCATCACAATTCCTGTTTGGTAGAAAACTACAGCCTGTAGCAGAATAACACCTTATCTTACATTTCATTTCTGGGGATTGATGGGACTGAAGTAGCAGCTCAGATGTCTGGACCCTTAGACATCTGTGCCTGTCACACTGCCTACCCTAGTGCAAAGGTAAGCACCTAGGAGAAAGAGGCATGCAAAACTCACATTAATGACATGGAAAATGGAAGAATTGAATAGCAAATACTGGTAACATGTTGGCTGTGCTTTTATTGGCAATACTTTCTAGATCACTGGCATGTTTCTTAATGAGATTGTTTTAGAAAATAAGAAATAAGAAAAATATAAAGAGAAAATATTTTAGCCCAGATGATATTCTGAGGGTTAATTTAAGATAGTCATCAACAAAGAGGAGATAGAAAGCAGAGGAGCACAGAGAACAGAGTGGCCTTGAGAGAGCCTGGGTTTATCTGTGACCACATCACTTCCTGTCTTCATGATCTTGAACAAGCACTTCATATCCCCATGTGTCAGACTGTTAACTTGCTTATCTTCCTCATCAGCTTCTGTCAGAATCAAATGACATCATGAACATGACTTGTAAAATTCTGTAGTGCTGGGCAAAGGTAGGGACTTGTAGAGCATTACACGTAGTAGGCACTTAATAAACATTTATTAAACTGAAAGTTATTTCAGCTGGAATTGATTACTGCTACACATGATGATTCCTAAGATTATATGCCAGTGATTATTGCTCTAATGGAAGTGACTAAGTGAATTAACCTGCTGCCAGAATTATGAATCCAAAACCATTTTGGAAAATCATTATTATTCTTCTGCCCTGTAATACCTGGGTATGGAACACAGGAACAAACATGTAAATTGTGGCCAACAGCTTGAGTGTTTTTGCTACTTGATAAAATTAGAGTACTTGAACAGAGTTTTGCCATTTGAAAGGCACATTACAAAAATCTACCAAGACGAGTTAAGTATGTGTCTCTGGCAAAGGAATTAAACAAATGTAGAGAGTGAGAAACATCAATGCAATGCTAGCTATTTTAGTGCTCTGTTATCATCCACATAGTCTTACTGTAGTACAAAAATTCCATAATTACAAATTCTAGATATATATCCTGCATAGTAAGCTTACTAAGTACTCATCACATACCTCCATTTAATATGTGTGTGTACAGTTATATGAGGTATTTCAAAAAGTTCTAGGAAAAAAGGACTTAAAAATAAGCTTAATTTGGTGCAAAAAATTTATAAATTCATGCACAGTTTTTTCTCAATATGCATTTTCCATGAACTTTTTTTTTTTTTAATTTTTGACAGGCAGAGTGGACAGTAGAGGGAGACAGAGAGAAAGGTCTTCCTTTTTGCCATTGGTTCACCCTCCAATGGCCGCCGCGGTAGGCGTGCTGCGGCCGGTGCACCGCGCTGTTCCGATGGCAGGAGCCAGGCGCTTATCCTGGTCTCCCATGGGGTGCAGGGCCCAAGCACTTGGGCCATCCTCCACTGCACTCCCTGGCCACAGCAGAGAGCTGGCCTGGAAGAGGGGCAACCGGGACAGGATTGGTGCCCCGACCGGGACTAGAACCCGCTGTGCTGGCGCCGCAAGGTGGAGGATTAGCCTGTTAAGCCACGGCGCCGGCCTTCCATGAACTTTTTGAAGGTCCTGCATAGATAGGTAGGTAGAACACAGGTATGTTAATGAGAAGCAACTACTACCGAAAATATTTTGTTAATCATATGGTTTCACCAGCTGTGAAACTCTCAACTCTGTCCAGAGAACTTCTCATCTGTAAAGAACTTCTGTGAGTACTGAATTGCTTTGTATTTAACCTCTGTGCAGTACTTTTCTACTTTGTTCTATTACCTTGGGAAGGAAAAGCAGGTACCACTCACTGCTACTGCTCACTCAGAAAAATCTTAGGGCCAATCTGACTTCCTGGAAAAATTTTTGGGTGCATCATACTCTGGCCATCTCTGGTTATAAAAAATAGCAAGCACTTTTAAAGCAAAGTTGACTTCTGGCTGGGATCACTTCTACACATTGGAGGGAATTCCTTTGATCTCTCCAGGCATATGGCTAATGGTATGTCTGACCTGGAAGTGCGTCTCTGTCACCCAGCCTGAGTTGGGTTGTTGAAGTCTCTGGAGGCAGCTTAGAAGGCATCCTAATGGGGTGGCGGTGGGGGTGGGGGAGAACAGCTCCTTAGGAAGTGGACATGGCCACCTGACTGAATGCACAAGCCTTGCTTTCTCTCTTTAAGCCAAAGACAGAGGTTTAGCAAAGTGGCTTTCAAATGATAATAGGCACAACAAAATGAGAAAAATAAAAGCAATGTTCCAATGTTTATGAAATAAAAGTAAAATTACCTAACATAAAACTTCACATTTTAGCTATTTTAAGTGTTCTGTTCAGGGTGCATTAAGGACATTTACTTTGTAGTGCAACCATCACCAACGCCTATTTCTCCAGAAATTTTTTAACACCAAAACTGACATTCTGCACCCATTAAACATCAACTGCCATTCTCCCCTCTTGTCAGCCTCGGGAAATCACCTTCTACTTTGTGTTTCTATGACTCTGACATCCCTGGAACCTCTACTAATTTGGAATTATACGAGGGGTCTGCAAACAGTTCATGGAAAACGCATATTGTGAGAAAACAAAGCATAGATTTCTAATTTTTTTTGCATTAAAATGCTGTTCTTTAAATTCCATTTTTACACAAATTATTTGAAGTCCCTTTGTATAGTGTTTGGGACTTTTATGACTGGCTTATTTCACTTATTTTAATTTATGTTGTTGCATATCAGAATTCTTTTCTAAGGTAGAATAATATTGCATCCTATGGCTATACCATATTTTTTTTAATCCACGGAACTATCAATGAATTGTTTCTATCTTTTGGGTGTTGTGAACAATACCAACATGGATACGGCAGTACGGTTAAGTTTTATAAAACTAAGCATGTTTAAAGATTGGTCCTTCCAGTTTCTCTTTGGTGTTGATCTGCCCTTTCCTGTACTAAACAATGCTGATAGCAGATGCTGTGGTCTGTTTGTGTCCCCTCCAGATTGATTTGTTGAAACCTAATCCCCAGTGGGATAGTATTAAGAGGCTTGGCTTTTAGAAGGTGAAGAGGTCAGGAAAGCAGAGCCCTCCTGAATGGGATTAGCTCTTCCATAAAAGAAGCCCTGGCGGCTTGTCTGCCCCTTACCTCTTGTAAGGGCTCGGCTACAAAGCATCCTCTATATGAGGAATAGGCCCTCTCCAGACACCAGCACTGCCAACACCTTGATCTTGCACTTCTCAGCCTCCCAAATTGTGTGAAACAAATTTCTGTTGTTTTTAATTTAAGGCCTTTTTGTTACAGCAGCCCAAGCAGAGTAAGATAGCGGATAATCAATCCTTCCTTACTTGGCAAAGTAAAATGTTGACAACCCTAAATTGATCTCTGTTTTTCAAAAAATTTATTTTCATCTGTGAAACACCAGAGTCTAGAAAATAGAAATTCTCCTAAAATGTGGTTGAGCACAAGAATTATCTGGAAAGCTTGGGAAAAATGCATTTTTTAGGAGCCCATACTAGACTGATTGAACCTGAATCTCCAGAGGTGAAGTTTAGGATGTGATGTTATCTTAAAGCTCCAGGAGTTAATCTGTCTTATGGCTAAATTGAAGAATCATTCATGGCTTTCCAGGACTACCCTACACATCAAGCATAGTACATCTGTTTGGCCAGTGGCTACGCCTTGGTCAGCACCAAACTTACCAGGTTTGACCCAGTCACAAACATGTCCACAACTACTAACAAGGAGATGCCTAGGTGGGACTGAGGCTGCAAAAGATTGAATCAGTTGTTCACAGGGCAATTTTTATCTCCAAATCAAAGCTGCAGTTAGCTTGTGTGCTTCCTCCACAGCTGCCTGCACCTGTTTGGTAAAGAAAGGAAAGAATCAATTTCCATGATTTCTCTCCTTTCTTTGACCTCCTCAGAGTTCTGAACTTGGTCACACCATGCTTCCAAAATGACATTTGACCCAAATCATACAATCTCTAACACCCCCGATTTTGCTCTTTTCTGAAACTATAGCTGAGGTTGAGGTGAGTTTGCTTTAATTACTACATTTATTGATTTTTTTCACAACTAAGTAGCTATGGAGTCTACCATATGTCCAAGGGGTCAATAAATCACATAGAGAAAGTTGAACAAGGCTAGAATCTTTCTAGTGCCATCCGTGGAACAAACCCATCCACCGCTGACTGTTGACCTTCGTTGACTTCCAAATACCAAGCATCAGTTGACAGCACACAGTTAGTGAACAAACAAGAGTTGATTCACTGCAGTGACATTTTGAGAAAAGCAGGACATTCCTCATTATCCGTAAATCCATGGGTATGAGAGTGCGTGCGCAATGGCCTATTAGCATTCCCACAGACGTCTCCCCTTCCTCTCTGCAACCTCTAGCAAGGCAGCTTGCCTTATTAGTAACATGTTTGGGATTAACAGCTTTGCTATTGTGTTAGCATCTCTGTCATTACCCAGGGAGGAAAACTGGCAAGTGCTAAGCCAGTTACTAACAGATCTAAACAGTGCCCAGGATGAGATTCTCATACAGCAACCAACCTCAGAGCCAAACCTGGCCCAGCTATGAGGGAGGTGTGTATGCTGCCTTTAATAAAAACAGGCCTTATAATTAGGGTAGGGGAATTTTAAACATGCTAAAACTCTCATGTCGCATTAAAAAGAAATGCCATTCAGGCATTTACCAAGTAATGGAATCCCATTCCCATCTGCTCAGACTTCCTTTCAACACCTCTCCCCCTTAGCAGTGCCAAAAGGAGAAAATTTGAGGCTAGTGGTGTGAATTGTAGGAGAGCCAGCCCAGAGTGTTGGATTGGGGGGTGGGGGTGGGCAGAGACTGAAAATGGCTGTAATTACTTTAAATATCTGGTGGGTACAAAGTGGATCCCTACGCTCAAGGGGTTGTAGAGCTGGCTTTCTGCAGCTGTGGACGCTAACCAAACTCTGGCCAGCCAGGAACTCAATGGAGGAAGCCCAAGAATCAAAGCTAGGCCAGATGTCTTTGCACCTGGGAACACAACAGGTGTGTCCAGATGTGTGGGGCCTCAGATTCTGTGCAGTTCACAGCTGGTTCTGAATGTAATTCACCTCGTGATGCCCGTGAGCAGGACAGGTGTCCACAGAGCACAGCCATGAGCACGTGGGTTCACTGTATGAAGAACTGGTCTGTGAATGAACCTCTTCTTCTAAAAGCATTACTTGTTATTTATCTGAGATTCAAGTTTAACAAGACCTCCTGTGTTCTTATTTACTAAATCTAACAACTATTCTGATGTGTGCATGCAAAATGGGAGAGATATTTTTGCCTGTCAAGCAAGGCTGAGCTGTACTTCCAGGGGCTAGGAATGGCAGGAATATGTAAAACAGGTCTAAAGGGTACTAAGGAACCTTGTTGGAGCCATCAGCAATAATACTCTTGGACTTTGAGGATAGTCCATAGCCACGGAAACACTGGGATTGCCTCTCCCTTTCTTTCTCCTCATGTTTGGTGAACACGTCATCTGTTATTCAAACAGGGATATTTTTTGAAGGACAAGTGTTTTGGGCAAATGATACAAAATAGGACAATCCCAGGAAAATCAGGCTGTGTCTTCACTCTAAGTAACCACCCAAGTCAATATACTGTTTCAAGAACCAACAATTACTTCAAGACAGGAATTCCTGAAAAATTCCTTGTCAAACTGAATTGAAGATATCCCCTTCCCCACTATGTTTTGTCCTGGGTTACTGGAGAGATCAATACTTGATGTGCCCATATGCAACTGGGGTGCAGGCCCAAACTTCCTTTGTACCCATGAGGATGGCTACAAAGAGAGGGCCAAGGAGAAATCAATGCTCACTTACTGGGTCTGATGGCTTCTGAACTGGAAACCAACTTCTGAGATGAACAAATACATCTGAAAAATTTAGCATTGTATTTAAGTTTCAGTGGAAGAAGGGTAAGCCTAAAGCTTTTTTATTTTTATTTTTTACATTTTCATGAGGGGTACAGTACACTATTTCAACACATATACATAGTGTAAACCAACTAAATCAGGCCTTTAGCCTTTCCAGCTCCCTATCTTTTCTTTGTGTTTGAAGCCTACCATCTCCTCTAGACTAGTTCTTCATACAGTGTATAATTCATAATTCATTGTTGTGATGCCAGGGAAGGATACCACTCCCCAGGATCTGATTATATTAACTAGCCAGTGATTGTGTGGGCAGAGATCCATACTCAGCCAGCAAGAGGTGGGTACTATTGAGCTCAGCAACTCTTCTGGAGGACAAGAAATGGAAACCAGTTTGCCAATCAATAATTTTTTGTGTGGGTGGTCATTTGGTACAGTGATGAAGACACTGCTTGGGGTGCCCATATGCCATTTCAAAGTACTTGGGTTCAAGTCTCAGCTTGCTTTGATTCCAGCTTCCTGTTAATACAAACCCTGGGAGGCAGCAGATGTTGCCTCAAGAACTTGAGTCACTGACACTCATGTGGAAGACCTGGATTGAGATCCAGGCTCCTGGCTTCAGCCTGGCCCAAACCAAGCTGCTCCAGGCAATTGAGGAGTGAGCCAGTGGACAGGAGATTGCTCTCTCTTTGTATTTCTGTCTGCCTGCCTTTCAAATAAAATGAAAATAAACTTAAAATAAAATTTCATTTTAATTTTAAATTAAAATTTTAAAAATTCATTTGCCCCTCTTTCCTGACAGCAATCCCCAGTCATTTGATTTTTAATCCCCAAACTGCTTGTTTTGTCTCTACAAATTCAATGAATTTAATGAACCATTCCCTACGAAACTCTCTTTCTGGTAGGGATTCAGAAAATAAGCAGCAGGAAATCAAACCATCACCACCTTTCAGTTTTGCTTTTGTCAACTTCCATCACCCATTCTGCAGTAGAGACCCCTTCTACTCTATAGGACAGTCCCAGGACCCTGGTGGGGTCCTAAAAGGGCATTGTCTACTTCTAGTTACACACACATGGGCTGTTTCCAGTACTTCTCACACAGACCACGTTTCCTTTTGATGCTCTATATGAGACCTGAAGGGCCAAACACCTTGTATTCTGGTACCCAGTGGATGGGGAATTCATATTGTTTTAAAGATTTGTTTGTTGAGGCTAACATTTTGAAGGTTCATTTGGCCCAGGTTACTTAAACCATTTCAGGTTGGATGAGTAATTTGTCTTTTTAAAAGATTTATTTATTTACTTCAAAGGTTGTATTAGAGAAGGGGGTGGCAAGAAATGCAGAGGGGGAGATAATTCCATCTGTTGGTTCACTCCCCAAATGTCCACAGTGGCTGGACCTGGGCCAGGCAGAAGCCAGGAGCTTCATCCAGGTCTCCCATGTGGGCACAGGGGCCCAAGCACTTGGGCCATCTTCAACTGCTTTCCCAGGAGTATTAACAGGGAGCTGGATTGGAAGTGGAACAGCCAGGACTCAACCTGGTACCCATATGGGATGCTGACATTGCTGGCTACAGCTTACCCTGTTATACCACAGCACTAGCCCTGAGTAAATTGTCTTAAGGAGGATAAAGTTGCTGAGTTTCAAGGTGAAAATCTGAGGAGGGCTGAAGGGAGACACCCAGAATGCTGATAAGGTCTAAAATTTAGACAATATATTCATACTTTTTCCAGGTGTTCTAAGCTTTAAAAATGATAGAATTGATGGTAGAAACTTGAATGCTTTGAAAAAAAGAAATCCATGATTTCTTTCCTCTGGTATAATTCAGCTTTTTAAAATAGTGACATCGGAAGTCACTAGTTGTATTGCACATGGACGGTGGTGGGTAAAGCTAGTCAGGGCTGAACGACGAGCCTTTCGTAGGCCAGCCAGAGTTTTTCGTATTGAAAATGAGTCTGCACTCATTTCCTTGAAGGTTTTATGGTGATTTAAAAAATCTGGTTTAAGTAGCTCGTGGGGGGACAGCAAGGAAGAAGAAAGATGAGTTTTATGGGTAGGCAGAGGAACAAACAATGCCACCCCATGGGCCAGCTTGGGCCCAAGGACAATCTGCACTTCCAGAAAGTAACAGCCCATGTTGGGCTTTGTTGTTGTTGCTGCTGTTATTGTATGAGCTTTATTTTCTTAATGAATTAGTTGCTAATGTAGAAAGGGAGGTGTGTTTATGCATAAAAATCCTCATTTCTGAATTGTTTCTCTTGAATGTGCAAAAGATCTATTAATATGGGGCCCATATCCTGCATGAGGTCTGCTTTGTTTATCTAGCTTCATCATCTTGTTGCAAACTGACATAAGGTACTTGGTGTCCCTGTCTGGTTTGCCTGAGCCCTTTTCACTTTCTATTTCTTCTTACTACTAATACCAAGCACTAATTATGAGTTATCATACTTGAGGTGGTGGTTTGCTTACACTCAGAAGCTTCAATCATCGGTGTCACCTGCCCATGCCCTAGGATCATTTAAGCTCTCCATTCCTAGTGAGAGCAGTTAGGTTTGGTACCAAAAATCTGCTTCAGGTAAGCCAGAACTTCCTTCATTACTATTTGTCATTTTGGGTTGCATAATTCCTCATGTGATCCTCTATGAACATCCAGGCAAACACTTCTGAAAGGGGTAACTGTTACCTAACATCAAATCAGTAAGAGTTTAATCAGGTTACTCCTGCCTACTTGTGTCCAAAAAGAGGCATTTCTCTGCTGAGAACTGGATTGGGTGACAAGCCAGCCACCAGAACCTCCAGGACTCATTGAACAATTCCATACCTGTGTTTAAGGAAAGTGACTCCAAGTAACTGCCACAGGAGACAGTCCTGGAGCACAGGGTGGATGGGTGGGGTAGGTACCATCTATAGAATGGGAGTTGGGTTTAGGGAACCCAAACATTAGTAATCTTCTTCCTTGCCCAAATTCAGAACCAGGCATAGAAGTCAGATGACTGGAAATCAAACTGTCTGCTTTTTACTGATTAAAGCTGTACTAAAGAACATATCCTCAATGTGGGCCCAAATGAGCTTGCTAACATTGTGCTGCATTGAACCTGACCGTCTGCACTGAGCTCCAATACTGCTCTAGAGGCAAACCCCTCATGCTCATGGTCCACAGTTAGACACATTCTTCTGCACACAGGTGGGCATAGAGACAGGAAAAAGCAAGTGCCTGAGCTGAGTATGCCATTTCTTCTTGCAAACGCTTGATGAATTGACTTATGACTTGTCAGGAGATGCGTGCAGGAATGGTCATTGAGTGAGAGGTGGAAGGAAACCACAGGGGTTGGTCTATGGGGAATCCTGCCTCATGAATTTACTAGGGTGGAGATTGAGTGAGTGCTCTCTCCAGTAACCTATTGGCTGCATAGTGCTGGAGCCACAGAAATATTGCCCTTGCCATCTGAATTTTCCCCTTGACAAATGGAAGCTCTGGATTCTGGTAAAGGTAAGAGTCTAAAAGAACAAGTCTGTGGCCATGAGATAAGAAGGCAGACTTGGGAAAGAAGCTGGGTACTGGCCACAGGAATAGTAGAAAGGTCCAGTGGACTCCGGAGAGCAAGGTGGAGTGGGACCAAGTCTGTTCCTTGAAATACTTAGAGAAATTTCTTGCTAGGAACCTGGATCTTCCTTCCAGAAAGCTGGTCAGTGGGATAGGATAGTTATTTTTTATATCATCCAGGTGAATATGGTTGTCTGTTTTACACTGAATAAGTTCTCATTAAAATATTTGATGATTGAGGGTGGGCGTTTGGATTAGTGGTTAGGCCACAAGTTGGAGTGACCATGTGCTATATTGAAATGCCTGAGTCCAAGTTCCATCTCTGCTCCCAATTCCAACTTCCTTCTAGTGCGGACTCTGGAATGCAGCAGGTGTACAGCTCAAGTGGTCGAATCCTGGCTGCCCACTTCAGTGTCCTGGATTGAGTTCTTGGTTCCCAGCTTCAGCTTGGCACAGCCTTGGCTGTTGGGAGGCATTTGGGAAATGATCTAGCAGACGTAAGTGCTCTCTTTCCCTGTCACTCTCCCCTGTCTCTCCCTCTCTCTTTCAGCCTGCCAAATAAGATAAAATAAATAAAATATTTGTCGATTTAGTTGAAGAGAATCTTCTAAAAATTATTAAAGAAAGGTGTGCCCCCCAAAATAATCCATAGACTTAATTAACCCTTCCAAGGAATATTTGCATTTCAAAATAGGATATTATTGGGGTCCACACGGTAGCATGGTGGATTAGGCCACTGCCTGTGGTGCTGGCATCCCACATGGGCACCAGTTCGAGTCCCAGCTGCTCCACTTCTGATCCAGCTTACTAATGTGCCTGAGAGGGCAGTAGAGGATGGCCAAAGAGGCATAGACCCTGCACCCATGTGGGAGACGCAGTGAAGCTCCTGGCTTCTGGCTTCAGCCTGGCCCAGCCCTGGCCATTGCAGCCATTTGGGGAGTGAACCAGCAGATGAAAAATCCCGTCCCCCCATCCCTGCCTTTCAAATAAATAAAATAAATCTTTAAAATAAAAAGAGAATCTTATATCAAATGAATGTATAACTAATAAAATACATAGAACATTTGAACCATAAGATCTTAGGCACAGCTCTAATTTCCTTTTTTTTTCTTCTTCTTTTTTCTTGACAGGCAGTGTTAGACAGTGAAAGAGAGAGACAGAGAGAAAGGTCTTCCTTCCGTTGGTTCACCCCCCAAATGGCCACTACGGCCAACACACTGCGCCGTTCCGAAGCCAGGAACCAGGTGCTTCTTCCTGGTCTCCCATGTGGGTGCAGGGCCTAAGCACTTGGGCCATCCTCCACTTCCTTCCCAGGTGACAGCAGAGTGCTGGACTAGAAGAGAAGCAACTGGGACAGAATCTGGCACTCTGACGGGGACTAGAACCCAGGGTGCCGGTGCCACGGGCGGAGTATTAGCCTAGTGAGCCGCAGCGCCAGCCAAAGCTCTAATTTCCAACACATTTATGTTCCCTGGAACTCCCAGCTGAGAAGTTGGCACCCTACTAAGTCAAGTCCCCTCCATGATCTGAATTTATGGCTTCTTCGGGGGAACACCAGCTTTCCTCTTGCTTTTGGCATTGTTCTGCCTGTAAATATGCATGGCTCGTATTGGGAATTAGAAATGTATAGTCATGACCATGGTTCCTACCTGTAAGATTCTTTAGAAAGTTTAATGTTTGATGTTTAAGTTTAATGTGATATATACCAAAGATGAAACCACCATCTGAAAACTTAAGTCTCCTTACATAACTAATAGAATCCATCTAAATCACTGAGTAACTGCCTTCTATGACAATAGTAAAGCCAATGGAATGTGATGCGGGAGGATGGATTTCATATTTATTTTGCCTTTTCTATCATGTAAGGGGAGAGTTAGTTGCTGATGTCTGGAAAGTCCCCAATTAAGAATCACAATACACAAAGTTCTGATGAGTGATAACCTCCACAGCCAGCGCCGACGACTGTGCTGGTTCCCACTTCATGACCAGGTCACGATGGAGACATTTCTCATCGGATCAACTTATTGTAAATATTAGATTTCAGGCTTTGAGCATATATTGCTGGTTTTCAGTTACTTGTAGCTTTAGACCATCTGCCTTTTCACAGCAAAAAGAAAAAAAAAGCAATGAAAAAGAGGAAAGAAAATAACAAAATCCCTTAAGGAAGTGTTTAAGAGTTGAATTGATAGATTTGGCAATTCTCATTTGTGATCAGAATAACAGGCTTCACAGAGGCAGTATGACTTCAATATTAGAGAAGAAATGCTTTAATATTATTAAATACATCATAGCAGGATTTATAGCAAAGTTCGTAATAAAGTTAAATGTTTCAGTATCAAAAAGGCACACACATTGCTTTAATGGTATCTACATGTTATGGATTGTAACGGCCTGTTATGACATCATCTGCTAGGAATTTACTATGAATGCTTGTGGAGGGGGATTCAAAAAGCTCCTTCTAATAAGATGCCACGGAGTGTAACTATATCTAATGACAATTGGTCAATTATAAATAAAGCGCTTTCAAAGGGGACCATTGCTTTAAGCTCTATTAAAACGTTAATGGGGCTTAGCAAGAAGTCTGTGTTTCTTGCTGGCTGTTCTCTCATCTGAAAAGCCACAATCCTATGTGACTCTCTGCAGCTCCCAGGGAATGCACAGTTCAGAAGGCATTTGGAGGTCATTCTGGGTGCAGACGAGATTTTCAGCTCAGCGGCAGGACCTACTCTGGGGTCAGTGCTTGGGACCTGGTTGTGCTTTGGATGGGTCCTAAGTTTTTGAGCTCCTGCCGCCGTTTTATCCCGTTTGTCTCTCTGCCTTTGGATGCCGTGGGAAGAATCTGATGGCAATAAAATCATTTTACTTGAAGCTCCTAAAAGAAAAAGTGTCTTGGCTGGTGATGGAGAAGTTGACTGTCCTCAGAAAAGGGCATCTAGAGATGGTGTCTTCGAGTATAACACAGTCCCTGGATTCATTTTATGTACTATACTGAAAAGATGAGAATTTGAGTGCCTTCAGGTGGAACGTCCCCTCTCCAGTTTACAGTGAGCCTCATCGTTTCCTAAGTCTATACCTGTGCTGAAGCAGATTTAGCAGAATGCATGACATACAATTGCCAGTCTCTGAAAACATACACGTGATGAGCCTGCTGGTCTACCATGCACAGTTCACCCCTGCACCCTGTGCTCTAGGTTGGACTTGATATTTCTCACCAGCACCTACCACAGCTGGGCCGTGTTCCTCACAAAGGGTTTCTGGTGAAACCAGAGTCATAAAGACCGGATTAAGAGCAAAGTCCAAAGAATCCCAGAATCTAAGAGCTTGCAGAAAACTTAAGAGTTTGGGATACTCCACCCCCTGGATGAGCAACCTGAGACACAGAAAAAGGGAAATGCTTTGGAAAGGTCAGCCCTGGAAAGAAAGAGCAGAGACAGAAAACCAGGACTTCTGACTCCCCAGACTGTGTGCTACAGCCACCACCTCACACAGCTGGCCTGGACGACAGTACTCTGTAAAGCCCTTGCCTGCATTCCTAGAGAGTGTGTCTTTTACAAAGCCATCATCCACTCATGCAAGATGGCACCAGCTGTGCAGCCAGACCCCTGTTAGGCTGCACCGCTGTGTCCGGGGATAGCAAAGTCAAGACCAGTGTGGTCACATGAAATCCACCAGGCTTGAAACAAAAGTGCTTCTCCATCGATGGCAGAGAACGTTGTGCTAGTGACAGATTAAGGTTTTTATTTTTTAAAGATTTATTTTTTTTTGAAAGGCAGAGTTACAGAGAGGCAGAGGCAGAGAGAGGTCTTCCATCCTCTGGTTCACTCCCCAGATGGCTGCAATAGCCAGAGCTGTGCCAATCCAAAGCTAGGAGCCAGGAGCCTCTTCCAGGTCTCCCAAGCAGGTGCAGGGGGCCAAGCACCTGGGCCGTCTTCCACTGCTTTCCCAGGCCATAGCAGAGAGCTGGATCAGAAGTGGAGCAGCCGGGACTTGAACCGGCACCCATATGGGATGCCGGCACTGCAGGTGGCGGCTTTACCCGCTGTACCACAGTGCAGGTCCCAGATTGAGATTTAAAACAAACCTGAAGAGTCAATTGTATACACAGCAAAGGTTGAGTCCAGTTCTTTTCTTGTTTAGAGTGTACTGAAACTATCCTTCTGGCCTGACCTTGGAAGTAAGCAAAAGAGTTGTTGACTCTTTGAGGTTTCTTGGGTCAGGAAGGCTTCCTCCAGGCAAAAATCACCCCAGACCTCAACCTTTCCATCCTCAACTAGACAAAAACATCTAAAATTCTATTCATAGCAATTTATTCCTGTGAACTCAATGTTATCTCTTGCAACTTTGTGCTTTGTTAAAAAAATTCCTGGAAAGGTGAAAGATTCTGGGTTTGACTGGCTTGAGTGGAAGGAACTGAGGACAGGAGGATCAGTGAAGGCAGGGGAGAAAATGAAAGAAATGCTGAGGGAAAGACATTGACTAGGGCCGGTGCCGTGGTGTAGTAGCTAAGCCTCCACTTCTGGCACCAAACAGCAGTTCATGTCCCAGCTGCTCCTCTTCCGATCCATCTCTCTGCTTTGGTCTGGGAAAGCAGTGGAAGATGGCTCAAGTCCTTGGGCCTCTGCACCCATGTGGGAGACCTGGAAGAAGCTCCTGGCTCCTGGCTCCTGGCTTCGGTTTGGCGCAGCTCCAGCCATTGCGGCCATCTGGGGAGTGAACCAGCAGATGGAAGACAGTCCTCTACCTCTGCCTCTCCTTCGCTCTCTGTGTAACTCTCACTTTCAAATAAATAAATGAATCTTTAAAAAAGAGTAGTTTCAAGAAAGAGAGAGAGAATGAGAGTTGGGAGTTGAGAGGGTAAACATCAGATGATCATTTGGCCACAATAAAAGAAGGAACTTATCATAAGTTTTAAGGACTATAAAAGATAAGAGATTTATCAACAGCAAAAACTGGGCAAGTTGAATGGAGAGAGTGAACTGAAAACGTCTTTGGATAATTTAGAACAAAATGAGCGTATCTTGTTTGATTTTTCTTTTTGCTTCGATCATGTGCCATGGTAGAACATTATATACATTCAATGGAATTTTATGTTAGGAAAGTGTTGAATGCATCAACATTCCCACATGGGCCAGTGCTTCATGCATTAGGGCATTTATGGGGTGAGGGTCAGAAATATGTATTTAAAAAATTCCTATTTCTTAGTTCATAGTTTTATCTTTCCCATCATTTCTGTTGTGGAGCCAATGTTTTCTCAGGTTTGGAATGCCTTCCTCACTTTGTGTGTGTGTGTGTGTGTGTGTATACATAAATTAATGAAACTCTTTCCAGACACATGATTCCAGGAACATTTTATGCTTTTGTTATTAGTCTTTTGATAAAAGTTTCTAATTAAGTCAATATGACACTCAGCCAGAGAACAGAATTACTTCAGAATATTCTTACATGTTCCTTTTTTGTAGTACAATTTACCCTGAACACAACACAAAGAAATTAGTTTCAGCTGCTATTAGCAGGATTTAGGTTGGACCGAGAGAATAACTCTGTGACTACAAGAACCTGGCTGAATTGCCATATGGGGAATTAAAAATCTTCATCTCTGGAGAATTCTAGAAAAAGTAAAACAGGCATTCACATATGGAGTCATCTCAGTGAAAATAATCATGTCCCGGAAAATCCTCTCTGCCTCACAAATTTTAATGACCTTCCAGCCTATATGCCTCTACTATCCCATGACTTGGCTCAGAGGGCATGAGCATTTATGTAGAGCAATGTAGGAGGTTTGGGGCTTCTCTGTCAAAACCTGATTCCCCAGCCCTTGAAAACCTATTCCTTACCATCATCGAAATGGACCCCAAAATTCATATTGTTCCATGTGCTCTTGTTTTGGCCCCATCACCACCCAGGCAAAGGTTCATGAGAATGAGATACCCACCCAATCCAAGAGATGCAATTGCATTCTCAATGGCATTGAGACTCAGCAGAACACCTGTGATTAAAAGCAGTCTTAAAGCCAGACTGTCTAACTTTAAAAGCCAAATCTACTAATTTGCTGATGTGAACTTAGACAAATAGGTTAATTTCTCTGCCTCAATTTAATCATCTGTAAGATGGATATAAACGTTGTAGGTTAGATGGGAGGATTAAATGAGTTAATACAGCATGTAAATTGCTTAGAGTCTGGAACGTGGTGAGCACTCTCTAAGAGTTGGCTAATTTGTGATCTTGACTAATCACTTGAATGTCTTAGACTGAAGGCATCACTGTGAAATGATTATCTGTGACCTTGGGCCTGAATGAGGAGAGAAAGTCAGTCTTCAGGATGGAATGAAAGAGGCAGATAGGTGGAGATGATAAAGCAGAAAAGCAACAAGGCAAACAGACATACAGAGCCACTGGGTTAGTTTATCATTGCTTTCTGGCTCCTGGTTCTGAGCTCTCCTAAGACTGACTTCACTTTGATTGGTTGCATTCAATGAGATTCTCCTGTGTCTTTATGAGACATGTTGCTTTTTGATTGACAATAGTCTCAGTAAGCTTCCATTACTTGCTAGGAGGATTAGGCATAGCCTCAGTTCACCTTGAACACAAATTTCCAAGAAACCAGAATAAAAAAGAAGACTTCAAGGGAAAGACATCGTGTATTCTATTTCTTTTATTTATTTATTTTTGACAGTCAGAGTGGACAGTGAGAAAGAGAGACAGAGAGAAAGGTCTTCCTTTGCCATTGGCTCACCCCCCAAGTGGCCACTATGGCCAGCGCGTTGCGGACGGCGCACTGTGCTGATCCGAAGCCAGGAGCCAGGTGCTTTCTCCTCTATTTCTTTTTGGGTGACTTCCTCCTTCTTAGAACAAGAGATGCCACCGTTTTTATTTATTTTATTTTTTTCAAAGAACGTTCATACTCTCCATCAACTTCCAAACTGAGGGACTTACTCAACAACAGAAACTCACTTTTCTTCAGTTGCATTTGGCAGTCTAAAAAATAGTGCCCTCTTCTGTCTCTGATGCTGAGAGTGCCCGGGCAGCCGTAGGATGCAAAGCTCACACATTATTTGGTATTTTCCACTGCCAAATCCAAGTCCACACACTCAACCTGTTAAATCCTTTGACTTCAGTCATGAAAAATGACACACATTACCATGCCTCATAACACATCTTCTAAAACCTTTCCAAATAACCAGCCGGCGGGCAGGGCTGCCAGCCTCGCCACAGACACCATCATTTTTTCCCTTCCCTGTCTGGCTCTGAGTTTTTGGAACAGAGATGAAACTTAACCTTCCCAAACAAAGACCGTTTACTAGGCAACTTAGCACCAGTAATTAGCTCACACACCATAAGGTGGCACAGAGCGGTTTGCAGATCTCTTCCAAGTTTAGACTTTTTTTCCTTCTAGAAATTCACCCTTTTCTCCAAGAACCCACAATCATTTACCACTGAATGAAGGAACTGCACTTATTATAAGAGTAAAATGTTTAAAACCTCTTTCAAGGATAGTCAGACAACCTCATAAATCGTGTTCTCCACACTGGCGATTTGGGGATGGGAAGGTCATGTGTTGACATATTTAGAAGCCATCGGGCGCTGTGGTTTCACAGTTAGGAGGGAGACTCAAGCTTGTTGAAGTTGGAGCTTACTTCTATTTTTATTTATTGAATTAATGAAATGTTGGCAACAAATGTTGTTTTACTCTAGACAAGATGTGATACTTTTTTCTTTGACCCACCCACCAAGTTTCCTTCTCTGCCCCTCCCAAAGGATACTTTTCTATTTTTTAATTAATTAATTAATTTTTTAAAGAATACAACTTTTATAAGTACAAATTTAGGAATATAGTGATTCTTCCCACCATACCTGCCCTCCCACCCATACTCCCACACCTCCTCCTTCTCCCTCTCCCCTTCCCAGTACCATTTTTCATTAAGATTCATTTTCAATGAACTTTGTACACAGAAGATCAACTCTATACTAAGTAAGGAGTTCAACAATTTGCACACACACATACACACACACAAAGTATTTGAGAACTATCTTTATAGTTAACTCATAATACAACTTATTGAGGACAGAGGTCCTTCATGGGTAGTTAGTGCACAGTGACTCCTGCTGTTAATTTAACACTTAAAACATTCTTATGTTGGATGTCAGTGACTACCTAAGGCTCTTGAGATGAGCTGCCTCGGCTATGGAAGCCTTTTGAGTCCACAAACTCCATCAGTATTTAGACAAGGCCATAAGCAAAGTAGAAGTTCTCCCTTTGGAGGAAAGTGCATCTTTCTTTGATGGCCACTTCTTTCCACTGCGGTCTCTCTCACAGAGATCCTTTATGTAGAATATTTTTTGCCACAGTGTCTTGGCTTTCTATGCCTGAAATTCTCTGACAGGCTTTTCAGCCAGACCAGGAAGACTTCAGGGCTGACTCTGGGGTTGGAGTGTTACTTTTCTACATGATCCAAACACTGGAAAAGCTTCCTGGGGGGCCACACTGAACCTTAATAAAATGAAGCTGAAACAATCAATACATAGAAGTGTGCCTTTCATGAAAACTAACATTTAGGTGTTAGAAGAGGAAAGAAATAGCCTTAAAGTAAATATTTTAAATGTGTTTACAAGGCTGCCGGATTTAAAGTATTTGCACATTTATCAGTCTATATGTCAGCCTGACTGGTAATTCTCAGAAGCCATAGAACAGCAAAATCCAAAATCCAGCTATCTTAGCTCAAGGTACTTCCTCACATTTGGTGAAATTCCTACCATTCTCACTGTAAGTGACGGTTTAGCATAGAGATTTTTTTTCAACCTTAACTATAAACTAGAATTACCTGCTTAGCTTTTGAATGTCCTCAGGTTTCTGTACTTCTGAAAAGCTTCCCACTGTGTGTCAGTTATTGTGCTATTAACACCTCCAGTTTGAAAATGGAAATAATAGAGTAGTCATCAGAACATGTCCAAAACAATGAAGAGAGAGAGAGAGAAGGAGGGAGGAAGGAAGAGAAGTATCATTGTATTGTTCAAATTGTATCTACAAACTAGATTGAATCTATTATCTTTGTATTAGTATCACATTAACATGAGAATTGTGTTGTAATTATCATGTGTTTGCTGTAACCATGAACATATAATGTATTAATGAATTGCTTAAAAATAAATTTCAAAATACAAAAAACAAAAACGAGCAGCTAGCATTGTGGCCTAGCAGATTAAGCCTCTGTCTGTGACACCAGCATCCCATATGGGTTTGAGACCTGGCTGCTGCTCTTCCAATCCAGCTCCCTGATAATGCCCCTGGAAAAGCAGCAGGAGATGGCCCAAATACTTGGGTTCCTGCACCCACATGGGATGTCTGGAATAATCTCTGGGCTCCTGGCTTCTGCCTGGCCTGGCCACAGCCGTTGTGGCCATTTGCAGGGTGAACCAGTGGATGGAATTTCTCTCTCTCTCTCTCTCTGTGTGTGTGTGTCTCCCCCTTGACCCCTTTCCCTCCCTCTCTCCTCCTCTCTCTGTACTCAAGTAAATCCTAAACACAACAAAAGAACTTGGGTTCGGAGGCCCCCTCACCAAAGCTGTAGCTTCAGGCTCTGGATGTGGCCCAACGCCTGTTAACCAATAGGAAGGCAGCCAGGGAAGAGTTCTCCCAACCACATTCTTTTCTCCATCACCTCCCTTCCTACTGGTGCAGCTCACTGGCCAAAACCAGATAAGCTGGAAGCTAAGGACTCTTTTTACTTTTAATGCAATCCATGGGGGTCAACTCTCCTCCTCCATCCCTAGAAGAACACAGGGTAGAAAGAGTGGAGATCAGATATGGGGAACAGGAGAAGTCCAGCCCCTCAAGAAAGTCTCCTATAATCTGATTTTCTGCTCTGCAGTGAAAGTCATTGCTGTGCAAGTCAGAAGCCTCAGGTTCTAGTTCTGGTTCTCGGTGACTTTGGACAAGTGCAGTCACTTATCTGAGTGTGTTTTCTCTGTTGAAATACCAGGCACTGGACTGGTTCAGTGTTTTCTGAAGTGTCTTTCTAGTGCTTCCTCAGAAACCTCAGGGGCTGTTGCGGATGGAAAGATTGAGAGACCACACAGTGAGTTCTAGTCTCATTCCCCAAAGTAGTCCATAGTAAGAAAATGAATTGTGAGCTATCTTTCTTTAGGAAATGTAAAGTTATTTCTCTCATGCTCACTGTATAGACTTTTTTGTTTTTAAGATTTATTTATTTATCTGAAAGTTGGAGTTACACAGAGAAAGAAGAGGCAGAGAGAAAGAGGTCTTCCATCCGCTGGTTCACTCCCCAACTGGTCGTAACGGCTGGAGCTGTGCCTATGCAAAGCCAGTGGCCAGGAGCTTCTTCTGGGTCTCCCATGCGGGTGCAGGGGCCCAACACTTGTACCATCTTCTACTGCTTTCCCAAGCCATAGCAGCAAGCTGGATCAGAAGTGGAGCAGCCAGGACTTGAACCAGCACCCATATGGGATGCTGGCACTGCAGGCAGCAGCTTTACCCACTTCGCCACAGCACCAGCCCTGTAATTGTATATACTTTTAAGACACTGAACATTTCTACCAGTGTGTACATTCATGACAAAGTAAGGAATGATAGGTGTGTATATTTCTAAATGTAAATAAATTGTAGGGTGTGTATATATTCTTACAAGCATATTAGAGAATAGAAAGGGGAACATATTTAGAGTTGAGAGCATTGGGGTTTAAAGAGATTAACTTTGATTTTCTCAAGCTTAAGAAGTAAATACAATGGTGTTGTCACAGTTCAAATCTAGGTTTTTTTCTTATTTCAAAACCAGTGTCATGAAAAAACATGAAAACTGAAAAATAAATACAAGCATACTTCAGAAAGTTCATGGAAAATGAATATAGAAGATAAGTATATCTTGGGGTAAAAATGTTGAAATCCATGTATAGGTTTTTTTCTCATACACATTTTCGATGATCCCTGTTATATACATCTATCTGCCTTGATACACGTGCACACATGTATTTGCATATTTATACATATATTTGTAGTATGGCTCAGATCTGCTTCATTCCCATTGCATTTCCCCGGGTTGGAGAGTCTGTCCTTCTGCGGACTGTCCTTGCCAGGCTTCAATTCATCTTCTGATATCTTTCAACAGAGTACAAAAGACAGACCATGTGGCAGATGAGCAAAACCAATTATGGTTGGATTTATGCAACATTTGAAACAGCTATCAGTCCCCGTTTTTCCCAATCCACAAAAGGAAAGGTTTTATTTTAATACTAGGTAAAGATGCAGCTTTTGAGGATTTATTCTCTCACCCCGCGACTCCCAGATTTTTCTCAATGGAAATCGAGCTTTTGAAGCCTCTTTCCGAGGTTCATATGTGCACAGTTCAGAGGAGACAGAGGTCAGGAAGGACAAGACATCACAGAGGCTGGGGGACTTGAAGGGGTCTTGCAGGATGGCGATGAGCATTTCCACATCCATTCTGCGTAAAGTTCTATAAGGCCAGTCCTCATTCCTCTCAGGAAATATCAAATATAACCTTAGAAATGGAGAGTTTGGGAGGTGTTTTTCCTGTGCCTTTAAATGACTGAATCCCAAATGCCTCATTCAACAAATATTGGTGCATGAATAAATATGTGTCATGCTAGGTGATTAGTGATGGGTACTTGTGATTGAAAAAATACATTTTATAAATAAATAATAAAACACAATGAGATGATTGGCACAATGTGGACTTGATATAAAGAATGCTAGGAGTAGAGAACAAATTCTTATTACTGCCTGGGGTGGTGACAGACATTTTCCTGAGAAGGAATGCTTTGACCCAAGACTTGAAAGACGAGTAAGATTTTGCCTCTTGGTTGATGAGGCAAAGGAAGTAGTATATGTAAAGGCACAGAGGTATGAAATGGGACAGGTGATCTAAAGAATAACAAGTGGCTTAATGTGTCTACAATGCAAGATACAAGTAGGGCAGCTGTGGGAGCAAGGCTGGCTCAGTAGGCAGCAGGCAGATCAGGATGGTTTTAATTGGCAAGTTGAGGAATCTATATTTTATCCAATATTTTCCATGGTTTTGAAATAATTTTACACGTATGCCCAAGGACACACAAATGCAACATCTACATGAGACTGTGCTAAACATAGCACATATTCTCAGAGTACCAATTTTATTGGAAATAATAGAGAGATTTTTAAAAATGTATTTATTGTTCCATGTGCCATCTTTTCAGGAAAGCTGGGAAATCAAAACATTTATATGTGGTGGTTAACTGGAAACTTTTATATCACAAAGAACTTAGCAGGATTAGTCCTATAGTTTAACCATGATAATGAGGTAAAAATGAAGTATACTAAAATCTATGCGTTTGTCCCAGGATGTCTTGGTTTGGGATTCCTTGGAGAACAGTTGAGACTTGCAGAGATAGTGTGTTCAATTAGGAATTAATTTTAATGTATTTACTTTATATTATTTTAAAGGCAGACAGACAGAGGTCACACACCCACTGGTTCACTTCTCAATAGCCTGCAGCTGCTGGGGCTTGACTAGACCAAAGAGAGAAGCCTGGACCTCAGTTCAAATCTCCCACATGGGTGGCAAGGGCCAACTACTTGAGCCATCACCCACTGCTTCCCAGGATGTGCATTAGCAGAAAATTGGAACAGGGAACAGAGCTGGGATTCAAACTCAGACATGGACTGTGGCCATCACAAGCATCAGGCCAAATGCCTGCCCTCAAATTAGCAATTTTAAAAGGAAATTTGTATAAAGAAAAATGCTTAGGCTTTTAAGTTACTCAATCTCTGTATTTGTATTTTACCAAAGATTTTATCAAAATGCAGTGACTTACAGTTCCACTTGAGTGAAAATGACTTCCCTAAGAATGCGGATGTCCCACAGGATGAATTAGCAGAAGTTGTGAGCAATTTTAATGACACTCTTTATATTTTTCAAGGATAGTAATTTCAAATAGTTTTTTAGCATAAAGTGTAAGTTGGAATCAAGGAAAAATGTGTAAAATAATGAGTGAAATTCATTTAGAATTATGAGAGACTTTCTGAAGCACTACACAAGGAATTTGACAATGAAGAAAATAACAGTAATCCAAAAAGTAGAATATGTACTTATATGATTTCTTAAAATGATGGATTTACTGTTGTGAAGATAAAGATTAACATACATCTTGATATTTCTTAAATAGAAAGACATCAGTTAGATATCAGGACAAAGTAGCTCTTGAAGAAATATAGAAAAAGAGATACTGAAGTGCATCAGGAAGCTCTGTCAGCAATGAGTGTATGTATCTCTAACACATACAAATGACACAGGACAGAATCGTAAGAGAATTAGATTGAGTAGTACTGAGAGATTTTCACTCATTCTGAGAGACAGATATATTAAGCATAATAAGAACAGGTAATAATATAGAACATGGAAAAACATTAATAACCTCAAATTTGGTATCTATATATCTTTATATAAAATGAATAAAGAAAGCACATTCTGTAAGGGAACATTCACATAAAACATTCACAAAAGTAGAATTCCTATGAAAATCAACCAAATGCTTGGGCACACACCCTCACAGAAACCTAAATTATAAAAGAGTAACATCATAATGACTTAAGTTTACAGTGTGATAATATTTAAGAAAAAACAATGAATAATGGGCATTTTAATAAAAAAGACTGACCTATCTTGACAATAAAAATACACAATTGACTATTCCTGCTGAAAATGTTATAAGGAAAATTGTAAGATATCTGAAACTGAATAAAATGAAAATACATATAACTTGGATATATTATCTAAAGTAATATTTGAAATAAAATGTGTAACTTCAAATATGTCTGCCAGATTCAAAGAAATTTAATTTAATTCAAGAATAGAGCCATTTCATTATAAAACATAGAAAACTGATTCATTTACAGAATCCATGAAAAACCTAAAGTGCAAAAATTGAAGACAAATATACATAAAATAAATTAGTAGTTAGAGATTTATATGTATCATACGTATATATCTATGTCCAAAGACATAGGTAACTTTTTAGGACATTTCTTTCATATTTTTGGGCAGTAAGTAGCTTTATTAATATATAGGAGTGAAGTTGATATTTTGAGATTCCATGATTTTTTACAGCCTTTGTCTCTACTGTTGAGGAACTGTGTTTTTTTCTTCTTCCTATGTGTTATTTACTTAATGTAGGGTTAATCTTATTAGTATAAAGTAAGCTGAAAGTAGATCATTGTAAAAATTAGGAGAGGGGATAAGAGAGGAAGGAGTAAGGGCGGAAGTGTGGGCAGGAGGGAGGGTGGGAGGGAAGTACCACTATGTTCCTAAATCTGTATCTATGAAGTACATGACATTTATTTACTTTAAATAAAAACAATTTAAAAAATAATAATAATTTAAAAATAATTTAAAAAGAAGGAGAGAAGGAAAACTGTCCAGTTCATTTTGGAGGCTAGTGTAATCTTAGTTCCACAAGAGAATTAAGAAAGCATTTCTTGCTGGCGCCATGGCTCAATAGGCTAATCCTCTGCCTTGTGGCGCAGGCACACCAGGTTCTAGTCCCGGTTGGGGTGCCGGATTCTGTCCCAGTTACCCCTCTTCCAGGCCAGCTCTCTGCTGTGGCCAGGGAGTGCAGTGGAGGATGGCCCAAGTGCTTGGGCCCTGCACCCCATGGGAGACCAGGAGAAGCACCTGGCTCCTGGCTTCGGATCAGCATGGTGTGCCGGCTGCAGCACACCGGCCACGGCGGCCATTGGAGAGTGAACCAACGGCAAAGGAAGAGCTTTCTCTCTGTCTCTCTCTCTCACTGTCCACTCTGCCTGTCAAAAAAAATAATAAATAAATAAATAAGAAAGCATTTCTTTACATTATATGTGAAATTTTCTTAAAAAAGAAAATAGTCAATTAAATCCAAGCATGTATTAAAAATAATTCATTTTGTTCAAATACATTCACCCATGAACGAACAATGATTTAGCCTAGAAAAATCTATCAATGTAATGTAATATAATAGTCAATTAAAGGAGAAAATTGCATGATTATGTCAACTGATGTAAAAAAAACATTTAATTAAATTCAACAACATATTTATGGCTATTTTTAATAAGTCCTTAAAAACTAACAGAAACTCCTACTTTGAGCTATGACAGAGTATGAGGAATTGAAAGCACCCTCCCACACTAAATGTCTAGTGAAATCAGACAAAACGTGAAACAGTGGTTTTTATGCAGTGGGAAAGAGGCAGTATGTACTTCTGATATCTGAGAGAAGAGGAAGAAGCGGTCTTTCCATGAGGTAGATTCCAGGCTTCCACATCGGGAGAGAAACTCAAAAGGAACCCAATAGTCTTCTTGAGTTGAAGAGACAGAAGTCATGGTTCAGGGGTGCTTAAAATATCTAGACTACTCATAGCAGAATAATGAAGAGGAGACAGCGTAGAGAGAGGGAGAAGAGAGAAATATCTGCAGAGGATGCCTTCAGGTTTGGATAACTGCTGGTCTGTGCATGTCAGAGCCGAAAGCGTCAGGGAAAGAACCACTAGAAACATGGAGGCAGAGCAAGCCCCAGAGCTCAGACAGAGCCCCATCAGTCTGCATGTCTAAACGAAGGATGGCAAGGTCTCATAGTGCATAGGGTATTGGGTGGAGCACTCAATAAGACATTGCTTTAGTAGTGGGGCTACATTAGCCTGAGATTAAAAAGTGCTCTAGGTCTGCCTTATCAAAGTTCTGAGAAAAAAAACTCAAAATAATCCAGCAGATTCCTATTAACTGCACACAAGAACAAAAACCAACATTATATAAAAGAAGTCAACAAAATTCAATAATCAACATTTAGAAACCAACAAAAATATTCTGTATGTATTTACCCAGGAAAAGTGAAAATGTATGTCTACACAGAATATTCAATGAACTTTACTTGTGATGGCTAAAAACTGAAGAAAGGAAAGATCCAAATATCCATTAATGTGGTCAATGTATAAACAGAGGAAAGTATGGCTATACAATGGACTGTTACATAGCAATAAAAAGCAATATAATATGGATACATACAGCAATAGTGAACACATTTCCAAAGCATTATGATGAAGGGAGCCAGACATAGGCTACATACCACATGATTTCATTTATATGAAATTCTAGAAAAGGCAAAAGCATAGTAACAAAAATATGACCAGTAGCTTCTGAGGCCCAACAGCTGTGGAAATGGATTGAGTGCAGAAAATACACCAAGAACTGCTAGGGGTACGCCAATGCTTCTATTTTGCAATTGTGATTATAGATACACTGCAGTGTGCATTTGTGGAAACTCATCAAAGTGTATAAATTTAAAGTTACTGTGTATGAAAAAGAAGCACAAAAAATGACCCTTATCCAGAAGAACAAATCCAGGAATAGTGGAGGTGATGGACCTAATAGACGAAGACTTTACAATAAAATGGATGCAAATGGAAACCATTATACTTAGTGAAATAAGTCAGTCCCAAAAAACAAATGCTATATGTTTTCCCTGATCTGCGGGAATTAATAAAGTATCTAAAAGATAATCTATAGGAGTGAAATTGAAACTTGGAGATTCAATGTTTTTTTTTTCCATTTCCCAGCTTTATTAACAATATACAACATTCAACAACCAGCATATGGCTACTTTATTTTTTTTAATTTTTTTGTTACCATTCTTTTTTTTAAACTTTTATTTAACAAATACAAATTTCCAAAGTACAGCTTATGGATTACAGTGGCTTTTCCCCTCCATAACTTCCCTCCCACCCACAACTCTCCCATCTCCTGCTCCCTCTACCTTTCCATTCACGTCAAGATTCATTTTCAATTATCTTTATATACAGAAGATCAATTTAGTATATATTAAGTAAAGCTTTCAACAGTTTGAACCCACACAGAAACACAAAGTGTAAAGTACTGTTTGAGTACTAGTTATAGCATTAATTCACATTGGACAACACATTAAGGACAGAGATCCCACATGAGGAGTAAGTGCACAGTGACTCCTGTTGTTGACTTAACAATTTGATACTCTTGTTTATGGTGTCAGTAGTTACCCTCGGCTCTTGTCATGAGTTGCCAAGGCTATGGAAGCCTTTTGAGTTCATCAACTTCGATCTTATTCCGACAGGGTCATAGTCAAAGTGGAAGTTCTCTCCTCTCTTCAGAGAAAGGTACCTCCTTTTTTGATGGCCCCTTCTTTCCATTGGGATCTCACTTGCAGAGATCTTTCATTTAGGTCTTTTCTCTTTTTTTTCCCAGAGTGTCTTGGCTTTCCATGCCTAGAATACTCTCATGGGCTCTTCAGCCAGATCTGAATGCCTTAAAGGCTGATTCTGAGGCCAAAGTGCTGTTTAGGACATCTGCCTGTATCTCTGATGAACATGGATGCAAAAGTCATCAACAAAATTCTAGATAATTGAGTGCAACAACACATCAGAACGATCATTCACCCAGAGCAAGTGGGATTTATCCTTGATATGCAGGGATGAGTCAACATACAGAAATCAATAAACCTTATCAAGCTGAAGAATAAAAACCATAGCATTATCTCAATAGATGCAGATAAATCAACTGATAAAATACAACATCCTTTCATGACAAAAACCTTAAGCAAATTGGATGTAAAAAGAACATCCCTCAATATAACCAAGGCAATTTATGACAAACCCTCAGCCAGTATCTTTTTGAATGGGGGAAAAATTGGAAGCATTCCCACTAAGATCTGAACCAAACAAGGATATACACTCTCACCATTGCTATTCAATATGGTCCTGGAAATTTTAGCCAGAGCCATTATGCAAGAAAAATAAATCAAAGGTATACAAATCAGAAAGGAGAAAGTCAAAGTATCCCTAGTTGCAGATGAAATGATTCTATTTATAGGGGAGCGAAAAGATTACACTGAGAGAATATTGGAACTCATAAGATTTTGGTAAAGTGGAAGGATATAAACTGGACTCACAAAAATCAGTAGCCTTTGTATACACAGACAATACCGTGGCTGAGAAAGAACTTTAAGATTGTTCCCATTCACAACAGTTACAAAAAGATTAAATACCTTGGAATAAATGTAACCAAGAGGTGAAAAATTTCTATGATTAAAATCACTAAACATCTTCCAACTTTGTGGATTGGAAGAATTAATATCATGTACACATCCACACTACTGAAAAGAATTTACAGATTCAGTGCAGTCTCAATCAAAGGACCAGCATCATTCTCAGATCTAGAAAAAAAAAAGTGCTAAAAGTCATACGGAAACACAAGGGACCCAGGATAGCTAAAGCAATCTTAAGCAAAAAACAACAACAACAACAAAAAAAGCCTTTCAAGACATACTACAGGCAGTTTTAACTAAAACAGCCTGGTACTGGCACAAAAGTAGACATGTAGACCACTGTAACAGATTAGAAACTCCAGAAATCAAGCCACACATCTACAGCTAAGTAATCTTTAACAATGGAGCTAAAATCAATTGCTGGAGAAAGGATGGTCTCTTCAAGAAATGGTGCTTTGAAAATCGGATCCCTGCATGCAGAAGTATGAAACAGGACCCCTACCTTGCAACTCATACAAAAATCAACTCAAAATGGATCAAGGATCTAAATCCATGACCTTATACCATCAAATTACTAAAGGAGAACATTGGTAAAACTCTGCAAGACATTGGCATAGGCAAAGATTTCTTGAAAAAGACCCCAGAAGCACAGGCAATTAAAATCAAAATAGACAAATGGATTACATCAAGCTGAGAAGCTTCTGCACTGCAAAGGAAACATTCAGCAAAGTGAAGTGGCAACTGATAAAATAAGAGAAAATATTGCAAACTATGCAACTGATAAAGAATTAATAACTAGAATCTTTAAAGAGCTCAAGAAACTCTACAACAGCAAAACAATCCAGTTAAGAAATCGTTAAAGGACTTAAACAGGCATTTTTCAAGAGAGAAAATCCAAATGACCAACAAACACATGAAAAACTGCTCAGGATCACCGGCCATCAGGGAAATGCAAATCAAAACCACAATGAGATTTCACCTCACCCCTGTTAGAATGGCTCTCATACACAAATCAACAAATAATAAATACTGGTGAGAATGTAAAGGAAAAAGGTACTTTAATCCACTGTTGGTGGAAATGTAAACTGGTACAGCCATTGTGGTAGACAGTATGGAAATACCTCAGAAAGCTGAAAATAGATCTCCCATATGACCCAGCCCTGAGAATTTACCCAAAGGAAATGAAATCAGCATATGAAAGAGTGATCTGGACCCTCGTGTTTATTGCAGTTCAATTCACAGTAGCTAAACAATGGAATCAACCCAGATGTCTATCAACCAATGACTGGATAAAGAAATTCATTATATATATTATATAATATATTAAGATATAAAATAAATATATAACATATATTTATATATATAAAATGAAATACCACTGAACTGTAAAAAGAATGAAAGCCTGTCTTATATATTTATTATAATATATATTATGTATTAATATATAATATTATATTAATATAATATATAAATGTATTATATCTTAATATGTTATGTATAATATATGTTATAATATATTATATATAATAAATATAAATATATATAGTAAATATAAAATGAAATACCACTCAGCTGGAAAAAAAATGAAAGCCTGTCTTGCAACAAAATGGATGTAACTGGAAACCATTATACTTAGTAAAATAAGGCAAATATTGTTTGTTTTCCCTGATCTGTGGTAACTAATAGAGCACCAAAAATATAATATATAGGAATGAAATTGTCATTTTGAGAGTCAATGGTTGTTTACAGCCCTTGTCTCTACTGTTGACGAACTGTTTTTTTCTTCTTACTATTTGTTGAACTGTTTACTTGGTATAGGATTAATCCTATGAGCATAAAGTAACTGAAAGTAGATCATTGTAAAAACTAAAAGAGGGAATAAGAGAGGAAGGAGGAATAAAGGTAGGAATCACTGTATTCCTGAATCTGTAAGTATGAAATACATGAAATTTGTTAACCTTAAATAATATTGGGGGAAGAAAGCTGCAAGTCAGGTTAAACATTGATCATTAGTGTAATTCACCATATCAATAGATTAAAGAATAAAAAAACGTATTTAGCAATTCAACATTAATTCATGATAAAATCTCTCAACAAACTAGTACAGAAGAGAACTTTCTTTTTAAATTATTTATTTATGATTTTATTTGAAAGGCAAAGAGATGGAGAGAGACAAAGAAAGATCTTTCATACTTTGGTTCATTCTCTAAATGCCAGCAACAGACAAGGCTGGTCCAAGCAGAAGCAAAGAGCTGGGAACCCCATCTGGGTCTCCCACCAAAAAAAAGGGAATCCAAGTACTTAAGTCATCACATGGTGCCTCCCAGGGTATGCATTAGTAAGAAGCTAGAATAGAGAGAGCCAGGACTTGCACCCAGGCATTTAATTATAGTATGCATGCATCCCCAACATCAGTTTAATTACTCTACCAAATATTTACCCCAGGGAACTTCTTCAACATGATAAAGAACATCTACCCAAAAACAAAATCACATCCCTATAGATAGTATGCTTGAATGCTTCATCCCTAAGATTGGCAACAAGGCACAAATTTCCTTTTTACAGCTTTATTTATGAGTGTGGAGGAGAGGTTCAAAATAGTAAAATTAGTAAGTAAAAATAAATTATATTGCAGAGGAGAATTACAATTGTATTTATCTGTAAGTGATATGATAGTCAATGTAGAAAATTCTAAAGAATCTTCAAAAATCTTCTTGAACCTAGTAAGTGTACAAAGTTCATCAGATAAAAAAGCAGTATACAAAAAATCAATTTGTATTTTAGATACTAATAATGAACAGTAAAATTGATATTGAAAGAACTATTTTAAATTGTAGTAAAACTATGAAACATTTTAGAATATATTCAATGAGATATCTTAAAAAATCTGTGTATTGAAAACTACAAAACATTGCTGAGAGATATTCAAGAATACCTAAGTAAATGCAATAAAATAGTATGTTCATGGGTTAGATGACCAATATCTTGAAGATATCAATTCTTTCTAAATTGACCCATAGATTTAACACAATCCCAATCAAAATCATGGTAGTTTCTTTGTACAAGTATAAATTCATCATATGTAAATGTAGAGAATCTAGAAGATTAAAAAAATTTTAAAGAAAAAAATATAGTATTTCAGGACTCTGTAAAGCAGCAGTAATAATAATAAAGAAAACTTGGAAATTGCCAAGGATAGATATTTAGAAAAATGCAACCAATAGTTACATTTTTAGAAATTTTAGAAATGAGCATATACATAAATGATTATCTGATTTTAGGAAAGAGCCTGAGGTAGTTTAATGAGGAAATGATTATCTTTTAAATCAATTGACTATACTTGTGAACAATTGAATATACATATGTAAAAATCCCAATTTTTCATAACACAAGCAAGAATTTAATAAAAATGGACTATATACCTAAATGTAACACCTAACATGTAAAGCTTACTGAGGAAAATACAGGCAAATTTATGTTTTTTTACTATCAGTTAGGCAAAGATCTATTTTAGATAGGACATTAAACCATGAGGCATAAAGGACAAAACTGATCAGCTGGGCTTCATAAAATTTAAAAAGCTATGGAAGAGAAGGAAACAGAAAAAAAGAATATTAAGGTTAAAATTTCAAATATGTAATATGGTCTGTAAGAATTCACTAAGAAGCCATTTAGGTAAAGACTTGGGGCAGATGAGTGGAGTTGACCACGGAGATATCTACAGGAGGAATGGTCCTTACAAAACAGCATGGAAAAGATTGCTGTAGCAGGGCATGCCAGGCACATTTTAAAAACTGTATTGAAGGAAAATGTAGCTGGAGCAGGGTGAGCAAGCAGAGGTGTCTTAGGTGATGACGTCAGAGAGGCAATGTGTGAGTGGCAGATCAGTATGGCCAATGTGGAGCCTTGGGCTTTTCTTCTGAAAAACATGGAAGTCATTGTTAAAGATTTGGCAAGAAAGAGTCAGGCTGCTGTGGTGAGCATGGACTGCAGGTGTCAAGGTCCAAGTCAGGGAGGTGACTTAGAGACTATGGCAATCACAGTCATCGAGACCAAAGATAATGGGACAAAGGGAGTTGCAGCGTAAGTGGTAAAAAGTGTTCACATTATGCATATATTTTGAAGGGAATTGTCAACAGGATTTCCTGCTCAAACAAAAGTGGCGATGAGAAAAAGAGAACATTGAGCATCAGGAAGATTGGAATTTCTGAGATGGGGGTTGTGGGGAGAACAGAAGTTCACTTGAGCTGTGAAAGCTGTATGTGTAGTAGATTTCCAGGTGGAGGTGTCAAGTAGGCAGTTCGATATATGAATCTGGAGTTCAGGGAAGAGGTCTGGGCTGGAGATGCACATTTTCCACTAGTTAGCACTTTCTGGTATTTAAAGCCATAATTCAGGATGAAATCACCAGAGGAGTGAGCAGAGATAGAAGATAAGGACTGAGCCTCCTTGGGTCCACAGCGAACAGTCCTCTGCAGGATCCTATTCACCCGTTACTTCTGTTCTGTCCTGAGTAACGCACTGTGCTCTTTGTTGATGGAAATGAGCACGGTGGATGATCCTGCAGATCCCGGACACCATGCTGCAGACTCAGTCCATTCCTGCTTTATGTTCTAACAATATCAAGGATGATCACAGAAGTGTGGTTTTATACTGTATCCTCTCTGCCATGTACCATGCTCTGCACACCTTTTTGTCTATAATGACTGACAAAGGAATGCAAGTGTTGACACCGGGCCTCCAGAAAAGAAACCAAGTCAGATTGTCATTCTGAGCATTAGATGCAAATTTTGAGGTTACTTCAGGGCCTCCCTTGAAGTCACTAAGGAAGTGGAGATAGAGGTTAGTAGAGGAAAGTAGAGTCCTTTGATATTATAAATATGCTATAAATAATACTGCAGCCTCTGGGAATCATCCAACCACTGTAATCAACAGTGACTCAAGATCACTGTGGGACCACATCTTCATCATCTCTAGAGAATTAAAGAGCAAAGAACAGCTATGTCCAAAGACAAATTTCCATAAAGACGATGGAGAGCTAGTGCAGTGAGTGCCGCCTCTTCCAAAACACAGGGTACATTTCCTCCCACGAACAAGGTAGTTAAAATTGTAAAAAATGGTAGTGTAGCCATTTGATGACAAATCACTTCACCAATTTGCAGTTGATCTTGCTGTTTCACACCACACAAATATTTTGCATTTTATGTAACCAAATTCATATATATTTTCCTTTTCATTTCTTCCATTGTTTCCATGCTTAAAAATATCTTGCTGGGGTTGGTGTTGTGGCACAGTGGGTTAAGCCACCTCCTGAAATGTCAGCATCCCATATGGGATCTGGGACTTCTTGGGCTCTGCACTCATGTGAGAGACCCAGATGAAGCTCCAGGCTTCTGGCTTTGGCCTATTCCAGCCCTGGCCATTGTGGCCATGTGGGTAGTGAACCAGCATGTGGAAAATCTCTTGCTCTCTGTCTCTCCCTCTTTCTGTAACTCTACCTTTCAAATACATAAATCTTTGTGTGTGTGTGTGTGTGTGTATCCATCCATTTTACTTTCCAGTTTTTTAAGGATCAGTCTCAGGGTATCATTTCTTTTTTTTTTTAAGATTTATTTATTTATTTGAAAGGCAGGGCTATAGAGAGGTACAGGCAGAGAGAGAGAGAGAGAGAGAGGGAGGGAGAGGAATAGAGAGAGAAAGGGAGGGAGGTCTTTCATCCACTGGTTCACTCCCCAGATGTCTGCAATGGCTGGGGCTGGGTCTATCCAAAGCCAGGAGCCAGGAGCCAGGAACTTCTTCTGGGTCTCCCATGTGGGTGCAGGGGGCTAAGGACTTGGGCCACCTTCTACTGCTTTCCCAGGCCATAGAAGAGAGCTGGAAGTAGAGCACCTGGGACTCAAACCAGTGCCCATATGGGATGCCGGCACTGCAGGTAGTGGCTTTACCACTATGCCACAGCACCGGCCCCAGGATATCATTTCTAATAGCTGTATAATATTCCATATTCCATCCATCAGGAGTTTCATTGTTGCTTTTGTTGGCATTGCCTTTTCATGTTGACTTCTCCTCTGGCTGTGAGGCGAATCCTTGTGCATGTGAGGGATTTGTTGTAGTCCCACTCCCAACCTTGGATTTCTCTACCCGACGTTCAGCCATTCTACGAGTGGACCTGTTTATAAATACCCTTCCAGAAACAGAATGACTGCTGGCACTTTGGCATTGGGAAGGTGACGTCTCACCTCAGGGACAAGTTTGCATACTTACGTACTCTGAAGGGGCTGCCAGTCCTCAATATACTAACACGTCCGCCTTTCAAGCAGCTTCCCCCTCTCTCCTAGGACAGGCCCAATTTCTATTTGGACTTTCTGGCTTGCTCATTATGCAAGTAATGGCTTCAGTGCATTTCAGAGTCCTGAGAGCATACTCTTCTCCAAGTGATAAACTCACATGCCCATGGTTAGGGATCTTCTGAATGGGACTGCCCTCCCCCTTCCTGAAGGGCTCTGGGTGATGGCAGAGCATGGAATCTGTTTGTAGCTCCCACAGTCCACAATGATTTGGAAAAATAGACTCTTGTTGGGTCTGAAGACTAGACCCGCACTCTTGGTCCATCCTGCTTCAGGTATCATCCATAGCAATGTGGATCACCGCACCCTGAGTCTTCCTGTCCGCACTGCCAAATAAGAAGACAAGGAGCTACACTGTGTATGAACTCATCCCAGGTCAAAATTCCGTCATTCTTTGACTCAATACCATACAGTAATTTGTATTCGCATTTAGAGAAGGTGACATAACATAAAAGTTACCGCCAGAAGAATGGGTTGTCTTAAGAATGTTATTAGGCCATTACTGTGCTCTGGTTCCAGGAAAAAACTATTCCCTAATGCTTGAAGTACTCATAGTAGGTAATGAATGAACTTCTCTCTTAAAAATCTCAAATGGCACTGATTGAACACCAGTTTGGAGAAAATGAGAAGCTAGTCATTCAATTTTCTGTGTTCAGTACTTCATGTAAAGAACACTGGTTGCAAAATGGGATTAAAGGTATGTATGCTTGCATGTACATGGATGCATTCATGTGTGTATATGTATGTTCATGTTGAAATGGGAGGAAATTGCCTTTGAAATCAGCCAAATGATCAGAAAGTCCCTGTAGCCAGACAAATCTTTTTCTGAGTGTCTCTAGAACCATGAGTTTGGCCCTAACATCATTTTCTCTGTAGGAAAAACCTGCTCTCGGAGGAAATTCACTCACTCTAAAGGAATATGACCCAAAGTTGTCCTCGTGGATGCTGGGTGTGATTAAGTGTCCCTTACCAGAAAAGGGCGGGGGGAGTGCTATATTGTGCAGGTAAATCTGAGAAGCCCAGGCTTCAGCAAGTTTCTTACCTCCAAGACATTTCAGCGCCTTTAGCATACTAGGTTCATTTTGCTATTTAGAAAAGAACTGTAGCAACATTTGCTAAATTTGTATTTCCTTGGAATCCTTGTCTTGATGGATACCTCACTGAGCAAATACTCCTGGGACAAAAATTGAAGAACAGTATGCTAAAGTTCCGGGGGAACTGTCCCCAGAGATTGTATTTTTAGTAGGAAGTGAAATCTTGAACTAAACATCCGAGAACAAGCCTAGAACATCTCTTGGCCAGAAAATGTCAGGCTGGCTGAAATCCCACTATGCCAGAAGATTGCTTCTCCACCTGTAGGTAAGATTGGTCCTTCTTTTGTCACTTAGAGTGTATATCAACTACCTTTTAATGGGTACCCTACAACCACTGGCTTCCACCAAGCAGAATCCAGTTGTGAAGATTTATTTCTTTATTACGTAGGCAGAGTTACAGAGATGGAGGGAGAGAGAGAGAGAGAGAGAGAGAGAGAGAGAGAGAGAAAGAAAGAGAATGATGTTCCTTCTGCTGGTTCACTTCCCAAATGGCTGCAACATCCAGGTTGGACCAAGCCAAAACCAGGAGATTGGATTTTCATCCGGGTCTCCCACATGGATGACAAGGGCTCAACTACTTGGGACATCTTATGCTGCTTTCCCAGGTACATTAGTGGAGTGCTGGGTTGGAAGTGGAACAGCTGAAACTCCAACCAGTGCTCATATGGGATGCCAGGATTGCAGATGGCTGCTTAACCCACTGAGTCACACACCAGCCCCAGAATCTATTTTTAATGTTTGCTTTGTGAGCAACTTCTACTGAGCACTGCTAAGGGCTTGTTGTTTCCTGAAGGAGGTATTGCCTCTGTCTTTCCTAAAGGTACAAAAAGACAGACATTTTACCAACATCCCAAGAGATAACCCCTACCCAAGGGCCAATGCTTTCGCTTAGAAGCAGCCTCCCTTCAACCATTGCTTCTCTTATAAAGTTGACCATCAACCCTAATCTTGCTGTATTATTCTCAAAAGCAATTAAAAATTACCAAAAAAAACACACACAAAAACAACAATGACAAAATAAACTGAGTGTGAATACCTAAGCACTTCTATAAGCAAATAAAAACAAAGCCATGAAATGATCTTTCATAAAAGCAAAAGCTGTATTTTCATGAACATAGTTTCTCTAAATGCATCCATGGTTCTTAGGAAAGTGAAAAACATATTTTAAGGTCAAAAGGAACAGAGAGATTATATCCTAATGCCCTAAGACTCCAAAACCTTAGTAGTCTTAACATTTTATTTGTAAGAAAATGTTTCTAGTTGCTTGATCTGTTGACTCAAGCTTCATATTTAAAATTTTTGTCTAATTATCAGATTTGAAAGCTAAGTCTCCAGAAGCAAAGACAGAAGCATTTTAAAAATATATATAATCGTCCTCCTCTTCCCCAGACCAACTCTGAAGGAGAACATTAAAAGAGGCCTTTGATGAACAATTGGGGACCCAACCAAGAGGCCCAATTTCAGTTTCAACAAGTCATCAAATCCTGTATGAGTCAATTACATAAACATTGGAATTTCCCAACATCTGATTCCAATAGCAGGAGAGCAGCCCAGGTTCACAATGGAGATTTCTCAATAGGCAATGCCGTTTTCCAGGTAATTAAAACTGTTTGTATAGGAGAGTAGATTTATCTTCTGAAACCATTTTAGCACTAGTGCTCTCCTGAGTGGTATCAGTTGACACACTGCATAATCTAGAACAGACTAATTGCCGCATGATTTCTAATTTTTCTGCAGCCATGTAAATGAGCTGAAGTCTGCACAGGTGGAGCCCATTAGGGTGAATGATTTCCCTCTCATGTTGTTATCTTCATTTGCCGTTGTCTTATCAACTCCAAGTAGGAAATCCGCTGTCATGAAAAGCAAGCGAGGGAACAATGTCTGGCTGAAAAGTCTTGTTTCATTATTTTTTAATTCATACAGTCCTACCTGTTTAATGCAGTTTTCTGATTAGCATGCTAGGCAGCCAGTAATGCAGTTTTATTCAAATAAGGAGGCAGGGCTTTAATTTAAACGAAGAAATCATCTCCATTTCTTATCAGGGAACAAGGATTCATGATTCAATAATACATGAATTTAATAATGCATAATGGAGACTTCACAGGTACTAAATAGCAATACCAGAGTGGGTTAGTATGCTCCGTGGGTTGCCATCTGAAACTCCCAATCTGGCTTATCCACACCCCCTCCCTTCATCTCTTCTATTATTTCCTTTCAGCAAAAGAGTTGTGCCGTTTGCCATATTCCTCTGACGCTGCCAAGAGCCCAGCTCGCAGGCTGCATCTTCACTTTACGACCGTGTTTAATAGCTGTTAAGCTGCTGGACTTTAGCCTTTGCAAGAATTCCCAAATTGGACCCAGGGGAGGTTTGAAAGGATTGGGAGGGAGAGAATGGGTAAGGAAAGGAAGGAACTTCATTCCTGACCAACTAATTGCTTTTTCCACTGAGGTATCTATCCAGTGCCTCATTTCAGTGAGGGGGAAAAAGTCTACAGTGTGTTTGCAATATCCAGGGCCACATAATCTCTTTCTAACTCTATTTGTGTTAACAGCCCATAGATCCCCCAAGCCTGGCACTCCAGTGATAGTTCAACACAGCATTCTTTCTTTTCACGGTGTGCAAGGGCTGCCCGGTGGATGGCATGCCATTCTGTCTGATCTTGAAAGGTAAATGTGCAAAGGATTTCAGGGGACCCAGCTGAATTACCTGAGTGGTTTGCTCAATAGGAAAGTCAAGTGAATCAGACATACATGGCTTTTCATCATCCATTTATTTGTTTTTCATTTTATTCAATTTGGGAAATTAGACAAAGCTGTTCCACTTCGTTTTCTACTTCTTTCATCTGAGCATAATGGGTTAAGCTTTTCCTTTCTTGTTCTTTTAAGAATCTGGAGAATTTTATTTAGGAGAAAATCAAAATGCACATATGGAATCTTGTTAGCTCAAGTACATGAGCACAAAAAGTGCTAAGTTTGTTAGAATGATTACACTTTTAAGGTTTGTGTCTGTGTGTGGGTGTGTATGCTACAAACTGTTTCTCAATAAACATAAATCTATTTGGGTGAAACTAAATGTGGAATGTGGTCACTGATACCATGGATTAATTCCACTTTTCTTGTCTCAGGTAAATAAGTACTGATACCTCCAAACTCTTATAACCTCTTTGCAACCAGGATGGTGTCTAGGACGTTGTACCCCTTATAGACTTAGTCATTAAAGAAAGGTCAAGCAAACACATACAGTGAGGCCTATTGTAGGTCAATCATCGCAGGAAACACTGGGCATTTAAAAGATAAATAAGACAAGTCTACTTTCAGGAAACTCAGAGTTTGTCATAAATGACGAGAGAAAGATTATGTATAAATACTGTACAGTAATGTAGGCAGCAGAGACTTGTGAGTAGAAGGAGTGCAAGAACATGGAACAGGACTACTCAGAGAACTAGGTCCTGAGTTGCTCCTCAAAAAATAACTTGTGAAATTATTATTTCAACAGTCTGTCTCCTAAGGCATTACTGAATTGGTGGCATGGTATTCTAGTTAATGATTTTTACTTTTTAATCAGTTGTGCAACCAGCAGTTAGTCTGGTTTTCAAAGATGTTGCATGGCTCCTTTGGCCAAAATTGGAGAACAAACTGGGCAAAGGACCAATACATGCAATTCTCAGTGTTTTAAAATCCAGTTCATCTTTTCTTAGAGTTTATGGGTTTGCAAATATATGCATGAAGTGAAATTATTCTGTGTTTACTTTTATGTCTTTATATGCTACAGGTATCCTTTAAGGTGAATTGTGATATACATATATACACAAGCATGCGTGTCGTACAACAGAAGTAAAAAAAATAAAATAAAATAAAATAGAAACTGATAGAAAGAAGGAGAGACTGTACCAGGATCAAGGCATGAGATAATTATAACTAAGCTTGAAGCATCCTGAAAGCTGAAGACATTCTGTGTAAATATTTGAGAAAATACAGCTTTAAGTATCATTCTTTTCACTGGTCTTTGGCCTGTTTCTCCTGCCTGGGTAGGGTAGGAAGGAGGGAAGTCACAGGACATAAAACCCACAAATCAACTCTAATCTCTAATGGTATTTCCCATGCAGAATCTTACGGAAGGTCATAGAGTATATTTTTCAACTTTAACAGAATTTAGATCCCCACGTTACCCCCACCTAAGAAGATGTGTCTTGGGAACTTTTCCTAGAAAATCGAAATGGGATGTCAAGTTCATTATCCCGCCCCCTGTTCGAGCACTGATTCAGATTCCTTAGCTACAGAAACTTGCTTCACAGGTGGCTGCTGAAGTTATAGTATTTTTCTTTATATTTAAAGTTAATCCAGTTCAGTATCAATAGCAAATCCTCTTAAAACATGTACATAGGAGGCCAAGCCAGTATTTTGACATTCCTGGCTGGGAACTATGCCATTAACACCTTCAATTAATCTCCATGCAAGGTCATTTGGCGGCCCAGATTCAAGACCATATGTTAAGATGTTATTAGTTTTCCTGCAAAGGGGATGTTTGGCCAGTTACAACTAGAAACAGATGCCCACCAATAGGATCCGAAGGGAACAGTTGCCTTAGTTACAACACCTCATGTCTCACCTGTCACTGGGATGGGTCAGGGAGCTCCCTAACTAATCATCAAACCGGAAATTCCACAATTTTAAACCTATATGAAAGTTATTAGTATCGGTTATAAACAGAGAGAGGAAAGAAAGACCTATAGAGAAAACTGATCAAGTTGTAAATCTTAGGAAATTGCCTAATATATTTCCTGGAACATCAGAAAAAACAGTGGACCTAGGTATTGTGGAGAACTGGATTCTAATATTCATTTTGCAACTATCTTTGTGATCTAGGAAGACTTACATTGCCTCTCTATTCTTGATTTTTTTTTTCACTACTAAAATTGTGAAGGGGGAGGTTACAGGGTGTCAGGATCTGAAGGAAGCGTTATGAAATAAGATAGTTTTGAAAACTAAAAATCTCTCTTTAAATTTAAGGTGTACTCTATTTTTTAACCCACAAACTTTTTTGGAATAGCATACTATTTGGGTGTAATCCCATTGCAACAGTTCAGGCTACTGGCCAAATCCATTGAAATAATCTATTGTGCAGATCAAAATCTTTTGATTCTAAGCCATTTGTCTAGAAGAACCACTATTTGAGTCATTTCCAGTTTAAGTTAAACTTAAGAGTTCTCTGCAATGCCACTAAAATATACAGAATTGAGGGAGACCTCTCCCAAGACAGGGCGCATGCTCCAAGAACTCGCAGAGATTTGTGAAGAGCTGTCCACTGAAACTGAGTGTTCCTGAAGGAGCCTGAGATGCTCACTGAAAGGCCCTAGAGGACTAGTTCTTAAGCTTGAGTGAGCACACATCACCTGCAGGGATTGGTACAGCACTGATTCCTGGACTCCTTCCAGCGGGGTCTGGGCTGGGCCCGAGAATTAGAAAGTCTAGCAAGCTCCCAGGTGAAGCTAATGCTAATCTCAGGAGACTGTGCTTAAGAATGCACTGTCTTCTCTAGTTATTTTGAAATATATCAGAAACGAAGAGACAGAAGCTTCCCAACGCGGAGACATGATAAGTGTTTGAGGAGATGGAAATGCTCGTTTCACTGATTCGATCATTACACATTGTATACATCTATCAAACTGTCAGCCTGTACCCTGTAAATACATACAAATATTAAGTGACAATTAAAAAAAAAAAAGATAGCATGGCCATGTTCTCACCTATTGGGAGAAAATTAACATTTCAAAGGTGTTTTGGATCCCAGAGTTTCCCAGAGCTATCTTGGGATTCTGCTCCATTGCAATTTAACTGTGCTTTTGTCAGCTGCATTTATTCGTGTCCTGTGCAGCAATTTATTTGATAAATCTTGCTCTAAACTCTTTCCAAGTAAGTTTGAAAGCCAAGTCACTCAGTTTGAGATTTCCTCGGATTCCTTCAAAGCTTAGCCACCTAGAAATGCCTGTAACTTGGTGGCCCCAGCGAACCTTGCTCATCTTTCCATCCTGATATCCTGGTACTGTGCAGACCCAATTTTATGCCAAGGACACCCAGAAGACCACGAACTTACTCCAAGTGTAAGGCCATCTCAAACAGAAATGAGGTTTTATAAGTCTAAGTGACCCCAAACCAGCATCAGATCCATTTCAGGAACTTGAACATGAGCAGTGCTCTGTGGAAGGAAATGACTCACGCCCAGGAGGGGAGCTGATATTTTTCAAGATTAAGTGGCCTCCGTCAGCCTTTCCCCTGCCACTTCAAACTTCACTAACCATTTGCTTTTTCTGGGGCTCCATGCATTTCTCCACATTGCCCCCCCCCCCCCCCCCCCAGTCAGGAACAAACCAATCCCTGTGTCAGTCTCCCTTGCTCACAGGAAGTGGAAGAGGGAGTTTTGGCGGGTGGTGATGGCAGTAGATGGCGAGCAGGCAGTGGCCTGGGAGGCTGCAGTCGTCCTCCAGGACGTAGTCTAGGTGGCCACAGTCCTCAGAGCCTTTCTCTGGGGAAACCACTAACCTGACTTTGGGACCTTGATGAATAATAGGCCATGTTGCTACTGTTGATACCATTGCTCTTCAGTTTCTGGGGGCACACATGTCGTTAGCACCATGTATCCTTTTCCTAGCACTTATTTCCTCATGCACATTTTTAAATTCTCTTCATAACACTCAGTGTAGACTCTTTTGGTTGCCCCCAGAAGAAACTGAGGCCCAGAGTTGTAAATTGTGCTGTCTGGGGCCTCTGGTTTGGTACCAGAGGAGTTAAGACACTGCTTAGGAATCCTGCGTCCCATATCAAAGTGCCTAGCTCCGGGTCTCATCTTCGCTTCTGATCCAGTTTTGTGCCAGTGAGCACCCTAGGAGGCAGTGCTAATGACTCAACTAGTTGGGTTCCTGCCACCCTCCTGGGAGACCTGGATGGCATTCCTAGCTCCTGGCTTTGGTGGAGCCCAGTCCTGGCTATTGCAGACATTTGGTGAGTCAACCAACAGATGCAAGGTCTTTCTATGTTTCCCTATGTCTCCTTATTTCAAATAAATAAAAATAAAATAAGCAAAAAGTGTTACTTGGAGCCTCTCAGTTATAGTGCTTATAGTTGAGATTTGTACCCCAGTATGTCTTAGTTCAAAGATCAGTTGCCCTAAGCATTATCAGTTAGCGAATGGTCTGCTAATAGAGATAGTCCCTTGTCCCTGGAGGGGTACAAAGATTTACACACTTCACATTTTGAAACTACTCCCACACCCAGGTTCCTTTTTGCTCCAGCCTAATTTCTTTCTTCAGGCCGAGGGTCCGGGTCATGGCAACCTTTCCAAGCAAGGCCGGGTGGACTCAGCCTCACAGACTGCTGCCAAGCAGAGATATCGCTCTTCCTAGTCCTCGGCACTCAGATGCAGGAATCAATTAGCTTTTAGGACAGGAAGAATAGATCACTGAGAATGCTGAAGCAGGAATCTCTTCTGTAGCCGCCATAAGAAACGAGTCCAGAGAGTGAAGTCTCTGCCACTCGGCTCAGGAGCTCTGTGCTTTGCTGAGCACAGCACACCCTGCCTGACAGAAGCTGCGATGTTTATGGACAGGCCTAGCCCATACAGGACACTGCACGTTGTTCAGAAGGCTTCAAAAGCTTGAGCCAGAGAGCTCACAGCTACCCCACCTGATTCTGGGGGTAATTCCTTAATGGCATTCAAAATGCAAAAAAAAGATCCCTTGTGAGCTGTTTCTAGACACTCTCAAAATGCCTCCTACACTGCTTGGGGTGCAAAGGAGAAACTGACATAGAACAATTGATGTTGTTCCATCAAAGAACCAAAAAGAGAGTCCTGGGAGTTCATTTTAAATTAGTTGCGAGTCAGGTTAGATCCATGAGGTAGATGGTGCAAGCATTTTATAAATGTATCATTGAATGTGCCAAAATTTCAGTATAAACCTGGCAGTAGGCATGGGAGTCAGAAATATCCGTGCCCACCCAGATGCCACGTTGATGTATTGACACATTCTACCAGATGCCCTGGAGACAGATGGCACATTCCAGGCAACAGAGAAATCAAAGACCATTTATGCAGATTTTGCTGTAAAATGTGGGATGCAGTGTGTGTTTCCATCTTGCTGTAAATCCTCACAAGATGCTACTTCATTCTAAATTGTGGCCACAATTCCCAGGCTAGACATAAGAATTTTTTAAATGATTTCCAAGTAGAGAGCTTATTGGGTAGCATGGCTGGGCCAGGCAGCACTTTAAACAATTAAAAATGAGCACAGATAGTAGTGAAAAAGAATCAGAGAGCTTTCCACATGCAAGAAGGGAAACATCTCAAAGATACAGTATTCAATGGAAAACATATTGCATATACATGTAGGGATACTGTTCACATTTTCTGGAGGGCAAACAAGAAGTTATTGCAACAATTACCATGGGGGATGGGGCCTCCAGAAAGGATAGGGCAGAAAAAGGAGACTTCCGTTTTTCACGTCACACGTTTCTGTACACTCTGAATCTTTTACTCCATGGTAGCCTTACTTTCAACTTTTCAAAATAAAACTGCTCTTCTCTACCTTCAAGAATTCCTAATACAAACAAAACTATATTTTTAAAAGTAGGAAGGTTGGGCCGGCCTTGTGGCACAGCGGGTTAAAGCCATGGCCTACAGTGCTGGTATCCCATATGGATGACTGGTCGATTCCCTATTACTCCACTTCCAATCTAGCTCCCTGATAACACGCCTGGGAAAGCAGTAGAAGATGGCCCAAGTCCTTGGGCCTCTGTACACATGTGGGAGACCTGACAGAAAATCCTGTCTCCTGGCTTTGGCCTGGCCCATCCCTGACTATTGAGGCCTTTTGGGGAGTGAACCAGTAGATGGAAGATCTCTCTCTCTCTCTCTCTCCTCTGTCTCTGTAATCTGCCTTTTCAAATAAATAAATCCTATTTTCTAAAAAAGTAGGAAGGACGTGGTCTTAATATAAAGGGCTATCCATCTTTTAATTGGCTAAAATCAAAACAACAAAGAGCAGTCCCCATATATTGTAATGCATATAGTGAAGTGTGTAAAGACCCATGTGTTAAAGATGATTCTCAGTGCTCTTCGAAAAAATTAACATAATCAAAGGACAGGCCTGTCACCCAAAATGTTATCCCAATGATGATTTACATATTCAAAACTGCCTACTTCAAGATGGCAATGGTTTTGCAGCCTGGCTGGGTATTCAAATAGGTGACATATGTAGACAGAAAGCAATGTTGGGATGTGATTTCCATGTGCTGACCTGAGTCACCTTCCTCCGTTGGAAGAGGTTGCACCTCACCTCCTGAGAAGGACAGCTACCCTCCCTGGGTGTTTGATGAAGACTACCTTTCTTAGCACATAATTGCTGGGGTGGGATGGCATGTGAGTCTGCACAAGTTTGCATGCACATGCATGCCTGCTAATTTCAGGAGAATCCTGCCAGGAAAAGGAGCATCAAAGGGTGACAAGGGATATGGAGATGCAGAATCAGAGATAAAAGGGAGCAGATTTTACTAGCAATCACGACAAATATCTAACTTGCATAAGTGAAGCCAATTACTGTATTATTGCCTCGTTTTGCACTGTGCACAGTAGGGATGTCACTGGGTAATGGTTTGCATGTAGAGTTAATCACTTTGATGCATTTCTGACTGATCCCAGCAAATTATGTTTTGGTTCCACTATATTAAACACAAGAGCCGGGGATTATCATTAATAAATCTAAGGCACAGCATGCATAAATCTTGAATAAATCAAATATCAATTACATAGGCAGTATCTGCTGACATCTGCTTTCATCAAATAATATATTTGAAATAGGTGTTATTCCAATTTGTTGAAGTCAAAGGGATCTTCATGTGGGGAGCCCAGACCCTGGACCCCAAAGAGGAATGCCGCTGAGCCTTGCAGGAGAGCCCTTTGGTGGCCTCCGTTTGAATCCACCAAGACCACGTTTAGACGGTTGCCAGCAGTCAGGAAAGAAGGCTGTCTTGCTGTGCTATGGGCTTCCTGCTGAATGCCATTTTCATCTGTGTATTTTTACAGTGGATCATGAGAAAAAAGAAAGCCATCTTAAGAACCTGGCTGTTAGGTATAGAAACAGGAAAGTGGGGGCTAGAAGGTGACTAGCACAATCCAAGAAGGCGAAATCCATTCGGATGTGAGGGCAATTTGCGACTGGAAGACTTTTGAAAATGAGAGGCCAGAGCACAGCATCTAGAACTTGTTCAAAGAGAGACGGAAGCAGGGGTGAGGGGAAGATGAGCTGGCATTTGCTCAGTCCTAAGCATTGGGCGAAACTCTAGATCAGAAATGTTGTCTTCTCTCTTAATCCCCACAACCTCCTATATGAGAGGTATTATTAACTCTCATCATCTGAGGACACTGAGGCTTATGAAGTTGAAGGACACGTCTAAGGCCACTCAACGCTCCAGTGGTGCAACAGGATTTAAGTCTGGGTCTATTTTATTAGAATACATGACAGTCATGCTGCTGGTGGTGGTGGTGATGGTAGTGGGGTTGGGGGGGGGGGGGGTAAAAAAGAGAAAAATGTATGCATGTGGGACAGGGGATGGGGCAGGAGGTATTGAGAATGTATGTTCATTTTTTGAAGGCATGATAATGTCCATAAGTCATACATCAAGGAAGAAGGGGGAGAGGGGTCTGTGCTACATCCCACTGCTTCCCTATGGGCTTCCATCAATAGCTTAGAATGCCTTCTCACTGAGGTGGTTTCTCGGAACTCCTTTGGGGGCCTCTTCAAGGAACTTCCTAGACTTAAACTCATTCTCAGGGCAGGTGGAGCTTAATTAGGAAATGTCCTTTAGGGCAGTGGCTCATCTTGACAGGAAGAGAATGATTGCTTCATGCATGTCCCCTGGGCAATGCAGAAGCGGAGACCAGGAATGAAATAGGCCGAAGTCACATACCTGAAGGAGTCCTGAGGCCTCTGCTCAGGGTGGGGATGGTGCCTCAGAGGGGCGGGTGGAGTATTCCACACACTGCTTGCCCCAACCTGAATAGGCGAGCCCGACAAAGAACCTAGGGTTCTTTTTACCGTCTCGTTTTATTGTGCTTGGCACCAAAGGAAAGTAGAAACCCAAAAAGCAGACTCCCAAATCTGGGCCATCTGGGAACCTTCCTTATAGGTGTGCATTTTCAAAGCAGAGGTGGGTGGGAGTCAAGGCCACCTCCTCTTAGACCAAGGATTCTGCTCTGAGTTGACTCAAAGAAAGCACTTTGAGGAAGCTGAGTAGCGGCATCTCTCAGATTTCATTAGGCCGCAACTCCCCTGCATACCGGGCTACACCACATCAGACCTACCAGGGCCCCTGACCACGCATTTCCCCCTTTCTGCACTCTGCCTCTGGTATCACAACTTGTCCTGGGATATTGAGAACACTTGATTGTCGACAGATAAGTAAAACCGTACGTGACATCACCATAGAGATGAGTGTATGTTGTCAGAGTAGTAAACTCGTTTGTATCCATATGATATATTGTGTATGGGTACTGTTCTGAATAGTTTAAAATATTTTCAGTGTTCCAAATTTATCTTTTGGATTATTTTTCTAAGTATACACTTAATCTTCATAACAGAGGGCCACAGGACATCCTCATGAAATGCACCTGATTCAGACTGGATAAATGGCATCATCTTTTTGGTGAAAGAGGCTTTCAGGCCACAAAATTAGTTTCTAACAATCACAAAAATTGGGCCCAAAGATTATCACATGTCAACAAATAATGAATAAGCTCAGTGGGGCCAGCGCTGTGGCGTAGCAGGTTAAGCCACCGTCTGTAGTGCCAGCATCCCATATGGGCACTGGTTCAAGTCTCAGCTGCTCCAATTCCAATCCAGCTCCCTGTTAATGCACCTGGAAAAGCAGTGGAAGATGGCCCAAGTTCCTCAGCTGCTGCTTCCACGTGGGAGACCTGGAGGAGGCTCCTGACCCAGCTCCGGTCGTTGCAGCCATCCTGGTCGTTGGGCCTATCTGAAGCCAGGAGCTTCCTCCAGGTCTTCCCACGCAGTGCAGGGGCACAAGGACCTGGGCCATCTTCCACTGCTTTCTCAGGCCATAACAGAGAGCTTTATTCGAAGAGGAGCAGCTGGGACTAGAACCAGCACCCATATGGGATGCCGACACTGCAGGCGACAGCTTTACCCGCTACACCATAGCACCAGCCCTGAAAGATTTCTCTCTCTGTCTCTGTCTCTGTCTCTCTCTCTCTGTAACTCTGCCTTTCAAATAGAAAAATATTTTTTAAAAACTAATAACCTCAAGCCTACCTCCATTTTGCTTCACTCCCTGGACAGAAATACACAAAACACATACACACACACACACAGGAGCACTTAAACTAATGGGTAATTGAGAGAGCCAGAAACCTTGACCTCAATTGTGCCCACTTTCCATGCAGTTTTGTTCTGTTTAGTTGGAAGTAGCACATGTGCTGAGCCATTAGGAAACCAAAAGAGAAGTATGAGAAACAGTCAATGAATTTCCAGCTCAATTCAAGATAAGCTGGATTAGCCTGGAAAAGAGTGAAGGATTTTGAAAGTATCTCCTTCTGCATTGGTTCCATGTTCCTGCTGGTGCTTCACTGAGCTCAGAAGAAAAGAAACTGCATTAATTGACTTCGTGTCTTGAAACTCTGCTTTGCACATTCACTGCTGAGGAAAATAAGGTGGGTCCTGTATTCTGAGATAGCCGGTACTGAAGGAAAAGAACTAGGGGCATTAGAAAGACAAGGAAAGGAAAGACAGAAATAACCATTCACGTTAAAACTATGTGTCATCTTTAAGGAGGAGAAAAAAACAGAAAAAGGGATTAAAAAACACACAGGTGTGCTTTGTGTTTGTGTGTATGCATGTGTGTGCGCATAAGACCAGTATGAGAAAGGAAGTTGGAAGATACCACATAGTTGTGGTTGTCGATTTTAGCCACAGCCAAAGGTAATCCAATCAGAAAGTCTATCTTTGGAGAAAAATAACTTCTAAGGTCTCTGTATAAATATTGCCCCATGAGGCATTATTTGGCATTTGGAACTGGCTCTCTTGAGAAGCTGATCCTTAGAAATTAGAGCTGGAGTGAAATGATTCTGAACATAGATTCTCCTGGCATTAAAGATGAGTCACCCCAATGGTATCATGGGTAGGGCATGGCCAGTTGCACTGAGTATAAAAGATGCAAATTTAAATGACAGTTTATATGGTTTTTTTTTAAAGAACTCACTTTATGTAAAAAGGATACACTGGCATAAAAATGTACTGGAAGTCTGAAAAGAGAACTGATAAATAAGATTAATTAACTCATACATCCATCCAGTCAACAAATATTGTAAGAAAAGTATTCTGATTGTTAGCAAACAATCCCAGGCTAGGGTCTGGGGATGCAGGAGATACAAGTTAGAAATATATCAACCAGGCCGGCGCTGCGGCTCACTAGGCTAATCCCCCTGGTTCTAGACCCAGTTGGGGTGCCAGGGTCTGTCCCAGTTGCTCCTCTTCCAGTCCAGCTCTCTGCTGTGGCCCCGGGAAGGCAGTGGAGGATGGCCCAAGTTCTTGGGCCCTGCACCCGCATGGGAGACCAGGAGAAGCACTTGGCTCCTGGCTTCGGATTGGCGCAGCGCGCCGGCTGCAGCAGCCATTTGGGGGGTGAACCAACGGAAGGAAAACCTTTCTCTCTGTCTCTCTCTCTCACTGTCTAACTCTGCCTGTCAAAAAAAAAAAAAAAAAAAAAAGAAAAGAAAGAAAGAAATATATCAACCAAATACATGTGTCAAGGTTAAGTAACCAGGTGACACAAATCCTGTCTATTCCGGTACTTAGAGGACAGGCAGAGCAAGACCAACGTAGAAGGCAACGATTTAGGGCCTGATTCTCAGCTTTCTGGTTCTGCAGTCAACAACTGTATATACTTTATGAACAGACCTCTTAGCCGCAGTTCTTAGTAATCTTAAACAGCAGGATTGGGCTACATGGTCCCAGAATGTCACTGATTTGAAGATCTTTTCTTAAGAAGGCAATTGATTCTCCCAAGACCAACGGAAATCAGTTAGTTTGAAAAAGGGGGATGAAGCCGCAGTCAGTAATCAAGGGGGCAAAGTTGGGCACGTTTTTGGTTGTTTACATCTGTGTCTTGTTACAGGAGTCTCCATGTCACCGTATGTTGTTATGTCTCCACGCAACGCTGAATGTTTGTCTGCTTTGGAAAGGTCAGAGGATGGCTGTGCCGAAAACTCCTTTGATCCTCTATCACCATATCCAATCAGCCTGCCTGGTCTGTGAGGATCTGGGAGTGGAGACAGGACAAACTCTGTGGACGTGTGGATGTGCATAGCATTTGCCAAAGATTCCTGCTTGTACATGAACATTTTGCAATAATTTTCCTAGCTATTTTTATTTTTGAGTATTAGTGGTGCATTGCTAGATATCCCCATAGCAAGAGTCTCATTGTTCCACCACAAAATCAGCACAAAAATGCACAAATACACAGAATTCACATTGAAAATATTTGTTTCCTCAGTGCCCCCTTCCTGGGCACCACAGATTTCATTTCATCATGTTCCTACCATCAGAGCAAATTTTCAACACAACGGAATCATTTAGGAAAAATTGTATGAGTACTTGCAAACGTGAATTCCAAGAACTCTGGAGATGTGTACATGATACAAGATTTAAAAAATTCACCTTCCCCTCATTCCCTTTACCTGGGTCATATTTGAGCTCCATAGCATTTTTGCCTTTTTGAGCAGGAAGCAAATTATATTACTGGTTTCCTAAGAAATATTCATGGCGAAAATCCTATCCATCTCCCAATATATTTAGAAATCAATACAAAGTTTCCTTGGTCTCAGCTCCTTTATGAAGAGTATGTATCTCACCAACGCCTCCATCCTGTTTCTCCCTGTCCTTACTGGAACCCATGGATAGTTTACAACAGGGCTAGTTAAGAATGTTGGCCTCACTTATTCATTCCCTTATATCCTTTGGGAAGAAAACATATTGGAAAAACAGAGTTCTGAGTTTGTAATCTTTGGATATTTTCAAGTATGGTGAAGATTCTTTAAGGCCATGTGGGAGTGGGATGATATTCTAGCCATCCACATTTAAATAAGAGTGCTGCTAATTTGGCATGGACCTTGTAGCATCATTTCATGTTGTGAAGATGTCATTCGTTAAGAGGCAGAATCCGGATAAATGGAGAGTTGGCTTAGCTAATTCAAAGAATAAGTGGTATCCATACATCCATGGTATCATGTGCTCTCCAAACAATATTTACTGAAGTTTGCTTTTAACAATGGCACATGAACTTGGTCCTCCTGTCAAGAAGACATTCTTGGGGCTGGTCCTAGAGACTAGTTTGACCGAAGTGTCACTCTGTCCCTTCATTTCCTACCTCTACAAAATACAGTCACCATTCAGTTGACATCCTTGAGTCTGATGATTAATGATGAGTGTAGAAAACTGGTGTTTTCACTTATTCATTCCAGGCAGGGGTTCCCAAGTCTGAACCAAAGGCCAGCTACACCCAAACCACACATCAGGACACCTGTGTTAAAAAAATTCAGACTTCTGGGCTTCACTCTAGATCTTCCAAATCAGCTGGTCTGAAAGACCAAAAATCTGAATTTTTGAAGAACCACTAAAGTTTGAGAAATCTTTCTGGCAAGCTAGTGAGTCAGCAAGAGTTCTTAAGTAAGCAGGACCAGGAGAATTTGTCCAAAGGCATAGCCTTGTGCCTTCTTAAATCCTGGATCTTTGCTATTCTCAGTGTGATTCCTGGATGAGTTGTATCAACATCAACTGGAACCTATTAGAAATTTGGAATCTCAAGCCCTATATGAGAAAAATTGACTCAGAATCTGTGTTTTAGCGAGATCTCCAGGAAATACCTTGCGCATTCAATTTAAATTTTGAACTGCACCATTCTAAGTGACTCTCAGATCCTATCGTGTTTGCTTTTTATCTGGACATCTCATCCTCCTCTTTCCTAGGTCCTCTAAACTCAACAAAATGAGATCCAGCAATAAAATATGGATACAGTAAGTAAAACCTAAAGATTGGTTCCTTTATGACAAAGAGATTAGTGTGTAATACTTTGTAAATAAATGAAAGAAAGGAAGCCAAAGTTAGCTTCCAGTGCTGTACTTTTCCTCCTACTAGAATCAGAGGGGAGATGCTCCAAGAAGTTAACAGAGTAAATTTAGAGTTCTAGTTACACTGCAGCTCAGTGTAAGAAGGGGTTCAACAATGAAGCCATTTTAACAATGAATAGGTTGCTCTGAAAGATGAGTACCCCATCCCTGGAAGAGTTCCATCCAAGATGAGAAAATTACTGTTAATGAATGCTTTGTGGAGAAGACACAAGCATGGGATTGGTGGTTGATCTGGATGACTTATACATTTGAGATTATTTTATTCCATCCTAATAATCTTAGGTTCCAAATTTCAAGGATATATACACTCATAGATACTAATATGTTGTACATATATATATATAATATTTTGAAATTAATATTGTTCATATCAAAAGACTTGTTCATCAAGAAATCAATCTTTTGTCAGACCAAGAATTAAAAAATGAAGTATCTCTATAACTATGTCTCATGCTCAATAAATAAATAAATAGTCTAAAACATTCTTTAGTAGAATTCATTTCAGGTCCCTGTCCCAGCCCATTCATTAGTTCATTTAAAAAAATCACTTGCTGACTCACTACTATGTGCTATAGTGCTTGAGAAAACAGACAAAGGTGTGAGTTTGTCCACCAGCAATCTCAACACTCAGAAACTGCATGACTGTGTTGTTTAACTTTAAATGGCCATTTTGATGATTCAGAGTTTCAGTTTTGTTCTTTGTAAAAATGAATGGAGAGGCTGGCATTGTGGCATAATGGATTAAGCCACCACCTGGGATGCTGGCATCCCATAGGGCACCAATTTGAGTCCCAGATGTTCCACTTCTGATCCAGCTCTCTACTAATGGCAAGAGAAAGCAGCAGAAGATGACCCAAATACTTGGACCCCTGCCACCCATGTGGGAGACCTGGATGAAGCTCCTGGATCCTGGCTTCAGATTGGCCCAGCCCTGGCCATTGCATTCATTTGGGGAGTGAATGAGCAGACGGGAGAGATCTCTTTCTCTCTCTTTCTCTCTCCTCTTCTCTCTTTATGCCTTTCCAATAGATAAAATATATATTGTTTTAAAAAGTGTGTTGAATAATAGATGCTGTTTCCCAAGATTTCTGTGAAGATTATGGAGTGGGTATTTGTGCAGCACTTGTATCAATGGTTGGCACATAGCACACACTAGATGAGTATTAATCTTAATCAGCATCATCATTTAACAACACTATTGTTCTTCTAAGCCTACAGAACAAAAATAAATTGAACAAGGCTTGTCTCCTCCAAAGGAACACAGTCTGGCTGGCAAACTGCAAGAGGAAGAGAGAATTATTCTCATGGGGAAAGGAGCCACCAGCACCAACTGAGAGAGTTTGGAGAGGGCTCCTGGAGAAGTAGAATGTTGAACTGAGTTTAACAACAGAGAAAGAGAAAGAGAAAGAGAAAGAGAAAGAGAAAGAGAGAGAGAGAGAGAGAGAGAGAGAGAGAAGAAGAAGAAGAAGAAGAAGAAGAAGAAGAAGAAGAAGAAGAAGAAGAGAAGAGAAATAGAAAAATATTCAACCCGAAAGAAGAGCACTTTGATTTGGCAATACCGAGGTGACCTTAAGTCTACTTCATTCCCTTCTCTGAAGTTGAAGCCTACATCTCCTGTGACACCCTCAGCTATCAGCTGCAGATAATTGGAGTCTTTAGCCAACTCAACAGTCCTTTTTTTTTCAAATATATATATTGAAATCAAATATATATATATATATATATTTGTTACTGGAGAAGCAAAAGGGTCCTTGTCTTTGTGCAAGGAAGAATTCAGGCGTCAGAGAGCAGTGGAAAGCAAAATAGCAAAGTTCATTAGGGTAATGACATCTGTAAGAACAGATGGGCACCTCTCCAGACAGAATCTGAGAGAGACTGCGTAGTTCACATTTAGGCTGGAGCTTTTAAGGGGATGGGTCTTGCCTTCCCACCTTTTCCCTCCCCCTCTCCTTCTTCTCCTGAACAAAGGACTTGTTGGGTGTAAATATGAAAAATTCCTTTCTGAGTTTTCCCCCTGAAGTTATCAGACAGGGGAAGCCTGGCTGGTGTCATCCCGCGTTAGAGGAAGGATGATTATCAGGCCAGGTAGAAGGGGCAGGACCCCCAGGAAGGTCATCAGGATCCGAGGACCTTGAAGTACAAGATGCTGGGCTTCTGAAGCTTCCACAGTGGGTGCTGGTCTTCAGGCTTTTCTCAGACACACATAGGCTCAATTTCTGACTTCCTACCTAACATATTGAAATCAAATATATATTTGAATATATATATGTATATACATATTTGAAAGGTAGGGTTACAGACAGGCAGAGAGAAACAGGTATTCCATTTACTGGTTCACTCCCCAGGCGGCTACAATGGCAGGAGCTGTGCCAATTCAAAGCCACGAGCCAGGACGTTCTTATGGGTCTCTCACATGGGTACAGGGGCCCAAGGACTTGGGCCATTTTCTGCTGCTTTCCGAGGCCATAGCAGAGAACTGGATCAGAAGTGGAGCAGCCAAAACTCGAACCAGCGCCCATATGGGATGCCAGCACTGCAGGCGGTGGCTTTACCCACTATGCCACAGCGCCTGGCCCCTCAACATCATTTAGAGCTGTCCTGAGGACATCCTGGGGCAACATAGCAGGCAGAGAGCAGAACTACTTTCCCAGCCTAAGGGAAAAGGGCAGTGGGGAGTGTTTTTCCAAGGTTGAAGTGAGCCAGTTTCTTTAGAGGGCGGGTTAGTTTCATCCAGGAAAGAAAATGAAAACAACAACAACAACAAAAGGGACACTTTTTCTTGTTTCTGCCCACTTGACTGCACCACCTATAAGTAAAGTGACTAATCCTGGTCCTCTGGCCAGATACTCAAATGTCTCAGAGATGAGGCCAAATGGTCACTTTTCCTTGGTCACTTCTGCTCATTATGATGCTACCAGCTTACCTGCAGCATGCCCCTAATTCATGACTTCTTTGTATCTACCAACTTTGTCTTTGGGAAGCAAAAGGAGCCTCATTTACTTGAGGCTCTGTTTGCAAAGCACTGGCTTTTATATCCTATTTTTTGCCTCCAGCCTGACTCATTTAGGTGAGAGTGAAAAGTGAGAGCTTTGGACCAGAGGGAGAGGAAGCAAGAGGGTAAGAGACAAGAGCAAGAACCCCGTCAACTGTCAGGGTGGTGCTACCAAAACCCACACTGCAGCCAACAGGCCCCACACTCCCCTTCCTCTTCATCCTCACTCTTGCAGCTCTTGGGTCTCTGGTGTCCTAAATAAAGAAGGGTGGGATGTTGGGAATCAGGAGGTTATCACCGTTTCAGGCCAGGTCCACATCAAGTTCACTGGCTTCTTGATGGCAGTGCCTTGCTTTGCATTTTGGATTCAGTTTAACACAAACTAAGCAAGCCCTGAGCTGGGAAATGGAGAAGTGCTTGGCTGACTGAGGTCAGGCAAGGGACAGACATGGAAGAGGGGGTGTAATTTTAATAAAAATGGACAATATTACAGCTGTGGTTTGGTCCCCTACTCTACCTGAACTGTGATCTCATTCTAGTCCAGAGGTGCATATAGGCTGTTGGAATCCAAGTTCCTGGAGCATTTTTGAAAACTGACTCAAATGGATAGTGAGCATCCCAGAGTAGAATTCCCTTTGGCATGTTTCTTTGGCAAAACTGTTAAGGGGAAAGATCTAAAAGAAAGGAAGAAAAGAAAAGAAAAATCTAGACACTGAAACATTGTGAGAGCCATTTCTATAGCAAACCAAATTCATTTGCTTCCTACTGTTCAGAATCACTGTCACATATTATTATTTGTTAAACATTTTCTGGATTCACTTCTCCCTTCTCCCTTAGGAATTGGTTTGTGTTTATTCTCTCTTTGTGCTGTAGACAAGTGAGCACTCATTTCATCCAAGACACAATTTAGGTGGAGACTCTGTACTACTCTTGCTCTCAGGAAGTTCCAAACTAAAGCATAAAAAGAATGACAAGCTTGGGCAAAAAGCCCATCCACTGCTATTGGAATACCATGTCTGGGCATATGAAATACCTGATTTTCAGCCCAACGAAACACCATCTGAGAGACATACACTAGCACAATCTGGCTATGTTTTATGCTTCCTTTCCGTCAGTCGGAGATAAATTGTGTGTGTCAAGTTTGGCAAGCCTGGGTGAGCTAAATGGAGCTGTTAGCTGTCTTTTCAACATATTTATCTGTTTCATTGCCTACTCTAGGATGTCTTTGTGATCATTATATAGGGATCATAGATAATAGACCGTTTGAAATCTTACTTCAATTAAAACTTAATCCTCAGATGTCAATAACAGTGTCTTATACAGAAGGTTACAATGAAAGCAGTGCCTTTTCTGCATATCATTAAGACAACAAAAAAGCAAGAATAGGAAATGGCCTGAACATTTTACAGAACAAGAGGTATGACACTGTGTCATGAACCTTTGTCACTGTGATAAAAATATGCTTCTATTTCAGTATTCTTGCAATTTAAAAAATTATAATAGATTTATAAGCAAAAAATAAAACATTTATTATCTTCCTGCTTGGATTCATTCACTATTATTAATTTTCATTTCATAGGAGAGAATTGGCTGCACAAAAATGTTTTAGCAAATACATCCACAATCAATGAGCCAGAGCAGATTTTCCTGGTTGCAAAGTACCCAAAGGAACATGGAGAATCTGCCAAAATTGGCAGAATTGGCGCTCATAGGAAGTCTAAGTGATTCCACTGAATTCCTTTGCACTAAGGAGGAATGAAGTTTAGTTGCCACCCCGATCATTTTGCTGTTTCTCAAACACTGTCTTGAACCACTACAAAGCATGTTGAACCACCCACTGAATTACTTGCCTCACCCATCATAAATGTTAACCATTTTGTGCCTGGGGTTATTTACACTGACCTACATAAGACATGGACTTGAATAATAGGTTCCAGGGTTCTCACAATTCAGCTCTAACCTGCTGCTGCGTATTAGGAATGGCCTTGCTAGCAAAGTGAGTTTGAGATTTCTTTTCTTTTTTACTTTTCATTCCCCAGGTAGTCTTGTAGGCTACCTTTTAGCTCAACCATGAACCACTAACTTTGAAGCAACCAAAGCATAACATGGGGAAAAAAGAAAGAAAACTCTGGGAAAATCTTCCATTTACTGAAAAAAAGTTAGGGAAAGGTACTTTTTATTGAGAGTATCTAATAGTGCCACAGAAAGTCTGGCTTTTCCAACCAGTGGGTTAAGCAGGAAATGGAAGGGTAGCCAGCAGCAGAATTGGATCTGAGAGCAAATCTTGTTGGGTGCTCATCACTTGCTTATGCTGCTAAAGCTTTGAAATCACCCTTGTTCAGGGTTTGTAAGGAAGGGGTATGAAGAATAGAAGCATTGAATGTACACCATTATGTTAAGTGGAATCACTTTTTTCCCTTCCTGTGGAGGCTATAGCAGCATGGAGTGCAAAAGCCTCAGTCAGCCTGTCTCTGTGCAGATAGAAATAACTGCCTTTATCCCATAGCTTCAGAGAACAGCAGGAAAATCACCGGGGGCATTGGTAAAATCATTCGAAGCGCAGAAGGGGTTTGCGTAAAAGGGTTTGTGGGGTTTGTAAGTTCAGGTGTCTGACTACCTGTGTTCAAATTCCAGCTCTATCACTTTCCAGCTACAAGACTCACTTGCTGTGTCTTAGAATGGATGTAATCATTGTGTCTACCTCGTAGTATTATTGTAAGATTAAATGGGATAATAAATTTAAAGTGCTACATTAGTAACCATTCATTTAAACTATCATCATTATTATAAAGAAAAAGTACGGGGCTCTCTGTTGAGAGAGTAGCAGTGGTTTCTAACTCTGTTCATCCTCACTGCACATGTTCCAGCATGTACCTTGAATCATCCAGAGCCCATTCTTCCGATCTTGCTTGAATCTTAAGGATTGCAATTTCACTTTATGAGCACAGGATATACTTAGATAATGCTTCTTCACTCAGTGACTAATTAAATCCTTCTCCCAGTAAGATTTCAAGGTCTCCTCAGTAAAGGTCATGAGTTTTGCCTCTGCTGGTCCACTCCTCCCTGCAGAGCACATACCTGGACTTAAAGCACTTTTTCATATTACAGTACATTTTCATGTCTGTGTCCCACTGAATTGCCATCTCATTAAGAGTAAAGACTGTCTTATGGACTAGCTTTAACTCTGGTGACTAACCTGATGTCCGTAGCATTGTAGGTGTTAGCTTATGTTTGGTGAGTGAGAATGTAACTAAATGAAGAGTAAGTGCTATCATTGCATAAGATATATTCCCTAGGATCTCCTTGTAGGAGTCCCATGTGCATCCTGAGGCCTTGGACGGTAGTCTGAGAGTCCACGGGGAATCAACCAGAGGGTACTGTAGCTGTGGATTCTGTCTGTAGTTGTAGATTCTGTGCTATAGCTGTAGATTCTGTCTCTGTCTCCTTATATTCCCAAATTCTTTCTCTTCCTTCCTCTCTCTCTTCCCATGTATGTGTGGGGTGTGTGTGTGATCACATTTTCAGAGATCTTGTGTAGACACTACAGGTGACACAGTAGGAGAAGACACAGGCTCCACGCCTGTCTCATCCTACCTCTCACAAATGCCTAAGGCCCCTTCCCTGTAAAAGGACTGCCAGCTAGAGAGGTCATCAGATTCTGCTGTTTGCCTGGGCTGGGCGACTGTGAGACGTCACTGGACAAGGCCATTCTCACAATAAGAGGTACAGTCTAGACCAGGATAGGTGGAGAACAGGTTATCAGGTGGCGTTTTTGTTTGTTTGTTTTTATTTTTGTTGTGTAACTTATAAGCTTTCTTCCTGGGTAGCCACACTTTCCTTCCTAAGTAAATGGAACAATTTCAGCCTTTGTCACAGCCATATTGTGAAACGTGCTCATCCACATCTCAAACCCAGTCTGCTCTGTTCTCTTCCCCCCAGAAGGATAGTACAAAGATATATTATGAATGAAGACACTGTCTAAATTCAAGTATATTTCTCTGCTTTCAAAGAGAGTGGTACAGTGGCACATCAGTAAGAATCAGCAATACATTTATGTCTTCTCCGTGCCTACCGTGCCTACCGTTGGCTGGTAGGGCTCAAGTGATGCAAAGAATGTTTATAAAAAGCTGTCCCAGATCACCTTCAGTTATTAACCCTTCTGCTGCCTATCCCAGGACCAATAAGGCCTCCTCTTGACCCAAGGCCTGATGACATTTGTGGGTCTTCCTTCCTTACTACGTCTTTCAAATCAATGCCTTGGGAACGCTTCCTCTTTCCTTCCCTGACCTCATTAATAATGAAAATATTTTAAAGGTGCATATACTGGGCATACTTTTTTTTTTTTTTTTACAAATCTGTCTAGTGGGAAGATCAGATCTCATATTCATTTGAGAATATCAAATTCTTGTGTTTGACAGTGTCTTCAAATGACTACTTAATGTCTTTTGTACACATAGTGTAAGCTGAGACATAAAGACAAGATTGAAAAAATACACAAAATCAAACTGGGTTCTTAATACTGGTCCGCACTGCCTTTAAGGTAGCATATATTAATACATATCTTGTTAATAAATCCTATAATTACCATCTGAAGAACACAATTATATTGCATTTTGTCTTAAAGGTGTTAATTTGTTAAATGTAAACATTTAAAAACCCACTGCAATTTTTTGTAACCTTGTTTTGACATATCTTCATTATACATGAAATTGCAAGGGAATAAAAAAATAAAGAAAGGAAAAGCGGTAGCCCTATCTTCTCTCACACTGAGAGACACTGAAAGTAGTTAAGGCCTCAGACCCCCATGAGGGCTCCCAAGCTTTGACCATGAAGGAGACGGAGCATCAATTTAGGCACAAAGGCCCACACAGTAAATAAGAGCCCCCATGGGCAGCAGCAGACCTGGTTCTGTTTCTCCTTTATATTCTGTCCTCAAAAGACTCATGAAAAGCAGACAGCTAAACATTTAAAATAAGTAACTTGAAGAATTATGTGATGTTGAGCCATTCTGGTTTTTTTTTTTTTAAAGAAAAAGATAATTCTATGAATTCTAAAAGCAAATGGTAGACTATAATATAGGGAATTAGGCACTCAATTTCTATTAATTCATAAAAACTAAAATAGAATCCATTAAGGGTGGTGGGGTATTGGTGCGAAAGGAGATGTAAATTATCTACGATCATGCTTGAAATGCAAAACCCGATCATGTTTGGCATCAGGCCAGCTCCCATTAAAGTCATTATTTTTAATCATCAGTACTTGGTGACATGAATACTCATATTTGTTGATTTACTAAGAAAAGCACTTTATGTTGTAAATAAAAAGGATGGAAAAATATACATTTGGATTTCAGAACCAATAACAATGATTATTCTTGTTTTATGAGGGCCTTTCCTTTGACAAAGCCATTTAAAAAAAAAAAAAAAAGGCCTGTTTCCATGTGGCTCAGATGTGACCCTGTTGTAAATGTCAGTGAGGGCAGGTGCAAGCTTATTTTTATGTTCCTCTTTCTAATGGGATAGATAGTTCTATTCTTAAATAAAGATCAGGGAATAGAGGATTTCTGGTGATTTCTTTAATGGTAACCAGAGAAGACATAGAAAAGGGCTATTAAGATGCACCCTAAGAACTGCCATGAGTACCCTCAGAAACCTTAGGTCAAATAATTACTTTTCTTTACCCTCTGTGTGCCAGCCTCTGCTGGGATTGGAGAGGTGGATCACATTCACTAAGGAGACAGGGGCCGGGGGGCAGGGGGCAGGGGGCATTCCAGGAGAGCAGAGACACAGGCAAAGAATCTGGGAAACAGCTCACGGGTGTCAGAGGCCTGAGAAGTGTTGGGGTAGAAGGGGAGCGACCTTGAAAGTGCACAGGCTGAGCGCATCTTAGACCTTACATCCTGACCGAGGGAGTGGGCGTCATCTCATCAGTCAGTGGTTTCCAAACAGAAGTACGTTTTAAAATAGTCACTCAGATTTGCTTAAAAATATGCATTTCTAAATCTTAGCTACTTGCCTTCTCCCAAAGACCCAGATTCTGCCTACCCAGGACAGGGCCCAGGAATCTGCACTTTAACACACACCATTTTGATGCCCCTGGCCTGAGCCTGCCTAGATTTGGAAACAGGTGGTCTCCCTTTGGGCAGCTCTGTTGTTAGTGATGGAGAGTCTCTGAAAGGATTTTTTAAAAGATGTACTTATTTATATGAAAGGCAGAATGATGTGGGGGGTGGGGAAGAGGTATCTCCCACTGCTGGTTCACTCTCCAGGTGGTAGCAACAGATAGGAACTCCATCCTGGTCTCCCACATGGATGGCAGAGGGCCAACGCTTGGCCATCTTCTGGGCCCTCCCAGGAGCATTAGTAGAAAGCTAGATTGGAAGCAGAGCAGCCAGGACTAGAACTGGTGCAACCATACAGGAGCCAGCACAACCATTTGTTTGTTAACAATCTGGAAAATACACTGAAAAGAGCGAGACAGACGGCAGTGTATTTTCCAGATTGCTCATCAGCTAATAATTAGTTAGTGAATATAAGGGTGAGGAAGAGGTCACTTGGGGAAAATCAGAGAGGGAACAGGAAAGGGTGTTGGTTTTCATAGAATGAGAAAATATTACATAAAGTCCACCATCTCCTCCTGTCTCAGGAAAGTCACTGCTGCTCTTTGTCTCTTCCTATCAACTTCCATTTGTGAGCTCCCAAAACTAGCCTGAATATTAATGATATGCAGTGCCAAAGAAAAGAAGATTCATTTGTTTAGTAGGAATGTAATTTAATAAAGATCAATGCCTCTAATTCTGTAACCCATAGTGCCTGGAACCCTTCATACAATCCTATATAATTTTTTTCCAATTTACCAATTTTTTAACTAATCATATTTATTTTATTTTTTAAAGGTTTATTTATTTTTCAAAGTTGAAGTTATAGAGAGACAAGAGGGAGATTTTTCATCTACTAGTTCACTCCCTAGGTGGCCACAAAGATGAGTGCTGGGCCAGGCCAGTGCCAGGAGTCAGGAGTTTCTGCCAGGTCTCTCACGTGGGTGCAGGGGCCCAAGCACTTGGGCCATCTTCTGCTGCTTTTCCAGCGCATTAGCAGGGGGTTGGATCAGAAGTGAAGCAGCCAGGACACAAACCAGTACACATATGGAATGCCAGCATCTCAGGTGGTGGCTTTACCTGCTGTGGCAAGATACTGGCCCTTACACATATTTAAGATAAATGATTCTTCAGGGTTTTGTTTGTTTTGATGTGTATTTTTTGTCTAATCTTTCTAGGCTGTGTTTCTTCCCTTGCATTGCTTTTTTTTTTTTCCTCAATAATTTCTTTTAAAAAGATTTATTTATTTTCAAAGAGAGAGAGAAAAATTTTCTATCAACTAGTTCACTCCCCCAGATGGCTGCAAAATGGGAATGGGCCAGGCTGAAGCCAAGAGCCAGGAACTCCATGCACATCTTCCACATGGCTGACAGGACCCAAGTACTTGGCAATCCTTACCTGATGTCCTGGACATGATAGCAGGGAGCTGGAAAAGAAGCAGAGCACCTACACTGGTGCCCCAGTATGGGATGCTAGTGTTGTTAAGTAGTAGCTTAACTTGCTCGCTACAACACTGGCCCTTCTCAGTCACTTCTAAAGCTCTCAGTTTTGTTTGTCTTGCATCATGACAGTAGTATTATTATTGACTCTTTACCTGTTTAATTAGACACAATTATATGAAGTAGCCTGGAAATATATCACATGTAGTAAATTCTAGGGGGAAGCATATCCCAAAAATGTGTCCTTGGAAAAGAAGTAAGTTGTCTTTGATAGCAGCCAGTATTTGGGAGTATCCACCATGGACTATTTTTAAAATAGTGTAGTGTTGTTGTACACAAACTGCTAGAGTTTGATAGAAGTGTTTCTTTTTTTTAAACAAAATATTAGTTTTGAGGCAAAGCAGCTTGATTTCACAGGAATATAATGCCACATTAGGAAAACATTGCTGGACAGAAGTGGCTGAGAAATGTAAGCATATGGTTGAACCAGAGGATGTTAAGACGAGAAAGAAAACCCTACCTACACTTCCCCATATGTAAAAACTGCATGGCCAAAGGCGGGGGATGGACCCCAGAGACCCAGTGGGGCCCTCCTTCTTACAACGCCCATTAAATCCTTATGATGCTGCCCTCAATCATTCGTTAAAAATACTGGACTCTAACTCTTTAATCTCCAGGGGAGTTCCTGGGCCTCTGTGAAAGAAGAAAGGTGTTTCAGGACTGAAAGAACATCAAGCTCACTTTTTATCCTCTCATTTTCATGTTCTTGGGCAGGAAGCCAGAACACTAGTGGGAAGTTTGGGGTGGGGGATGGGAGATAGGATTGAGGGAGCAAGGACTTTATACCATGAAGAGTTGGCCTTTCAAAAACTCAATGCAGAGAGGCACTGAGATGGCAGAATAGGGAGGGAGCTTACTGCTCTAGTCTAGGGGAATACAGTTAAAAAAAAAGTGGAGAGAGTATAATCTCAGAGAAGAGTTAGGGAGAAAACGGCAGAGGGAACTCCACACAAATTAGAGGGACACTGTGGATTTATGTGGAAGTTGTAGATGTGCACAACCCAGAACCCCAGCAGCTGAGAGGCTCAGCACCAGCTTTGGAGAGTGAGGTGAGGTAAGATACCTGACTGTAGCAGCCCAAACTACTGGCAATAAAAGCCACAGGAAGAGGCTGGCGTGAGTCTGGCTTAGAGCCCTGTGGGGGACAGTATACCTGCCAACCTAGAGGGAAAAAAGGGCATGTTTCTCCCCAATCACCCAGGTGACATTTTGGACATATGTAAAAGCTATGCCAATTCATGTCCACATCCAGCAACCAGATGAGAGGAGACACCTGATACTGGCTGGGAGAATTGACAGGGGTGCTCATAACTGTGGGAGCCTGTGTGCTAGGACTGTGAAAACATGGTAGCTGCGTGTGAGGGCACAAGGTGTGGCTGAGTCTTTGGGAAGTCACTGTTGGGGGGCTCTACATGCTTGGGGTTCCCTGATTCTCTAGTGAGGGTCATTGGTGTGGGATCTGTGCTAAAAGAGATTTACCACGTCCAATTTGGGTGTCACCTTGGACACTCCCCTCACCCTGGAGCACTGAACAGATCTCTCTGGCCACACCTAGCACATGCCTCAGAGTATTCACTGAAAGAGCAGATACCACTAATCCACAGAAGCATAATCCAAAGATAAAAGACATCACAGGGGGGAAAAATAAACACAGCAATTCAAGAAACAAGAATAAGGAAGACAACATGACACCCCCAACAGAACACAAGAATACTTCAGTACTAGAATGTGAAGATGAAGAGATTGAATAAATGCCAGAAATTGAATTAAAAAAATTGATTATAGGATTACTTAAAGTAATCAGAAGCAAATCCACAAACTAAAAATATCCATACATGACATGAAAGAAAGTTTTTCTCTTGAAATTGAGATTTCAAAGAGAAATCAAAATGAAATATTGGAAATAAAGAATTCAATAGAACAAACAAAAAAATGTGGTGGGAAACCTTAACAACAGAATTGGCGAGGCAGAAGAAAGAATATCTGAGTTAGAAGACAAATCTCTGGGATAGAAAAAAAAAAAGAAGAAGAAATTAGAAAACTAAAACACAGCATTGGAGATCTATGAGATACTATCAAATGACCCAACATATGTTTCTTAGGAGTTCCTGAAGGTGTGGAAAGAGAGACTGGGTTAGAAGACCTGTTTAGTGAAATAATTACAGAAAACTTTCCTAATTTGGAGAAAGAGAGGGACGTCCAAATACAGGAAGCACATAGAACTCCTAATAGGCATGACCAGGAAAGGTCTTCACTATGACACATCATAGCCAAACTCTCACAGTAAAACATAAAGAAAGATTCTAAAATGTGCACAAGTGAAACACCATATTACTTTCAAAGGATCTCCAATTAGACTCACAGCTGACTTCTCATCAGACACCCTACAGGCTATGAGAGAATGATGAGACATATTCTAAGTCTTAAGAGAAAAAAACTGAGGGCCAAGGACCTCAATAGACATTTTTCGAAAGAGGAAATCCAAATGGCAAACAGACACATGAAAAAATGTTCAAGATCACTAGCAATCAGAGAAATGCAAATCAAAACCACAATGAGGTTCCATCTCACCCCGGTGAGAATGGCTCACATTCAGAAATCTACCAACAACAGATGCTGGAGAGGATGTGGGGGAAAAGGGACACTAACCCACTGTTGGTGGGAATGCAAACTGGTTAAGCCACTATGGAAGTCTGTCTGGAGATTCCTCAGAAACCTGAACATAACCCTACCATACAACCCAGCCATCCCACTCCTTGGAATTTACCCAAAGGAAATTAATTTGGCAAATAAAAAAGCCATCTGCACATTAATGTTTATTGCAGCTCAATTCACAATAGCTAAGACCTGGAACCAACCCAAATGCCCATCAACAGTAGACTGGATAAAGAAATTATGGGACATGTACTCCATAGAATACTATACAGCAGTAAGAAACAACGAAACCCAGTCATTTGCAACAAGATGGAGCAATCTGGAAAACATCATGCTGAGTGAATTAAGCCAGTCCCAAAGAGAAAAATATCATTTGTTTTCCCTGATCGGTGACAACTGAGCGCCAAAGGGGAAACTTGTTAAGTGAAATGGACACTATAAGCAACAATGAACTGATCAGCTCCTGTCCTGACTTTAGATGTACAATGTAATACTTTATCCTTTTTAGTATTTGTTGTTGTTGTTGTGGTTCTAGTACTATTGGTTGAACTCAGTAATTAACACACAATTATTCTTAGGTGTTTAAATTTTAACTGAAAAGTGATCCCTGTTAAATCTAAGAGTGGAAAAAGAGAGGGAGGAGATGAACAATTTGGAACATGCTCAATCGGACTGGCCGCAAATGGTGGAGTTAGAAATGTGCCAGGGGATTCCAACACAATCCCATCAAGATGGCATGTACCAATGCCATCGCACTAGTCCAAGTGATCAATTTCAGCTCACAACTGATAGCTCTGATAGGTCTAAGAGTCAAAGAGATCACACAAACAAGACAAGTATCTGCTAATACTAACTGATAGAATCAAAAAGGGAGAGAAAGATCCAACATGGGAAGTGGGATACACAGCAGACTCATAGGATGGCAGATGTCCTAAACAACACTCTGGCCTCAGAATCAGCCCTCAAGGCATTCAGATCTGGCTGAAGAGCCCATGAGAGTATAGCAGGCATGGAAAGCCAAGATATCATGGAAAAAAAAAAAAAAGACCTAAATGAATGATCTCTGTGAGTGAGATCCCAGTGGAAAGAACGGGGCCATCAAAGAAGGAGGTACCCTTTTCCGAAGGGAGGAGAGAACTTCCACTTTGACTATGACCCTATCGGAATAAGATCAAAGTCAGCGAACTCTAAAGGCTTCCATAGCCCTGGCAACTCATGACTAGAGCCTAGGGAGATTACTGACGCCATGAACAGGAGTGTCAAATTGTTAAATCAGCAACAGGAGTCACTGTGTACTTACACCCCATGTGGGATCTGTCCCTAATGTGTCGTCTAAAGCCAAGTGATGCTATAACTAGTACTGAAACAGTATTTTTATACTTTGCGTTTCTGTGTGGGCACAAACTGATGAGGTCTTTACTAATTATATACTGAAGTGATCTTCTGTATATAAAGAGAATTGGAAATGAAAAAAAAAAAAAAACAACCTGGTGTTAAAATGGAAATGGCATAGAAAATTAATTAATTTGAAAAAAAAATTATGTAGGATCTCTGTCTTTAATGTGCTGTACATTGCTATTTAATGCTATAATTAGTAATCCAATGGTAGTTTTTTCACTTTATGTTGCTATATGGGCAAAATGTTGAAATCTTTACCTAATATATACTAAACTGATCTTCTGTATACAAAGAGAATTGAAAATGAATCTTTACATGAATGGAAGGGGAAAGGGAGCGGGAAAGGGGAGGGTTGCGGGCGGGAGGGAAGTTATGGGAGAGGGGAAGCCATTGTAACCCATAAGCTATACTTTGGAAATTTATATTCATTAAATAAAAGTTTAATAAAAAAAAAAAGAACCTCCAAAAAAAAAAAAGAGAGAGAAAAAAACTGTCAACCCAGAATATTGTACGTGGCAAAGCTCTCATTTATGAGTGAAGGTGAAATAAAGACCTCCCTTAACAAACAGAAATTTAAAGAATGTGTCACCACTCATCCAGCCTTACAAAAGATGCTTAAGGATGTGCTACACACAGAAACTTAGAAATCTGGTCATCACTATGAAAGAAGGTGAAGGCAGAAAATCTCTCAGTAAAAGTACAAAGGAAATCGAAAGTAAACAATAGGAATCTTTATGGAAAAATGAGAGGGCCAAGTCGTTACTTATCAATAGTCACCTTGAATGTAAGTGGCCTCAACTCTCCAGTTAAAAGATACAGACTAGCTGAATGGGGAAAAAAAGATATCTATTTGCTGCCTACAAGAAACACAGTTCACCAACAAAAATACAACCAGATTGAAAGAGAGAAGATGGAAAAGGTATTCCAAACTAACAAAAACCAAAAAAAAAAAAAAAAAAAGAGCTGGTATAGCCATCCTAATATCAGACAAAATAAATTTTAACAAAAAACTGTTAAAGGAGACAAGGGATCAATTCAACAGGATGATGTGACTATAGTAAATGTATATGCACCTTATTACAGGACACCTGGCTATTTAAAGGAAATATTAATGGATCTAGAGGGAGACATAAACTCATACACAATAGTAATGAGGGACTTCAATACCCCACTTCAGCATTGGACAGATCAATAAGACAGAAAATCAGCAAAGAAAGAACAACTAATTGACACTATAGACCAAAGGGACCTAACACATATCTACAGAATACACATATCTACAGAATACACATTCTTCTCACCAATGCATGGAGCTTTCCAGGATTAACCACATGCTAGGCCATAAAACAGGTCTTAGCAAATTCAAGAAAATCGAAATCATACCATGCATCTTCTCTGACCACAATGGAATGAAGCTGGAGATCAACAACTCAAGAATCTCTAGAACATATGCAAGCACATGGAGACTGAACAACATTCTCCTGAATGAACAGTGAATTATAGAAGAAATCAAAAGAGAAATAAAAAAAAACTGTTAAGGAACAGTTTTGTTCCTCAAAAATCTATTTGTTGAAATCTTTACTTAATACACAGTTAATCTTCTGTGTATAAAGTTAATTGAAAATAGATCTTAGTTAAAAAAAAAATGAATGAGACTAGGAGAGGGAGGAGGAAGAAGGGTGGGAGTATGGGTGGGAGAGGTGGGTATGGTGGGAATAATCACTATCACTGTGTTCCTAAAGTTTTATTTATGAAATGCATGAAGTTTGTATATGTTACATGAAAGGTTTCTGGAAAAAAAAAAAACGAACTCAACACTTCCCACAATCTTGCCAACCTCCTTCTATGCACTAAGTTACCTTTATCTGCTTCCATGCCAGTATTTTAGTGCTTTCTTTGGACCCATGTATACTAACTAGCTAAAATGTTTTATAAGTGTGGTTCTCCTGTCTGAGAAAAAGAAATCCAGCACCACATGTGGAGACTCTTCCATGTTAATGTTAGTCATACTTGCTAAATGGCAAAACACAAAGTCCTCTTTTCCACTGACCTGACCTGAACCAGACAATGCCTTTGTGAGGCTGTGTCTCTCCAGAGTTCAGTGCTGGGAACAGGGTTAGCTACTGCTGTCTCCTTACCTTTCAGGTGTGAGTCATTATCAAGATGCCTGTTATATTCTAAGGCAGTGGTGCATATAAACACGAGCCTGCTGGTCTGGAGGGTGTTCATAATAGAATTCTGGAATAGACAGGTGCAGGAGACATTTTCTGTGTGAAACTTTATATTGACATTTCTATCTATTAAGTATATTTCATTTACTCTTATTCTAAGGGACCTTCTCAAATTTTATTCTTCTAATATTCTTTTGACATCTGTCTGGCAATTTGGAGCAGCTAAATACCATGTTTCTTCTATAGTCAACTAGTAATTGCATTGCTTTCCCAAAGAATCAATAAAAACCTTCCCTTTTGTCATATCAGACTTTTTTTCTCTCCCCTAGTCTTCAGTTGTATTTTCCTTTCTCTTCTTTTATTTCTCGCTCTGTGTGTGTGTAGCAAAATAACTTGCCAGAAATTTTAAATGACCACATTTGTTGAGATATGATTTGCATACAACAAAACTCACCCTTTCTGGATTTGTAGATCATTGCATTTGTAGGAATGTAGACAGCCAATGGAAACACAGAGTATTTAAATCACTTTCAAATAATTTGCTCATAATACCTTGTAGTCAGTTCCCTCTCCCTACTACCAGCCCCTAGTACTACTTACCTGTTTTGCAATTCTAGTCTTGCTTTTCTAGTTTGGTCATATAAATAAAAGCCTCCAGTATATAACCCTTAGAATCTGACTTCTTTCACTCATAACAATGCATTTGAGACTTATTTATGTTGTCGCATGTATCAGTTCCTTTATATTGATGAGTAGAATTCTGTTGTGTAGATATACTTCCATTTGTTTATCTATTGGTGGACATTTGAGTTGTTTCCAATTTTTGGAATTTATGAATGAAGCTGCTATGCACATTCATATACAAATCCTTGTGTGCATGGCTTTTCAAAAACATGTACTATGTGAGCCTATGAGGATGTAAGAAAGCAAAGAAATATTGAAGGAGAAAAATCTATTGTATGTTTTTTGGAAGCTGATTGAGATTGAGAGCAAGGGAAAGAAGAGAGAGTTGGTACAGGAAGACACAAAAGAAAATGAGTGTTGGAAAGTTTGTCCATGTTTAGAGCCTGTACAGCTTAGCGAAAGCCAGAAATGTAAATAGACTGACAGTAATTGGTGGTACCGATCATCATCCTGTCTCATAGGTATATAGTCTTATGACAGAATGCTGTGTGTAAAAATACTTTTGAATAAACAGAAAGATAAAAATTAAATCATGACCATTGACACAGAAGTTGAATGTATTTAAAAGGATTGAATGGTGGGTTCTGATTTTGTGAGTGTTCTGATTAAAAGATATTTAGATACATGGCATCCTGGTTTTCAAAGGATACAACAAATATAGTACTAAATAAAATAATAAATAATAATAAAATCTTGAATCTAAACTCTGAACATTAATACTCAAAGAACAGGGTGAGAATGTAGTTGGAACTTATGAAATGCTGACCCACCTTGGAGGCCCGAGCTGCTTCTGCCCATCTCTAGGACTTTCTCCTCCCTGGCAGCCAGCCCTCTTGTGCCCAAGACTCAAATCCAGCCAAATCCCAGGTGCTCTGTGGCCTGCACTCCTGACTGCGAAGACCAAGATCATCTCTCAGGAGTTCCGTAACTAGTCACTGACATCTCTCCCCTTTGGGACAGAGTTGCCTTCCTCCCCTCATGGCTGTTGCTAGTGAAGCATTTTTCAATCACACCAGGATGCTTCTGAGAGCTAAACAAGACACACGTGGTACACAGGAACATAGTCCACCAGAACCGAACGTCCACAGTATACTAGAACTACCCAGGGCAAGCCAGAGCCTGTGGTCACCCAGGGGAGAATGGATTTTGTTTGCCAACGGTGCTGCCCTGTCTCTACTACTGATTATACTTTTTGCCTTTTCCAGGACTGGATTCCGTGATGTATTTTCTCTTTTTATTTTTTTTTTCACTTTGTTCCTCCATTAGTTGATTCACTTAACATTGAGATAGTGCCCACTATGTCAAAGTTGTCTTTGACAACCCATTTTTAATGGCAACTTTGGAGCTCATAATTTTATTCAGTACAAGCTCTCAGAATGAAGAGGCTTCCAAAGTTGTTACCGTTATAAACTCTCGCTGTCACAGCCTCATCATCTCCACGATGACACATATCTGATCCATCATCACCTCTCTCTCTCTCTTGGATTGGCTAATCACCTCCTGATCAGTTTTCCTACTCTCTTAACTCACCCTCCTTAAATCCATCCTCCACATAGCAACCAAAGCAGTTTCTTTACATCTGGACTAGATCGCAATGCTCACATGTGTAAAATTTTTCAGTGACTTTCCATTGTAGCTAGAACAAAACCCAAAGAACTCACTGTGCCCAGTAAAGTCTTGTAGGAGTCCCTGGTGCCTACCTCATGCCTTCAACACACCACCGCCACCTCTGCCCCCAACCTGCCATGCCACCTTTCCCCCTTGGGCTACTCTTCTCCAGTTCCCTGGACTTCCGTCAGTTTCTCAGATGTGCCAACCTCTTTTCTCCCCAAAGGCTTTTTTATTTGCTCTTTCCTTCACCTGACTTTGCAAAATAATCTTCTTCACAGCCTGCAGGTCTCAGTTTAAACACTGGCTCTCAAGAAGAGCCTTCCCCGCTCTCCTCTAACAGAGCTTTCCTGTTGATTGTCCTTGTAGCATATTGAAAAGTCCCTAATTCTTGTTATTTATTCATTTGGTTATTTCTTTACTATTTGTCTTCAATATGAGAATGCAGGCTCTGAGAGGACAGGGATAAAATCTGATTTGTTTATTCCTACAATTCATGGAACATGGTGCACTCTCAATAAACATTTCATGAATGAATGCAAGTCGTAAATGACTTAATTTATAAACCCTTTGTGTATAGTTTTAATTCATAGTCACTCCTGAAAAAATTTTCAACCTTTTTGCTTTCCTGCTTTTCTCAAGAAAATTTTCTAAAAATAGGATTTATATTTCAAAGGTGTAGACTTTTGACATTTAATTCCCACTAGCGAAGTCTTGGCAATTTAGATCATGTATCCCCCACACAGTATGGAGGTTATTTTATCATTTGTTTTCTTTTTTTTCCTCATTTGATTTATTTTATTTTTTATAGAAAACTTTTATTCAATATAAATTTCAAGAGTAAAACTATTTTATCATTTAATGTTAGTTTTGTCAGATAGGTGAGTGAAAATTGCATCTTGCTACTGATCTCATTTGCATTTCTTTGGAAACTAGTGAAATTAAACACTTCTAACGCTATAACAAGTCATCTGAATTTCTTATTGTGTGTGTTAATTGCCTAATTCTTATTGTCAGTTTTGGAGAAAGTTTGCATTTCCAAAAATTTAATTTTAAGGGCTTTTCCTCTATTAGGAAGATTAAAATTTGCCTATCTTAAGTGTTGCAAATATTTTTCTAGACTACCATTTTACTTAGACTTTTATTATAGTTGTTTAACAAAGAAATTTTAAATGTTTATATAGGTGAATATACCACTCTTCCTTTGGGATTTCTGTCTGCAGTGTCTTTATGGGAAGTACATTCCCACCCAAAAATCATATTGGTAACTTTACTTTTGTTTGCTATTTTGAATGCAGTACTTATCTCAACCCTTAGTTACAGTAGTACCAGGAACATGATTTGTTTTCAGTAAGTAGTTCATGAATAAATGCAAGTCAGAAATTTATAAACCATATAATGACTTAATTTATAAAATAGTATTACTATGATAGAAAGCTATCATTTTATTATACATATTCTTGAAAACAGTGAAATTATTTAACTTAGAGTTTAGTACACACATTGAGTTTTCCTGATAGAAAATCAGAGAATCTTAAGAGTTATCATTTTGCTGACTTTCTTTTCTGCTCTTCATTACAGAAACTTGGAAATACTTTTGCCTCACACACAGCCTCCAAATAGCTCTCCCCACCCTGTTACTCCTCTAACGTATACTGCTTACAGGTCTAACCACCCTCTATTAAAAAAAAATAGTCAGGATGTTCCCTTTGTCATTTTTTTTTTATTTTTAAGATTTATTTATTTATTTGAAAGACAGAGTTACAGAGAGAGCTAGAGACAGAGAGAGAGGTCTCCCATCCACTGGTTCACTCCCTAGATGGCTGCAATTGCTGGAGCTGCGCTGATCCGAAGCCAGGAGCCAGGAGCTTCTTTTGGGTCTCCCACGTGGGTGCAGGGGCCCAAGGACTGCATCTTCTACTGCTATCTCAGGCCACAGCAGAGAGCTGGATCAGAAGTGGAGCAGCCGGGTCTTGAACAAGCGCCCATATGGGATGCTGGCACCCCAGGCCAGGGCGTTAACCCGCTAAGCCACATAGCCGGCCCCCACTTTGTCATTTATTCACTGATTTTGTAAATCCTTTTTAAGCACTTAGAATGTGCCAAGCAATACCAATAGTGAACAAAACCAAATATGACCTCTGCCCTGTGAGAGTTCTATCCAGGTGGAAGAGTAACAGGTATCCAACAACACATCCTTCAACAGGTAAGCATACTAATAGTAGTGAGTATTGTAATGGAAAAGATCAAACTGTCAGAGGAGTGAATTCTAGGTCAAATAAGTCCCTAAAGGAACATAACCTTGAACTGTGATGGACAGGGTAAATAGGATTTGGTGAAGGGAAAAGTTGGGGGATATTCCTGAAGGATGGAAAGCAGGCACAAAGACCCCAGAGCAGGAAATAGAGTGGTGCTTTAGAGAAACTAGAGAAAGGTCAATGTGCCTGAAGTGTGACTGCCTGATTCAATTTGAGGATGGTCAACTCAAAGATGTTGAGTTTTATTGGTATTGAGGATGTGGATAACACAATGCTATTCGCTTTCAAAGGACTCTCTCTGCTTATGAACTAATTCATCATTTCATCAATTATAAATTTGTATTTACTACTTATGGCAAGATTGGTAGTTCTCCAGCAAATGTTATCAGTGAAAAATTAGTCTTTATTTGTTTAAGATTTACTGGTTTATAAGCAGCTTCAGAAACACACTGAACATTTATTGAGCCAGCTAGTCTTTGCCCGGCATTATAATAGCTACTAGAAATACAAATATATGAAAGAATCCTGGGGCAGGCACCATGGCACACTAGGTTAATCCTCCACCTGCGGTGCTGGCATCCCATATGGGGACCGGTTCTAGTCCCGGTTGCTCCTCTTCCAGTCCAGTTCTCTGCTATGGCCTGGGAAAGCAGTGGAAAATGGCCCAAGTGCTTGGGTCCCTGAACCCGCATGGGAGACCAGGAGGAAGTTTGGATTGGCCCAGCTTTGATTGTTGTGGCCATTTTGGGAGTGAACCAATGGAAGGAAGACCTTTCTCTCTGTCTCTCTCTATCACTGTCTGTAACTCTGCCTGTCAAATAAATAAACAAAACAAAATAAAATAAAAAGAAACCCTCATGGCATTTTCACCTAAAGAATAGAGAGAACTAAATATAGTTAGAACTCCATGGAATTTGAGATATACTCTAACAGTTTATAATAACACTACAGAATCAGAAGAATGGGGCCTAATTCTGGTAGGGACAAAGGTGCAAAGCAGAGGCAGAAGAGTTAAGACAGTGTCACAAAGGGAGTGGTGATGAAGTTGACTTTTGACAATTCAGGTCCTTAGATATAAAAACAAGAGATGAAAGTAGAACAGTGTGTATATCTCCCAGAGACAGGAAGGAGAGAATGATTCACTCAGGGCCATGCTAAGCATAGTCAGGCATCCTGTAACAACAGGGGTACATTCTGAGAAGTCTGTTTCTAGGGAGTTTTGTCATTGTGCAACCATTATACAGTATACTTACACAAACCTAGCTGACATAAGTCAATCATGTGGTGTGATATAATCAAGAGACACAGTAAGCACAAGATACACAGAAGAGGTTGTCCCTGAATAACATGACATTACTGTTTTATGCTAAATTTTTTCAGTATAAGGAGGATATTCTAAAATAACAACAAAATATATGGTAATATAATTATAGAACCCAAGAATATAGTCACTTATTACCATTATCAAGCATTATGTCTGTTTATAATTGTCTATGCTATAGAAGTACTTTTACATGACTGGAGTGAGTAGCTGTGTTCACACCAGCATCACCACAAACATGTGGCTAATGCATTGTACTATGACATTTCTGTGGTGACATCACTAGGGAATGGGAATTTTTCTGCTCTCTTATTATCTTATGGGACCACCTACATCTATACAGCGTGTCTTTGACCAAAATGTCTATGAGGTACATGACTGTACTTTATTTAATAAGGTAGATTCTAGAGAGCAAGTGAGAGAATAGAAGGAAATGAGGCTAAACATTTAGTTATGGGTATGAACTAGAAAATGAATAGTTCTCTTGAGATGTTTGTTTTATTGATTATGAAGTGGTCATCATTGACAGATTCTTAAATAGTATCATGATCAGATTTATATTTATAAAGATGTATATTGGATCCTAATATATAGATAAAAGAACCTGTTAAGAGAGGTGGGGGTGGGGGACAAGAAATGAGAATCATGTATGTGGTGGAGGAAACGTAGGGGTGGGGAAGAGGTACAAGCAGCATCAAATCTTGGGACAGGTCTTAGATGAGAAGGGCAGGCTAGTATAAGAAACCAGATAGGGTCCAAAATTAATGGATAGATGTCAACTTAGATGCACTGTGTGGTTGGGTTGGTTTCAAGGAGAAGAGGTTGAGTTAATCTGTGATTATGTTAGTGTAAGGAAGGGTTTGGCCTACTTTTTTTTTTTTATAAATGACCTGATAGTAAATATCTTAGTCTTTGCTGACCACACAGTCACAACTATTCAACTCTGTCTCTGTATAAAGCAGTCATAGATAATGTATTAATTAATAGGTGTGACTGTCTTCCAACATAATGAGCATGAGAAGTGGGTCAGATTTGGCCCTCAGGTTGCTATTTGCCAGCCTGTGGTTTAAGCTTTCTGATGAACTTCAGATGTATATGACTATTAGATATTTAGAAAAACCTATTGAAACTCAAGAGTTCAGGTTTAGAGAACAAAGTTTAAGAACTATCACTATGCTATAGATCATAGGTCACCCATTGACAACGCAAATTGGTGATTTGTTGAGGCAGAAAAGAGTATACGCACATTTACATTTAAATTTGAATGCCTTTAGACAAGAAAGAATTCTTCATTTTTGTCACAAGCTCCACCAACCCTGATCATATGCTATCTACTGACTCTTATATTTGTGTTGCCTTTCCATTATCTGTAGTCACTTGATTTTTTGACACATCAAATTGACAGAGTTTGGTTTCATGAGTAGAAAAGGAAGATGGTTTTGTATAAGAATTGAAGAATACCAGCACCAAAGGGGAAGTTGAAGAACCTATAGAAAAGAAGGATAAACAGATGCCTTGGTTTGAAAAAGAAATGACTTAACGTGAGAAAATTTTCCAACAGAAATTGGTGAGCAAAAATCTCCTTCAAGACCTAGGTCAAAAGCCATCTTCTTGTGAAGGCTTTGACAGCTTTCCCAAAGGTTGCATTAATGAGAACCCTGGCTTCATTACTGTGCTCATCCCCACAAAACTTGGTGTTTGTCCCTGATTATTAATTATCGCTTGATTGGACTGCTCCCTTAGAGCTCTTAATTTTATCTAACCCTTGGTTCTCCAGTGAGCTTATAAATCCCTTGAGATCTGAGACTCCTTGTTTTTCACACTTTAGTGTTTTCCATAAATCCTAACACAGTAATGAATGCATAACAGACATTCAACAAGGAAGTGTTGATTGACTATGACTTGATTCCAAGAGAGAAAAAGTGCTAGCTGATATTTTAAGGAAATATCATGTTTGGTTTTATATTCAGGCTTCTGGCACTCTATTGTTTAACCAGGTTCTCTCCAGCAACCTGCCCATTCTTTCCCCTCCCCACAAATCTATTTTCCTTTGACAATCTCATGTAACCCTAGAACCAATCCATCCTACCACAGGGAAGTTCCTGTCAACTGTCCTACTTTCCCTTCAATGACTTTTCTGATTTCCTACTTTTTTGTCTTAATGTATTGTCATTTTGACCCAAAGGATTATTTAATGTATTTACAAAATACATGCCTGAAAGTAACCATAAGAGTATTTACTGTATCTTCAAACTGCTTCTCAGGCAAGAACTAATTCACTACTTTTAAAAGAATCCTTGCAAAACAGTCAAGCAACTGAATATCTACCAGGAAGCCAAGCTGCCCTGAGGAAGTGACTGTCTCAGCCCATCTGATGCTCTTCCTATGCGGTTCCCATCATCCCTCACTGTCATTTGACTGACTCCAGATTAGGCCTAAGACTCAGTGCACAGAAAGTGGGTGCTAAAAGGCTTCTTTCAGTGGGATAATACCCTCCATTTTCAATGGCGAATTTACTCTTTCCAGAATATAAAGGCGGCCTTTGCCTAATGAGCCCTCTTAGAAGTAGACTTTCATGTCTAGTGACATGAAAATTAATGCACATGTCAGGAAGTATACTTACCATCATATAATTGTTTAATGATCTTCAGACATTCAAATTTTAGCATAGGAAGTAATGACTTCTCCTTTGTGAAGTTAACACAGTAACAAAATATTACTCCCTGATTCTACACCTTTCAAGAGTATAAGCATCTTGGCCGGCACCGTCGCTCACTAGGCTAATCCTCTGCCTGCGGCTCTGGCACCCCAGGTTCTAGTCCCAGTCGGGGCGCTGGATTCTGTCTCAGTTGCACCTCTTCCAGTCCAGCTTTCTGCTGTGGCCCGGGAAGGCAGTGGAGGATGGCCCAAGTCCTTGGGCCCTGCACCCACATAGGAGACCAGGAGGAAGCACCTGGCTCCTGGCTTCAGATCTGCACAGCACGCCAGCTCTGGTGGCCATTTAGCGGGTGAACCAATGGAAAGGAAGACCTTTCTCTCTGTCTTTCTCTCTCTCTCTCTCTCTCTCTCTCTCTTTCTGTCTAACTCTGCCTATCAAAAATAAATAAATAAATAAAATAAAAAGAGCACAAGCATCTTCTTACAGTATAAAGTATATTTCACATGAAACACCATGACACCTTTTGGAATACTGCATCCCACTCAAGGCTTAGCTGAAAAGACAGCTCTCCCTGTGAAGAATTTGTAATTCTAAAATATAATAGAAGAAGAGAAATTAATCAGCATAAGCCTAGCCATTCAAATAAACTATACTTTACTGTATGCCCATAGCAGCTTGTAACCTTCTGACATCCTTATCTCCTAAACTTTTTGTTTTCTACCCATCTGTTAAGTATTAAACGATGTCAATTCTGGACTCACAATTCTAGCTCTACCCCCATCAAACTAGACTAAATAGAACTAAATTCAATTACTACATTGAGATATATTCTGCCTCACTGAAAAACAAAATATCGCCTTTTACTTTAAATCAAAAGGCATGCTTGAGCTATGTCTCTCCTGATAACTTCGGCCTCTGGAAGGAAAGAGGTAAAGCTAGAGGCACATGCATTTGTCCTTATGTACTTTCTGTAAATTTTGCTTGTAGGTACTTAAATGCCTCCATCCAAGAGGTTATCAAAGGTAACCTAGGAATGTGTCTATTTGGTCACAGTTGCATCATGTGAAATCTGAGACAGCGAACTTGAGATGTGCTGGGATCAAATTTGGAGGTTCCCAATGGACAACTTAGGGTTAGAAGGTTTTTGAGGGAAGAGTACCACTCTTCGGGTTAGTGTAAGGATGCAAGTTGATGCATGTCCCAGGAGACAACGGCTGGAGGAGGGTAGAGAGATAAAGGAATGGACATCAGCTCCAGGGGGCTCCAGGCTGACATGAGAGAAGACCTTGCTTAGTGGGAGCCAAGGAGAGCTGAAAGTGTGTCCTGCTCCTAACGCTTCTGTCCTAGTCCACAGGCTTGTCTAGAGCCATTCGAGTGATTTCTCCAAGGAAGAGCATTATTGCTCCCAGGTAACAGAAATCTTAACAGTAATAAGCTGCAATTGCTCATTAGCTATAATCTCTAAATCCAATTAATACCATTCAGGAGCCATCAAGCTGCCCCAAATCATGACAGAAGCTAGACCAGTCTAGCAGAGGCACCAGAGGTATTCATCTGTGGGTTAACTTTGGAGGCTGAGTACTCGTTAGAGTGTGAATAAATGACCTTTTAGCACAGCCATTGCTTAAGGGGAGATATGAAACACTTGCATGCCACTCGAGGTACAAGATATAAAGTTTGGGACTGGTGCTGTAGCACAGCGGGTTAAAGCCGCAGTCTACAGCACAGCATCCCCTATGGGTACGGGCTCAAGTCCCGGCTGCCCCACTTCCCATCCAGCTTTCTGCTGTGGCCTGGGAAAGCAGTAGAAGTTTGGGCCCCTGAACCCGTGTGGGAGACCTGGAAGAAGCTCCTCGCTCCTGGCCTCGGATCGGCACAGCTCTGGCCATTGCGGCCATCTGGGGAGTGAACCAGTGGATGGAAGAGCTCTCTCTCTCTCTCTCTCTCTCTCTCTCTCTCTCTCTGCCTCTGCCTCTCTGTAACTCTGCCTTTCAAATAAATAAATAAATAAATATTTTTAAAAAAAGATATATAAAGTTTGATAATAATTCTTTAAAAATAAATATAGGATTGGACATAGCAAACATCATTAAAGTAGTACACACACACCCCTGAATATCAATGGGAGACACTGATATTAAGGAAAATGAGGTATTGAAAGGTAGCTTATATTGATCTTTAATTTCCTACCTAATGACCCTTTCATGTTTTTCTTTAGGGTCAGCCCCAGGCATGTGAGCTGGAACTGGAGCTTCTACTAAATTATGTGGAAACCAAGGAGATGTCCATCTCCTCCAATCCTCCCCTGGTCTCTGCACCCTTCTGTGTGTAGTCCAGAAGACAAGTGATTTGTTCAGCCACAGGATTCTGTGTTGTTGTGGCTTGGTCCTAATGATCAAACCCCATAACTATACCCAGAGGAAGTCAAGTAAGGTAGGAGTCATTTGACGGGAAAATGCCCGTCGTACTCGTGAGGCAGCTATGACTCCTAGTCCACGCAGTGTGTTTCAGGGCCACTGGGGTTGCCCTCCACTGGGAGCCTCAGAGAGGGCATTCACATATACAGGCGGGCAGGGAGGCAGGCACCCCCTGGGTTTCTGAATCGCCGGCCTCCTGATGGCGATCAGAGCGCCAAGAAGGGACTAATTTAAAAACCAAACAATGTGGTAATTGGCCCTGGTCACCAGGTTGCCTTGCTTTTGGAAGGCCGCTGTTTCCCATTAGTGGGGCCTGGACCTGATGAGGACTAACAAAGTGGAACGAATGATCAAAGCGACAGTTACAACAGCGCGAGGGCCCAGTGATTGATCTGGATGACATAATAATGATAACCAACGAGGGGAGGTGGGGGTGGTCCCCTCCAGGTAAGGATGGGGGTGGGCCTCAGACAGGTCAGGACTTTTCTCTGTGCAGGAAAACGAGGGTCATAGGGTGGGAACAGAGGAGGCACGTGGAGAACTCAGACCCAGAACTCTTGAATGGGAAGAAAGTGGGTGGCAGAAGTGAGAATGTACTCCTGGTTCAGAGATGGAGACACAGGTTACTAGTCCTGGACAGTTGGGGTCCAACTGTTAAATTAGTTATTTCTTTATTTTTATTTTATTGAAAGGCAAAGAGAGAGAAACAGACACAGAGAGATCTCCCAACTGCTGATCCACTCCGCAAATACCCTTGAACAGCTAGGGCTGGCCAGGCGGAAGCCAGGAACCCAGCCTTGTATCTGGGTCTCCCAGGTTGGTGCTAGTAACTCAAGTATTTGAGCCATTACCTGTTCTCTCCCAGGATGCTCATTAGCAAGAAGCTAGATCAGGAGCAGAGGAGACAGGACTCGAACCAGGCTCTCCTAGATAGGCTACAGGCATCCTAAGCCACAATTGAACTTACCATACTGAACAAAAGCATGAATTATGAGAAAAAAAAAATCAAACAGATTTCTGTAAGTAATTTAAATTTTAAAAGGGCTTAAAGTTATTTTTGATAGTCATGTTTTTCTGAACAGAAAAGGAATTACCCCCTTTAAAAACTAATAGATGTAGGCTCTGATGTTTGAACACAACAGCCCAAATTTCCAGTGACAGATAAGTAGATAAACCAAAGGTAGTATATCCATACAATGGGATATTATTCAGCCTTAAAAAGGAAAGAAATCACCCCATGTGCTACAAATGTAGATGGACCTTGAAGACATTATGCTAAGTGAAATGTTACAAAAAGACAAACATTCCACTTAAATGGCCACTAAAGAGATCAAATTCATAGAGACAAGCAACCTTCTTTCAAAACAAGTCAACCAATAAGGCTGGCTACTAGGGGCTGGGGGCAGTGGCGGGAGGAGATGGAAGAGGGTCATCGCTTCATTGATACAGAGTTTCAGCTTTACAAGGTGAAAAGTTCCTGAGATTGGTTGCCCCTCAGTGTTAATGAATTTACCATTACTGAAGAGACACTGACTAAAGGTAAGGTGGTAAGTTTCATGTTATACATTTCATAAACATAATTTTAAAAAATAAAGCTAATAAAAAGGATTTTAAAAATTTCATGGAAATGTGTATTATGAAAATACTATGCATAGATTTCAAAGTTTTTTAAACAAAATAATTTCCTCATTTAATTTTGTATTTCATGAACTTTTTAAAGTACTCAAAATTTTAAAAGTATTTGGATAAAACAGTGTATGCTGAAGCTCATTGGGCTCCTCCTTGTGTTCAGGTGGGTGATAGTGTTTGCCCCAGCCAGGATGGCCTCAGAATAATGACTACATTTAGTTCCTAACTCTGTGCCTTGTGCATTTTGTGTAACTTTTGATGTTAGACTCTCAACTATCTTTTCTGTGGGACGGTCTCTTGCCTCCTCCAAATTTGCTAAGGGAATGCTACACATATTAATTCAAGTTTTGCATAAAATAATGATAAAGGGATGCAAAATCAGGGGCAAAAGCTTTTGCTAGTCACCTGAGCTTTGGTATTCCCTTCTTTTTCCTTCCAGGAAGCCATTGTACTAACCATTGCTCACCTCTCAGTAGGATCCTGTGTGGGTAACATTGCCAGCTCTGGAGCCATGGATGGAGAAGGCAGAGGATTACTATAAACTTGGCTCAAGAATCAACAGGTGTGAATATGGTCAACTCTAAGTTTTTCTCTGAAGAAAATTAAGAGGCTGTGATGAAAGATAAATTCATCTAAGGAAAGACTGACCGGCTTTCATCATAGAATCAATGCTAAGGAAATGTTTTAGTCTTAATGCTATTTTTGCTTCCTTTTGGATAAAAAAGTGTTCATCAAATCCAATAAACAAACCTAGCATTGTTAAAGAAGGAATATTCTCAAGAAAAGTTTGCATGTGATGCTCTGTGGGGGAAAAATGAGGTATCTGCTGGTTCCTGATGCAATCTAGTGATGAGTCCACAAGTGGAGATTTTATGTTGAATTTTCTATTCTAGAAAGTTAATTCTGAAGCCCAGATGAAGCGTACTGTTTTACCCAGTGGGAGATTTAGAACCCCAGGAATCTTACACCAGTGGTTGAACGTACTTCTTCTCCAGGCGTGAAGGCATGTTCCTTGTGCTAGGGATCGATGCAGGGGAAGGAGTGGGGAGGGAAGGGAGCCCAAGGGACAGTGGATGTTAGTTTCTGCCTCATCTCCACATCCCTGTGACCAGGCTGCATGGCGCAAGCCCCCTGCTGGGCAGCTCAGGAGCCACACATGGGCAGGCACTGGCGTGAGGATTCACACCTGGTCCTCGATCTGCATTCCAGGGTCTGCCCCACACAGCGCTGCCTCCCCATGTGTGGTGTTTCTGCTGGTCACCATTTGGCAGATGCAAAGCCTTGTGCTGTTGACACAATTGTCCTTTATAGCACTTGGCAATTTGGACATTGCTGACCAACAGGGAAAAGGTGGGAACATTTGCCTCTAGCATCAGTTTGAAAATCAAGTTTGAAAGGTTTCTGACAAAGCTTGCCAAATGCAGGGGACGCCTGTTTTGCATCTCTCTTGTTGCATGCTGGCCCACCTCCCCTGAACACCTTCTTCTGCCTCCCTGACCCCTCCCTGACCTCTCTTTCCTGCTAGCTTTCTTTCAAAGCAAACAAACCAGTAAGTAAACCCACATCATTTCTCTTTTTAATCATTTAAATGCAGGTTCCAGGAGACTGGCGCATCTTGACAAAGAGAACATTCTAATGGCGGGGACAGCCTGTCACGCAAGAGTGCCTGTGCTCTGGTCTGGGACCACAGTGCTGCTGCCACACCTTAAAGAAGACGTGACACCAGGCTCACCTGCAGTCACCCAGGTCTACAGGTCACTTCTGATGTTGCTTCAGGCATTGCCCAAAACGGCCATTCATTGTTAGACTATTTTCCTGAAGGGTCTTGGAAAATCATTAGCAGTGACAAAATATTTTCCAGAGCTCCAAGATTTTTCTTCCTGGTGACTTTTAAGCCTCTCTGAGACTCCGTATTCCATCAGGGCCCATCCTTGGGGGCTCCAAGTAAATTCAACTTAATTAGTTTTAATATTTTAACCATTTAAATAGTTAACAGTGGAACCTAGACCTCACCACCCTCTCTCCCAATTGCCTATGTGTTTGAGGTTGTCAGATCAGGATGGAAAAAATACCTCTAATTGTTTCCAGACAATACATGCTGCTCTCTGGTGAGAGCCGGTGTAGCTTACATTTTCACAAAGGACCTGGGGCGGCCATGGGAGATCCCCGTGAGCCATGCTTCTTGGTACCTTCCAATCACCTGGGAAAGAAAACCCAGTTTCAAAACAAAGCCAGGAACTTTCACTTCCCTTTGATTATCCCTGGATGAGTAGCTAGAGCTGGTTTTATTTATGTGGTTTTTTTTTTTTTTTCCCCAACAGAAGGTCTTAATAGTTTTTGTTTGTTTGTTTTTTAATCTTGGCATTGTATGTCAGAAAGCACACCTTGGCCGAGAGGAAGTGACAGTTGATAACTGGAGTACAGCAAACATGGATTCTTCTGCGTCCCATATGGACCTAAAAAATAATCTATGTGGTGTTCTTTTTCTACCTCTAGGCATATCTCCCTCCTTAAGAATGTCTTGTCTGGACCTGGAATTCCATCACTTAGAGATTTATTCATTGAGGAGTAGAAGCTTCATTAATTTTCAAAACTGTGCGATTAGAATACAAATGCAATCATCAACAATTAAAGCCTTACCAAGACTTTGATGGACAAAGTCACCTAAATGAGACTCTGGATTAGGACCTGGGCTAGAGAATACTTGGGGAGGAAGAGAAGAACATGATAAAAGTAAATCCTAAAGGAACTTCAAAAAGCTTGTAGAAAATGGAATTAGAAAATGTTTTTGGTGCCAAGATCTTTTGAAATACATACATGGGGGTTTTTTTCTGTCACTCATTCTCTATGAACTTTTCAAAGATCTCCCCTCATATTCACAGCTGTTATGTGCCATAACACACGCTTCTTTCTACTGCATGTAATCTTCATGACATTCCAATGTGAAATGGATGAGCCCATTTCATTTTTTAATTATTTATTTGAAAGTCAGCATTACAGAGAGAGAATCTTCCATCCACTGGTTCACTCCCTAAATGGCTGCAAAGGCCAGGCCAAAGCCAGGAGCCAGGAGCTTCATCCAAGTATCCCACGTGGGTGCAGTGGCCCAAGCACTTGGGCCATCTTCCACTGCTTTGCCAGGGGCATTAGCAGAGAGCTGGACTGGAAGTGGAGCAGCTGGGACTTGAAGTGGCGCCCACATGGAATGGCTGCTTTACCCACTATGCCACAGCACCAGCCCTATGGGAAGACCAGGATCTGAAAAGGATAAGGAAATTGCCCAGGATCTCATAGAATGCTTACTTCACCTTCAAGAGTTTTCTATGTTGACACAAGCAAGTATGATTTCAAGTATGTTTTATTTCAATAACCCATTCCTTTTTTTAATTTTTTTTTTACAGGCAGAGTTAGACAGTGAGAGAGACAGAGAGAAAGGCCTTCCTTCTGTTGTTTTACCCCCCAAATGGCTGCTATAGCTGGCGTGCTGCGCTGATCCGAAGCCAGGAGCCAGGTACTTCCTCCTGGTTTTCCATGCAGGTACAGGGCCCAAGCACTTAGGCCATCCTCCACTGCCTTCCTGAGGCCACAGCAGAGAGCTGGACTGGAAGAGGAGCAACTGGGACAGAATCTGGCACCCCAACCGGGACTAGAACCCGGGGTGCCAGCGCCACAGGTGGAGGATGAGCCAAGTGAGCCACGGCGCCGGCCTCAATAACCCATTTCTTACATTAGATACCAAATGGGTTTTTTTTAAATCTTTTTCTCTGTCATAAATATTAAACCATAGATAATACATAACTTTTCATTGAGGAATGTTTCCCTGTGTGCCACCTCATCAATTCATCTGGCATGCTCCTGGAAACACCACTGACAATTTTGGGAACAGCCCCCCACCAAAGATGAACGTTCTCACGATCAAGAAGAGAGCAGGGCTTGCTGGTGTGAAGGAGCCTTCAGCAGAAGTGTGCACAGATGGATTCAGTAGCACCACTGGCTCCCTCTCTCCCACCCCCTCCCCAGGAGCCAGGGTGTGAGGGCAGCAAGTAACTCAGGTGACAAAAGCAATGAGCCACCCAGATTCTGGAATCCACAGCTATGGGTCTTTCAGTGTTTTGGAAAATGTACTTCTTTCCATCCTACCTGATGGAAAATGAGCTCATTTAATTTTGAGGCTAAGCAGTGGTTCCCCAATCAGATTCGTGCACCAGAGCTAACCCATTATGACAGTTTCACAGATCTGCAGTGAAAATATCTTTCCATCTATCTTTCCTAGGACTAGTCTGTCTTTGTGTGTGTGCTTTTTCTTTAATTATGTCCCTTTTAAAGTATGCGATTGTCCTTTTACATTTTTATTTTGGGAAATTGTGGGGAGAATGAATGGAAACTTGCTTTTCATTAAAATCCTTACTTGGAAAAAATCGCAAGCTGAATACATATCTCTGTGCATATGTAAGAGTGTTTCTCTAGGATACCCACACATGTGCAAAAACAGCACATTCAAGGAAATGGGGAATGTTAAATAAACCATGGGAGAGTCACACTATGGAATTCAAAAGAATGAAATAGAGCTGCATTGATACAGAAAAATCACCAAGTCTTACAAAAAAAGAAAATAAAAACTGAAGTATAATGAGTGTAGTGTACGCTGCCATCTATATAAATGATCTATCCAGAGTTTGCACCTAGGTATTTATGTAAATGTGTGGAAGGCGACCTGGCAAACTGATAACAGAAATTCCCTCTCTGGGAAACACAAATTAGGAAGATGTCACCAGTGACTTTTGCTTTATCTAATTTGTTTGACATTTTTAAATAAGGAGAATATATTTAGCTACTACATATGCAAATATAAAAGTTTTAAAATATTTTTCATTTATTTATTTGAAAAGTAGAGTGACAGAGAGAGGAAGACAGAGAGGTATTCCATCCCCTTCTTGACTCCTCAAATGCCCACAACTGCCAGGGCTGGGACAGGCTGAAGCCAGAAGCCAGGAACTCCATCTATCCTGGTCTAGCAAAGTTTAAGAACTTTGTGTTTGGAGCAACTGAGGAGGTAGTTTTGAAAAGGAAGCATGTGCACTGCGGCAGCACAGCATTCAGGTTTGCAGGAACACACATATAGAATATTCAGTTTGACTTTTCCCCTCACCATCCACTCAGTAGCTCAGACCTCTAAAGTAAAAGGCAACCCTCAGCTCTGCCACAGCCTTTCCTGAAAAGGGCACACGTCCAGTTTTCAAGCATTTGTCTCTTACATCATCATCAACTCTGTAAACCGGACTTGGAATCAACATCAAGGTAAGCCTTGGGGAGAGATCAGATTTGTAGAACTGGAAACTTCAGGCCAATACCATGGCAGATCCTGGGACACACAATCCCAAAACCCGGTTGGGGACTGGGGGTGAACTGGTGGATCTGTACCAGAGACCAGCCTGTCTCTGGAGTTGTTCCAGGCTCCAGTGTCAGAAAACAGCCGTGGATCTTGTAAAGAGCACATTCTACTGCTTAGTGTACATCAATCATAGCCGTAAACCAAACATGGACCAGGGGCCTGAAATCCTTAACACAAATGGGCAACCATTTCCTTTTCCTACAGCTTTTGGATTGCAGGTGATTTGGGGCGGGGGGAGGGAGTCATTTTGTTCCCATGGACCTCAAGCTGAGAGCCCACAGAGTTCTGTCATATTATCTCCTAAATGTCAAACTCTTGCCCTCATCTTTATTAACAAGTGAAAAATAGATGTCATCTGGGTCTCTTAGTTTAATATGACCTAGGGAGAACCAGCTCAGATCCCCATTCCAAGCCTTGCAGAAGTCCAAAATCCTCCCTAAGAGTTCTATAAATTAGATGTTAACAAGTCAAGATGATGGATTTGTGTCTGATCCCATTGAAAAACTGGTACCACCATCTCCTAGCTCTGTGATCTCTGATAAGTTATTTAACATTTGTTTACCTTGAAGTTTCCTTTCTGTGGAATACATATAATATTGGTATCTCATAGGTTATTGTTAAGATTAAAGGAGAAAATGTGGAACCAAATATAATTATTGCAAAATGAGAGATCCTTGGTGGCAAACAGCTATGACAAGAAGTAGTATTAAAATGTTCATCTTGGTTCCCAAACTTTTGACCAGAAAAGATAAGTGGACTTACCGGGTATCAACGCCTCATATTTAATGGCTGTGTTGATGGAATTTCTAGCAGCAATCAGTTGATGGAGCAATGATGAGCCACTCTTGAAGCCATTTCTGATTTTACCCCTAGCCTTTTTTAACTCCGATAAACTAACCTACAATATTTGGGGTGAGGTATCACAAATCCTTTCTTTAAAAATCATCAGCTGGACATCCAGTGGCTATTCCATAACAGTGTCTGGCCAGGCATGCCTCCTTGACATTGCTCCTTATACCCAACAGTGCTCTGGGCTCACCCGCTGAGCATCATAATTATGAACTTGACCCAAGCCTCCCATCAGAGACCTGGAGAGTCATGTTCTGGCCTGTACTGTTGTAAGTTGGCCTCATTTTTTTATAGTAAGCATCCAAATACTATCAAAGAAGGTGAAGGATTGATATTACTAAGGTAAAATGTCTAAAAGCAGCAATTCAAAATGATCTTTCATTTTCTAAGTTGCAAACTCCAGGTAAAAACCAATCTTCCAACTCTTGCTGACTGTAATGGTATTTCCCTCTATAGTAGTCAAAGGTTCAGTTGAGTCAGGTCAATACTTTCATACATTAATGTCTTCCTGTACCTTCTGGATCTTAAACCATCACACCATGGAGTGGAAGTCACCTAAATATTTGATAAGGGAATAAGCAGTTTCCAGGTAAATTTAAAATTGCTTCCCAAAAAAAGCTTATATATATTCTCAGTACACATATTATTAACTAAATATGATAACTGATTACAATAGCATTATTAACACATCACTGAATAGTATTTTTGCACTTAGAGTATAACAAGTCTCAGTTTTATTTCTTGACTGTTGCTGTTTAAAACAGAAATGAGAACTAGAAAAAAATGAGGGAAATGTTACAGGAAATGAAGTTGTTTTGGGAAATTCAAAAGTATAAAAAATAAAATCACAAAGACAAAATTCATTCTTCAGCCATTACCTACTTCTGGACAATAGCCATATATGTTAGGAAAATGCTGTAGGATAATGATTTCAAGGAGTCGACTTCTTATAACTCAAATTAGCATCATATCCCAGCAATACAATTTTTAGCTCATTGTCAAAGAAAAGAAAATGCTCCATCATTCATCATGTGCATTATTAAAAAGCACAAAAAACAAAATAAACAGAACTACTTCTAGCTCTCTGTTGTGGGCCCTGGCACCCCTCTTAGGCCATGAGATGCAGGAGGGTAGGGGAACCAAGAAGCAGTGGCTTGTGTGCAGGTGGACAGAACTTGAATGGTGGGTTCTGGTGTCCACCACATGTGTCCCAAGGTCGTCTGTTGTAAGACAGAGGGAGGTAGAAGAAGAAGAGAATATGTGTGGGGAAGGTAGTCACACTCATCGGAATTCCTAGGAGTACAGCTATTCTAAATGTAAACTAGCCTTTCTGTCTTTGTGAAGGCATGCTTGTCAAGGCAGGCAACAAATGTGAAATTTTTACTTACAAGTTTTTACAACTTTTAGAAATTTAGAAATATCATTTCTGGGCCTCCATTTATACTCTTGCCTCAAACTCTGCACAAATTAGGTGCAGGCTTAACAGTGACCTCTTGCTTGATGCAGAATTTTACAACTTATGAACCTCTTTCACAAATTATGTCATCAAACCTTTCCAACCACCCCCATCTCAGAAAATAAACAAAAGCACTGAGTCCCACAGGGGTTCAACAACATGCCCAAAATCACATTGACAATTGGAAGTGCTGGTATACATCTTCTAGGTAGGAGGAAATTTGAATATGAGTTGAAAAGTAAGTCAAGATCATGATGGAAGCCTTGAAGTCAGGGATGTGGTGTTGACCTTCTGTGCAACTATGGAAGTATAAAAGTCTGGTAGCAGTCCCCTACTTGTAAGATGCCCTGGTGGCAGGCAGAGAACACTGAACCAGGGAGGAGAAGGCCCAGGAACTTTGAAGGAAGTAAAAATCTGAATATCAAATTCATGATTTAAACACCATTGTCAAGGGCCAGCTCTGTGGTATAGTGGGTAAAGCCACCAACTGTAGTGCCAGCATCTCACATGGGCACCAGTTCAAGATGTACCTGCTTCACTTCCAATCCAGCTCTCTGCTATGGCCTGGGAAAGCAGTAGAGGATGGCCCAAGTGCTTGGGCCCCTGCACCCACGTGGGAGACCTGGAAGAAGCTCCTACCTCAGCACAGTATCAGCACAGCTCTGGCCATTGTGGCCATTTGGGGAATGAAGCAGCAGATGGAAGCACATCTCCCTCTGCCTCTACCTTTCTGTAACTTTCTGCCTTTCAAATAAATAAATAAAAATTTTAATATAAAGGTAAAAAACACCATTATCCTTAATTTGCTTAAGTGACCCAATAAGCAATTATATTCATTATTTACACATTAGATTCAAAATCACTGGACACTAGACTGGCTCTGGCTTTCAAAGTAGCCTCTTGCCTTCGTTTTTCTTGTCCAGAAAAGTACAGAAGGTACTGCAGATGACTCCAGAAGGCTCCAAACAAGTGCCCAATTACACCTTGGAGCAATGCTACCTTATTCATTATCAAAACCATTGGAACACCTGGTTGATTGCATATAGAGAGGGATTATAGAGGAGCAGACATTTTGCAGAGCAGTTGAGATTTGAGAGAGTGTCTGGGTTCAAGTCATCACTTGCCTTCTGATTCTAGCTTCTTGCTATTGCACATCCAGGGAAGGAGCAAGTGATGGCTCAACTACTTTCGTCCCTGTTACCCACATGGGACACCTGGATTGAGTTCCAGATTCCTGTCTTTGGCCTGGCCCAGGCCCAATTGTTGTGTCCATTTGAGGAGTGAACAAATGGATGAAACTCTCTCTCGCTCTCACTCTCTCTCAAATATAGATACATTAAAAAAAAATAATAATTATGGAATAGAAATTGGTGCTCTTCTCTGGCCTCATAATCAGCCCTTAAGGCATTCGGAGCTGGCTAAACAGCCCATGAGAGTATTTCAGTCATGGAAAGCCAAGACACTCTGGCCAAAAAAAAACAAAAAAAAAAAACAAAAACAAAAACAAAACTAAATGAAAGATCTCTGTGAGCTCTGTGAGATCCTAGTGGAAAGAACGGGCCATCAAACAAAGAGGTACCTTTCTCTGAAGGGAGGAGAGAACTTCCACTTTGACTATGGCCTTGTCTAAATAAGATTGGAGTTGGCAAATTCAAAAGGCTTCCATAGCCTTGGCAGCTCACAACAAGAGCCTCGGGTGATTACTGACGTCATAAATAAGAGTGTCAATTGTTAAATCAACAATAGGAGTCACTGTGCACTTACTCCCCATGTAGGATCTGTGTCCTTCATGTGTTGTACTAAGTGAATTAATGCTATAACTAGTACTCAAACAGTACTTTATACTTCGTGTTTCTATGTGGGTTCAAACTATTGAAATCTTTACTTAGTAAAGATTACTACTTAGTATATACTAAATTGATCTTCTGTATATAAAGATAATTGAAAATAAATCTTGATGTGAATGGGATGAGAGAGGGAGCAGTAGATGGGAGGGTTGCAGGTGGGAGGGAGGTTATGGGGGGAAAAAACTGCTATAATCCAAAAGTTGTACTTTGGAAATTTATATTTATTAAATAAAAGAAAAAATTTAAAAAAGAAATTGGTGCTCTTTTGTGTGTATATAATGAATTTGGATACCTTAGAAAACTATGTTTAAAACAAAGATGTCTCATAGCTATAATGAAGAATAATACTGCTATTTGGAATAAATCAGCCCTTTAGAGATAAGAGTTTCTTTAGAAACTTTGAAACAAACATTGACCTTGCTGGGCTCAGAAATGTCATAGACTTTAAAAGATTCTCCAAGATCAGTGATATATTTTAAAATTGCTTTCCTTATGCAAATCAGTCTTGTAATATGGCAGAAGCAAACCTATAGAAGTTACTCCAAAAAAAAAAAAGTGCCATTGTGGGTCAAGGATGAGATCACAATGGAGAATCAAGCACAACCTCATTTTCACCAGATTGAAATCAGCATCTGAAGAGCCAGGCTCTAAACTGAATGCCAGTGATGTCATTTCCAGATTGGTTATGCCCCACAATGTCTTGCCTGTATGTTCTAATTCAGTGTTAGAATCTACTTCTAGCCAGCGCCATGGCTTAACATGCTAATCCTCCGCCTTGTGGCACCGGCAAGTCCCAGTTGGGGCGCTGGATTCTATCCCGGCTGCCCCTCTTCCAGGCCAGCTCTCTGCTATGGCCTGGGAAGGCAGTGAAGGATGGCCCAAGTCCTTGGGCCCTGCACCCGCATGGGAGACCAGGAGAAGCACCTGGCTCCTGGCTTCGGATCAGTGCAATGCGCCGGCCGCAGCGGCCATTGGAGGGTGAACCAACGGCAAAGGAATACCTTTCTCTCTGTCTCTCTCTCTCACTATCCACTCTGCCTGTCAAAAAAAAAAAAAAAAAAAGAATCTACTTCTACATATCAGTCCGTCAGTCAATCAATCAATCAATAAATCAGCACTTGAGACAAAGATAATTTTAGGGTGCTCATTGTGATTCCAGTTAAGCAAAGTTGTGTGATCTAAGACATCACCTGAGTAAGTTTTCTTGCGCAATCCTATACACACCTCTCTTCACTATCTCAGTCACTTTAGTTTTTCAGGCTTCTTTCTTTCCTCTCCTCTGTGTTCTGTTGATCCTTTGCTTTTCATTTCATTATTTTACCTCATCCATTGTTCTCTGTTTTTGTTCTCTTTGTTTTCACAGAGAACTCATTGCCCTCTGGTTGACATTTCCGTCTCCCCATGGAATTACAAAATGCATCCTACCTTCCTATTTTCCCCTCCCTGGACTTCAGTACCAAAAGTTGCCCTGAACTCCATGTCTAAAGATTTCTCTGGTCATGATGATCGCTCTCAGGTACCTCCATTTAATGATTAGAAAATTCCAACCAAGAGCAACTCCTCAGAGGCCATTGCTGAGGTAGCTCAAGCCCTAGATTGTTGTAAACTGGTGTTCACCTTACTGAGTTGGAAGTTATTTTTGTGAACTCCAAGATCCTGTACATTTGCATCATTCTTGTGGCAAAATGGCTTCCACTGTTGACTTTAATAAGTGTCTCAAGGGCACATGGTCTTCACATTCATTGTTGGCTTATTAGCTGTGAAAAAGACCCCAGGGTATTTTGAAGTAACAGTCCTGAATGGTTTAAGGCTGACAGTAGGTCTCTAGATGCTAGAATTAAGAGTCTCAAAGTAACACAGGCATCTGAAAATTGTGGTAAAGTCTTGATAAGAAGGGAAGGCATCCCAGATGGAGAAAAGCACCTCTGTAAATGTAGAGTTTAATTGAAAATTGTGTGTACTATCCTGGGACACAAGTGGAGGGTTGGGGAGAAAAGCCAAGGGAAAGAGTGAAGGAGGACCAGTTAGCCCTGCCCCTTGAGGTAGTAAGCCAGGCACCCATCCACCACCCTAAAACTGCAGTCATTAGATAACAATGCCAAACACTTCCTGGGTGCCCACTACATGCTCCACTAAATGCAGATCACCTCACTGGGTCCTCAAAATGAGATGGGTGCTAACTTATTATCTCCAGTTTTCCAGACCTGGACATTGAGGCTCACACAGAGTTGCCTTAGGAAGTAGGATTTCAATCCACACATTCTGGCTCCAATATCTTAGCTGGTCATCGCTAACATCACTGGCTAAGGATGACTGAAACAAATGCTGCATGTGACAGCTCCCAGTGAGGCAGCTGGAGCCCTGGTAAGGTGAAATCCCCAGCCTCAGCGCCCACAGAGATACCTGTGGCAAACCAGGAGCAGCAACTCAGTAGGAGCAGCAGCCTACAGTGGCTGCAGTGTGAGGTGCTCTCAGGGAAAGCTATGATGGTGATGTCACCACCAGAAGCCACGTCACTTGGGAAAATGAGAGGCGACACATAGCCCCACTCGAAAGGTGACAGAACTGGCTATCTTACTGTGGTTGGCGATGTATTTGGGTGTTTTAGTAAGTGAAATAGTGACAAGACTCTGATGTCTTTGTTTTTCATCTCAGAGTGTAGACATCATGACTTCCCAGCTTGACTGCACACATGGTGAGAACGGGAGTGAGCTTTCCACTTTTTTGCTCTCTTTAAAATGAAGACAGTGGCCATTGGTTTATTTAAAAGTTTATGCGGTCACTCACAGTTTGGAGAGAAATTAGCACAACCTACTCCTTCTCTCTACCTGCTAAGAACTGATATTTCAGGGGCAGGCGCTGTGGCGCAGCGGGTAAACACCCTGGCCTGCAGCGCCGGCATCCCATATGAGCGCCGGTTCGAGTCCTGGCTGCTCCACTTCCGATCCAGCTCTGCTATGGCCTGGGATAGCAGTAGAAGATGGCCCAAGACCTTGGGCCCCTGTGCCCACGTGGGAGACCCAGAAGAAGCTCCTGGCTCCTGGCTCCTGGCTTCAGATCGGCGCAGCTCCGACTGTTGCGGCCATCTGGGGAGTGAACCATCGAACAGAAGACCTCTCTCTCTCTCTGACTCTCTTCTCTCTGTGTTACTCTGACTTTCAAATAAATAAATAAATCTTTTAAAAAATGAATTGATGTTTCAGAACAGAAATAATGGAACTTTGAGAAAAAACTCCCCTAAGGAATTACTCCACGTATGTGCATATGTGTATCTGAAAAAGGGAAACGTGGAGTTTGCTGTGCATCTACTATGAGCCACATACAATGTCAGCACACGAGACATGTTTTCTCATTTACTCCTCAAATGACTAGATATAAAAGGAGAAATAGTTAACATGCATGTTGCACAGATATAAAAATTTAAAAGGCTGAAATTTACACAGTTAATGAATCATATAAGCTGAGGTCATTCTGGTTCTAAAATTCATCCCCCCCCCCCCATGACACTGAGAGACTTGCCTAGTGCAGAACAGATCATTGGAATAAAAACTCCCAGCTACATGGAGTCCCTGTGGCTACTGGCTTTGGGTCTCCCTGGGGAGTTGTTCAAATCTGGGGACTCCTACCCTAACACTGAGGCTGCTATTGGCAGGGCAGAGAGACATGAACTTGATGCTAACACATACGTGCAATGAATGAAATAGGTGCCAAGGGTACAGTGACCCCTTTTCCATATCTGAATCATTAATATGCCTCAGCTATGTTTTCACAGTACTCTCCTGTCCGGCAATTCAATAGGATTTTAAGACACTTCAACAGCTCCTTCCCCTTACATAAAGTGTGTTTGCTGACAACCCTCGCGGTCCCTTCCATCCTGTGTTACTCCAAAGGGGTCTCCACGCATTCTTCAGAGTCTGGCCGCAAGTCGTGTGGCAGGATATCCTCAACTTTCACAGAAGAGGGGAATGGAGCTTCCTGTCCATAAAATTACATCATGGCAATGGAGATTTCTCTGGGGTCCCTCAGCTCTGACCCCAAGTGCTACAAAAAAAGAAAGAAAATTTTGGCAATAAATAAATCAAGAAAAAAGAGAACTCTCTTCCCCACTTTCAGGAAAACTCCAAGGAAACATTAAACCGAGTTCACTCGGCCTGTGTTTCTAACGTCTTAACCAAAGGACTGCAGCGAGCCTAATGGAACACGGGTTTTACAGCCAGCTGTGTTGAGGACTGCGAGATTCTAGTTAGTAGAGAGTCCAAGGTGAGACTCTGCCAAATATGCTTTCCATACGTGAAGAGTGAGGGGAAGAGGAGTCCCCAGCAGGAAGGAACCTTGGGAGGTTGCCCAGGCCAGCTCTCTGCTTCGAGGTACCTACAGAGTGAGTGCAGGCTTATCTCTCATCAGTGCCCAGGGGCCCCCAACACTGACATTCAGAGCTAAGGGAGCACCAATAGTTAGCATATGAGTGCCTCTCCGTCAGCCCTCTCTCCACCCAGGCGGCTGGCAGGGAACACTCCGCTTTCAGAGTTCACCTCCAGCTCTGTGAGGTCAGTCCCACCTCCTGAAAGGAGACTTGGGGGTCTCTGAGGAGAGAGATGGATCCAAAAAAGAAAAAACAAATGTGCAGGAGACAAGGACCCCAGTGGCTTAGAGGCAACAGCTGGAAGGAGCCCAGGAGGGTGTTGTGGGAAGCAGTCAGCACGTGGGAGCAATAGATGAGGGAAGAAAAAGGGAGAATGTGAGAAGTGTTGGGGCCCCAGTTTCCCATTCACACATGGAGTTGGAGAAGTGAGGACTTGATTTATTTTGAAATTACTTCTGATTGCATGGGCTGTGTTCTTTCAGCCGTAACACTTCTCCAAGACCAAACCTCATGGGGCGTGACTTCATAAGCATTACGCTGGTGTTTCCAAAACTAGGTCTTGTGGGGTTGAGGGCAGTGTGCCGGCGTTTCGCGAGGGCCCGGAAAGCAAGCAGCATTCTTACCCCCACCTGAGCAAGTCCCCATGCCACACTCATGACTGAGAGGACCAGAGGGTCACTTGTCTCTGTGGTGATCTCAAGGCAACCCAACTTGTTTTCATTTCTCTGTCTTTGAAGAGTGATGAAGAGGCTGGGGGAGTCTGTGCCAGGAAGTGAGGAGAAAAAATGACAGAATAAAGAGAAGGTGTGCTTAATGAAAGCTGTGTTAGTTCAATGTCTGTCTCTTTGCACTTAGACTCACAGGCTTTAGCGTCAACCAGGGCTTAAAAATCAGAGAGCTGGGCTTCATAACTTCAGATAGATAAACCACAGCCATGGGGTAACAGTGAGGCCAGTGCTACGGGTGACACAGCTGCCAATGCTGGCTGACACCAGGCTCCAAGCATTTGCAGCTGGGCACAGGGGCAGGCCTTTCCTCTCACCCAGGGTTCTTGACCATGGCCACCACTGGAATCCCCTGGGAGCCTTGGTACCTGCTATGGTTTGAGCAAGATTTAGCTCCAACATCATGTGGATGTTAAACTCCAAGGTCATAAGCGGATAGTACTAAGAAGGTGGAAACTTAGTCTGATGAAGGTGTTTGGGAGGGGGGCCTGGTAGAGGGTTCTTGGGTCCTGGGGGCTTGCCCTCAGAATGTGGCCCTTGGGATAGGGTTGGGTATAGAGGCCGAGTTGGGCCTGGTCCATCTGTCTCCTTCCTGGCTCACCAAGTGATGCTGCTTCTGCACACGCTCTGCCATTGCTGTCCTCTAGTCTCACCAGTGGGTGAGGCTGAGCCAGAGGGGCCCACCCGATCTTACATTGTGAACTCCAAAACCGTACGCCAAAATAAATCTATCAGAAGTAGCTCATCTTAGGTAGCTTGTTGAACAAGAAGCTAACAAGGCGCCGTGGCACTGGTATCCAGGTCCTGATGGGTATTTAAAAGCCCAGCAGGATAACGCGCTTGTAACACTGAAGCCCCCTCCTGAGAGCTTTCTCTGTGGAACAGTTTGTGAGCATGGCCCCCTCCTTCAAAGCACTCGTGGTCTTCAAGGCCTGAATGCAGTTGGCTGAGGCTGTGGAAGGAGCCCCGCCAGGTGCTCCTCCTGCCCGTAGGCCTCTGCTTCAGCGTTGGCTCAGACTGACCCCCTGCATGGCTCTGGAGCAGTGACAATTCCCCCAGGCCACATTGTCTCCCCTGTAAAATGCAGGGGTCAAAGTTGAACTCCCCCAGTGTTCCCTGTAGCCTGCAGATCCTGTAATTCTAAGTAACGCGTCTCGGCTCCAGGTTTAGATTTGCATGGCTTCACTTCCCCCTGTAATCACATTTTCCCCCTTTGCTCAGTTTCTGCTCAATTTTCTGTTCCTCACTGAATAGGGCCCTGCTTGTATGAAAGCCAACAGCTCTCAGCTCAGCCAGGCTGTGGGCATATAAAGTCACATTAGCAGTAAAATGCACCTCTCACCAGCGAAGTTCCCGCGGGCTCAAACAGAAGGTCCAGTCTCTGCAGCAACCCTAACGGATTTTGTTTCTGGGCTCACCACCTCCCAAAGAGGTCTCCCACAAGTGCCTGCAAACCAGTCTGCCGGGAGCACTCGCTGCTGGCGTCTGCTCTGTGCACGTCTCTCTGCAAGGGCTGCCTTCTTTTCTGGAACGCCATTCTCGAAGCCGCCCAGGAAGCTTTGCAGTTCTCACTATTGCCAGCGCTAACCGTGAAAACAGCCGTGTCTAGGCAGAGTGCTGAAAGCTGTCAGTCCTCCAGGGGCGAGTGCAGTGTGAGGTTCCAAGCAGAGGTGGGGAGATGCGCTCTCCTCCGCTGTGCTGCTCTGGTCTCCCGGTCGGGAGGACGCCTGCTCCTGCTCCTGCCGCCTGCTGCCTGCATCACTAAGTCCGCCTGGAAGGCAGCATCTTCATCTTCCAGCCTCCCTCGCTCCATGCTGGGGACCAGAACCAGCACAAAGTGAGTGGGGTGGGGGTGGAAGAGAAGCAGAAATGTCTTCCTTTCCCTCCGTGTTCAACATGCATATCTGCTCAGCCACACACATATGCCCTCATGTAACAGCCATATACACACTAGTGTACAGGTACATATATAGACTCTGAATGCATGTAGTGTATAGAGATAGTACATACATACATGTAGTATATACACATACTTGTAGCTCATGCATCTACTTACAGTAGGGATGGGGCTCCGGGGCGTCAGTTCTGCAAGAAGTCACTTCAAGCCTGGCATCCCGTAACAATGCTGGTTCCAGACATGGCTGCTCCTCTTCTGGTCCAGCTCTCTGCTGTGGCCTGGAAAAGCAGTAGAAGATGGCCCAAGTGCTTTGGGCCCCTGCACCTGCATGGGAGACATGGAAGAAGCTCCTGGCTTCAGATCGCTTCAGCTCTAGCCATTGCAGCCATTTGGGGAGTGAACCAGAGGGTGGAAGACCTCTCTCTCTCTGTCTCTCCTTCTCTCTGTCTATAACTCTACCTCTCAAATAAAATCTTTAAAAAAAAAGTGAAAAGAAAGAGGAAGGGGACCAGCAATGTGGCACGGGAAGTTAAGCTGCCACTTGGGATGCTGCCATCCTGTAGAGTGCCTGGCTCAAATCCTAACTCCGTCTCTTCCATTCCAGTTCATGTTCATGTGCTTGGGAAGCAGAAGAGGCTTGCTGACGTGTCCAAGTGCCTGCCACACATGTGAGAGACCTGAGTGAAGTTCCTGTTGTGGACATTTGGGTGTGAATCAGTAAAAGGAAGATTCTCTCTCTCTCCTCTCTCTCTCTCTCTCTCTCTCACTCTCTCCTTTCCTCTTCTCTCTCTCTCTCTCTCTCTCTCCCTCTCTCTGTATATGTGTATGCATCCCCCTTTCTGTCACTATGCCCTCCTCTCTGTCACTAAATAAAATCTTTTTAAAAAAGAGAAAAATCCTGAACTCCGGTAAGAATGTCCCTACAATAGACTGTTCTAAGACCCTTTAAAATAACATCTTTAAAACATTAGAAAAATATTTAATGTACTGTAACATGTTTATAAAATTACGTGTAAAATTTAATGATTTAAACTTAATAAACCAATTTAATGTTAAAGCAAAACTTTAGAAAAAAGACTGGAAGGAAGTAGGTGCATCTTTATAGGTGGTGAATTAAAGGCGGTTCTTTCATGTTTCCTTTCTCCCCTGAAAAGCCTATAAAATAAACGTTTAATCATTTTACAATCAGCAAATAAGGGCTGCATACTTTCGTACTTTTTAAAATAAAGCAGTCTCAGAGCTGGTAGTATTCTGCTCTAAAAAGAACAAATGCAAGCAGAGAAAGCCAAAAGCATTTCCACCTCCTGGGGAAAATCAGAGCGTGGCCCTTCCCATGCCATGGCAGCCAGTGAGCAGCCCGGGGTTTGCTGTTCAGTTATTTACTCTTCTCCACTGATCGAGGTAGGTGCCGTTATCAGGACTCATCAACAGAGGAAGAAACCTCAGGGAAGAGAGAGTCATCTCGGTGAGAAGCCAGGGCCAGAAGTCCCCATCCCCACTCCATCACTGCAGTGCACTGCTGGCTTCCTCAGCGGTCCCCCAAGAGAAAACAGTTTGAAATTATAATCAAGACATTCTGCAAAGATTAAACCAGTCACGAAGCCCAGGGAAGAGAGAACTGTGACCAGAGAGAAACCACCTCATGAGAAGGAAGACAGGAGCCAGTTACCTCTTACATGCTCCTGGTCCCCAGTGGCAGGTGCTCACAAGCTCCCTCGGGTACGGTGCACGCTCTGTTGGATGACCTTCAAGGAATGCTCCACGTCCTGCTCCCACTACTCAAGAAGCCGAGGGAGCTGGATATGTGTATTCAGTCTCGACTGGGTGGCAAGAACTAAAACCAGGTGTTCCTCTCCTGAAATCCTAAACCCAAAACTGCAAGCTGAATCCCCCAGTGTAGAACCAGAACCAAAGGAGCCCCGTGGCCACTGCCAGCTGGAAGACGCCCTACAAGCCCCAGGAGCACCATTGCCCCAGCATCTTCGCCTCCAATCAACACATCCCAGGGTTCCCTGCAGCTCCAATGGACAGAAGCACAATGCTCTTCTTCCCAGATGCCCCGGGTTAATTTCTTTATTTTTTTTCTGGCCCACAGTTTGAAGTCTTTCCAAACTGATGGACTAGAGTAGAAATTACAATCCAATCGGCTATGTCCAAAACAGATGCCACATAATCACAATCATATTAATAAAGCTGGCAACAGGGACTATGAAGAATTTGAAGGGGGCAGGGGAGTGGAAACTAACAATTTCCAGAGTGTGTCTAACCCATGGAGCACTCTTGCCTAGAAACAGGCTTCCCCGAGAAACCCAAGGTCGGCGTTTCCCCATCTCAACTCCCAATAAATCTCTTTCTTTAATATTTTTTGTACAGTTTGGGTGAAGGCAGAGAAAAAGGCAGGGGAGAAGGTTTGTTGGAATCTTTTCAGTCTTCACAGCACTCGAGGTCTTATTTATGCGTGGGTTTCCAGCTGTGCATGACATAAGTCATTGAAAACTGGCACATCTTTCCATCAGCAAGCACAGCACAACCACAAGCTTGGCAAGCAGTTCGTGTTGCCAGATGCCTTCACTGTTTCTGAAACTATGTATTCAAGGCACTCTACTTTTTTCTTGCTAGAAATCCTTTCAAAGAAGAACACAATGTTTTGGGTTGCCTGGCCAAAGTTTAGCTGTACTTTTGCATCTTTGCCAAACTTCCTGTTTTTAGCAAAACAATTTATTATCTTGCTGGTTCTTTGGACCCAAAAGGATTTACAGGCACAAATAACTACTTGGTTTTCATGCCTTTTCAAAGAAGAAACTCTTTCCCTCTTCCATAATTATCTTGTAGATGCTAGAATAGAAATGTATTTAACCTTTGGGAGTGCTCCCAAGGTGAAGAAAAGGTTTTAATTACTTAAAACCTTTACAGTCTGAACTTTAAAGAACTGACAATTATTTTTTGCGTGCAAAGAAAATAATTCTTTTCAGGTGGTTTGGCAAGATCACAGATCTGTCACATGTGGTGTTGTAGAAGCAAGTTTGGAATGAGTTTGGGTTTGTAGTCCAAGGATAGACTAAAGAGATTTGATTAATCAGTAGCAATCAATGAATGTATTCAACACAGACACTTTTGGGAATAGTTCATCTCTGATTACTAAGCCATACAGTCACCCGTTTGATGTTACCAGAAAAGAAACCAAAACCAAACATTAACAGCCTTCCCTATCCCCACCCATAAACTACCAACCTGATTACCAACCAGTAAACAGATTGAAAAGAAATTTCAGTTCTCAACTAGATTAGATCGAAGTGGCCACACATAGTCTCAGTTTGCTTCTGCACACATACCCTAGCTCTGAGCAGAACATGTGTTACCTGCAGTAGTACAATGTACAGACACAAGTGGTTATCCAGATAGGCTTTTCTAGTAGTGATCTATACTATAACAGAGTGGCGTTGATAACAATATGGTCAATTTGAATGGACTTCAACTTATATAGAGGGACCCAACTATAATTTCTCCAGGCCTTAGAAAAATTACTTCACACTACCTGCAAAGGCCAAGGGACTGATAATGTTGATTTCCTGTATGCTTCAAAGATCCTAGAATTCTTTGATGGTGACTTAGAAACCATTATAAAAATAACAGCTCCTTAAAGCACGGTGAGTCAAAGGGTAAGACACTTTAGAGGAAATGGTTAATATTAATGAGAGAGTGCAGGAGAGTCTGACAATACTCCAGAATCAGCACTTTGGGAAAGATGGCATCTAAATTAAGTAAGAGAGGGCCAATTTCTGTCTTTCCATTGTGAATTATTCCCCCAGATTAAAGCAAAAAAAGAGAGAAAATATCTATTAGATTGAAGGACAGACTGTTTGATCAACACTTGATAGATAAGTAGATGGATAAGTATGTGTGTCTCTGTGTTGTTTCCGTGTTCTCTTTTCATACCTTCTTCATCATTTTGTTAAATTTTAAGATTAATGGTTTGGTGATTCTCTTGAGCAAAGGCTGGCCAAGAAGACAGTCAAAATAGCATTTCATGGTCTAGAGCACATATGTATAGGAGAAAGTTGAGAGGGAAGGTTTTCATCAGGAATTATCACTCGATTCAAGCCCTCTCGGGCATTGCAGCTGAGTATATGGCTACAGAAGGTGGCCCTAGACGTCATGCAAACTTGTCTAAAAGGTGAGAATTTGCCTTTATTATTAACCTTAGGGCATATAGCTTTAAAAGTTATTTTTAACATTTAAACATAAACAATATCAGCACTAAATATAGGATCAAAGAAGCAGTGTTTCCATGTGGGGCTGCCAAGGCACAGAAGCATGACTGGAAAGTACAACTTTTCTTTGAAGGGGATGCTGCTATCAATACTGCTTACTCAGCAGTCTATTAATATAAAAATAAAGTGCACACATACACATAGAGTCATTATATCCTGCCTGGTGTAAAACAGGTTTCACTGTTCCAGCCTTTAAAAACAAAACCCAGGGGCTGCCATTGTGGCATAGTGGGTAAAGCCGCTATCTGCGGTGCCGGCTTCCCATATGAGTGCTGGTTTGAGTCCCAGTAGCTCCATTTCTGACCCAGCGCATTGTTATGGCCTGGGAAAGCAGTTGAAGATGGCCCCTGCACCTGCGTGGGAGACCCAAAAGAAGCTCCTGGCTCCTGGCTTTGGATCAGCTCAGCTCCGGCCGTTGTGACAATCTGGGGAGTGAACTAGTGAATGGAAGACCCCCCTCTCTCTCTGCCTCTGCCTGTTGTAGTGTAACTCTGCCTTTCAAATAAATAAATAAATCTTAAAAAAAAAAAACAACATCACAAACCAAAGCCTTAAGGATCCCTCCACTAACTTCTCTCAAAACGAATACATATTTGAAGCCTGTGGTATCAGAATTTATTTCTACAAAGTTAACTCTATTTAATATCCTTGGCTCTAAGCTTAATTTGATAAATTGTGCTGTTTTTGAAATTTATTGCAAAATTATTGTTCTCCAGGGAAATAATTACCCTTCCTCTTACTTCTATGGTATTGCTTTCTTCTGCATGTGACTTTAAGCACAGAGATTTAAAAAGCAACCAGGTTTTGGGTATCAATCAAGAGAGGCTGACTCTGGTATTACACTTGAATTTAAGAGAACATATTCTCTTCATTCAAATACTAAATTTTTCTGAATAAGAACAATAGGACATTAAAATTAGAAAAGAATCCTAAGGGGGCCAGTGCTGTGGCATAGTTCACTGGGCCTCCACCTGCAGCACCAGTGTCCCATATGAGCACCAGTTCATTGTCCCAGCTACTCGTCTTCAGATAAAGCTCTCTGCCTGTTGCCTGGGAAAGCAGTGGAAGACAGTCCAAGTGCTTGGGCCCCTGTACCTGCTTGGGAGGCCCAGAAGAACTCCTGGTTCCTGGCTACGGATCAGCTCAGCTCCAGCTGTTGTAGCCATCTGGGGAGCGAACCAGCAGATGGAAGACCTTTCTCTCTGTCTCTCCCTCTCTATATCTGTAACGCTACCTCTCAAATAAAGAAGTAAAATCTTTTAAAAAATCCTAAAAATGATTGCATTCGTCTATTTATTTATACATGGGCTTTTTGCAAAAAGGATTCTGGGCAACTTAGAAATATACATAAATTAGAAGTCAACATAAAGCAAAAAGAAAATCACAAGATAAAGATATAAAACAGAACCAGGTAATAAAAGCTCACAGATTTTAAAGATGAAGCACAAATTTAACTCTTAAACTTTTTAGTTTTACAATAGAAACAAAACTTGCTGAAGGTCATGTGACTCAACAAATAACCGAGATCCTCAGAACTACATCATAGAAGTTCAAAACACTTTACCAGTTATTCTTGGTGACATAGAACATGGTTCTTAGTCTTGTCCATTGAGTGCTGTAGTGTAACTATGGAGGCAGAGGTTGACCACTCTATGTCCATTTTTCAATCCTGATTCCCTTGAGGGGAGTTGCCTCTGCCTTCTTTAATGTTAAGGTGCTTTGTCCTTATAATCCCCAATCTCCCAGCTGGCTGCATCTGACTTAGTCCCCCCAGAACACTGACTCTTCAACAGACAGTGCAATAACAGGAGGGGATAAGTGGATGGCTTTCGTGGATTTCTTCCCAGTAGTTGTATACCACCAAAAAAGTGTCTGATTTGTGCTAGCACCTGGATGCCAGTACTTAGTGCTTTGTTCTCCCACTTTCCCATCACTTCTTTGAGCCATGCAATAATAATCAAGTAAATGTCTTTCCTGTCTAAGTGACAGTCTGTTGCCTACAACCTACAACCACAGAACCCTAAATGAAAAAATGTGGGTTAGCTAGGCAACAAAAATGCTGATGGATTAACTGATGTGTCTGGAGTCTGCAGGTAATTTTATGTCAATTTAAGCATAGAACCCTGAGAATCCAATGCCCAATTTCAGCCATTTTAATTCTATTCAGTGAAGAGTGTGTCTGTCCACAGTAATAATTTCTACAAATTGCATTAACATTTTTAATATCTGTCTTCTCTGAGATGAACCTGATCTCTATAAACACATGGGTAATAGAAGTCTCTTTTCTACTCCAAATCTTCCTCTGGAAAATTAGAGGAAACAGAAATGATTTATCATGAATAGATTTAATATATAGAGAGCATCCCATTGTTTGTATTCAAGATAATATTTCCCTTTAAAGACAACATGTTATGCTTTAGTTGCCAAAACAAAAAAATAGTTGAATAAAGCTTATGGGGTTTTTCCCAGGAAAAAAACACCTTACAACTCAAAGTCAAAGTGTCCAAAAGTATAGCATAAAGCAGAGTAATGTGATGTTGAAGGAGCTGACCCCTAAATCCGCAGTCTGGATTTGAACACTGGCTCAGCTTCTTACCAGGGCCAACTGCCCTTGGGCAAGTGATTGAAATTTTAGAGCCCCAATTTACTCTTCTGTAAAATGAAAGGACAACAGAACTTCCAAGGTCTTATACAATATGATGCAAGTAAAGAACTTAGGACAGAGCCTGGCGCATGGTGAGTTCTTACGCCATTGCCATTTGATTGTGCAGTGCCCTTTCACAGGGCTCAGAGTATTCGAGTTTCCTTTTCTAAGATGCAGCAGCTGCTGATAGAGTCTATTCACCCCAGAATAAGGTCTAGGCAATGGACTATTTGAAGAAAGCCAGGCCTAGCAGGGTGCTTTCGATGGGCAAAAGGACACGATGACAGGCACTGACGAGGCATTCTTCCCTACCTCGTGGGAAAGAGCAGAAGCCTGGAGCAGGTGCAGTCACAGAGGCCCCAGGAGGCGATGGCCAAGAGGATGAAACTCCCATTATCAGGGTTTGGCTGAAAGCGATCAGAGCCCCACTTCCAATGGAACTTGTAACTGCTTACTCATCTCCAGTAACTGAAAGCATGTCATCACATTCCTGGCTTCAGAAATGAATTCTGCCACAGAGAGGAGATCTGTTTTCTTCCTTAAAACCCTCAGTGTGTTCTGCTTCAATTCCCTGTATGGGATGTAGATATATTAAATACAAAAAAAAAAAAATGACTGTAAAGTGAACATTAAGGTTGAGAAATGAGGTCCAAGGATGCCAGGAAATTCAAAAATAAGTGTTCCCCCAGCACTTCTAATTCAACCACCTTTGCAGTAATGCATCCTTTCCGATTTCTGAATCCTCGGTGGAATTTTTGTTGCATATGGACTCTGGATCCTTCAACTAAGCCAGCAGAGGTAAGTGTGGATCCCTCCCTTCCTCCTCACTTCCCCAGGTCATGGGAAAATCCTGTCTAGGACCCTTCCACCAACCCCTTGAATGAGGCCAGGCATGGCAAACCACTTCAGGAACCCAGGGGAGCAACTCAGCCCCAGGAAGCTGGACCAGTTCCTTTCCCCGACCCCTCCATGAGAGTCAGGAGGCTACTCCTGGCTCCACGTAGCAAATGTATCCATGTAGATATCCAGGATGCATTAGTGGTTCGACACAACTGATGTGCTCAGACACCTCCGGGGTACATTAGTTGAAGTGGCTACGGCAGCTGGTGGCTCCTCTTCAGGCATAATTTATCTATTGCACTTTACTTAATGTGCAAAATTAAATTTATGCTGAATCCATGTGTATTACCTACTGTGCATGAACAGCATGAAATATACCATAAAGCAAATCAGCACAGAGCCATGCTCTTAATTGCTAATGGCTTTCAGCACACTTCATTGTGGTCTAACCCAACTTGGAATCCATTCTACATTGATAATCCTGCTCAGAACAAGGTTGAAAGTATCCCGAGGACCTCTTGAAGAATGGAGTGTTTTATGTGTTTTATGTCAATCTTTCTAGAGCATATGTTCTTTACATCACAGACTCCGCACTTTTCACTAGTATTGTGATCCATAGTTTCTACAAAGGCCATGAGTTTGCTGAAAAATAAGGACATCAATGCAAAAATTTTGAAAAAGTGGAATATAGGAAATAACCCATGATTTAGTCATTGTGCCCCCACTGCCAATCTGACACTTGCTCTGAGTGTCTACTTCCATATCTTAAATCATAAATCATAGGATTTGGAATAATTGATTTCTGCCCTTAACTAGAAAAAAAAATCTATGTTACTAAGTAAAATAGATTTTACAAAAACAAATCTCTCAAAAGAAGCTTTAAAAAATCTGGTGCAACATGCACTCAGACACACCTCACACATCTAAGTTCACACAGAGCAGAAATTAAGTCAAGTCTGAAACCTGATTCCCCCCAAAAAAACTGAGTTGAGGAAACAGAAAATAAGTACTCTGGGAGTAGAGAAACGTACATGATTGTATCTCTATCAACAATACCCGCTCAGTGTTTTCCGTGTTCCTGGTGATTGTAAAGTGTGCTTTGTACAACTAGAGATCATTTCTCATGAAAAGAAAAAGTTATGTGCTCTGCAATTTACATTTGTGCTGGAAAGGTCATATTCCTCTCCTGAAAATAATCTGTAACTTTTCTCACGTGAAGGACAGAGGAGAAATAAGAAAACCAGTGACGATATTACTTCTCATGTATCAACTTTACATATTTTTCAGTATGGTGACTATTAGTATAAAAAATTAGGAATTACATTTGCCCTTTGAGGCACAGATTTTTACAAAAATTAGAAGCAGAGTGATCATTTCACTTCTTGTTCTATTCCTCTTTATTTTGTTTTCCATATGAAAATCTGGACATTATTCACCAAGGACTTCAATCTGACATTTGAAATGTTTTGTTCAGTCTAGTGGTTCTTGATTTTATGTGGTTTGCGGTTAAAAAGAACTAAAATGAAGACAAGAATTGTTAGCATTGTACATAAATATATATATATATATATATATACATGCATGTGCATACATGTACATGTGTTCTTTCAGTCATTGTCCTATTGAATTATAATTGTTTGAATAATACACATGTAGAACGGGTTTCCCATCACTCCTATTTTTGAATGTGTAAGTTATATTGTTTTATGGATTCATTTGTGATTCTAAATATGCTTCCAGAAATGAGATGCACTAGTAGCATCTGGATTGTTTCCTTCTCCTGGAGTAGATGTGTTAAATCAAATCCAACTCAGAAGAAAACAATAACTGGGCATCTACTGGTTATTAGGCTCATATTTGGAGAACAAAACAAGCAAACCTTGGCCTCTGCCCTATGGGAGCCCAAAGTTAAATGGCAAAAGTGAACATTAGGTACAGAGAAGTCTATACAAGGAAAGTAGCATTAAGTCTTATGATAGGGTGATGGGAGGAGTAAGTGATACGCTGGGCTCCAGGGGTATAGAAGCTATGAGAACTGGGTCTTGGAAAGTGAGTGAAACTTTGGTGAGAAGACTGCTGGAGAAAAGGGGAGTGAAGAACACAGCAGGCAGAGGTAGCTGCTTGAAGAACAATCTGGAAAAATGAAGGGAAGATGAAACTCACACCTGTGAAGCTCCTTGATGTAACCCAAAGCCTCTCGCAGAGGCTGCCACTGAGCGGCGTAGAACAGGGCTGAAACACACAGCAGCAGCAGCAGCAACATCGCTCGTTTTAGCCACAGAGACTTACTCATATCTTCATGGTCACACGTTTGCTCTGCCCAGGAACGAAAACATTTCTTTTCTAATCCACCAGGGTGATAAGCCTTTACTCAGCAGCTTGCCCTTACCTTTGTTATTTTAGTTAGCTTAGCTTCAGGGGTGGTTAGAAGAAATAAGGACACTGTCATCCTCATTTTAACATTCCATCTGTGATATTTTACCATGCGTCTTTTGGAAAGATGCTTTGCTATGTTAACTCTTTGATTTCCAAAACCAGAAATTCCTTCTCTGTCCTCTGTCTCTCTCTCATTAAGGGGCATGAGTCTGAGCCTTTCGTTTAATTGAGTATTTGCATGAGATGGATGTTAAAAATCAGAGAGGTTTATTGTCTGGAAGCTTCCATGAAATTCTCCTACTTTCCTCCTCTCTGGGACAGGGTACTTATTCATCATGTTGCCCCAGGCCTGGTCTTCCCAACTCATTCAACACCAAGGCTTTGTCAAAAGAGAGGTCAGTAGCCTCTTGGAATCTTTTGGAGATAGATAGAGCCTGGTAATCATTTCCCACAATGGGGTTATCTGCTATCTGCCAGGGTTGTTTTCCTGAATGATATCTGATCAAATTACCCTGCAGCCTCTAAAAGTACCCAAGGAGGTCTTCACTAACTTCTTTCTCTGCTTTCTATCAATCAGCCCAAGCCAAGATAATATGGGATCCAAATATTTTTAAGTGTCAACAGAGACCATGGTGACTGAGTCTGCATTTAGATAAAATCTCATTTATAGCCATTCCACTGATTTTTACTGTGTTGTCCCTAATGTCAGTCAGGATCCAACAGGAGGAGCCCCCAGCACATTTTCATTCTTTCCTTCCTCTTATGTTGGCCCATGCACATGATTCATTGAAATTCAAGTGATCAGCAAAGGAAACAAACTACCTTGCAATCTGGTGGTTCTCTGACCCAGGCAGGGAAACTTCTCACCTCTAATCTCCAGAATGCAAGATGGCTTTGAAACTGAAAACAGTGAAATTCCACTAACTTTGCAAGAGGAAAAAAGCAACCACACATGTGAAAATCAAGAGTGCCCATGATCCTCATACTGCCATTCAGAGGTTCTGGTATTGTCCTTTCATGACATTAAGGATTGAATTTTCCTTTTGTTTCATTTTTTGTGCAGAAATGTCTGCATCTAATATTTGATCCTTTCCAGGGTCCACTTGACTTAACTCAGTCCGTGTAATTCCTTTTCTTATTGTTCCTAGACATTGAGGAAGATTCGGCAGGAACCTAGGACCCAATCCTTGTGAATCGGACCTGCAACAGACTCCTCCAGCCATCAGTCATTTCCCATATGATTTGGGATCACCACTAGCCATGAAGCAAAACCTCTGGCTTTGCCACACGGACCTAACCTGAGACTGGCAAGCATGTCACTATCCAAAGCGTTCACAGCAAATCACTAGGGTTCCTTTCATCACGTTAATTATAGAACCAAGGGACTAGAAGGGGAGCCCAGGACATCATCTGGTGCATCCCCCCACCCCCTTTCTGGTACAGCCACATTTAAATCATCCCAGACAGATGGAAATCAATCCTGCTTTAAAAGACCTCCGGAGGGGGAGATTCCACCAGCCCGGTCAGTCACCCGCTCTGCTGTTTAACAACCCCTGTCAGAGAATCCCTCTTTATCTCCAGTTTCAATCTCACTCACTGCACTTTAAGCCAATTTCTTCTTGCTCTGTCCATCAACCCTTCACATACCTGAAGATCATTATTAAGGCATCTCTCCAACTTCTCTTCTCTGGACTGATCAATCTCAATTCCTTCTACTTCTCATAAATCTAACTTTCTGACTTTTAATCATCTCTCTGACTTTCCACTGAACTTTGGTATACTCAAGGATTAATTGGAGAGAGAGCCAGTCGTCCATGTCTTTGAGGCAGTGTTTCTGAAACTTTTGCTCTCAGGATCCTTTTTCTACTTTTAAAGGTTGAGGACCCCCAAAGAGCTTTTGTACATGAACTGGCTTCGAAAAGCTTATGGGAAATTTGAAGTAAAGATAATGCACACTTTCCATGAAACCTCCTGGTGTTAGAAATTAAGACAGAAAACTTTGAGACTCAGAATATGTAAGCACACAGCCCATTATCCATCAGTATGATGATGTCATCGTGTGTTATACAACCTCTAGAAGACACCACTGTATGTGAGAGAATGAAAGTGAGAAGGAAAATAATGTATTCATTTTGTTACAAAGTTGTGCAGACTCTGGAGACCTCCCAGGAGCACACATTGAGAGCCATGGCTTTATGGGAAGCATGCTGGGAGTCTCAGGGTAGACCTAGGTGCAAAACAAGTCAGCAAGACGTCCACGTAGAGAAGGAGAGCCAGATCAAGTCGTATCTTACAATAGAGTGGATTAAAGTCTTCAACTGACAACACAACCATTTTATTGAATGGGAAAAAATGAGAAACTGATCCTGAGTGTCATAACCTGATTTTGTTGATTTTTATTTTATGAGGAACCACGGTAGTGTCAGAGGAAGCAAGGAGGTGGAAGGAGTCACTGTTAATTGTGTCTTAATAGCAAAAGCAGATTCGCTGACGTTCAATTGTCTTAATCACACACAAAAGCATTCTGTTTATACATTGTTGATTTGGGCACAAATGAGTTGTTTGTTGTGAAACAACTGAGCTCCTCAAAACCTTTGCTTTACCACTGTTCTCACAACTGAAACCAGCTCTGGCTGTTAGATCTCCCTCAGACTGCCTGCCAATTTGTTTCTAAATTTTTATTTCTTTATTTATTTGAAAGACAGAGCAACAGAGAGAGAAGGAGAGAGAAAGAAAGAGAGAGAAAAAGACAGACAGAGAGAGAGAGAGAGACAGAGAGATCTTCCATCCACTGGTTAACTTCCCAAATAGCCTCAACAACCAGATCTATGCCAGGCCAAAGCCTAGAGCCAGGAACTCCATCCATGTCTCCCACGTGGGTGGCAGGGACCCAACTCTTGGACCATCTTCCACAGCTTTCCCAGGCACCTTTGTGCAGGGAGCTGGACTGGAAGTGGAGCTTCAGAACTCAAACCAGTGCTCAGATATGCCAGCTTCCTATGCAGTGGCTTAACCCATTGTGCCACAATGCCAGTCCCTCCGATCAGTTCTTAAAGACTCCGCAGTGACGGAGGACGAGGAAAAGCAGAAGCCCAGCGTGAACTCCTGTCTCCAGTTGAAGCTCAGGTGCCTTCTTTTGTCTTTATACTCCCTTCCCCAATTTCGCATCATTTCCTTGTGCACCTGAGACACTCTTTTTCTCGATAACTGTAGATTTTCAAATTGTTAGTCAAAGTCTGTTTAACATATTTATAAGACATTAGAGGTGTATCGGTCCAGCAGTATTTAAAATCTACTCTGTATTAAAAATTCCTCTAGTCATAGTAGGTACGTACCACAGAAGCATAAGTCTTATTTTCCATCTCTGGGGACTTGCAGTCTAGTTGGAGACAAAATAAAATAAAATAAAACCCACATAAAACAAAAGCCCACTGTACATGACAGAACATAATTAAATTCTAAACTGCACAGCCAGACTAAGTATTATAGGAGTTGTCAGAAACAGTATCTCTGTGAAAATGTGAAATGCACCACACAAATTTTAAAAATCAAAATATTGCAATTGTGGCAATGGTTAATATATTTCTTCTGAAAACTTGCAGGGTCATACAAGCAGGCTGGCTCTGATGTTGGTGTGGTCTGTGACTAGAGTATAAACGTTCCCCACCTTCAACCTGAGAGCTTGCACGAAAGAGAAACTCCGATATGCAACGCAAATCAGTCCACAGCCATGCCTGCCAAAGCATGGCACCCCTTAGGCCTAGCAGTGAGTCTACCAGAAGCCTGCTCAGTCTTGGGGAAGATGAAAGAGGGACTGAGGAAGAGGCCCATCTGGTCCTAGAAGTGAGCTCAGTCCATCCGAACAAGGAATTCCAGATCTCTGAAAACTGGGTTGTACCACATGAGGGATAGTATAGTACAAAGTCCATGTGGACATTCACCTTGACCCCTTGGAACCTTCTTATCAAAGGAAGGGAAGCATCTGAACCTGGGTCAAAGCAGGGTCCTTAAAACTCATCACCCAAAGCAGGAATCTCACACACCAATATCTGATAAGGAAAGCTTTAACATAAAGAAATGCAAATACACAAATATTTCAAAATATATACTCTTCATATTAACATTCTTTCAATATTCCTTCACCTGTTTTCTTAAAGACTTACTTATTGAGTTATTTGAAAGGCAGATCAACAGAGAGAGAGAAGAGAGGGAGAGAGAAAAAGAGACATTTCATTTGCTAGCTCACTCCCGAAATGCCAACAGACAGGGCTGGACTAGGCTGAAGCCAGGAGCCTAGGAATCCATCCGGGTATCCCATGTGGATGACAGGGACCCAGGCACATGGGCCATTATCTGATGTCATCCCAGGTACATTAGCAGGAAACTGGATTGGCAGCAGAGTAGCTGGGACTTGGTCTGACACTGTGATATAGCATCCAGGTATCCCAAGCAGCAGCTTAGCATGCTGTGCCACAATGCTGAACCCTCCTTCAACTTCTTAATTTACACATTTTTTTCCTCAATTAAAGAAAATGTATGCTTTGATCATATTTTCAAAACAAGCTGTCATAAATCTTATGTAGATAAATTTAAGTTTTTTAGTATTTATACACATGAAGTTTTTATATGTACTTTCCTAGGAATTTTCAGATCTGTCTTGATTTAAGAAAAAGATATTGACCTGGAAAAGAAAGCTTTTCAAGTCAAGTAATATTTTTAAATATACAGTAAAACTGATGAAATATTCCTTTTTTATATAACAAATTCTCTATTTTTAGTGGCAATTAATCATGTTTAAATCATTACATTGTATTTAATATGTACACATCAAATTTTTAAAATTTCTTTATTGGAGCTACATTTATTTATTTTCTATTAAGATTTATTTTATTTATTAGAAAGAGTTACAGAGAGAGGTAGAGACACAAAGAGAGGTCTTCCATCTGCTGGCTCACTCCCCAGATGGCCACAACGGCCGGAGCTGTGCCGATCCAAAGGCAGGAGTCAGGAGATTCTTCCAGGTCTCCCACATGGGTGCAGGGGCCCAAACACTTGGTCCATCTTCTAATGCTATCCCAGGCCATAGCAGAGCACTGAATTGGAAGAGGAGCAGCCGGGACTAGAACCGCGCCCATGTGGATTGTCAGCGCCTCAGGCCAGGGCTTTAATCTGCTGCGCCACAGTGCCAGCCCCTGGAGCTACATTTTAAAAATTGAATAGCTACATTAAAAACATCTTCCCAGGGCCAGCACTGTGGCATAGAGGGCAAAGCCACTGCCTGCGACACTGGCATCCCATATGAGCACCAATTCGAGTCCTGGCTGCTCCATTTCCAATCCAGTTCCCTGCCAATGGCCTGGGAAAGCAGCAGAAAATGGTGCAACTCTTTGGGTCCCTGCCACCCATGTGGGAGACCCAGAAGAAGCTCCTGGATTCTGGCTTCGGACCAGCTCAGCTCCTGTGTGTGGCCTCTTGGGGAGTGAACCAGCAGATGGAAGATTCCTCTCTCTCTCTCTCTCCCTCTCTCTCTCTCTCTCTCCCTGTAACTCTGACTTTCAAATAAATAAGGATTTTTTTTAAAGTTTTTAAATAATCTTCCCATGTGTATTTTTCATTGGCCTCTCTGTATTCTCCGTTAGAGACATCATTCTGAATTAATGATATTTCCCTGACTCAGTGGGGAAAAAAGTAAAGAAAGCAATATTGCTAGAATAGAAACATGGGACATGGAACTAGAAAAGATGTTTCAGAAGAACATACAGAATTTTTTTCATGAATACTGACTTGTGACTCATCACAAGATGGGCGACATCACAGTAGTTGGTAAGATATTTAAATCATTACCATAGCTCCAATGAACATACCATAGGGAGAGTATATAGTAACACAGAGAAAACATCTTCAAAACCCATTTTCTAGTAAAAAATGGGTCAATGACCTGAACAGACACATCACACAAAAGAGAATATATAGATGGAAAATAATACATGAAAAAGTATTTATCATTAGCAAAGTTGTGAAATCTGCCAAAAATAAGAGACATCAAGGGAGAAACCCTAGTAATTAAGGTGCTACTTGGGATACTCATTTCCCATATTGGAGTGCCTGGCATCAAGTCCTGCTTCTGCTCCTAGTTCCAGCTTCCTACAAATACACAACTTAGGAAGTAGCAGATGATGACTCAAACTGTTGGATCTCTGCTACCCACCTGAGAGACCTGGATTGAGTTCTTGACTCCCAGCTTGAGAATAACCCATCCCTAGCCATAGCGGGCATCTGGGGAAAGAACTCAAAGAACTCAAGATCACGTGGGATCTCTCTCTCAGTCTCTGCCTCTCTCTTGCATTCTCTCTCTCTCTCCTTCTCAAGTAAATAAAATGAATAACCAAATTTTTTTTAAAAAAGAATAGGCATAAAATATTGGCCTGCACAGGCCTTTCCCAAAAGGCAGACATAACTTGAGTACGTGCATTTCATCATTCATCTGTTCTCTGCAATGCAGTCATTGCACTCATTCTCAGTGCAGCCTTCTGGGGATGCGAGGACGTTGTCCATCCTTCTCATTGGTGGGAGAGTTTAACCATCACCTAGGTAATTATGGCAATGGGCAAATGGAGACTGCCCAGTCTCCCAGGTTTTTAGTTTTTTGTTTTTTTTTTTCTCCTCACATTGCTTCTCAACCAGACTCCAGGTAGGGAAGAGAAAGGGGCAAGGGTGAACCCTGCTAGGAAGGTAATCATCCTGAGACCCCCTAGAGCTGGCTGTTCCAAGTGGGCCCTCCTATGGTGAGTACAGGCTGTCCTATTCATGAGTTGGACCGTTCATCTGCTCCTTATATTATTTTGGCATAAATAGATCTGCATTTACAAAACTTGTAACTCCTTCAAAAGAGTTGACAGTAATGCATGTTTTATCTTCATAGTTTCAACGCATCTGCTATTTTCCTTCAATTCCTGCCATATCTACCTTAAGTCCAAACAAAAAGCTATCAGCAGATCTGGGTGGCCTCCCCTAAAGGATGCTTCTCTTTGTCTATTTAAAGTGTCCTTGTTGTTTAAAAAAAAAACTAAATTCTATTAATAACAGATGCATGGAATCATACTTCTGTAATATACTGTAATTAACAATGCAAATGTGAAATAAAAATCTCATTATTTATCAGATAGACTTGAGCAGGTGATTATGTACTTGGAGGTATAAAATGCATAATGAAAATGCACAGTGATAATTGTTCCAAAAGGGCTTCTACTTGTTGGCCACAGACAGTTTTTAAAGTTAAATAGAAAGACTGCCTGCTGCTCTCCTGGTCTCTAGTCTAGCTTTGTGCATAGTATCATTTCTTCTCCATCCATTCAAGCTCCATTTAAATAATTTAAATTTTATAGCATCGTGTTAAGACTCAAGGCCAACCGAGAGAAAGTGTTGGAAAATCTATACAAATCATACATTTCTGTTTTTCCAAAATACTCATATAACTCAGGAAAATTAGACAGACCAATTTTATTAACCATTTTTAAAAATTCTATTTGAAAGGAAAGCACTGCTGCATGGAGGGCTTGTATATCACATTTCAGACCTAAGTAAACTTTTATAGCGGAGCTGTAAAAATAGTCATTTACTGTACAAACACTGCCAAAATGTTAACTATAGCCCTGCCAATGGGTAACTGCAATAATCCAACAATAATCGTCGTCATTATAATAAATCACCTGAAAGAGAGCCTCCTACCCTCTCCAGCTGGGCAAAGGCTTTCTGCTCGAGCCAGGGCGTGCTCACACAGCAAGAACCCAAACCAGGTTCACACAGTCAAGCTACGAAGCACTCTTCCTTTCCAGCACGGCAATGCAAATGTGGGGAGACCACCCTGCCCCCACTGATATGATGACCTAAAAATGCAATTATCAAAGGTGATTGTGTTACCCCATAACTGAATTATCTTCCTCTTTGTCCCATAACACCACGAAGCTTTAGCCCTGAAATAAGAAGCCCAGTTCAGTTTTTAACATTTGCAAATGTTCTGTGTAAAAGGAAAAAAAGAGGGGGGAATTTCTCAGAGCCAATTTAACTCAAACCAGAGCTGCATTCTACTCCTGGGCACCGGATGGGTTCCCATACAAGCCAATCTTAAAGGGCCAGCACCTCAAGACAGCGTCTTAGGCCTTTCTGCCCCTCTAAGTCTCTTAGTGTCTCTACAGAATGAATGGTTTTGCTCAAGACAGGATGGAGTAGAGACTCCTCCCCCTCTCCAGGGAACAGGCAGCTCAGTGATAACAACCATAAAAGTCCTAGGGTAGCCACTCGTCTCTCCCTGTGCCACTTGCCTGCAAGTGCTAATATAGTGAGGTAACCCTAATTCAAGCAAATAGAGAGACATAGGGAATCCTGATTGTATTCATTGCCATTAGAATCATGAATCAGAAATTACTTTCAATAAATGCCTGACTCTACTTCCAAAAACATATAGAACCCTGGGCAGGTCGGTGCGCTTTAGCCACGTAGACACCCTAGGAAATTTTCATGTTAGAAAAAAGTGTGCTCTTAACATATCCATTGTTTTATATGCAACTAAGGTCATTTTGAAAGTTCTCAAAAATAAGCTTGCTGTCTTCATAAATGACTGAGAAAAAAATTAGCTAGCAAATGCTCTTTAAGGAAGGTATTTTTGACGCTTAAAAATGCTTCTCAATCATTAGAAAGGAAAGCTGTGATATTTTACTTCTTGATGCCATCGGGTCTCAAACCACAAGCACCTGTTCAGTTATTTGGTTAGTAGGCGGACACTTGCTCCTTACTCCCCATGTTCTCATGTGAGGCATTGTCACGGCACGACAGCTGTTTTCTTAGCGTCTCCTTCGCCCCGCGGATTGGTGAGCAGGAGGGGAGTACTAAGCAGGAATGGCTGAGCACATGCTGGTTCTCCTCTCCGGAGATAACTACCTGCCACTGCTGACCTCTGCATGCCTTGGGAGACGCCCCAGCCCAAGGACATGACTCTAACACAGAGTGAAGATATTAGCAAGCCAAGTAGCCTCATTCTCAAAGTTAATATTTTGATTCCGATCTGTCTGACGTGTACACAGAACCTCCTTCAATTGATACCAAATTGGAACAGGAATAAAAAAGAGAGGAAAATACCTCTTCCAACTGTAACTTATGCCAAGAACTATTCAAGTTGTGGCCCGAGAGAAACCTACCAGGTAGAAGTACTTAAGGGAGCTCGCACTGTGGTGCAGCAGGTTAAGCTGCTGTGCATAATACTGGCATCCCACAGGAACACCAGTTCAAGTGTGGGCGCCTCCACTTCTAATCCAGCTCCCTGGGAAAACAGTGGAACATGCCCGAGTTCTTGGGCCCCTGCCACCCACCTGGGAGACCTAGATGGAATTCCAGGCTCCTGGCTGTTGTGGGCATCTGGGGAGTGAATCAGCCGACAGAAAATATCTCTCTCTCCCTGTCTCTCTTTGTAACTATGCCTTTCAAATAAATAAATAGGTACACACATCCTTTTAAAAAAGGAAAACATTTTAGAGAGGTCTTATGATATAGTATTTGAAGTTTTGCTTCTTACATAGTAGAAATAAATCAAAACTTCCTGGGCCCGGCACTGTGGCGCAGTAGGTTAATCCTCCACTTGCGGCACTGGCCTCCCATATGGGCGCCGGTTCTAGTCCTGGCTGCTTCTCTTCCGATCCAGCTCTCGCTATTGGCCTGGGAAAGCAGTAGAAGATGGCCCAAATCCTTGGGCACCTGCACCCACATGGGAGACCTGGAAGAAGCTCCTGGTTCTGGATCAGCACAGTTCCAGCCATTGCGGCCATTTGAGGAGTGAACCAGCAGAAGGAAGATCTCTCTCTGTCTCTCCCTCTCACTGTCTGTAACTCTACCTCTCAAATAAATAGATAAATAAAATTTTTAAAAAACTTCCTGGTAGGAGTGAACATTTAACCTAGAATTCCCTGCTCCAGCTCTGGCACATGGCTCTATCTTCCTGCTGATTGCAGACTCTTGAAGGTAGCACTGATGGCTGAAATGATTGGGCTCCTGCCACTGGATTTTAACTGGAAATTAACTAGAAAATAACTGGATTTAACTAGAAACCATTTGATCATATGGTGATCCTATCCAAGGAAAACTTGATACAGAGCTATATGCCTTCCCATATTAAATACTCCTGTTGTGCTCGGGACTTGACGTCATCATTGACGGTAAGAAAAGCCCCATTTCTGGCTGTGCTCTGCAAGACCTTTGTCTGGAGATTTCCCTTGCCATTTTACTTCTCCTGGGGTATTCCTGTTTCTCTGACTTGCGTTTTCTTTCCGTTTCTGCATGTACACATAGTGAGAGGCAGACTCACAAATTCTGAACCGTCTCAAAGCAAGTAGCTAAGCAGAAAACATTGTTTTGTGTTTAGTCAATGGTTTTTCCCTCTTTGCCTCGGCTTGTCAACCAGTATATTTCAGCTACATCCAAGCCTTAAATAAAGCACACGGGAAGCATCAATCTAGCAGTTCACTTTGGTTTTCCCTTTCCATGGCAATGCATGGGGTTTTTCAGATTCAGTAGCATTCGTGAAGTCTTCTGTAGGCGCAGGTGTATAAAGCTTACTTGCGTGAATGCACAAGTGCAAACCAATGGCTCTGGTGGTGTAAAAACCTCACCTTCACCTTCCTGCAGCCACGTCCACAGATGGGCATCTTTTATGTTTTTAATTAATTTGTTTATTTGAGAGACAGAAAGAGAGAAAATTCAGAGAGACAGAGAGAGAGAGCTCCCATGTACTGGCTCATTCCCTAAATCCCCAAATGCCCACAATAGCCGAGACTGAACCGGGCCACAGCTTGGAGCTGGCAACTCAGTCCACTGGTCCACCTGGGTAGCAGGTAGCTTTCACTACTGCTTCCCTGAGGCTGAGTCAGGACTTGAACTCAGCTCTTCCAATATGGGGCACAGGTGTCTTAACTGCTAGGCCAAATACCTGCCTCTAGAGTTACATGTTTTAAATCCTATCACTGGTTGTAGATGAGCACTGGTGATGAGTACCTGGAGATTCCTTATATTATTGTATTTTTGTGTATGCTTGAAATTTTTCACAGTAAAAATTAAATTTGAGAAAAAAAGGAATAAAGCTGACAAAACACAGTGTATCTATGCTGCTTTTTATTTCCAGCTAGCAATATCTCATCAAGAACACTGATGGCAGAATAAAACCTATATGGCTCATGACAAGATCCTCGGGTGATCACTGACGTCATAAATAAGAGTATCATTTGTTAAATCAACAACAGGAGTCACAGTGCACTTTGCTCCCCATATAGGACCTTTGTCCTTAATGAGTTGTACTATGAGAATTAATGGTAAAACTAGTCTTCAAACAGTACTTTATACTTTGTGTGTCTCTGTAGGTGCAAACTGTTGAAATCTTTACTTAGTATAGAGTTGATCTTCTGTATATAAAGTTAATTAAAAATGAACCTTAATGAAGAATAGGATGGGAGAGGGAGTAGGAGGTGGGATGGTTTGGGGGGGGGAGGGCAGGTATGGGGGGAAGATGGCTATAATCTAAAACCTGTACCTATGAAATTTTTATTTATTAAATAAAAGCTTTTAGTTAAAAAAAGAATAAAGCCTATGGTCCACCAGGTAACTCAGAGCCGCTTGCCCCTTTCTTCTTCCTCGTGAACAGGTAGCAGGATGTCACAGGTCAAGTGGCCTCCCTTTCCCGACTAGATCACATCTTCTCTACATTGCCGGCAACTGCAAAGCAAGACTTTCACTCGAGTTTTTTCATCATTGGTAAACACTGCCCTAAGACCACCTTCCAAGTTCAGGTCCAAATAAAATGGAAAATAATGACAGCAGGGAGGAGAAAGAAGCTAACATGTTTTTGAGCTGCATTGCCAGCCCCACCATAGCTACCTGACCCACCAGGCTACTGTTGGCTCTCCCCTGCAGTGGATGCTAAAGATACACATTGCCTACTCAAGGACAGGCATGTGTCTGAGGTATGGAGCTTGCCAGGCGGGAGGCGGCTGGGAATGAGCTATTTGTCCCATGGCTCACATTCATGAAAGCCTCCAATTTGGGCTTTTGATCTTCTCTGCAAATGAATTTAAACATATGGTCATTGTATTTCTGTTTGGTTTACAATTATTAGTTTGCTACATGCAAATATTTGGAATATTCCGCAGTGTATTAATCCATGTTGGGACTGTACTTGCCCTTAATATATTAAAGTTCTCAAAAGAAAAACAAAACAAATAAAAAAAAACATAAAAGTAAATGGCCTGGGCCACTTTGCCTCCCAGAGGCTCTGCCCAGAGAAAACAGAGTTGCTTTTCCCTGTAAATGGAGATCACTAACATTTTCTTCTTTTTACTTCTACCATTCCCTCCTGCTTTTGTCCATTTTTCCATTTTCCTGGGGTTGCAGAACTCTTTCAAAATAAATAACAGGAAAATATATAAATACCAACAAAACCTGCTTTGGGAAAACTAGGCAATGCTAGGAGAAATAATTTTCAAAATTCCAGAAAAGAGCAAATGAGACCTTAATAGCTTTAATATTTACCAAATGTGATGAAATTGGAGCCTTGCAGAGGGTGATGGCTCAGTAACTGCGCTTCAGCCATGTCTGGGACAGACCTCATTCCTTGTTAACTGCCCTAGCACCGCCATTTTCTCCAGGTAACCCTCATGTGCACCTTTCATACACCTGCTCCACTTCCTTCCGCTTCCCACTGAATTTTCCTTTGTATCCCATCTCTTGTAGTCTTCTTGGTAAGAGCAGAGAGAAAAATTATCCGTTAAAAAATCCATTTTCTACTTACCGCATGTTGGTAAAGGAGGAGCTGAGAGAAAATTTAAAAATACATCTACTACCAAATAAGTCACATTTCAGGTTTGTTTTTGCTTAGTTGTTTAAGCTTTCCTTGTATTTGAAAACTTGCTCTCTCTTGACTGACCAGTAGTCAGTCTGAATGGGAGAAATTTTCAGGAAATCCCAAGTGCTCCATTAGTTCGAAAGCCTCCAGGAGCATTGCTGAAAGGGATACAAGTGGTTTAACATCAAGTCCAGGGATCCCATCCTGGAACTATATCATGAGAGGTTCTCAAGTGGAAGAGGCAATGAACTAGGATGAGATCATGAATGAGAAGGCAGCGAGAAGAGTCAGTTGAGGTGGCTCACCTCCTTCTCCACAGAGGTGTGAGCCGAAAAGTCAGGGCTCACCTCAGAAGCACGCCCAAACCACGCCCCACCTTTGAGGATGATCCTCTACTGTGAGCATGGACCCTGAGAATCAGACTCAGATTTCAAACTTCAGAGGGACTCCAAGTGCCTCATTGGGACTCCTTGGGTATGAAATACAATGATGACAAACTTAGAAATTCAAGGACGTATTCTTACATTGTGGTCAAAAACAGCAAAATAAAACCCAATTGTCACTTTACCCAGAATAATGCAGGCTCTCTAGGTCAGTCTCCACTTCCCTGAAATCTTGACCAAAGCCAAAGTCAAGGATGATTTTGCATAATTGAGAATGAGTTAAAAATAAAAATAATAATGAAATTCACCCTCCTCCATTGCTGAGTTTGGTCCTCATTATAGATTAGTACTTTACTGAGCTGATGTGCAAATGTTCCTTATTATCACAGTTTTATTGCCTACCTCAGTACATCTGTTCCAAAATTCATACAGAAATGGCCAGACACTTCAATAAACCAGTATGTCTTGGAATTTTCATATAGTTCCCACTGCACTAAAGTCTGGATGGAAAGCTGGTACTTTTAAAATTTACAATCGCACAGACTGAGCAACATCTGGATAGCTTTGCTCTATTGCTTTTCCTGCTCCCTTAGATTTAGACTCAAATTATGATGTGCATGAAAGGCCAACGAAGCTTGTGTGTGGCAGGTGTGATTTCAGGCCGACAAAGACCTAATACTATGTCCACTGCACTTTGATGCAGCTTTTTACAAAACACATGGGACACTGCTTCCGCCCTTTACCCAATAACTTACCAACAGGGAGGAAGATGCAGTAAAGGGAAGGGAAGTCTTTAGAGACAGAGAGAAAGAACTTCTTTTCTAAACTGGGTCCCTGAATTCATTATCTCCCATCACATGCCTTATTACATTGTGCAGCTTGTGTGCCTTTGTGTGTTCGAGTGTGCCATTGCAGGAGACTGACTTTAATGCAAGGAGAGAAACAACCTCTAGTGCTGCCAACGAAAGAACCCCTATCCAATCTGATCAGTCTCCACCTTGAATCTCAGAATTTCCTTCTCAGCAATCTGTGTTAACAAGAGACATAAAAAAGAAGGGAAGAGAAAATAGAAAAACAGAGACAAAGAAAAAGATATGCTTAGAAAGATGTGTATGGGCAAATGTAATCGTAACTAAACACTTACTAATGACAACTTTGCAATTCCTATGAATCTATAAAACAGTTACTGTAAAGCTGCTAAAGACTTTCCTTCCATGAAACATGATTAAAGTCATGCCGGAATAACCTCGCATGGGTGCTGTGCTCTAGGTTTAAGGTAGGTAAAGTGCTCTTTTGCGAGAATAGGTTAGATCAATCTGAATTTTCGACCTGACCTTCCCCTCACCCCTAATAACTTCCTGGTTCCTTGGTCACAGAGTGATTTATGAGCAAGAACAAAGAATGATGTGTCTATCCCAGCAGCGAGGGAAACTAGAAAACTTATTAAGGGGGAAAAAAAAAAAAGGCGGAGGGGAAAGAAGGGAAGGAGCCAAAGAGAAAACACCGGTTTGAGAATGAAGTCCATCAGCTGCTGGGCCGCTGTAATTACCCAGTCACTGAGGAAATAAAATGTGGACATCCATTTTATAAAAAATCAATGTTTTAAACAATTTGAAGAGCTCTCATAATTTTAAATCGCTCCACCTTCCCTGTGTGCAGGGCTCTGATCACCTTTAAAGGGGAGAGCTCCAATAATTTCCCATTGTTCTTCTCTAGGAAGACTTCAAGTCCCCGTTCTCTTCCAAATGGAAGCAATCTTAAAACTATAACGCACACCAATGATTTTAAATAATTCTCCACCCCACCCCTCTTCTCTTTTGTGTCCCTTCTTTGTCTTTTCTCAACTTTTTAGGCAATGACTTTCTCAGTTTTAAATAAAAAGTATTTGTAATTCACAGTTGCCAATTAACCTGCAATAACCATTGATTCTTTTGGTGCTTTTTTATTTAAATAAGTACACATAGCTTTTCCTCAAGTTAACTGTAACAAAAGTATAGGGCTTTATTCAGGAAACCCTCCTAAGAATATTTTTATTTAGCACTTGCAAAAAATTATGTGAAATTAATGAATAAGGATTTGATTATTTCTAATCTACAATTCCATAAGGAATACAATTTTATATTGAACTCCAATCTCATTTACAAAGACCTTCTGTAATTAAAATGCCTCAATCTTCTTCAAATTAGAAAAGCAAATTGTTACATATCATAAGTAGGCGCTTCTCTGTTTAATGACAGTCACTCGGATGATTTATGACACACATTATTTTATATCAAAGTACAATGAAATAGGCATTACCAAAGGTAATCTCTGTAATGTCTGGAAAGGGATCAGAAACCGCAGTGCAACAATGAACGCAGTATTTAAAATGCAAAACCCAAAGACATTATTATGGTTTTGATTTCTTATGGCACAGCTTCGCCTGATCAGTTATATTACCAGTGCCGCACAAAGGGTGTTTGCGTATGAATGCCGCTAAGATAACAGACGGGAAAAATGAAATATAAAGTCAATTTTCATGCAGAAATTGTTATCAAAGGGATGATAAAGTAAAACTGTATAATCACAAGAAAAAAAAAAAAACAATTGATGAAGAACAAGCTAAAATAGACCAAGCTGACTTTGTTCTGATTCCAGCTTTTAAACACTTATCCTATTAAAATATATAAATCGCTTTTCGGCCTTTTGGCTAAGATCGAGTGTAAAATATATAATAACGTATTAAGATAATGTGCAAACAAATACAACTAGAGCACTGTGTTGATTATTATTTAGCCCCTGCCTTCCAAGATCTCTCTTTACGAAGGGAATGGAGCAGCAGCTTAAGTGTGCACATCATGAATGGGGATGAGTTTTCAGCATGCTCAGACTCCCAACTTCAAAGAAAAAGCAATGATGGTGAGTTTTTAAACTCATTGTTGCTTCTGTGTAGAATGGAACACACACACACACACACACACCCCAGAAGTGTGCAGAAGTAGAAAGTCATAATGTTGGGGAGAACGTACCTCCCTATACTTCATCTTCCTGAAATTAGATGTAAATAATGCCAGGCACACCCTGCACTGAATGGCTGCCTATTAGAATAAAGTCTTCTCCCCACTTGATTGCTGTTTATTATGTAGTTTGCAAGCAGAAAGGTGGATCTTTCTCATTCTTTTCGAGACATTGCTTGGGGGCCTCAGAAATGGAGAACAGCAGGGAAGGGGTTTACTATTTAATGCTCTTGGTTGTAATTTTTTAATTAGCCATTAGGAAGATGAAGGCTGGTTCAGACAGGGATGAAAAGAAAGCCTTAGAAGAAATGGTGCTGTCCGCAAAGGGCCCACGGAGATTACAGGGAAGACTTGGCTCTCCAGAGAGCCCCCAGCACAAAAGGCGCTCCAGGGCTACTTCCTCATGTCCCTCGGGCAAAAATAAAGGCACTTGGTTTTGAGCTTGGGGTTTAACTGGATTTCCTAAAAGACGTCACATCTCAGCTCAAATTCTTACAGCCGGGGAAAAAAGGGAAATGACTGGAAAAAAGATGAAAATGTTGAGCGCACAGATATGGCTGATTCTGGGGTCCCTGAGCTGCTGGGTGTGTTCACACCACACGTCCAGGTGGGTTCTGAGGAAGGGAGGACACAGATTTGGTAATGAAGAGCCTTGGCTCCTTGCTTAGTTTGACAAGACCTGGTGGGGTAGTGGAAAAGACAGAGAGGAAAAGGCAAAAGACAGGAGATCAAGGGTATGTGCCTTTGTATATAGTGAAGCAAATTAATTCCAACACAGATGTACTGAAAACTCTGAATTAATACACATTTCTGGCAGATGGAATGGAAAAGCGATTATTTGCATAGACTTCAAGTCTTGAGGTGACATCAAGTAACAAGAAATGTGACAAAAATATTGAAATGATATTAACAGAGGATATCAATATTATTAATACTTGAAAAAAAAACCTAAATTGTGACTTCTCAGGTTTTTACTATCCATGCCTGCTTCTTCTGTATACTTCCCATTTCAGTAACATCACCATCCGATCAGTCACAGAAGAGTCCCCTCCCACCTTATCTTTTCCAGCTAATCAGAAAGTTGTTCTTCTCTGCCAAATTCCAAGATTCAGCTCACGCCCATCTTCCTCTTCCCACCTCCGCTGCCCTGGCTCAACTTTTCATTGTCTTCCTCCTGGACAATTGTCCTGTTTAATGTGATAGTCCCTCTGCTTCCAATCTGTCTCCTGCTAACAAACCCTGAATCCAGTAGCTACATCACAACAACAGGGAATTTTGCTAAAACCCAATCCTACTACAGAGATTCTGATTCAGTAGGTCCAGGTAAGACCCAGGGAGTACACATTTTATTATTTTTAACTTCTTGCTATGAAAATTTCTAGATATATTCAAAGGTAGAAATAAAAAGAAATAAATCCCCTTATGCCTTTCAAATTCAACAACCGTAAACCTTTTCCTGTGCACATCTCTCCTTTCCTTTCTGGATGATCCCAACTCTCCCCTTTTTCATACTGGAATAGTTTAAAGGAATTTCCAAACATTGTATAATTTGATCTCTATAAATGTAATGACCCTTCTTTAATGTAATTAATATGTAATCCATATTTACATTTTCTTAATTGTATAAAAATATTTTTGCAATAGGTTGGGAATGAGTCCACATTTAAAACTTTTTCCAGGTTTTTCTGAAGCCCTGCCAGCTCTGAGTTCTTGTGCCCTAAATAAGATGAAGTTGAAACTCCAGCAAGTCACGGAGAGCCTCATGTGATCTGGAAGCTGCCTCACCCTCCAGCCTCTTGTCTTACAAGTCATCCATTCAACCTTCTTCCTGCACTTGGGCCATTCTCATCAGCTTTCAACTCCGCAAAGGTTTTCTGTTCTGAGCATTCTTTTTAAATCAGTGCATATTGCTTTCTCTAATTTTAATGAGCAAATAGTGTTACCTAATACGGAATTACTTTATTGATGAGTCATTCCACAATTGTATTGTTGCATTCTTCCTTATTTTTACTATCACAAACAACGGTGTGATGAATATGTTGCATGTATACTTTCATGTACACTTATTATTATTCCTGTAGGATTGAGTCCCAGAAATGACTCTGGGCCAGTTCCATGCTAAACTCTGAAATTCTTTTTTTCCTGAAAAGAAAGTGCAGGTGACTTTCATAAGAAAGTAGAAGTTTCATTCCATGGGATAAAGATTGTAGGACTCTACTCTTCATGCTAAATACATCATTACATAAATAATTATAACTTTTGAAGCTACTTTTGTAATTGTAGGGACTGGAAAATGAGAAAAAAATATAGTTCAGAATCATCATAAATAAGAGTGTCAATTGTGAAACCAACAACAGGAGTCACTGTGCACTTGCTCCGCGTGTAGGACCTTTGTCCTTAATGAGTTGTACTATGAGAATTAATGGTAAAACTTGTCTTCAAAAAGTACTTTATGCTTTGTGTGTCTGTGTGGGTGCAAATTGTTAAATTTTTACTTAGTATAGAGTTGGTCTTCTGTATATAAAGATAATTAAAAATGAATCTTAATGAAGAATGGGATGGGAGAGGGAGTAGGAGGTGGGACAGGAGAGGGGGTGGGAGGGCAGGTATAGGGAGAAGAATTGCTATATTCCAAAAGCTATACCTATGAAATATATATTTACTAAATAATAGCTTTCTAAATATATAAATATATGTATATTTATATATAGTTCAGGAATGGGCAAAAAAAGTTTCATATTATGGCCTATACTGACCCATTGCTAGTGGTTGCTTGGGCTGCTGTGTTGAGAAAAATTTAATGGGCATAATCTGGTTCAAAAGTTTCACTTGATGAGCAATAACTGATCTTGCTTTATATGAGGAGAGCAGTGGTAAAGTACTAGCTATTCTTGGAGTAGAAAATGAGATTAGCCTTCAATTTGGAGAATACTTTAGTGACATAATTTTTTTAAAATTATGAGGCACTATCAATAATCCCATCTCATGGGCTATTTCAAAGTTGACTATGGAAGTCAGTCTGGAGGTTCCTCAGAAACCTGAATATAACCCTACCATACAACCCAGCCATCCCACTCCTTGGAATTTACCCAAAGGAAATTAAATTGGCAAACAAAAAAGTTGTCTGCACCTTAATGATTATTGCAGCTCAATTCACAATAGCTAAGACCTAGAATCAACCTAAATGCCCATCAACAGTAGACTGGATAAAGAAATTATGGGACATGTACTCTATAGAATATTATACAGCAGTAAAAAAAAATGGAGGAACCTGGAAAACATCATGCTGAGTGAAATAAGCCAGTCCCAAAGGGACAAATATCATATGTTCTCCCTGATCGGTGACAACCAACTGAGCACCAAAAAGGAAACCTGTTGAAGTGAAATGGACACTATGAGAAACAGTGACTTGATCAGCCCTTGTCCTGACTGTTGATGTACAACTTAATACTTTATCCCTTTTAGTATTTTTTTGTTCTTTTTTTTTTAATACTGTTGGTGGAACTCTGTAATTAACATACAATTATTCTTAGGTGTTTAAATTGTAACTGAAAAGGGATCTCTGTTAAATATAAGACTGGGAATAAGAGAGGGAGGAGATGTACAATTTGGGACATGCTCAAGCTGACTTGCCCCAAATGGTAGAGTTAGAAACGTGCCAGGGGATTCCAATACAATCCCATCAAGGTGGCATGCACCAATGCCATCTCACTAGTCAAAGTGATCAATTTCAGCTCACAACTGATCACACTGATAGCTCTAAGAGTCAAAGGGATCACACAAACAAGACTAGTGTCTGCAAATAACAACTGATAGAATCAAAAAGGGAGAGAACCATCCAACATGGGAAGCAGGATACACAGCAGACTCATAGAATGGCAGATGTCCTAAACAGCACTTTGGCCTCAGAATCACCCCTTAAGGCATTCGGATCTGGCTGAAGAACCCATCAGAGTATTTTAAGCATGGAAAGCCAAGAAACTCTGGCAAAAAAAAAAAAAAAAAAAGAGGACCTAAATGAAAGATCTCTGTGAGTGAGATCCCAATAGAAAGAACAGGCCATCAAAGAAGGAGGTACCTTTCTCTGCAGGGAGAAGAGAACTTCCACTTTGACTATGACCTTGTCTAAATAAGGTGGGAGTCAGCGAACTCAAAAGGCTTCCATAGCCTTGGAAACTCATGACAAGAGGCTAGGGAGATTACTGACTCCATAAACAAGAGTGTCAATTTGTTAAGTAAACAACAGGAGTCACTGTGCACTTACTCCTCATGTGGGATCTCTGTCCTTAATGTGTTGTACAATGTGAATTAATGCTATAACTAATAATCAAACAGTATTTTACACTTTATGTTCTGTGTGGGTGCAAACTGTTGAAATCTTTACTTAATATATACTAAACTGATCTTCTGTATATAAAGGTAATTGAAAATGAATCTTGATGCAAATGGAATGGGAGAGGGAGTGGGAGATGGGACAGTTGCGGGTGGGAGGGAAGTTATGGGGTGGGGGGAAGCCATTGTAATCCATAAGCTGTACTTTGGAAATTTATATTCATTAAATAAAAGTTAAAAAAAAAAGTTGACCAATGAGGTGTCTGGGGTAGAGTCATCTTGTTTCCTAAAGAAAGCATATCTGGTCCCACTTCTGAATTTATTCTTTTACTTTTAAATACAAATAAATCCATGATATTTTCAGATGCCAGTCAAATTGGTTCTGGCAAGAATGGGATCTGAGGTTGATCAATTCTGAACAATTTAGGAATTAAAAGTTGAATTAAACTAGTGGCCTCAAGGGAAGTAGGTGACCTTGATCTCAATTTTTGAGCATTTTTTCAGTCCAAGTAACCACTAGCAAGTTACCCAATGTTGTTCAAAGAGCTTATTGAAAGACTGCCATGAGAAGAGAGAGAATAAGGATTTGGGAAATATTCTGAGATCTCAGAGAAGTTCTTTGATGTCAGGATAGATATTGAACACAAATCTTAATGGTATTTCATTCCTCTTCTAAGAGAAGAGGTAAAGAGACAAATGTGCTTGGAAGTTTAAACAAGTTGGCATCAACTGAAAAATCCCCAAACCAAAAACTGCTGTTTCTGGAAAAACGGAGCAAAATAACATGCCTTCCACCAACCAGACATTGACTGCCACGTGGCATTGTAACTCAGGTATCTAGTGTTTTGACTAGCATAACTTTGGCCTTCCACATGGGACATGTTTTGCTGCTAACATAAAAGGAAGGGCATGCAAAGAATTGATCTAAACTAAATAGTTGGTTCTGTTATGGGCAGTGTGGCACAACAGGTTAACCTGATGCTTTGGACACCCATATCTCCTGTCAGAGTGCTGGTTCCAGTCCTAGCTACTCTGCTTCTGACCCAGCTTCCTACTAGTGTGCTTAGGAAGGCAGTGAATGATGGCCCAAGTCCTTGCATCCCTGCCACTCAGGTGGGAGACACAGATGGCATTCAGGGCTTCCTGCTCAGTCTGTCTCAGCCTTGGCTGCTGTGGTCATTTTGGGAACCAGTGGATAAAAGATTCTCTCTCTCTCTCTCTCTCTGTCTCTGTCTCTGTCTCTTTCTCTCCCCAACCCTCCTCCATATATTCCTCTCCCTCTGCCATTCTGCCTTTCAAATAAATAATTAAATCTGAAAAGCTTAGTCCTCTCATTTTTTGACAAACAAGATCACGGCCAGATGTGATGCCCAAGCTGGGCATCAGAGCCTGTACCACTGTGAGTTGACCAAAGCCAGCTCTTTGTGGGTAGGAGGTGAAGAAATAAAAAATCTGAGAAGAAAACACTATGAGCACCTGTTCTTCCTCAGAGTCTGTTTGGGAATGTACATGCTAATTTATGTACCTGCTGCAAGAGAGCTTGAAACCACTAGAGCCTACCAGGGGGTCCTGTGCAATTCCTCCTGTAGCTGCATACTTTTCAAACTCAGGAGTCAGTCAGCAATAGCCAGAGATTCATATCTGATCCTCTACTTGTTTTTATACATAGACTAAATCCGGCTTTTGCATTTTTAAATGACTTCAGAAAATCAAAGAATATATCATTTCTTTTTTTAAAGCATATACAATTTAAATTTCTGTGTCTATCAATCAAATTTTATCAGAACATAGCACATTCTTTTTTTACATATTGTCTGTGGTTGATTTTTTGCTATCATAGTGGACTTGAGTAGTTGCCATGGAGATCAAATAATCCTCAACCCCCCAAATTAATTACTAATTGACCCTTTAATGGGTAGGGTTTCCAGTTGTCCTGCTATGAGCACTGTCTTGATTGCCAGCTATAGTGAGGTTGGGTTTGAGGTATAATGCCTAGGACCCATCCTAAGATTGCTTCACCCAGGGCTCACAGGTGCTAAGCCTTTCAGTCCTTTCTCCTCTAAGGCATGCATCTGGAAATGTAGTGATCTGCATTCTTATTCTAACATAACATTAAAATGTCTTTATATTAGCAACTGTATATTTTATGGAATTTGAATAGTATTAGTGTCATATATGTACCAGATTTCAATATAACAATATGAAAAGTGCACATGTAATTTTACTTTTTTATCACATTATTACTAAGTTACACGATGGCAATATTAAACTAATGTGACAAAACGATGCCAGTATAAGATGTAAAACTGCTAATATCACAGCAAGTTATTAATGCCTTGCAATGGGCTCCAAAGAACAGTGTGATTAAAGTTTCTCAATCTTCTCCAGCCTCAGTGGGAACTCCAGTGACAAAAGAGGATAAATGAGCCTGGCAAATGTTCATGCCTGGCTACAAGTTTGACCTTCTCGTTAGAGTGTCAGATCTTTTCAGAGAAACCAGAGGCATTTCAGGAAAAGAAAATCTATGACTAAATGGGGGACCTGCTTTCGTCTTGGCTTTGGCAATAATTAACTGTTTCATCTCTGAAGTCTTAAGCTCTCGTACTCCACACACTGACATCCGATTCATGTCCTTCTGTGAGTTGCTGTTTGTCTTAGAATTCCCATTTTCTGATTTCCCTCTCCCCAGAGTTTCCCACCCAAATCCCTCTCCTTTTCTCCCATCGAGGGACTGCCATTCTAACTAATTTCACCTCTTTGAAGCCTAAATAAGTCCATCTTTCTTTTACCATCATGCTGAACTTCTGGGCCCTTTTGCTTCTGCATCAATTCTGTCCTATACCCTCCAGTCTTCAGGTTGTACCCTTTGTAATCAGGATGTGGACATCTGCTGGAGAGATCAGACCACCACATGGATGGGTGCCACCATACACCAGTGGTTTCTAAATTCAGCTGGGCCTAAATGGCCCTGAAATCCCATTCGCACCTGCTCAGACCCTCTCCTGGCCCTTGCAGTGGTTTTTCTCCAACATTCTTCTTTTTCCTCCAAACTCCTTGCAACATGGCATTTCCTCCCATTCTCAGAAGATGTCTGTGCTTCTTCCTTCACTAATAAAGCAAATCATTCAAATACAATCTGCTTCACCTTGCTGAATACTTAACTACAAACTTACATAGTCTGGACTGGCCTCCATCCTTCCCTCCACTCCTGCTATTGCCATGGAAGCCTTGTCCCTCATGCTGTCCAAGGCTGAGCCTTATGCATGTGCCTGGGATCACGTATTCTCCTGCCCCTTCAACAGAGAACTTGTTCCATCAGGCCTCTGTTTTCTGTGTCTCTAACTTCTTCTTTTCTTTTTTATTATTTTTTAAATTTATTTTTCCTCCTAAATAAATCTTTTATTTAAGGAGTACAGCCTTCATGCAATTCATAAGTACAACTTGAGGAGTATAGTAATTCTTCCCATCATATCTGCCTTCCCATCCATTCTCCCACCCCTCCTCCTCTCCTCCTTCTCCCATTCCCAGTCCCATGTTCCACTAAGATCCATTTTCAATGAACTTTATACACAGAAGACCAACTCTATAGTAAGTAAAGAGTTCAATAATTTGCACGATAAAAAAAGAAACCCAGGAAATAAAAATCAAAACAAACAAGCAAACAAAAACTGTTCCTCAACAGTTGAGACAAGGGCTGTTGTGGTTTTGATTTGTGTTTTCCTGACAGCTAGTGATCCTGAGCATTTTTCTTGTGTCTGTTGGCCATTTGGATTTCCTCTTTTGAAAAATGTTTAATTCCTTTGCCCATTTCTTAACTTGGTTGTTTGTTTTGTTGTTGTGGAGTTTCTTGATCTCTTTCTTTATATATTCTGGTGTTAATCCTTTGTCAGTTGATTAGTTTGCAAATAATCCCTCCCATTCTGTTGGTTGCCTCTTCACTTTCCTGAGTGTTTCTTTTGCAGTGCAGAAGCTTCTTAATTTGATGTAATCCCATTTGTGAATTTTGGCTTTAAGTGCTTGTGCCTCTGGTGTCTTTTCCAAGAAGTCTTTGCCTATGCCAGTGTCTTGAAGGGTTTCCCCAACATTCTCTAATAATTTGATGGTGTCAGGTTGTAGATTTAAGTCTTTAATCCATTTAGAGTGGGTTTTTGGGGTCTTGCTTCATACTTGTGCATGTGGGAATCCAGTTTTCACAGCACCATTTGTTGAAGAGACTATCCTTGCTCCAGGGATTGGTTTTAGTTCCTTTGTCAAATATAAGTTGCTAGTAGATGCTTGGATTGATTTCTGGCATTTCTATTCTGTTCCATTGGTCTATCCAATGGTTTTTGTATCAGTGCCAGGCTGTTTTGATTATAACTTCTTTGTAGTATGTCTTGGAATCTGGTTTTGTAATTCTTCCAGCTTTGTTTTTGTTGTATAAGATTGCTTTAGTTATTCAGGGTCTCCTGTGTTTCCATATAAACCTCAACATCATTTTTTCTCTATCTGAGAAAAATGTCCTTGGTATTTTGACTGGTATCACATTGAATCTGTAAATTGCTTTAAGAAGTATGGACATTTTGATGATATTGATTCTTCTAATCTATGAACATGGAAGATTTTTCCATTTTTAAATATCTTCTTCTATTTCTTTAAGATTTTGTGATTCTCATCATAGAGATCTTTGACATTCTTGGTTAAATTTATTCAAAACAACACAAAATATCAGCAAAATGAAGAGCTGGTATTTTGAAAAAATAAATAAATTGACACACCAAAAACCAAAAAAAGGAGAGAGAAGACCCAAATTAATAAATTGGAAAAGAAAAAGGAAATGTAACAACAGACACCACAGACATAAAAAGAGTCATCAGATTACTACAAAGAGCTTTATGCCAACAAACTGGGATACCTAGAAGAAATGGATAGATTCCTGGACACATACAACCCACCTAAACTGAGCCATGAGGACATAGAAAGCCTAAACAGACCCATAACCAAATGGAAATTGAATCAGTAATAAAGACCCTCCCATCAAAGAAAAGTCCAGGACTGGATGGATTCACTGCTGAATTCTATCAGACAGTTAAAGAAGAACTAATTCCAATTCTTCTCAAGCTATTCAAAAACAATTGAAAGGGAGGGAATCCTCCTAAATTCTTTCAATGAAGCCAGTATCACCTTAATTCCTAAACCTGAAAAAGGTACAACTGAGAAAGAGAACAACAGACTAAGCTCCCTGATGAACATAGACACAAAAATCCTCAACAAAATTCTAGCCAATCAAATCCAACAACACATCAGAAAGATCACTCACCCCATCCAAGTGGGATTTATACCCAATATGCAGGGTTGGTTCAATATTTGCAAATCAATCAATGAGCTAACTAAAGAACAAAAACCATATTATTATCTCAATAGATGCAGAGAAAGTATTTGATAAAATACAATACCTTTTCATGATGAAAACTCTAAGCAAATTGGGTATGGAAGGAACATTCCTCAAAATAATCAAGGCAATTTATGAAAAACCCATGGCCAGCATCCTATTGAATGGGGAAAAGTTGGAAGCATTCCCACGGAGATCCAGAGCCAGACAAGGATGCCCACTGTCAACATTGCTATTTAATATAGTCCTGGACGTTTTAGCCAGAGCCATTATACAATAAAAAGAAATCAAAGGGATACAAATTGGGAAGGAGGAAGTCATATTTGCAGATGACATGATTCTATATATAGAGGATCCAAAAGACTCCACTAAGAGACTACTGGAACTCATAGAAGAGTTTGATAAAGTAGCAAGAAATAAAATCAATACACAAAAATCAACAGCCTTTGTATACACAGACAATGCTGAGGCTGAGAAAGAACTTCTAAAATCAATTTATTTGATTTAGCTCATTGACATGTAACATCTCTTCTGTATTAAATAGGAAAAACAATCATCTTTATTTGATCCAACAATATCTTCAGTTTTCTTTCATTTATAGTTTATAGTCAGTCATTTGTTTACTTTCTTCTTTTATTTTCCCTGTCCTTCACACTTTCACTTATCATCTTTATTTTGTTCACACACTTTTACCTTAGGCCTCAAAAATTACCTGTATGCATTACATTTAATGGACATTTCTGTACTCTTATCTTACATGAACTTTCTTCTGTACTTGACATTACCAAATACTCTTCATCTAGAAAGTTCTCCCCTTCTTGATTGGTAAGGCCTCACTCACATGCTCTTTCCTGGGCCTTTTCAATCTCTCTGTCCATCTTTTCCTGGTCTCTTGGAGAGGCCCCTCTGCTTGCCTCTTCCATGCTGATATCCCTCAATCCATAATCTTGGCCCTCTCTTATCAATATTTACATTCACCCTAAAGACATCAACCAAATCCCTAATCTGAACTACCAATTTTATCCTGTAGACTCCTTAAAATCTGTCATCATAGAATCTCTAAGGGCTCCATAAATATATATCCAAATGCATATTCTGGTTTCTCTTCAAAATGCATAAATCTTTCACCTTTTACATATATTCAAATGCAATTAGGACATCTTCACTTGGATTTCCAACAGATGCCTCAAACTCAGCATAGAAAAGGCAAGCATCTCAGTTTCTACCCCAAACTATGTTTTCTAGTTGACATGTCCAAACATTCAGGTCAAAAATGTTACCTAGGCTTTAGCTGCTTCCTCTTCCCCATAGCAAGTCACCAGGTTCTTAATATAACTGTTATTCTTTTTATTTCAACCATCATTACCTAAGCAGGTTCTGATTTGTTTTAGCCTAGTTGATGCTCAAAACTCTTCCCTAGACTCCCTCCTTTAGTTGCTTTAACCCTTCAGATTTATCATTGATTTTGTGGCTTGGGTGACCTTGCAGAACTGATGGCCTCTGATCAGACATGGCTCGCCTAGCTTAGAGCCTTCAGTTTCTTCCAGTAGCTTTCAGCAGGAGAACTAGACCCACTTTGGCACACTGGGCCTTTCACGGTTGGCATCTTCCTATATCCCAGTGTCATCCTCTCCTCTTCCCCCCTGACACACAGCATCTGCCTCACAGAACTGTCTGTTAACATTTAGTAGCTTCTTCTGATTGTAAGGATCTGAGACTCATTCCAGTTGTCTCTAAGGAAAGGTTTAGCGAGAAGGGGTTTTTTTTGTTTTTCTTTTTTACTCTGATGTAGGCATTCAGAGGTTTTGGGAATTGAAGGTGTATATATCTGCATGTTTGTACATGTGCATGTGTGCATGTATGTGTGTGTGCACCCACATGTGTGTTCCATTTGCCTCTCTCAACCAATTGGCTACCTCAGAAATCCATAATCCTGTTATCCACTTGGGACCATAATGTTTGCCCTACCTCTGAGTCTTTATAATCAGCTTTTTGCTCAGCCTCTTGGTTAATTAGCCCAAGTCTTTGGTTGCCCATTTCATAATCCCTCATGACCTTACTCTGATGGTCCAATTTATCCCTTCAAATCTAGGCCATGTAAGTTACAGGGCACTGGCTGCTTGACAGATGCTCTACCTGGGGCAATTGCCCAACTTTGTCTGATCTGCTGAGGCCAGGAGACCTAGTTCATATGGAAGAGTTTACCACTTACTAATATTAACATAACTAGTACCGAAGCAACTTTTTATACTTTAATACCCATACATCTTCAAAACAACCCTAAGAAGTAAGATCTACAAGGAGTATTCAAAAAGTTCACAGAAAATGCATATCATGAAAATACTGTGCATGGATTTCAAAACGTTTTGCACCAAAATAAACTAATCTATTAATTCCATTCTTTCCAGAGCTATATGAAGTACCCTCATATTACTACCACCATCATTTTATTGTTGGAGAAAATAAATCAGAGAAACAAGTAAACTGCCTAAGATTCAATGCTATTACAAAGAAGAGTCAGGATTTAGTCTGCCTTGGTATAGATTCTCTTAAAAGTATACTGGGTGTAGGAATAGGAAATCACATGGCGCCTACTTACTGATCAGTCTCAAACAACAGATTCTTGGTCCAAGCTGCTTAACTGGACTGGTCCGATTACATCAAAAACCTTTGAGAGCAAAATTCTGCAGCATTTCTGAGAGGAATTGAATAGATAGAAACTTGTGGGTGACCTGACTTAATCATGGATTCTGGTAAAATTGGTTCTGAAGACAAGGAATGTAAAACTGGGGTACAAATGACATGAAACAGCTACAGAATATGAAGTAGACAGACTTGTTCCACAAGTGTCCAGATTTCTACATGAGGCACACCTACAGCTCAGGGAACAAGAATGCATAGTGTCACCTGAGAAGCTGGGTCAAGCAAACTTGGACATCTGAGGAAGGCCTGCCAGGTGTGTGGTGTGTGACTAACTGCTCTGCAGAGGATTCCTGTGATCTGTGACAGAGTCCCAGAAGCAGCAGCAAAGGAAAGACTGTCCCAGCTGCCATGAGCCTCTGAAACTAACTCGTTGGCCAGCAAGCTATGGGAGTTCCCCAGTTTCCAACCTCTAGGGGCATAAAGGAAAATCCACATTTTTCTGGATGAAGGGAGAGCAAGCCAGAAGCCAAGGCGAGAAGAGCAATGAGGGAGAGCATTTACTGCACCAATTAAGAGCTCATTTGAGATACCTACATCCCATTTCAGAGTGCATGAGTTTGAATCCCAGCTCTGCTCCTAACTTCTGCTTCCTGATAACGAGTGCCCTGGGAGGCAGTAGATAATGGCTCCAAAGTACTTGGGCGCCTGACACCCACATGGGAGTACATGGATTGAGTTCCTAGCTCCTGGCTTTGGCATGGCCAAGAGTTGGCTGTTGCAGGCATTTGGAGATTGAAACTTTAGATGGAAGATCCTTCTCTCAGTCTCTCTCACTGTGTTCCTCTTCTTTTCAAATAAATAATTAAAATTTAAAAAGAGAGCACAATGGCTAGTGCTAGGCGAGGGCAAAGTCAGTGCTGGCCAATGCTGAGCCAGTATCCCATATGTATGGCAGGGACCCAAACACTTGAACCATCTTCTGCTGCTTCTCTCAGTTCATTAGAAGGGAACTGCATCAGACACATGGGCACCTATATGGGTTGCTGATGTTGTGGGTGGTGTCTTTACCAACTATACCACAATGCCAGCCCTCATAGATAAAATTCTAAGAAAATAATGATATTTCCATCCCTCCATCCCTCCCTCCCTCTTTTCTTTCTTTTTTCTTCCATTTCTTCTTTTTTAAATTTTTAGATAGCATTTTAAATTTACATTATAGTGAAATGCTTAATGTTCCATTAAATAAAGAGCTCAATAAGTAAAAAGACCATAGTTCAGCAGGAATATAGGCAAGGTCTATAGACAATAATCAAATGAAAAGATGTCCATTTCACTAATATACAGAAAATTTTGAGATAATCACAGATCATTAACACCATAGTAGTACATCATTCTTAAGTACTGGTTTGACAAAGATACAAAACACAGTCTGACAAAACTATATTTGCAGCAATACTGATACACATAGGCATGTGGTATTTGTCTTTGTTTCTGCCTGATTTCTCTCAACATGACATCCCCCAGATGCATCCATTTTGTAGAATTTCATTGATTTTGTAGAAAAATAATATTCTGTTGTATACATATACCACATTTTAAAAAATGATTTATTTATTTATTTGAGAGGTAGAGTTACAGACAGAGAGGGAGATTTAGAGAGAGAGGTCTTCTATCTGTTGATTCACTACCCAAATGACTGCAACTGCCAGAGCTGGGCCGATCCAAAACTAGGAGCCAGGAGCTTCTCCCAGGTCTCCTTCATAGGTGCAGGGACCCAGGCACTAGGGCCATCTTCCACTGCTTTTTCAGGCCATCAACAGGGAGCAGCCAGGACTAGAACTGGCACCCATATGAGATCCTGATACTGTAGGGAACACTTAACTTACTACACCATAGCACTGGCCCCCTACATTTTCTTTATCCACTCATCTGAGGACGGACACCTTGGTTGATTACATACTTTGGCTATTATGAACAGTGCTGCTATAAGCATCGTGGTACAGGTATTTCTTTGATACAATGTGTTCATGTTTTTTGGATATATTCCCAGTAGTGGAATTCCCAGCTGTATCATATGGCAAGTCTAGTTCTAGCTTTTAAAGAAATCATACTGTTTTCTACAGTGGCTGTACTCATTCAGCCAACAGCATGTAAGTGCTCCCCTTTCTCCACATCCTTGCCAGCATTTGTTACTCTCTGTCATTTGGATTTTAGCCATTCTGACAGGAGTGAGGTGATACCTCATCATGGTTTTGATTTGTGTTTCCCTGATGGCTAGTGATGTTGAGCATATTTTCACATATTTGTTGTATCTCTTCTTTTGAAGACTGTCAATTACAGTCCTTTGCCATTTCTTAATGATTGCTTTTGTGTTATTGAGTTTTTTGAGTTGCTAATATATTCTAGATATTAATCCTTTATCAGATAGACGGCTTGCAAATATTTCTTCCATTCTGTTGGAAGTCTCTTCACTCTATTGATTGTTTCCCAAAACAAACATACAAAAAAGTAGCTTTTTAAATATGCTAATGATGAACTCACACAAGAGAAATCAAGAAAGAAGTCTCATTCACAACAGTCATACACAAAAAAATCAAATACTTAGGAATAAATTTAAACAGAGAAGTGAAAGATCTCTACAATAAAATTATAAAACATTGATGAGAGAAATAAGCATGGACATAAAAAATGGAAAGATACTGCTTAATCATGGATTGGAAGAATTAATATAATTAAAATTTCTATACTACCTAGGCCCATCTACAGATTCAATGCAATCCTTATCAAAATACAATGACATTCTTTACAGGATTAGAAAAAACAATTCCAAAACTCATATGGAATCACAAAAAAACCCAGAATAGCCAAAGCAATCCTGAGCCAAAAGAAATTAAGCTGGCACATATATCAATGGAACAGACTAGAGAGCCCAGAAATTAATCCATGTACATACAGCCAACTGATTTTTGGCAAAAGAATCCAAACCATACATTGAAGAAAGGATAATCTCTTCAACAAATGGTACTGGCAAAACTGGATGTACATATGTAGAAGAATGAAATTAGATCCCTGCCTCTCACCATATACAAAAATGAACTCAAGATGGATCAAAGACATAAATATAAGCCCTGAGACTATGAAGTTGCTGGGAGAAAATGTAGGAGAAACACTTCAAGGTATTGGTGTGGGTGACGACTTCTTAGATAAGACCACCAAAGTACAGGGGACAAAAGCCAAGCTAGACAAGTGGGACTATGTAAACTTTCATGTCTTTAAAGTAAAAGTCTTTTCCTGATGAATCACACAGTCAGAGAAGTCAGGTTACCTTGACCTTGCTATTTCCAGAAAGACATTCTGTTGCTTGGCGGTTATAGTGGACATTTAATAGTCAATAACCCCACCCAGCACAACTGCCTGAATGATTGCTTATCCTTCTCCAAGGTAATACACCAATCCAGCAGACTTGGCTTCCACTCTAAACATGACTAAACTCTTTGTAAAAGACAAATTAACCAGTAATAAGATCTATAATAGTGGAGGCTTGCTTCAGTCCTAATGCCCCTGGAGACTAAACAGATTGTGACAATTTTCTTTTGTCAAAAATTTTTATTTAAGTTACACAAGTTTTATATGTTTCATATGTACAGATTTAGGAACATAGTGGCACTTCCCTCCCACCCTTTATCCTGTCCATGCTCCAACTCTTCTCCCCCTTCCTCTCGGTTTCTCATTCTTAATTTTTACAATGATACATTTTAAATATTTTTAATGATCTTATAGTTAACCCTACTATAGTTAAAGGAATTCAACAAACAGTATGAAGAGAAATAAAACACTGTTCTTCATTCTCAAAATGTCTATTTCACTCCAAGACATTACATTTCAGGCATTCTATTAGTTATATCAGAACAGGGAAAACATATGATATCTGTCTTTTGGAGACTGGCTTATTTCACTAAGTATAATGGTTTCCAGTTGTGACCATCTTGTTACAAAAGATAGGATTTCAATTTTTTTATAGCTGAGTAATACTCCATATTTATATACACCATAATTTCTTTATCCAATCAACAGTTGGTGGACATTTAAGTTGATTCCATATCTTAGCTATTGTGACTTGTGCTGCAATGAACATGGGTGTATAGATAACTCTTTCATATACTGATTTCTTGTGGTTTGGGTAAATTCACAGGAGTGGGATGACTGGATCATATGATAGGTCTATATTCAGATTTCTGAGGTGTCTCCATATTGTTTCCCACAGTGGCTGCACCAGTTTACATTCCCACCAACAGTGGATGAGGGTACCTTTTTCCCTACATCTTCCCCAGCATGCGTCATTTGTTGATTTCTGTGCGCAAGTCATTCTAATTGGATTGAAGTGAAAACTCATTGTGATTTTGATTTGCATTTCCCTGACAGCTAGTGATCCTGAGCATTTTCTCAAGTGTCTGTTGGCCATTTGAATTTCCTCTCTTGAAAAATGCCTGTTTAAAGATTGTGCCAATTTTCAGACTTAGAATATAAATGCTGCTTTAGGGAGAAATGCTCTTAATGACAACTGCTATCCCAGCTATCCTTTTCCACTGACCAGCTGGCTTGTGGCTTCTTTCCTATTAAAACCTCTTTAAAATCCTTTCCCTACCATGTTCCATTGGAACCACTTGCAGCCTAAACTACCCCTATTACACCCAAATCCAAAAGTGATCATAAGTTTTTATTCAAGAGGGAGACAGAGAGAAAGGAAGAATGCACTCTCATCTTATGGCTCACTCTCTACATGTACACAATGGCCAGGTCTGTGCTAGGTCAAAGCCAGGAGCTAGGAACTCAATCTGGTCAACATGAGTGACAGGAGCTCAACTACTTAAAGCACTACCTCCTGCCTCCTAAGATCTGCAGTTGACAGGAATCTGGGACGGGGAGCTGAACCAGGGCTGAAGCTAGGTACTCTGATATGGGTCTCAGGTGTCTTAACTCTTAGGCCAATGCCCGTCCTACAGGGGGTGATCTTTATAGAGAATGTACCTGTGGATTTTGTCAGCTATGTCCCTTCCTTCACAAATCATTCACCCAAGGAAGACCCTTTCTCCTCACCTACACCCCTCAACCTCACTGGCAACACTGACTGCCCAGCAAGAGCAGCAGGTGAGATTTTGATGGGAAAATGGAAAGCAAGGGTTTGGATCTCTGTAACTATGAAATGCTTCTATGCTCTGATCCTTTAAAGTGACCCAAACCTTCTACAATCTCCTGTCCCCTGTCCTGAGAAAACAGTTTCCAAAATGCAACCATAGGTAAATGGAAGTCACAAAGTGATAGAGGTAAGACTCTTTTCTTGACATAAGTAACCTTGACTTTGGCTCCTCTTCCACCCTGGTACCTCCATCCTTAGGAAGAACCAGAAACTTGTCTCATCTGTGTGTGAAATCCCTCCCTCTCCACCTTGTTTGGAGTTCTCAGCAATTGAGCTGTATTTACTGCTTGATTTGTGTTGTCATTGATGCACAGCAAACCAAGCAGAGATGATGTGAAAAGCCCACCACCCTAGGATTACATCCATGCTTTCTTGGGAACTAAGAATGAAGAAATAGACATAGCAGGTAGAAGAGCTGTAGAAGCTAAGATTATACCACAGAAAGATTTAATACTTTTCTAGCCATGGGATTAGTTTACAAAATATGTGCTTCCTAGCTGACTTCTAAGACTTCTCAAGACAAGAAAGATGACCTTACCTCACTGCGTGAAGATAAAGAACAGAAAAATTAAATGACCTACAGTGAAAAATTCAACTGGTTGCCTCTGTTTCTGCTTTCCTTCTTCCTGTCCCTCACTGACTTCCTCTCCACAAGGGCTTGGACTTTGCCCCATTTACCTTTATCTTTTATGTTGCCTGACTCAGGCACAGGTTCATAACAGAAATATTTGCTTAGAAAAGTCTTTATGGAGGCCGGTGCCGTGGCTCAATAGGCTAATCCTCTGCCTATGGCGCTGACACACCGGGTTCTAGTCCCAGTCGCTTCTCTTCCTGTCCAGCTCTCTGCTGTGGGAGTGCAGTGGAGGATGGCTCAAGTCCTTGGGCCCTGCACCTGCATGGGAGACCAGGAGAAGCACCTGGCTCCTGGCTTCGGATCAGCGCAGTGCACCAGCTGCAGTGCGCGGGCCGTAGCGGCCATTGGGGGGCCTTTTCCAACGGCAAAGGAAGACCTTTCTCTCTGTCTCTCTCTCTCTCACTGTCCACTCTGCCTGTCAAAAAAATAAAATAAAATAAAAATAAAAATCTTTAAAAATAATAAAAAAAGTCTTTATGGAGCAGGCATCTGGCCTAGTGGCTATGACACCTGCATCCCATATTGGAGTGTCTACACTCAAGTTCCAGATCAGCTCCTAACTCCAGCTTCCTAGTAATGTGGATGCTGGGAGGTAGCAGTGATGGCTCAGGGAATCGCTGCCACCCATCTGGGAGACTTGGACCTCAGTTCCTGGCTCTCAGTTTCAGCTACAGTTCATGGTCATTGTGGGTATTTAGGGAGTGAACCAGTGGGTAAAATATGTTCTTCTCTCTCTCCCTCTGTATTTCTCCTCTCTCTCTCACTTTCTGTCTCTTTGCCTCTCAAATAAGTTAAATTTATTTTTTTTTAAAAAAGTGGAAAGTCTTTGTGCAATTAACTTGACCATAATGTTTGAATGCCAGGTCGTCTTCTTTGTTGAAGCACTTCAATATAAAGGTAGCATACAGCTAAATCTCGAAAGAGCCATATAATAACTAGTATTTTCAAAAATAAACAAAATTAAAAAAAAATCAGTGTAGTGAGAGGTGAGGGGAGCAGCCATAGTTAGCATCTCTTGCTTCCCAAGGCATCGTGACAATTCCCACCTTCTCACCTTTGTGTAGGGCTGTTTCTCCTCTTGGAAATGCTTTCTTTCTCTCTCTAGATGTAGAAACGTTTGGGAGTGAATGAGCAAATACCGTGGAGCATAGCCTTGAGCGCGTCTTTTCACCTCTCTGGGTGAAGGAGTTTAACTGTAGTCTGCAAACTCTACAATTATATAACTTCAAGAAAACAACAAAGGCGGCTCAGAAATCAAAGGTGACAAAGGTACTATTTTGATATTCCTGTCATCTTGCAGCAGTCAGAGTCTCTGCTGTTATGCTGAAAGGGAACGTGAGTGTCTTCGTGAATCTGTAAATATTTAATGACATGAGAAGCTCCTGAAGTACAAACCCCTGGCAAAGGGGCAACCACTTGTTCCAATGAAGGCGTGCTGAGTGGGTGCTGAGCCCCTTGCCACCACAGATAGGAGCTTGTCTCTCAGCCTGAAGCATCTCCTTTTAACTCCATAACTTCAGAATACCGATGAGGCCAAGACATGACTCTTTTCAGTCACGATGTGCATTTTCCTTGTTGAATCAGATCACTCAAGGCTGCCAGCAAGCACTTATTGTGGTACATGGAAAACCAACTTTTATATGAAATTAAGTGACAGTTTACAGGGGCTAAGGCCTTCACTGGAAGCTCTCTTTTGTGGCTTTTCTTTTAGTGTATTATTTGTCAGATTTTTATAAGAACATTATTGCTTTAAGAAAAAAAAATTAAACCCTGAGAAATTACTCTCAGTCTAACGAGTTCTTTTCACTGACTTCAGACATCATTAAGGGGAGGCTATAGCCTAGGGCTGTGCATGAACTTTTTCTTCTAACTGTACACTTTATGTATAATTTAGCTTTCTTGCCTAAATTATTCAAGCAAATAGTGAGTGAAAATAATGGAGTTCACTGAAACCTTCCAGAGTATTAAAATAAAACAGTTTTTTACGTTGGTTTGAATTTTTAAGCTTTTTAATCATGGATTTCAAATGGAATACACATGTCTGGCTTTTCTTCACTTGTCCCCTGCATCTTTTTCAGAAGGAGAGAAGAAAGGAAATGAATTTTAGTAAATAATCCATTAATTAATCACTCGTGCTGATAACAGCTCAAAGTTGAACACAGTATTTGGAAATGGTCTATTGTGGGCCTGAGGAAATGGCAGACACATTTTTTTAACAAAGGGCATATAGCTCTCGTCCCCATTTCTTGTGACCAGTGCAAGGTCAAAATCGAGTGGCACATTTGAAAAGGAGAAGTCATCTTCTTACTTTAAATAAGAACCTACAGTAACCAGATTTGTACTCAAATCGGCCCCCTTTTTTGTTGAGAACCCAAACACATTTTCTGAGCATTACTGTTTCATCTTTGATGAGCATGGTCTAAAATCCTTTATTTATCCTGGATAACTCTCAGAGAAATTCGAAACTCAATGGAAGAATTTGGGGAGTTTGGTGCTCATGTAATAATGTTCCCTAAGCTGGCAATGTGGCCCACGGTTAGGAATCTTATCGGAATAATTTGGCGTTCCCTCCTTTGTCCATCAGTGATCAACAGTGGCATGCATCTCTTTCCACTGAAGAAAAGGAAGTTGCTGGAAACAGCAAAGGCAAGAATAGCAACAACAATAGAAGAGAGATAACAATAGCAAAGATGGAAAGGAAGTCACCCATGTGCAGCCAGAGCTTCAGATGTTGCATTCTGAATAGGAAAATGAAAGCTTGAGAGAAATATATGGGCGGGGCAATGACTAAAGCTCTTTGTAGGAAGAAAAGCGTGACCTAGAATAACAGGACCGTAAGTTTAATTTATTGACCTGATTAGACACAGGGAAGAATTATCACCAAATCAATTCTTGAACACATAAATGAGGACAGGATATTAGGTAGCAACACTATGATATTACAAAGACTGTTAAAGTCTCTTTCATGCCTCTTAACTACTCCTATAATGGTACCAAATACAGGAAACTCAGGGAAATTGGGAAATGCTACCTGTATTGGTTTTAATAATACATTTAGTTCCCGCCAACATGACATTTCAAACAATTATCTGAAGAAATCCAATTATTTTATTTTAAGCATGGATAAAAGAGTCATGAGACCTAGGTTCAAATATTAACTCTCCCATTGGTGAATTGAGGCAAGTCAATTTACCTCTCAGGGTACTGAATATCTGCTCTGTAATATGAGGGAGTTGGACATAATTACCTCTAAGATCTGAGCTTATTTGATTATTCACCTAGAAATGTGACTCAATGCATATGTCTGCATAAAGAACAAGTTACTTAGCTCTCAAAGCATTTCCTTATCCAAAAAGTAGGCTTGTTAACAAGTATTAGAGCTTGTGACACCTGCTACCCAGCACTTTCAGCCTTCAGAGTCTTCACCTCTGCTGCTTAACAGCAGGAACCGGGACACCTGTGTTCCACTGTCAGCGCTTCCCCGGAGCAGCTGGCCCAAGACGAATCCTTTCACCTTTCTTTTTTTCTTTTTTTTTTTAATTTTTGACAGGCAGAGTGGACAGTAGAGGGAGACAGAGAGAAAGGTCTTCCTTTTTGCCGTTGGTTCACCCTCCAATGGCCGCCGCGGTAGGCGCGCTGCAACCAGCGCACCACGCTGTTCCTATGGCAGGAGCCAGGTGCTTCTCCTGGTCTCCCATGGGGTGCAGGGCCCAAGCACTTGGGCCATCCTCCACTGCACTCCCTGGCCACAGCAGAGAGCTGGCCTGGAAGAGGGGCAACCGGGACAGGATTGATGCCCGGACCGGGACTAGAACCCGCTGTGCCGGCGCCGCAAGGCGGAGGATTAGCCTAGTGAGCCGCGGCGCCGGCCCCTTTCACCTTTCTAAGCCAAGATCCATCCTCAGCTTGGATGTTGCAGTGGCTGTGATGAGCTGAATGAGCTTCCCAACCCTGCATGGTCTTTCCATCCCCCACTTTCTATTTTCTTCCTTTGGGAAGATGTCTCTTATCCATTCTTCTCATGGTGCCTTTGGTCTCCACTCCATTCCTAAGCTTTTACTATTTTTTAAATTAATTTTTTTTTATTTTCAGATTACGAATTCCTATGTTGTTCTAAGAAACCATAGAGATCCCATATATCCTTTAGCAAGTTTTCTCTCGTGGTTACATCTTGCAAAATATGGTATTCTATCACTGCCAAGATATCAACATTGATGTAATTATGGTACAGATTATTCCAATCACATAGGATCCTTTGTACTGCTCTATCACAGCCATTCTTGACTCACTTCCATCTGCACTCCTTCTTTAACCCACAGCAACCACTGACCTGTTTTCCAATTCTATATTTTTTATGATTTCAAGAATATAATGTAAGTAGAAGGTTGCACCACATAACTTAGAACTTAGAACTGGCTTTTTCCACTCAGCCTAACTTTCTGCAGGTTCATTCGTGTTTGTGTATCACGAGTTCATCCTTTTGTATGTGTGGGTAGTACTCCACAGAAGGGAGGGACCACAGTTTATTTGATCACTTACCCACTGAAGAACAATTGGCCTTTGTATATAAAGATAATTGAAAATGAATCTTGATGTGAATGGAATGGGAGAGGGAGCAGGAGATGAGAGGGTTGCAGGTGGGAGGGAAGTTATGGGGGGCGGAGAGCCACTGTAATCCAAAAACTGTACTTTGGAAATTTATATTTATTAAATAAAAGTTAATAAATAAATAAAAGAATTCCTCATGTTGTACTCTCCCAGTCCACCTTGCTCTAGGCTCCCCACTGAGTGCTCTCCACAGCTCAGCCATTGCAGATGGTTCTTAACTTTGAGCTATGTTCATTACCCCCTTTCAACCTATCCTCAGGACTTCACTTTGCTTTCCATGTAATTTGTTCACAAGTCTTCAAATTTTTCCATTTCCATTTCTTCATATCTCACCTTCTATCTTCCTTCCTTCCACTATCACTTCTTGCAGCTAAAACTGTGCTTACCTCCAATATTCTCCTATTATCCTCTAATTTTATGATTCTAAGCTAATATTGGCAGAAATACTTACTAGGTAAATTAGTTGGAATTTCATCCAGGACAGGTCAATGAATCCCACAGTGACTTCGGAACTTCAGCTGTGGTTGCTTGGTGACTCTGCAGAGCCTGCTTGCTCTCTGCTTCTTGAGTAGGCTTCAAATCTGCAAGTCTCAAAGTGTTTTTCTTACAGCAATTCCTGGGCATGATGATATATACTGCATAAAAAAGAGTTCTGTGGACAAATAAGTTTGGAAAAGTCTGGGGGAAGCCAAGTTAAAGGGAGTCTTTCTTGGGGAATTTCTTAGGCTCCACTGCCCTCACTGTGTATCCTTAATGGGGGATGTACTCAACAGGTTCTCAATGGACTTGATCATCCAAATACCCTACCCAGGTGACCAAACACCATTCTACCCCATGTTGAGAGCCAGTCCATTGATTTGGACAGTAGTACTTCTACATACCACTTTGAGTAAGAGTATTAGAGAAGTACATACCTTCTAACACCAGACTGCCTGACTTGGAATCTCAAATTCTCCCCTTGCCAGCTGTGGAATCTGGGACAAGTTGCTTCACTTGCCTGTGTGTGACTTACCTCCTCTTCAAAATGAGTCTAATAATACTTTCTGTCTCGATGGGGTGATCGAGAGGATTACATCAATTCATGTGTAAAACACATTTAGAACAGTGCTCTACACAGAGTGAACGTTTTGGTAGCTATATTTTCGTAATATCATTCCAAAACAGATTCACAGCTCCTTAGAAAAATAATGTCATTATTGGACATCCCATTCTGCTCCCTCTGGAGAAGCAGAGAGCGCTCATCCAACTGAACAAGCTCTCCGCGAGGAGGTGGATCGAGGTGAGTGAGGCAGGTTTCCGTCTTTCTTGACTGAGCCTCTCCAGGCTTCCAGGCTTAGCGCCTGCTTTTCAGATTCCTTCATGCTTGTTCTCTCAGTTCCTCCCTCCACCCCACTCACCCCTTCCCTTTTCTGGGCAACCTTTTCCACCTCCACCTTTACTCTGGATCAACCTGGAACAAAGTCCTTCCCTGAGGCCCACTGATCATGCTAAAGCTCTTCTCAGCACCACTTGGATGATGCCTAACCACACCATTTCTCGTAAACCTTTTCAGTGGAGAGAACGCTCTTCAAGACCAGGACTGAACAAAGGGCTTGGAATACATTTAGCATTCTACTGCCACTCACGCTCCTGCAACAAACCTTCCTAACAGGTCCATGTAAAGGTCTATGCTCCTCAGTTTTATCATTTTCTATACTTGTCATTCATTCATTAATTCAGCAGGTATTTATTCAATACCTACTACACGCCAGCAGCACAGATCTCAGCAGCAGGAGTGTAGCCTGGCTTCCTAGTTCTTCTATGTCTTTATCCCCATGATTTCAACATCCAAATGCAAGGTTCCAAAAATGCTTTCCCAAACACCTCTGTTCCATCCGTTTTCTCCATGTTGGCTGTGGGCAAGCCATAATGACTCACCATCCCTCAGAAATATTCCAAATGCCTACAGCAACAGTCATCTTCCCTTTCTTCCTCTCACAGCAGCTGTGCCTACACCTCAGTCTTATCTTCACCCTCACCCCATCTTTCTTCTCTTGTCTGTCTTTCTACTCAGCGTAGATTGACTGACAATTTTCATTCTACCTTATCTGATTTCTTATTCATCTCCGTTTTTGCCGTGGCACTTAGAATGAGGTCTTCCATCCACTAGGTACTTAGTAAATATTTGTTTAATTGAACGGAATTGAATGAACTTGGAAAAAGAAATCCATTAAAAGGCACAGCTAGTGGAATACCAAACATAGAACTTGGCATCCAATAGCTCTTCTTTATTGTGCTATGGAGAATATGTTTACAATACGTTCTTTATTTTGTCCATTTTTAAGTTTCACGTCTTAAGAAATACATATGCCAATTCTGGAATATGAGTTTCATTCTCTCTGCCTCTCATCTAAGTTCTCCATGCAGTTTCTTTTTTACTTCACAAGCATTTTATAAAGTCTTTAAATATTCTTTTATAATTTGATTTTAGTGATCTCATGGAATTCTGCCGTGCAGCTATACACAGAAGTACTTAACCAATTTCTTTTTTACAAAGACCACACAGTTTATTTCCAGTTTTTCAATGGACACACTCAATACAAAAAGTGTAGAGGAGGAATGTGTAGGCAGTTGACTATATTGAAAAGCAAATATTCATACTAGGTGAGAGGATAAGCATTTTAGGGACTATTACTACATATAAGAAAATATCCTTTATAACTCCTAGTAAGAATAATTGTCAACACTATTAAATTTCTTTTTAACTGTCTATCTGATTGGCCAAAATTAATGTATCTCATAGGGTATCTTTTAAATAACAGATTTATTGAAATAAAATTTCCATGTCAAAAAAAATTGTCCTTTTAAAATGTACAGTTAACAATCTTTAATATATTCACAGAGTTGTACAACCCTCATCACTGTCTAATTTCAGAACATTTCCACCATGACCCCCAAATAAATTCTGTACCCATTGAAAGTCACTCCCTTATGCCCTGCTTTCTACCCTCTGACAACCACTAAACTATTTTCTCTATATAGATTTTTCAATTTAGGACATTTCTTGTAAGCGGAAACCTGTACTACTTGCCCTTGTGTGCCGGGCTTCTTTCTTTCTTTCTTTCTTTCTTTCTTTCTTTCTTTCTTTCTTTCTTTCTTTCTTTCTTTCTTTTTTTTGACAGGAAGAGTGGACAGTGAGAGAGAGAGACAGAGAGAAAGGTCTTCCTTTTCCGTTGGTTCACCCTCCAATGGCTGCTGTGGCCGCACCACGCTGATCCGAAGCCAGGAGCCACGTGCTTCTCCTGGTCTCCCATGTGGGTGCAGGGCCCAAGGACCTGGGCCATCCTCCACTGCCTTCCTGGGCCACAGCAGAGAGCTGGCCTGGAACAGGGGCAACCGGGACAGAATCCAGTGCCCCTGACCGGGACTAGAACCCGGGGTGCCGGCGCCGCAGGGGAGGATTAGCCTATTGAGCCGCCGGCGCCAGCCTGTGCCTGGCTTCTTTCAATGAGAATAATATTTCCAAGGTTTATCCATATTGTGGCAGGTATTAGCAATTCGTTCCTTTTTATACCTGAGTAATATTCTACTGTATACTCATGTAATGTTCCATTGTATGGATATATCACATTTTGTTTATCCATTTACCATTGCATGGACATTTGTGTTGTTCCCATGTTGAGTATTGAGAATTATGCCACTCTGAACATTTCTTGCACAAGATTTTTTATGGGTTTATGTTTTCAATTTTTTGTATATATATTTATACTCAAGAGTAGAATTACTACATCATACAGGAAATTTATGTTTAATTTGTTGAGAACCTGCCAAATTGTTTTCCAATGTGACTGCAACATCTTACATTTTCTTTTTTTTCTCATCAATCTTCTATGAACTTTTTTTCTTTTCAACTATTATTTAATAAATATAAATTTCCAAAGTACAACTTTTGAATTATAGCAGTTTTTCCCCCCATAACCTCTCTCCTACCCACAACCATCCCATCTCCCACTCCCTCTCCCATCCCATTCTTTATCATGATTCATTTTCAATTATCTTTATATGCAGAAGATCAACTTAGTATATACTAAATAAAGATTTCAATAGCCTGCATCCACAAAGACACACAAAGTATAGAGTACTGTTTGAGTAGTGGTTTTATCATTAATTCTCATAGTACAACACATTAAGGGCAGAGGTCCTACATGGGGAGCAGGTGCACAGTGACTCCCGTTGTTGATTTACAATTGACACTCTTATTTGTGATGTCAGTAATCACCTGAGGCTCTTGTCATGAGCTGCCAAGGCTATGGAAGCCTCTTGATTTCACCAACTCCAATCTTATTTAGACAAGGCCATATTCAAAGTTCTTTCCTCCCTTCAGAGAAAGGTACTGCCTTATTTGATGGCCCATTCTTTCCGCTGGGATCTCACTCACAGAGATCTTTCATTTAGGGTTTTCTTCTTTTCTTTTTTTTTCTTTTTTCTTTTGCCAGAGTGTCTTGGCTTTTCATGCCTGCAAAACTCTCATGGGCTTTTTAGCCAGATCTGAATGTCTTAAGGGCTGAATCTGAGGCCACAGTGCTGTTTAGGGCTTTTGCCATTCTATGAGTCTGCTGTGTATCCTGCTTCCCATGTAGGATCATTCTCTCCTTTTTAATTCTATCAAATATTTGCAGACACTGGTCTTATTTATCTAATCCTTTTGACACTTAATCCTATCTTTTTGATCAATTATGAACTTAAACTGATCACTTTAACAAGTAAGATGGCTTTGGCACCTGCCACCTTGATGGGATTGAATTGGAATCTCCTGGTACATTTCTAGCTCATTTCCTTTCTTTTTTTAAAAAAAGATTTATTTAGTTATTTGAAAGTCAGAATTACAGAGAAGGAAGGAGAGACAGAGATATCTTCCATCTGCTGGTTCACTTCCCAAATGGCCACAATAACTAGGGCTGGGTCAGGGTGAATCCAGGAGCCAGGAGCTTCACCCAGATTTCCCATATGGGTAAAGCGGCCCAAGCACTTACGCCATCTTCTGCTCTTTTCCAGGTGCATTAGCAGAGAACTATATCAGAAGTGGAGCAACTGGGACTCAAACTGGCACCCATATGGGATGCTGGCACTGCAGATGGCAGTTTAATCACTATGCCATAGCACCAGCCCCAACATTTTACATTTTCATTAGCAATATTCCAATTTCTCCACACTTTTCAGTAGTACCTGCCATTTTTCATCTTTATTCAATATTGTATTATTTATATTACACCCATCTTAGTGGGTATAAAGTGATATCTTACTGTGCTTTTATTTGCATATTGCAATGACTAATATTGTTTTTCATCTTTTATGTGTTTATTGGTCATTTGTATATATTCTTGGACAAAAAATGTATTTAAATCTTCTGCCTATTTTTAAATTGTATTACTTGTGCTTTTTATTGAAATATTGAATGAGCTTGGGGCCAGTGCTGTGGTGCAGTAGGTTAATCCTCCACCCATGGCACTGGCATCTCATATGGGCACCGGCTCTAGTCCCAGCTGCTCCTCTTTTGATTCAGCTCTCTGCTATGGCCTGGGATTGCAGTGGAGGATGGCCCAAGTCCTTGGGCCCCTGCACCCGCTTGGGGGACCCGAAAGAAGCTCCTGGCTCCTGGCGCAGCTCCGGCCATTGTGGCCATCTGGGGAGTAAACCAGCGGATGGAAGACTTCTCTCTCTCTGCTGCTCATCTCTCTGTGTAACTCTGCCTTTCAAATAATTAAAATAAATCTTTTAAAAAACGAAATATTGAATGAGCTCCTTACATATTATTAATTCAAGTCTCTGATCAGATATATGATTTGCAAATATTTTCTCCCATGCTGTTGATTGTCTTGTCACTTTATGATGCAATCTTTTTTTTTTTTTAAGATTTATTTTATTTATTTGAAAGACAGAGTTACAGAGAGAGGTAGAGACACAGAGAGAGGTTTTCCATCCACTGGTTCACTCCCCAGATGGCCACAACGGCTGGAGCTGCGCAGATCCGAAGCCAGGAGCCAGAAGCTTCTTCCGGGTCTCCCACGTGGGTGCAGGGGCCCAAGGACTTGGGCCATCTTCTACTGTTATCCCAGGTCATAGCAGAGAGCTGAATTGGAAGAGGAGCAGCCAGGACTAGAACCGATGCCCATATGGGATGCCGGGGCTTCAGGCCAGTCAGGGCGTTAACCCTCTGCGCCTTAGCTCCAGCCCCTATGATGGTATCTTTTAAAACACAAAACTCTTGGGTCTGACGTGGCACAGTGGGTTAAACCACCGCTTGAGATGCTGGCATCCCAAACTGGAACACCAGTTCAAGTCACAGCTGCTCTGCTTCCTATCGAGCTCCTGGGAAGGCAGCAGAAGATGGTCCAAGTACCTGGGCATCTACCACCCCCATGAAAGACCAATATGGGGTTCCTGGCTGCTGGCTTTAGCTTGGTTCAGAATTGACTGTTGTGGATATTTGGGGAGTGAACCAGCAGATGGATGATCTCGTTCAGATGTAAGATCTGGCTCTCTTTCTCCCTCTCTCTGTGCCCCTGGCTTTCAAATAAGTAAATTTTTTAAACACAAAAATCTCAAGTTTGGATGAAATCTGTTTTATCTATATTTTTCTCTTGTTGCTTATGCTTTTGATGTATATCTAAGAAACCATTGCATAATCAAAGGTCATGAAGATTTTAGCCTATGTTTTCTTATAAGCATCCAACAATTTTTATCTCTTACATTTTTATCTGTAATCCAAATTAAAGTATCATTTATTAATGATAATAAAATTATCATTGATTTTGAAATATTCTTTCAAATAGTTAATTCACTATTTGAGAACCATTCTGTATAAAGCTGTTTCCCTACTAATTTGAAATGCCACCTTTCTCAATAATAATTTTTGAAATCTTTATTTTCTTCTGGAGATCTCTTTGCCAATACATGCATCAGTATAAAAGCATTTATTACTTTACAACTAAAATATTTTAATATTGTGCAACACAAATTCTGCACTCCATTTCTTATTTTTTCAAAATTTATTGAAGATTTTTCTTCATCAAATGCCTCTAAAATAAAACATGAGTGAGAATTTGGATTCTTTCTGTAATTGTGTTATACCTACATGTAACTGAAGGAAATTGAAAATTTTAATGTTGAATCAATAAATACATGGATATGATATATGATTCCATGTATGCATATCCTTTTAAAACACTCAGTGAAGTTTTATAATTTTTTAGGATTTATTTTTATTTATTTGAAAAACAGAATGACACACAGAGAGACAGAGATGCAAAGAGAAACAGAAAGAGATCTTTCGTCTGCTAGTTCTCTCCTCATATGGCTACAATAGCTGGGGCTGGGTTAGGCTACAGCCAGAAGCCAGGAACTCCATCAGGGTCTCCCACATGGGTAACAAGGACACAAGTATTTCAGTTGTTTTCTCAGGTACATCAGCAGGGAGCTGTATTAGAAGCAGAGCAGCTGGGACTCAAATCAGCACTCTGATTTGGGACACCAGCATCTCAAGCAGCAACTTAACCTGCTATGCCACAACACTGTCCCCTTATAGTTTTTTTTAAGTTATCCTGTAAATTTATTCCTGAGTAATTTGTATTTTGTTATTATCATCATTACTGTGAATAAAATCTTTTCACTGTATCATTTCTAAGTATTTTCCATAATTAATGCCATGTATGCAATTTTTATTATAAATTCAATTATAAATGCAATTTTACTTAATACTCATCTTGAATTTGTGGAGTTGTTCTTGATAAGTATTTCTATAATCCACAGATAATGATATCTCTTATACCTTCCCAATAAGTATATTTATTCTTTATTGCCAACGTAATTTGCCAGAATCTCCAGGATATTAAACACCAGTGGTGACAACAGATCTGCTCCTTGGTTCCTGGCTTTAATAAGAGTATCTTTCCCAACTTACACTAACAAATGGCATTGTTTTCCAGTTTGTGTTGTATTTTCCATATCAAATTAAGAACAATTCCCTCTATTTATAGAATCTTAGGGTTCTATCATTCCTAAGAATCATTCATGAATATTCAATTTTTGTAAATTCTTTTCAGGCTTGGTAAACCTTGCCATATCGCATTTTCTTCTTCTTTGAGCTATTCTATTAGATTTGCTATAGTAAAGTTTCTTAATTAGTTTAATAAGCTCTTTGTTCACAGTTCTTCCTTAATATACTACAAGAGTTTTTCTTAGAATTATTACTTCTCACTGCTTATGAATGAGATTGATTGGTGACTTTTTATGACATCTTTTTTTTTTATCATGTTGTGGCCTCAAGAATGTGATAGCTTTGAAAAATCCATTTCTTCCCTTGCTTTAGGGTGGCTTTTATATAATGGAATTTTCATTAAAACTTTGGGGAAAATCCCTTAGAATAATTCATCTGGGATGAAGTTTCTTACAGAAGTAATTTTTGATGGCAATTTAAGTTTGTTCCTTATTTATGACTCCATTTTGGTTTACTGTTAATCTTGAGTCAGTTTTAGTTGTTTGTATTTTCCAAGAATCTGAGGGACCATAGGATAATTTCACTCTGGGAATAGTAACAATTTACCAATAAAATTCCCTTTTCTGATAGATTCTAAAACAACATGAGTCAATGGGATTCCTTATTAAATATAGATTTAATCAGCTTGAACTCTGTGTTGATTAGGATGACAAATTGCTGTGTGACTATGTAATAGCCACTGTCTCTGAGCCCACGTTTTAATGTTCTCCACGGTGGCTCAGTAAACAAAAATGATCCTAGAACAGCCTGTAAATGCACTGTGCTAAACAAGCACCTCACACTAAATAATGCATGGATGACAAAGAGTACAGTAGATTTTTTTACCCAGAAGAAATTACTGACCTGACAAACAGCAAATCTATGTGTGAAGTGTGAGGCATAGGAAGAGGAATGCAGGCAGCCAACACTTGCCTGGTTTAACTCACATTCTCTTTATCACCCCCTTGCATCGGTCCCACCCTTCCTAGAGATTCACCCAAATGAAATATTAAAGCTTCTATTGAATTTCTGACAAGAACAAACTCTCCATACCCAGTATGGCTCTAGGCAATGGGAAAAAAATAACAACGATAAACCATGTTTTCCCACACAGCCAAGAATGTTCATTTGGGGGGAAAAAACCGACTCTGCTGCTCCAGTTGATCAGAAATCCACTCAGAGTTCCGGGCGCTCATTTGTCTGAATGATTTCCTTCACTCAACCCCTTGTCCTTTCTCCCACTTTACAGCTCCAGCCTGCTTCAGTCAAAAAATCAAACTCCATTGTTTCCTTGCACTGCCTTCTTTGTAAACAAAGAGAACAAAATGTGTGGCCACAAGCAACTGAGCGAAACAGGAGTTGAGACTGGGAGGCTTCAGGCTGGGATCCACAGGACCCAGCTGGGGTAGTTTGTATGACCAGTTTAAACTGTGGTCCTCAGTTTCCAATAGAATGGAAGACACTGAATGTCGAAGCCCTTCGGAGGTTGACAATCTTGGCTTTAAGAAAGAAAGTCTTATTTAAGAGTTTCAGTCTGGAGACACGGACCCACCCCACACTCTACTACCCACACTGATAGATCAGTGTGGTCTTGACTTTCTCCAAACCCCCTCTTGGGGTTAAGTCGCCCGCTGAGTAACCCAGCTGAATTCACTAACAAGCGCTAACTTGTAAGCTTTGCATTGAAGAATTCCTGTAAACTGCCTGGAAGTCTTTCTTCCTCCTTTTAACAGGTTTGTTTGCTGTGAAAAGCTCAAGGGTTAACAAAAGGTGAGTGGATGTTTGATATAGGTAGGCTCCTGAGGGGACAGGTGGGGGAATGGGAGGGTGGCAGAGAAAGCAAATGCCTGTTTCTCACCCACCCCCTTCCCAGTGACCTGGGATGGAGTTCATCTGGGGGGCGGGGGACTTTTCTAAATCTCCCTGTCTTGCAGTCAATCAGGGAGGAAAGGAAAAGCAGGTGTGCTTTCTGGCGCCTCCAGGGCAGCAAAAGGAGAGCTGCTCTCAGAAGTCCGCCTGGCAGAGCTCTCTCCAGGACTCTGCTGTGCTGCTGACCATACGGGGCTCCAGTGGTTTTTTTCTGCAGGTATAATCGATCATCTCTTTTAAAGAAAACTCAACAGTTTAAAATTCAAAACTGGACAGGAAGGGAGATCAGACTTTTTTGAAGGTGCTAAGACTCCCATTTTCATTTATAGAAGACTTTCTGGATAGCAGACACTGTTTTAGGTGCTGGGAACACAGAACAGACCAGAGCCCTGTCATGAGAGTGCTTGTTAACAATTAAGAATACAAACGATTTCAGATCTTTTTATATGCCACCTTGAGAATATAACCATGCGATATGGCAGACAGGCCAGTGGGGTCAGAGTGCAGACAAATGAAACAGAGTGGATTCTCAGAGACGATCTCTTTGAGAACAATAGCTGTCATTTTTTTGAATACCTACTCATGGAAGCGAGAGGAAGTTGTTCAACGTGTAAGGTGGGGTAACATTGTTCTATGACAGTGGGTATTCGGCCCAGTGGTTCAGCTGCCAGCTGCGATGCCTCAACCCATATGGGAGTATCCAGGTTCGAGTCCCAGCTCCTCTCCCAATTCCAGCTTCCTGCTATGTGGACCCTGGAATGCAACAGGTGATGACTCAAGTACATAGGTCCCTGTCACTCATATGAGAGTCTCAGACAAAGCTCCTGGCAGTTGTGGGCTTTGGGGAAGTGAATGAATAGATGAGAGCATTCCCCGTCAGTCTCTGTCTCTCAAAATAATAAACACATTTAAAAAAAAAATTTAAAAAGGCTCTGTAAGTCTTGGCGCACATTTCTTCCATGTCATTCACTTTCAACAATTACCAAGCAATCATTCAATTACTTTTAAACCCCAAGCTTTGCTTCTTTTTAAAAGCACAATTTCTGAGGCAAGAGCAAATATTCAGCTTCTACTATTATGTACTTAAAAAGGTTTGATTTCCTTGATGCTAAAAAATCAGAAGGCTTTTATAGGAGTTTGGGTTTCTTTACAACTTATTACAAAAGTCACTGTCGGCTTAAGAAACCCCACAAATGTCTAAACTATGTAAGACCTAAGAAGTTGGGGTTCTTGAGAAACACATGCATGTCTCTGCTGCTAGTTGTATGTCCTGTTTATAGCTCTAGGACTGGCCCTGTTATTAAGCTTTTGTTAAGAAGAGAAAAATGGGTCTGTAGGGCTTCCATCTGGGACCCTACTAGGCTGTCTTCAGTGGACAAACATTTTTCCAGTATCCCAGTTCCCACAGATAAAAGTCCAAGCTACATAGCTTTTGCCCCATGCAGTGGAGAGGATTACTATGGCTTATAAAGGAGTTACCACCAAGCCAGTCATCAGAGCTCACACAGACGCACTCTTGATGTTCACCCTGTGTTTGTATCCAGAGGTAGAAAACCCAGAAAGGAATGCAGTGAAAAATGTAAGCTACTTTGCAGCCCCAAGTTTGAATTATCTAAGAAGAAGGGGTGACCCAATAACACCTGAAGGGCTACCACCTCTTGTTTTCCAAAACACTGAAAAAAAGGCAGAAAGTCTGCTCTCCTGAAAGCCCAAGGCAATGGCCAAAACCAGCAAAACAAAAGACAATGTGAACTGAGTTGCATTATTAAATTAATTGTATAATTGTATTATACCTTATAATTAATTACATTAAAGTTCATAACACATTGGAAACTACCAAAAATATAGAAGCATTTAAGTTATTCTTGTGTTAGGTGATGAAATGGAAATTGCAACATATTGGGTGGCAACCTAAAAAAAAAATACCAGGGAGAGAGGAAGGGTTTTTCATGGTTATGTCTCCAAATATGGACAGCTGGGTTAAATACTCACAGGACTCTTGCCTTCCTTTTCCTAATTATAGCAGCTAATATATACTGAATGTTTCCATGGCAGGCATTGTATTAAATGTTCTATCTGTATTATATTATAAAGCTTCCACTATTAAACTGTGAAGAATTATTATTATTATTATTAATCTCATTCTATAAAATAGAAAACTGCAGCCTAATGAGATTAATATCTATGAAATCAGGTGGTAAGTAACAGTCTGATTCCAAATCACGCCATCCACGTGTTGCCACACACAGGATTCTCTGCAAGAGGAGAATCTACCTGACTGAGCCAAGTGCACCTTGTGTCCCAGAAAGCAGAGACGAAATGACATCTGTGATGTGTCCTCTATGGTCAAGGGCTTTCTTATTCTACTTATCTCATTCCACCGCTGTGAAATGGTTATAGTTATCTTTGTATTATAGAGGAAGGAGCCAAGACACAAAGATATGAAGGAGTTGGCCCAGGGTCAGTTGCTGAAGAAGGGCAAGGCTGGGATTTGTACCATGTTTTCTCTGAGCCCTTGACCTTTGCCAAGGCCAATGTGATTCCAGTAGGGAACAGCATAGACACTCCTAGTTACTCCACACTGAGTGTGTTCTTAAGATGGTCAAGTTTCTACCAAAGGAAAAATTCTCATTAATTCTTTTTTTAAAGATTATATTTGTTTATTTGAGAGGTAGAGTTATAAATACAGAGAGGGAGAGACAGAGAGAAAGGTCTTCCATCTACTATTTTACTCCCCAAATGGCCACAACAGCCAGAGCTGCGCCAATCCAAAGCCAGGAGCCAGGAGCAAGGAGCCAGGAGCCAGGAGCTTCTTCATGGTCTCGCACGCAGGTGCAGGGGTCCAAGCACTTGAACCATCTTCTACTGCTTTCCCAGGTCATAGCAGAGAGCAGAAATGGAAGAGGTGCAGCTGGGACATGAACCAGTGCCTTATGGGGTGCTGGCACTGCTGGCGGAGGCTTAACCTACTATGCCTGGCCCCCAAAATCGCATTATTTCTAAGTTGAAAACCCTGCTCCATTCCTTACCCTGGAACAATACTACCTGAGAACTGAGAAATCAAATGCCTATTTCCTCATACACCATCTAAGGCTGGCACTGAGGGGAGTATGGAGGGTCAGGGGCCGCAGTCCTGACTAAGCAGCCTCTCTTTATATAAGGTAAGGAGAGGACCAGGAAGGCGCACAAGGGCTAAACCCAGAAAGTTGCAGGCCAGGGCGAGGCTGGTCCACAGTGGTTTGGGAACACAGAGCAGGGAGTATCCCTAGCCGTGAAAGGTTTCCCCCAGGAGATGAGAGCGCTAGCTTTGGGTACACACTTGGAGAAACTATACCCTTCCAATAACCATGCTGCAACAAAGATCATGCGACACAGAAAGGAGTGAAACACCTTTCTGACAGTGGGCAAGGTACCAGGAAGTTTCCTACTCAAAAAAAAAAAAAAGACAAATCATGATTAGGGTTCATATTTGAATATATAGGTGAAAGAGGCAGCTGACATTTTAAAGCAAGGAAGGATACGACTGGATGTCTATCAAGAAAGCACCTCGGACTATCGTGGGTAGGAGGAAGTCAGGGGTTGGGGCAAGCCTAGGTGAAGCCAGGGTCTCCTGCATTGCTTCTCTGCCCGGTTGCATTTCCAACCCCCACCCCCGCCAAGCTTCAACAAGACAGTGGGCTGACCTCAATCCAGACACTGACTCACAACCTAAACATACAGAAGGCGTGTGTTTTAGAGGTGTCTTGATGATTCTGATATCTAGAGTGGTGAAGAGGGAGAATTAAGACGTACTGAAAGGGTAGATCAGTATGCAACAAGGGCTGGGGGCCAAGGAGGAGGAGGCGACAGGAATGATGCTAGGACTTCTTCTGAGCCCATTGGTGAAGGGCTAGATCATTAGTGGCCTAGAATCTCCTGCAGAAGGAAAGAAGACAAGCCTGGCTGTGGATATGAAGCCCACCTCTTCTCACAGACACCCAGAAACATGCATGCTTGATAGTTAGGCGTGAGGTTCAGAGCTGGAAACAAAACACAGCTGAAGTCACACGCCCAGGATTAGATTACACTGGGGAGTGTGGAGCACTCAAGTCAGAAGGCAAGAGAGAAAAGGAGCGAGCACCAGGGGGTACCCAGCAAGGGAAGTATGGTAGAAACCAGGGCAACAGGGAGCAGTTTTGAGAAGAGAGTGGTCTACAGAGTTTAGACTTCAAAGAGGTCAAGGAGTTGAGGAAGAAGAAGAGGCTTTGGAGTTGTCAGTGTTGAAGCGTCCGTGCAGCAGTTATGTGTCAAAAGCTAATTTCTCTGAATTAGTGCTGAGGGCACCAGAGGTGAGAGGTGAGGGGTGAGGGAGAGGAGCAAAGCTTTCGCTCATCTGTCTCTAGTCCCAGAGTTCATGTCACCTGTTTGGGGGGCTGATGAAAAGCCAGAGAGGATGTGTTTAGAAATACTTAGTCTTGGAGCAGGTGTTCAGCCTGGTGGTTAGATGCCCACATTGTATATTAGATTGGCTGAGTTTGAGTCCTTGCTCTGCTCTCAATTACTTCCAGCTTCCCACTAATGAACGCCCTGTGAGGCAGCAGTAATGGTTCAAGTGATTGGGTTCCAATGTGGGAGACCTAGACTGGGTTCTCAGCTTCTGGCTTTGGCCCCCAGCTCTTGCAGACATTTGAATAGTGAAGGAGCAGATGGGAGATAGCTCTTGCTCACTCTTTCTTTCCCCACCCCCAATCTCTGCCTGCCACATAAATAAAGTTAAAAAAAAAAGTTACTCTTGCACTGGAGTCTAGAAGGGGGCTTGTGAGGCCAGGAGATGCCTTTGTGTAGCACAATGTCTTCCAGAGTTGACTTAGCACACGACCAAGCAGCGAAAAATGCATGGGGATTGCAGGGAAGGAGAGAGAAGAAGGAGACAACAGGAGACTGCCAGAATGAAAGAATGAAAGTCTCTGTTTTTTTTTTTTTTAATATCTGGAATGCTAATCATGGACTAAGTTAGGGGAGTTATCACAAACCCACCTCTATCAGGAAATATTAAGATTTACAAAATTGACATAACAGTTCTCATAGGAATCCACCCTAGATGTCAACCTAGTATGCGAGCGGTCATCTTAAAACGCTTTTCCATGTTTTCTGATAAATGTTAAAAGCAGCTTGTGTCTCTGGAGAAGATCAGTGGCTCCCGTCGGGACTAATTGCACAGTCCTCCTGAATGACGGAGAGGGTGCTACCAGGGAATAAGGAGAGGGGCTTAATGAATCACAAAGGTGCATAATTTATCAAATAAAAAGAGTATGACATTTCAGAGTAAATTCCATGGAAAATGAATGTGCTGTGTTTCGATGAATCAGGCACTGAGAATATTTCCTTAGAAACCAAGTCCATATTTTCATTAAGAGAGAGAGCAGGCGTGTGCACACTCGAGCAAGAGGGAGAGAGAGAGAGAGTGGAGTGAAGCTATGGGATTCGAGTGCACCAGTGAATTAACATCTTGTGGTAAAAATGCTGCCTGAGAAATTAAAATGATATTTGAAACATAAATCCCGCGTGCTAACAACTCTCGTTACAAGCACCCGCCAGAGTCAACAGGCAGAGTTTGTTTGCTAGGAGGTTGTTTCTGGAGGCCAATTCTTGCGTTCTCAAAAAACATCTGTGCAAATGCAGGGGGAAAAGCCACAGCAATAGAAGCCGTCAGTGGTTAGGTGTGTTATAAATACATTATTACTTCATTGTAATGGCACACGGGCCTTGGCGAGACTGCGCAATGACCTCACCAGCTGTCAGCCCTTGAGTTACTCTCCTCGAATGAGCATTCAAGATACAGCAGCGACTCTGAGCCGGGACAGTGTAAACACGGGAGTAATCATGAGAGAGGAACCAGGCCCAAATTCATCCGCAGCCCGCAAGGAAGCGGGAGCCTTGGCCAGAGGCAGAAAGACTGACGGGTTCTTCTGTCACACAAAAACACCGTTCAGGCCAGCCCTGAAGAAGGTTTTTCATGCAACCTCCAAGCCGGCGATCCCTTGGGCTTTCTCACTCTGTCTTCCCTCTCCGAAAGGAGGCCACAGGGCCCAAAAGAAGCAAGTCTCCTTCCAAGGAATCTATTCCCGTAGTGGAAACTCGGAAACGCGGACCGAGGCTGGGTGGCAGGGGTCCGAGAGCAGCTGGGCTCCTGGCAGCCTCTGCCGCGCTCACGGAGAACCAAGGACTTTATTCAGGGCTAGGCTTTCCTTTGCGAGCGAAGGCAAACTCTTTGAAGATAAGAAGGCTGCCCGCAACTAAATGGAAAGTGATGGGTGGCCAAGAAGTGTCTGGAGTCGTGGAAAAAAAAAAAAAAAAAAAAAACGGGAAGAAGAGGAGAGCAGGAGCTGCTGGAGGTGAGCTGTCCTCGCTCAGCTCATGTTTCCTCCGAGTTCTGGGCAGCTGGAGCGATCGCTGCGGACCAGGGACGGCGCACCAAGTGTGTGCCCAGGCCTGGAGTCGCGAGGTCTGCTGAGGGCCTGGGTCCTCCCGCCACAGACCGGGGTGCCCATCCCTCACCTCAGTACCATTGGCAGTTCCTTTCTAATGCACACCAGCGCGTGTCAGCAGTGGCAGTGGAAGAAGCCCTGCTGATGAGGGCTGCCCCTAGAGCTTTTAAACTCTGGGGACGGTGGGAGTGGGGGACGAAGGTAGAAGCAGGATTTTTAATTTTCTTTAAATGCAAAAAGTACCGGAAGCTTCCTTGTGACTTTTTGACTGGCAGAAGCGTGCGCATGTCACTGGATGTAGAAACCCAGAGGGGGCCAGCGCTGAGGCTCACTAGGCTAATCCCCCGCCTTGCGGCGCCGGCACACCGGGTTCTAGTCCTGGTCGGGGCGTCAGATTCTGTCCCGGTTGCTCCTCTTCCAGGCCAGCTCTCTGCTGTGGGAGACCAGGATAAGCACCTGGCTCCTGCCATCGGATCAGCGCGGTGCGCGGGCTGCAGCGCGCCAACCGCGGCGGCCATTGGAGGGTGAACCAACGGCAAAGGAAGACCTTTCTCTCTGTCTCTCTCTCTCTCACTGTCCACTCTGCCTGTCAAAAAAAAAAAAAAAAAAAAAAAAAAGAAAGAAACCCAGAGGGGCCAGCGGCGTGGCTCACTTGGTTAATCCTCCGCCAGCAGCGCCGGCATCCCATATGGGTGCCAGTTCTAGTCCTGGTTGCTCCTCTTCCAGGCCAGCTCTCTGCTGTGGCCCGGGAGTGCAGTGGAGGATGGCCCAGGTCCTTGGGCCCTGCACCCACATGGGAGACCAGGAGAAGCACCTGGCTCCTGGCTTCAGATCCGCACAGCGCGCCGGATGTAGCGGCCATTTGGGGAGTGAACCAACGGAGGGAAGACCTTTCTGTCTCTCTCTCTCTCTCACTGTCTAACTCTGCCTGTCAAAAAAAAAAAAAAAAAAAAAAAAGAAATTTCATCCGGTTTTGTACCCAGGGTTCTGAAGGAAGTAACCCGACAGCAAGTTCCTCAAGCAAAGCATACTTTTGGACTTTGAATCATTGATGTCTCCCCAGTGCCTACTGTAGGTCTCAGCAAATGCTGGGGACTCAAACAGTGTCTGGTGAATAAATGAATGGGTGAATGAATGGCCATAGCAGCCATGACTGCCCTGTGCCCTTTGTGGCACAAAGCACACCTGCCTACGGGTCACACTCTCCCAGCAAGCCTCTGCTGTCCTGTCCGTCAGCCTTTGGCTGTAAAGTCTTGTTACAAATCAAGGCAAGTTCTCCATAGAAAGCGTTGTTGGCCTTGGAATCACATGGGCAAGCAAACATTTTATTCAATGAAAATGTTGTGCTAAAGACTTAGGGAAATCTACAGTCAAAAAATTCAATTCAACAAGTATTTTATTCATTTGTTAACCACCCACTCATTCAAGGAACACCGTGTGCAGCACTGAAGGGTAGAAACAAACAGCCCCTGCTTTCATGGAACTTAGATTTTAATGGGATGGGTGGATCATGAAAAGAAAACCAGCATATCTCTAGCTCTCTCTCTTATTTCTGAGGGAAGAATGCATTCTTAAAGAAAAATTAAGTATGGCAAGAGGCTGGTGAGGGACAGAGTATGCTGCCTTGCAAGGACAGTCGGGGAATTCCTCTATCAGAAGAGGATATGGGAACCAGTGCTAGAAGAAAATGATACATTAAACCTTTAAGATGTATTAGGGCCGGCGCCGCGGCTCACTAGGCTAATCCTCTGCCTTGCGGCGCCGGCACACTGGGTTCTAGTCCCGGTCGGGGTGCCGAATTCTGTCCCGGTTGCCCCTCTTCCAGGCCAGCTCTCTGCTGTAGCCCGGGAGTGCAGTGGAGGATGGCTCAAGTGCTTGGGCCCTGTACCCGATGGGAGACCAGGATAAGCACCTGGCTCCTGCCATCGGATCAGTGCAGTGCGCCAGCCGCAGCATGCCAGCCGTGGCGGCCATTGGAGGGTGAACCAACGGCAAAAGGAAGACCTTTCTCTCTGTCTCTCTCTCTCTCACTGTCCACTCTGCCTGTCAAAAAATTTTAAAAAAAGATGTATTAGGGAAGAAAATTCCAGAAGGAAGGGATTCAAAGACCCCAAGTTGAGTAGCAAGTCACCCAGACACAGAGGGACACTGCTTATGCTTCCTCCCTACCCATCCTCTTATTCCCTCCACCCCAGTCCAGGTTTGCTGGCCAGGTGACAAAAGCTGCACTTGTCCCTGCATTTATTTCCTTCCCCCACCCTCTACACACACACACACACACACACAACCCTTCTGAAGCCAACAGCAAACTCACACATGAATATCATATCATCAGGTGCTGGGGAGGTAAAGCAGAAGAATTCCAGTTCTAGGGGCCAGCACTGTGGCATAGTGAGTAAAGCCATTGCCTGGGGTGCCAGCATCCATATGGGCACTGGTTCATGTCCCAGCTGCCCCACTTCTGATCTAGCTTCCTGCAAATAGCCTGGGGAAAGCCACAGCAGATGGCCTAAATTCTTGGGCCCCTGCAGCCCGGATGGGAGACTGGGAGGAAGCTCCTGGCTCCTGGCTCTGGCCTGACTCCACGCTGACAGTTGCCACTACTTGAGGACTAACCAGTAGATGGAAGACCTCTATCTCTCCATTTCCCTCTCTCTCTCTCTCTCTCTCTGTAACTTTGACTTTCAAAAATTAATCTTTAAAAAAAGGAACTCTAGTTCTGGTTTTGGAGTGAACGTTGAGGGTGGTGGTTAAAACACTGCTTGCAACGTTAGCATCCCATATCAGAGTGCCCAAATTCCAGTCACTGCTGTGTTTAAGATTCTGTCTTCCTACTAATATGCACCCTGAGAGGCAGCAGGTAATGGCTCAAGAAGTGGTTGAGTCTCTGCCACCTATGTGAGAGAACCAGATAGAATTCCAGGCTCCTGGCTTAGGCCTGCCTGAGCCCTGGCTGTTATAGGCATTTGGGAGGTAAACCAATGGAGGGAAGATCTCTCTATCTATCTCTGTCTCTGTCTCTATTTCTATTTGTATCTCTATCTTTCTCTTTCACTCCCTCCCATGACTTTCAGATAAAATCAAGAAAGAATTATTATAAAAAATTCCAGCTCTAGCCCAAAAAAGACATCCAATTCCAGAAGGCAAGTATCTAGCCTACAAGAGAAGCCCCCCAAATGTTAGCCCCCTTTCTCCTCCTTTTCCTTTCATTAGAACTCTGGAGTTTTTGCTAGTAAGTGAAGCACCTTTCATCTGGAAAGAACTGGGCTCTTGGCTAGTGCTTTGAAGCCATGGTCTCATCCTTCTTTACAAACACTCTGTGGGGTGTAGAGGGCAAAGGTTTTTACCCCCATTTCACACAAGGTGAAATTGAGGCAGAAGTGTTAAAGTCATACAGCACCTCAGTGGGCAAGTTGAGATTGGCAGGTGAACTCCTGACTGCAGGCCGTGTGCACTAAGTAGTTACTAAGTAGTTACTTGTAGAACTGTTTCAGAGGATGTCTTAGAGAGGCTATGGTGATAAAGTACAATGCTGAATCTGAAGAGCCTTTTAAAATTCAAGACACTGTGTGGAAGCATTGCCATCAGGATTATGGCTTTGAATTTGAATAAGAAATTAGTCCCTATACATACAAAAATGTTTGCCATTGTCACCAGCAGTCTTCGTCTTGGCAAACAAGTAATGTTAACTATAATATCTGGAGTATATGTGAGTTGGTGGAGTTGGATATGTTGACCTCTGGACTGGAGCTGCTGATAGCCCTATTGGTCAGTATACTTGAACAGAGTGAACCCAAGTGCAGGAGGACCCCTTGATCTCCTGTGTTCATAGGCAGCAGAGGAGATGGAAGGAGCCATGGATGAAGGAAAGGGTGGCAGGATTCTAAACCATCTGATACTTAGCAACACGTGAGTGAAGCACAGATAAAGAAGGGCACGTCCTACCAGGCCTAGCACCTAGTGGACAATGTGATGTCAGTGCCATTTGCCTTGCATTTCACAAGAAGACTGAAATCCACTCCCAGGCAGCACAGGCCCTGAAGGAGAGACTCTTAAACAAAGGAACGGATTTTCTCTTGGCCCAAAGACCTTCATAGCTACCAAGGGACAGTTTTGCCTTTAGTATCACAAACTGTGCTGTGTAAGGAATGACAGAGCACAGAGAACTGAGGAAAATAATGGTTTTCTTCACTTCTTGGGACCTTGGCTATGGTCATATTTTCAGCAGGTTGCCTATAAAATACTAACCATTTCTCAAAATAGACATGCGTTGCCTGAATTTAACTCTAACAGAAAACTTAATGCAGATGGTAGGATTGGTTTTATTCCCTCTAGCTGATGGGTGAACTAACTGAGGAGGTTGGCAGTAGAGACAGGACAAGGAATAGGACATCTGACATCTCATTTGGTTAGAGATTGCTCTGGAGCTGGCACTGTGGCATAGCAGGTGAAGCTGTGACCTGCAGTGCAGGCATCCCATATAGGTGCCGGTTTGAGTCCTGCCTGCTCCACTTCCGAACCAGCTCCCTGTTGATGTACCTGGGAAAGCAGTGGAAGATGACCCAAGTCCCTGGGCCTCTGTTCCCACATGAGCGATCTAAATGAAGCTCCTGGCTCCTGGTTTCGGCCTGGCCCAGCCCTGGCTGTTTGTTGTGTGAACCAGTGGACAGAAGATCTCTTTCTCTGTATCTCTCCCCGCCCCTCTCTCTATCTCTGCCTTTCAAATAAACAAAATAAATCTTAAAAAATAGATATTCCTCCATTATATTGGACAAAATGAGCTTGGACAGTCTTAAATGTGTAGTAGCGTGCTGGCCAAAATGGTCTTGATGAGCCACAGGTGACTAATAAACACTTGAAGTGTAGCTGCATCAGATTGACTTGCACTGTCTAAGTATAAAATAGACACCGACTTTGAAGATTCAGAATTAAAAAAAAAGATATAAAATATCTCATTACTTTGATATGGACTATATGCTGAAACAATATTATCTTGGATATGGAGGGTTAAATAAACATATCAAAATTAATTTTATCTGCTTCTTTTGACCTCTTGAATTTGGCTACTAGAAAATTTAAAGTCACAAATGTGGCTGACATTTTATTTCTGTTTTTGAAGTTTTCATTAATTGATTATTTTTACATATTTCTATTTTTGTGAATGAGCAATTATTTTAAATGGAAGGAAAGACAACATGAGAAGCAATAGTTCTGTGTTCCAAACAACTGAGTTATGCATCAGTTACTATGTCTCTAAAAGCAGAGAGAGAGAAAGACGGAGTGGAGGAGAAAGAAAGAAAGATACCTTCCATTTACTAGTTCACTCCCCAAATGTCCAAGACAGCTAGAGCTAGACTAGGTCAAAGCTGGGAGCCAAGTCTCCCTGGTGGGTGGCAGGGATCCAACTACTGAGCCATCCCTACTGCCCCCCAGGACGCACATCAGCAGGAGACGGGAACAGAAGCAGAGTCAGAATTTGAACCCAGCACTCTGATACAGGATGCGGGCATCCCAAGTGAATCTCCACCACTGCACCAAATGCTTGCCCCTTGCCTGTCATTTCTATGGTAAAGTACTCATTTCCAGAGTACTGTGAGATTTGTTTGGAGGGACTGTTTAGGATCTAACTATTGGTTTTCCGGTTGCAGTGAAACTTCCCTAGCAACTACATAGCTTCATTCCCAGCATTCTTCTTTTTTTGATAGGACTGGAAGCAGGAGAATGATGACGCCAATTTTCAAAGGTTCCTGTGACCCTGTCTGTTGAAAGAAACAACAGACAAGGACCCGAGGCTACAGTTTATTTGATAAGATTAAGTAAAAATTATGAAAATAATGATCCCCAATTCTTCCTTTGATGTCTATACTTTAAAAACCCAGGGATCTTGTTGCAGTTCATTTCCAGACCCTATACTAGAATATTCTCCCATTTCATTTATGTTTTTTACCTCAACGAGAGTATGAATCCCTATGTCCTACTTCTTGGCCATCCGTGATCTTCCTGAGTTACCTACTGTCTTGGAAGGCACCCCTTGCAGAGGAGCACAAAATTAAAGACAAGGAGGATCACTGGGAGTTTGGATGTTAAAATCTGACTCCCAGCTCTGGCTTCTGATGGGCAGTGGTCTAATGTGGTATTTACAGATTGAGTTTAAAAAAAAAAGGAAAGAAACGGAAAGCAGATTGCTTCCAGAAGCTGTGCATCTGCCGCCCGGTAAGCCTGCTGGTTTGACGCGCTCAGCAAAGTGCATGAAGAACTCCTGAACGTCACAGTGATTTGGTTAATTGGGTAAAGATAAGGGTTTCTGAATAGCAGAGTCAGTTTGCCATATTGGCCTGGCACCCAGGGATGTGTGATGGAAAAAAGCTCGGCTGTCTGGATGCCTCTGAACGCTCCGTTATTTCATAAAGCCTGCACTGTGCATTTGGAATGCACATTTGCTCTTATGAATAACAGTAATTGTTTGGCTTGGCCTGCCTTTGTGTGACCGCCAGCTGGCAGTGACTGGAACCGTGACACATGACACTCCAGCTGTGTCCACATGTTTCTGCCTCGCAGTATCCACTTATATAATTTGCTTTTTTGATCAACATTTGAACCATTTAAGGGAACTCATCATATTACACATGCCAGCTACTTCTCTGCAAATACTTCTATTGCAATTTCAAAAAAGGATTTTCATTATTCCTTGCTTATTATGGTGATGTTGCGACTTCATTAAACATAGTGCAGTAAAAGATACATTCCTAATTGAACTTGAGTATTTTTCCCTTGAATACACATAATTACAAGACAATAGCTTAGCATTTAATCAAATGAACCATTAAAATAGTAACTAATGATGGTCTTACTATGACTGACAGACCTGACCCAACTATCTTTAACTTCCCTCCTCCCTCCCATTTTATTAGGCTTGCTGTATTAGTCATTGTAATTAGGTTTGTATTGGGAAACTGATAACTACCTGGGTTGTGGTAAAGAATCTTATCTGCTTTGGTGTTAAAGTTCCTGTTGTGCTACAATCTATTTTCTTCACAGAGATTTGGAAGAAGCAAGTAGAAATTGAACTTGACCCAAAATATACTTGTATTTTTATTACCTTTTCCTGTGAAACTGAAAACATTCACTTAATCCCTCCTTCCTGATACTGAAGAGTAGGGAACACACGCAGTCCTTTCAGCTCTTGGGAAAATTCTGAATTATGCAACCTTGGTAACTTATGGCCCATCCAGTGAAATGAGGCCATTATTGTTGCCTGAAATTCCTCTTGCATGTCTTCCCCTACCACAGTTTGGGCTTCATCAAATTACTGGTTGATTAACGGGGATGAAACTTTTGAATAGCTGACCAGAGAATCACATGTTGACAGTCATTACAGCCCAGAGAGACAGGTACCTTGCGAAAATGATTCATGCTGGCTACTAGAGACGTTTTACTTGTAGGAAGGAAGAATTTATTTCGTCCATGACTCTAGGACTCAGACCGGCCTGGCTCATGTAAGCAGGCAGTCTTAGCAACATTGCAGAAATGAAACAGAGTGACTGCTTTTTACAGCTCAGTGTGAGCAGAGAACAAGCCTAAGTCAGAAGTTTATTGAACTAGTTATCAGGAGACCTGAATTCTAGTTCAGGATCTGTCACTACCTAGTTACACTGCCTTGGGGAAATAACTATTGTTCTTCCTTATACAATTAATTTGTTTATTTTAAATTTATTTTCAATTGACAAATAATAATTATGTTTCTTATGTGGTACAATGTGATGCTTTAATCTATGTATATACATTATAGAAAGATTCAGTCAAGATAAGTACCATATCCATCATCTCACTAATTTATCATTTTTTGTGTGCTGAGAACATGAAAAATCTATTTTAGCAATTTTAAAATATACATTATTATTGACTATGGTTGCCATACAGTGTAAGAAGTCATTAAAATTCATTCTTCCAATTTTTGTACCCTTTGATCAGTATCTTCTATTTTCCCCACATCTCCTCCTGTCCAGCCACTGGTAACCACTCTTCTACTTTCTACCTCTGTGTGACCAATGCTTTTAGATTCCACATGTAAGAGAACATATAGTATTAGTCTTTCTGGGTCTGGCTTATTTTGCTTAGTCATTTAGAAAAATGTTCTCTAGTTCCATTCATGTTGTTGCAAATGACATAACTTTGCTTTTAAAGGCTGCATAGTATTCCATTATGAATGTGTGGGTTGCTTTTATGTCTTATCTGTTGTAAATAATGCTGAAATGAACATGAAGTACATATATCTTGACAATATACCAATTTCAAATGCCTTTGGATATATGTATATCCAAAGTGAGACTGCTAGATCATGTGGCAGTTCTGCGTTTAGTGTTTTAAGGAATCACCATACTTTTTTATAAAATGGCTATACTAATGTATATGCTTACTGAAAGTATAAAATGTTCTTGTTTTCTCCCCACTCTCAATAACACATGTTATCTTCCATACTTTTTACTAACATTGATTTGTGTTTCCCTGATAATTTGAGATGTTGTACACTTTTTCACATATCTGTCAGTCATTTTTATCTCTTCTTGAAAAATATGTCCAGATCCTGACTTTTAACACATTGAATGCCTGATACAAGAAGACGAAAAGGAGAAGGAAGAGGGGAAGGGGAGAGATAGTAGCCTTATCCTTCAAAGATCATTATGAAGACCCAGTCAGGTAATAATCACAAAGGGACTTGGATAAGTAGAAAACATTCTATAAACTCAAAAATGTTGATATTGAAAATATAATGGACTTAGAAGTCAAAACTACGAGTATACATATCTTACTTAGGAATATACGTCATCAAAGGCTGGGAAAAAGTAAGCAGTGTTAGCTGAGTGGGCTCTATTTTCTGAGGGGTATTTGAAAAAAAATCAAGTTGAGAGTTGCTTGGAAAAATAAAACATTCTCAGCTAATTTAATGTCAACAAATTTGTGAACTGGGTGGAACTAAGAGCCTTTTAGCCAACTCACTTTATTTTACTACTGGAAACTGGGTCATAGCAAAGAGAAGTTACCTATCCAGGACCACAGATGCAAAAGTAGAGCAAGGGAGCCCAGGTCTACTGAATGTACTGCTTCCAACCCTCTCTGCCAAACCCTGGGAGAAAGCACTCTGTCAAAAATACCCAACGAGAATTCAGCGAAGTCCTATGGAAAATTGTGCTGCTGTGGGAAATTAAGAAGAAATCAATGGATAAAGTGCCAGACATTGGCACATGAGATCATAAGACAATAAAAACCAGGATTAACAACCAGGAACAAAAGCTTGTCACATCCCTGGAGGGCTTTGGCGAGAGGCACGCCAGGACTTAGTAACCGGCTATCTGAGAGAGTGAAGAAGTAGAAAAAAGGCAGGACTGATGTTGGAAGCTTTACCCAATCTGAAGGGGTGATCTCATGGGACAGTGGCCAGCAGCACAAAGAAGTTCGAGAAACAGTCTCCCATCCACCACTTGCTAACATGTGGGGATATTCAGAGCTGGAGGACATAGCACCACAGCAGCAATATCCAGACAGTGATGATGCCTGAAGTCAGGAAGCCGACAATGTCATGGTTCTGGGTGGTCCATCTGTTTTGGAATAAGACCCCAGCCAGCAGCTGGAGTTACCAGAAACAGGGTTCAGCTCTTAGGAGAAGAAGCTTGTGAGAACCAGAACCATCCCTGGCATGTACTGAATGCAACAGTGAAGAACAAGGTAAGATACCCATCTCTCAGCCAACTGAGCTAAGATTCAGAACAGATTTGACCTCAGCAGAGTGGCTAGAATGCAGATCACAGTGGGTGGGCCAACAAAGTTCAAAGGGAAGAAGGCGCCATAGGGCTGAGATTGTTCAAAATCCCACTAGAAACTCTTAAGTTCAGGATTGGAGATGAGTTCCACTGATGTGGTTTGAGTTTCCTGAGGGACTAGTGTGTTGATCAGATTAGTTGACTAAAAGACAAAATTTGAAGGTTAAATCACTGCTTGAGATGCCCAGATTCTGTATCAGAGTACCTCTGCTTCTGATTCAGTTTCCTGCTAATGCTCCTAGAAGGCAGAACATGATGGCCCAAATCCTTGGGTTCCTGCAACCCACATGAGAAACCTGAATGGAGTTTCTGATGCCTGACCACAGCCCAGAGCAGCCCTGGCTGTTGCAGACATCTGGGGAGTGAACCAGCAGATGGAAGGTATCTCTCCCTGTGTATGTGTGTGTGTGTGTATCTGTCTCTCTTTCAAGCAAATAAGGAAAGATTAAAGCTTGCAATCTACAGTGGCTGCTACTAAAATGTGAAAAATTCAGGATGTGATGTAACTGCAATCATTTTTCTCAGTTATGTAAATACCTGATCTTTGATTATTCTCTAAGCTGTAAGTACTGTGAGGGAAGAGATCGTCTCCATTGGCCATTATACACCACACATCCAGCATAAGGTCAGCTCCATACCAATCAATCAGTATTTGGGGGGAGAGGGGGAGAGATGAAATATCCAGACTACTCCTTCCCTCTACTGACCATTCCAATGTTAATTCCCTGCCATTAAGAATTTGGACTGTCTGCTTTATAGAGTTGTCTGGCTCTGGCTTATAGCCATGGCAGACTGAAAAAGTGCAGTCTTAACAGACAACCTTAACTAGAGTGGGTGTGTTAACTCCATGTTTTCCACATGTACTTAAGAAAGCAAGCGTATATTGCACGTTTCCTCCTTAGCATTATCAAGAGAGAGGTATCAGGAGCAAAAGGATGGTTCAGACTCTGAAGAACACCCTGTGTTAGTCAGCTTGTTCTTACTTCTGCTAAAATACCTGAGGGGAGCTACCTAAGGATGAAGATTCATTTCAGATTGCAGTTCGGAAAGTTCACGGCCCAAGACCAAGAGGCCCGAGAGGGATGATCACATGGCCAGCCAGGAGGCAGAGAAAGAAGCTGGGCTAACCTTGGTCCAATAACCCACCATCTCTTGAGAACTACCTTCTGAGGGCACGTCCCCAGTGACCTAAGAAACTCCCACAGAGCCCAGGTCCCGGATGTCATGATTGCATTGTCTTCACCCCTCATCTACTTGGGGACCAAACTCCCAACATAGAAGTTTTTGGGGGTATCCAAACTATTCTCTATATTCTAAATTATAACATATCCCCAAATGCCAGTGCCTTACTTAATGTGGCTAAATTGTTCAGGTAGAAAAACTGATTTGCCCACATCCCAGCTCCACACCTGATTCCATCTTCCTGTTAATGCACACCTTAGGAAGCAGAGTTTAGGACTTGAGTGGTTGGGTTCTTGCCCTCACATGGGAGACCTGGATTGAATTCCCAGCTCCCAGCTTCAGCCTGGCCTAACTCTGTCTATTGTAGGCATTTGGGGAGTGAACCAGCAGGTAGGAGTAATTCATTCTCTCTCCCTCTCTCTCTTTCTCTCTCTCTCTCTCTCTCTCTCTCTCTCTCAATTGTAAAACTAACATGATTTGGGAGCACCCCAGTCACTGATTTCACTGTGTGACAGGCCATTTACTTAAAATGAAAGTCTTTTGGCTTAAAATTCATTACTGTTCATTAGAACAGAAGATGACTATCTTAATTTTTAAAAAAAAAAAAATAGAATCAAGGCCGGCGCCGCGGCTCAATAGGCTAATCCTCCGCCTAGCGGCGCCGGCACACCGGGTTCTAGTCCCGGTCGGGGCACCGGATTCTGTCCCGGTTGCTCCTCTTCCAGGCCAGCTCTCTGCTGTGGCCAGGGAGTGCAGTGGAGGATGGCCCAAGTACTTGGGTCCTGCACCCCATGGGAGACTAGGATAAGCACCTGGCTCCTGCCATCGGATCAGCGCGGTGCGCCGGCCGCAGTGCACCAGCCGCGGCGGCCATTGGAGGGTGAACCAACGGCAAAGGAAGACCTTTCTCTCTGTCTCTCTCTCACTGTCCACTCTGCCTGTCCAAAAAAAAAAAAATAGAATCAGCCTCCAGGTTTTTGTCTGCATGTAGGAAGCTGGAAAGGCCATTGCTTCTGCAATAGTAACAAGAAGAAGATGGATAATCTACAAAATCATAACTTTTCTTGAGCCTATGGGAGAGCTGAGGTGGTAGGACAAACATCTAAAGGAAGATAAATCTATGGAGATACGAAGATACAAACATTGACACACCTATAGGAGGTCACAGGGAAAGATTGCAATCATACAAGTAGATAAGACGCTTTTAGCTAATGCTGTATTTTTAATGAGTTGATGAAAGCTAAAGTTGGCCCCATGAAAATAGAGAACCACCGTGAGCCACAGACACAGGTTGGTTTCACCCAGGAACTTAGCTAGGTGCCGGTGGGAGAGAAGGAGGATGGGAAGGAGACCAAAGAGAGCCTTAAAGAGAGGCGAGCAGAAGTGACTGTAGGTAGGCAACAATCTTTCCAAACCTCTCTCCTTTCTGGAATAAAAGTCTTCTGTTTTTTTATTTGAAAGTCGGAGTTACACACAGAGAGAAACAGAGGCAGACACACACACACACACACAGAGAGAGAGAGAGAGACAGAGACAGAGACAGAGAGCGGGGTCTTCTATCTACTGGTTCACTCCCCAGTTGGCCTCAATGGATGGAGCTGCACCGATCTGAAGCCAGGAGCCAGGAGCTTCTTCCAGGTCTCCCACACAGTTTCAGGGGGCCCAGGACTTGGGGCATCTTCCACTGCTTTCCCAGGCCATAGCAGAGAGCTGGACAGGAAGTGGAGCAGCACCCATCTGGGATGCTGGCACTGCAGGCGGTGGCTTAACCCACTATGCCACAGTGATGGGGGCCACAAAAGTCTTAAAACGTCTTATAGCATAAGAAAGGAAAACCATTGTACAAAAGAAAATAATGATGTAATGATGAAAACAGTAAAAATTGCTTCTCGGCCTTTTGGCTAAGATCAAGTGAAAACAGTAAAAATCAAAGTAATCATAAATTCATTTTTCCTAATTAAGACAGTGTTTTATGGGTGAAGAATAGACACATTAATCAATGGAATAGGAGAACGAGTTCAAAAATAAATTCATACACATATAGCAAATCAATTTTTGAACCAGTTACAAAGGCAATTCAGAGATAACACAAGCCTACCACAAAGTCCCTCCAGGACGATTATAATAGCCCCCATTCCAAGCTTGTCCTAAGAAAACTGCTAAATAGCAAAATCAAAGACAAAAATCTTAGAACTAGCTGGAGGGGAAATAAAAGATGTATTACCTTCAAAGTGCAACAATGAAGACTCATGTTTGACTTTGAAACAGAAAATCAGGAAGCCAAAAAATAATGGAAAGCATCTTCAAAGTGCTCAGAGAAAATAACTGGAAATCTAGTATTGTATGCCAGTAAACATACTTTTCAATACAAATAGAAGAAACTTCTTATTTTGTTTGAGATCTAGAAGGAAAAAATATATTTGTTCCTATGGTAATAATAAGAATAATCCAGACTAAATTAAAATCACTTGTTTATTTTTAGCCAGCTTGGAATCCTTGATCAACTGAATTCCAGAGGGAAATGATTCCTTCATAAGTAAGGAGAAAGTCATAGAAGCTTTCATTCCTAAGACTGTCCACTCTGGGTACTAGTGAGTAAGTAGATGAGCCAGCTTCCAATAATCAGATAGATTCTATAAGAATGAGGAAAAATCAGATACCCTTTAGAACATCATGCAAGCCATAGAATGATCAGATTATTGAAACATCCCAATGCAAAAGAAAAATTGGTACATCTGGAAATAGTTCCCCTTACCATATCCCTGAATTTTTGCAAAGAAAGCAATAGTAGAGAGGATCTGGAAGTCAAACATGGGTTGTTTTTACAGTAATTGGATTCTTGGGCCTTGTTGAATTGAATCCAAAGGTACACCAAAGATATCTTGAACTGCACAAATTCTTCTCTGCTTAAATATTGATAAGATTAAAAAATGTAATGAGAAGAGAAGCTAGAATTATTCACAAATGAACTCAATACACTCATATAAACTTGCAGTCAATTATATTCTCAGAGGAATGATTGGTGCTCAACCCTAACCATCAAACAAAGGAAAGTAATTCTAACTTATGGTAAATGAGAGAACAAAAGAATATTATAATTTAGCCTTGACTATTCTGTTATCCACAAAGTATAGAGTAATAAAAGTCTTAGAGTATAAAACTTATGAATAGCAGGAAAATTTAACCATGATTGAAACAGAATATAGTCAATAAAAGTATAACCACAAATTACTTTCTTGAAATGAAATGGAAAAGATCTCCAAAAACAGATGAGTATGTTAAAGAATTTACAGGAGAAGATGAAGATAATGGGTGAGGAAATAAAATATTTCAGAAAGCAATAGAAACTATAAAGAATAAATATGCAAATTTTACAAATAAAAATATTTAATTTCTGGAATAAAAATCCATGGAGTAGTAGCATATTGGACTTCTAGATTAACTAACTTGAAGGCAGAGCCACAGAAATTACCAAAGTAAAGAAGAATGATAAAAAGGGTTAGGAAAGAAGAAAGGAGCAGAGTAGCAGTGAGTTTGGATATAATCTGGTATCTAACATACACCTCATGCTGAGAGTCCCAGAGGAAGAGGAGAAAAAGAGTAGAGGAGAAAAATATATTTAGAAGAAATAATTGCCAAAGTTTTCATTAAGAAACAACATCCAGACCCAAGAACTTCAATAAACTCCAAATAGAAACAATAAAAATCACATCATACCTAGGTGCACTATTACCAAATTGCTGGTGGGGGTGAGAGAGAGAGGAGAATTGTAAAATCAAAATAGAGGGAAAGAATACGCATCATGTACTAGAAAATAATGATTAGTAAAGTGGTTGACTTCTCATCAGAAATACCCAACCAAAAGACATTATCAAAATACTAAAAATAGTAATGATAAAAACTACATATACAGAGAAAATATCCTTCAAAAATAAAAACAGAATAAAATGGTATAAAACCATTATCACATAAACAAAAACTAAGAGAATTTGTCACTGGAACCGCATCAAGAAAAATGTGAAAGAAAGTTCTTCAGGCAAAACTAAACATGAATTCTAAATGGGAAGTAGATCTACAGAAAGGGCTGCTGAGCACCAGAAATAATAGCTGTAACAAATAAAAGCATGTGGCCAGCACTGCAGCTCAATAGGCTAATCCTCCACCTGCGGCGCTGGCACCCCGGGTTCTAGTCCCCGGGTTGTGGCGCTGGTTCTGTCCCGGTGGCTCCTCTTCCAGGCCAGCTCTCTGCTGTGGCCCGGGAGTGCAGTGGAGGATGGCCCAAGTCCTTGGGCCCTGCACCGCATGGGAGACCAGGAGGAGGCACTTGGCTCCTGGCTTCGGATCAGCGCGGTGCGCCAGCCCCAGCACGCTGGCCGCGGCGGCCGTTGGGGGGTGAACCAATGGAAAAGGAAGACCTTTCTCTCTGTCTCTCTCTCTCTCACTGTCCACTCTGCCTGTCAAAAATAAATAAATAAATAAATAAATGAAAACATGATTTCTCTCTTCTGAATTTCTTTATAAGATGATTATTTAAAAAATAAATAATAGGGGCTGGTGCTCTGGCATAGCAGGTAAAGCAGCCGCATGCAGGACTGACATCCCATATGGGCGCCAGTTCAAGTTTCAACTGGTCTACTCCCCACCCAGCTCCCCGCTATGGCCTGGGGAGGCAGTGGAAAATGGCTCAAGTCCTTGGGCCTCTGCACCTGTGTGAGAGACTTAGAAGAAGTTCCTTGCTCCTGGCTTCTGATTGGCCCAGCTCCGCCATTGCAGCCATTTAGGGAGTGAACCAGTGGATGGAAGACCTCTCTCTGTGTCTCTGACTCTGCCTCTTTGTAACTCTTTCAAATCAATAAATAAATCTTTTTTAAAAACATACATAATTGTAATATATTGTAGGATTTATAATATGTAGAAGCAAAATATAATACAACACATTTAAAAATGTGATAGAGGCCTGCACAGTGGCTCAATAGGCTAATCCTCCACCTGTTTTGCCAGCACACTAGGTTCTAGTCCCGGTCAGGGCACCAGATTCTGTCCTGGTTGCCCCTCTTCCAGGCCAGCTCTCTGCGGTGGCCCAGGAGTGCAGTGGAGGATGGCCCAAGTGCTTGGGCCCTGCACCCTCATGGGAGACCAGGAGAAGCACGTGGCTCCTGGCTTTGGATCAGCGCCCAGCCGCAGCAGCCATTGGAGGGTGAACTAACGGCAAAAGGAAGACCTTTCTCTCTCTCTCTCTCACTGTCCACTCTGCCTGTCAAAAAAAAAAAAAAAATGTGATAGAAATAAATGTTTATTGATGTAAAGTTGTTACACTTGAAGCAACATAATATTAATTCAAGGATACATATTTAAATTCTAGAGATTTTAAAAACAAAGCAAAACAAGTGTAGCCAGAAGAAGGCAGAAAAGGAGAAACTAAGGAAGAGAAACAGGACTACAGGACTGATCTTCCTTGAAGTGGCCTTAGGTGATCAGTGAAAATGCTTCACTACCCGCATGACCCAGAAAACCCCGCCAAATCATGCACATCAAGAGGTTCAACTCTTCGTGTTTACTGTAAGGGCATGCATAACAGAAAAGCCACCAAGTATCTGAAAGACGCCACATTAAAGAAGCAGTATTGCCATTCCATTGTTGAATGATGGAGTTGGTAGGTGTGCCCAAGCCAAGCAGTGGGGTGACCCAAAAAGAGTGCTGAGTTTCTGTGACACATGCTTAAAAATGTAGAGAATAAAACTGAACTTCAGGGATTGGATGTAGATGCTCTGCTAACTGAACGTTCCGGGTGAACAAAGCACCCAAGATGCACGGCCCTATACCTAGAGCCCATGGTTGGATTAACCCACACACAAGCTCCTCATGCCTCATTGAGATGATCCTCACTGAAAAAGGAACAAATGGTTCCTAAACTAGGAGAGGAGGTGGCACACAAGAAAGAAGATATCCCAGAAAAAAACCTGAAGAAACAGAAACTCATGGCTTGGGAATAAATTCAAAGTAAAGGGGAAAAAAGAAACAGAACTAATAGAAGAGAAAAAAAATAGCAAGACAATCGACACAACTATATGAATACTTATAATAAATATATAAATGAAATAGACACTGTAATTAACAACTATAAGTTTTTAGGCTGAGTAAAAAAACCTCAGCCATATGCTGCTTGGAAGAAATGCACTTTATTTTTAAATTTTTAAAAGATTCATTTGTTTATTTGAAACTCAGAGTTACATAGAGAGGGAAAGACAGAGAGAGAGAAAGATCATCCATCAGTGGTTCACACCCCAGATGGCTGCAATAGCTAGGGCTTGACCAGACAGAAGCCAGGAGCTTCTTGCACATCTCTCAGTTGGGTGTCAGGGGCCCAAGTGCTTGGGTCATCTTCCACTGCTTCTCCATTATTAGGGAGCTGAATCAGAAGTGGAGCAGCCAGGACTTGACCCAGTGCCCATATGGGATGCCAGCACTGCAGATGGCAGCTTTACCCACTATACCACAATGCTTGCTCCAGAAATGTACTTTAAACACAAACAAAAACAGATTTTTTTTTTACGTGAAAGCATTGGAAAGATTTACCATGCAAATGTTAATCATAAAAAACTGGGAAGATTGTTAACATCAGACAAAGTAGTACATTTAACAATGACAATGGGTATCATTTTAGATGCTCATTTAGTTGCCATAGATCAGGGAGAACAGGGCGGGATGGGAGAGGGAGAAGGAGAGGGAGAGGGGAGAGCTACAGGAGGGAGGGAGGTTGGGGGGGGAAGCCACAGCAATACAAAAGTTGCACTTTGTAAATTCACATTTATTAAATTAAAAAAAATAATAATAAATGGAAAGTGAACTTTTGAAGAAAAAAAAAAAAACAATGACAAGTGGTTGACTTACCAGGAAGATAAAGATAAGTATGACCCTAGAAACAGAACTTCAAATTATGTAAGGCAGAATTCAGAGGGAAAAAAAAGGTGAGAAATAAATAAATCCACAATTAGAATTAGAGTAAACAGAAATTATAATAATAATTATAGTTAACAATTTTAACATTCTTCTAATACTTATTGGAGTAAGTAAGTACTCTACAGACCTAGAAGTTGTGTACGACACTATGAGCCATTTACACCTGAGATTGACAGAACACTACAATCAATAATTGCAAAATCCAGATTCTTTCCAAGTGTAAATGGAGCCATCAACAATATGCATCATATGCTGAGCTAAAAACTATCTCAAAAAATGTCAAAGAATTCTTGTCATGAGAAGTGTATTCCTTGACTGGAGTGACAGTAGTCCTATAGGCTTTTCTTGGGTGAAGAAGATGGTATGACCAAGTGGAAAATGCTCAATGAACTTCCTTGGTGGTCAGAAAATCCATGCAACTTGTTTATTTTAGGACTCTATTTCCTACAGTATCAGGAAATAGTAGAAAAAAAATTCTACTATGGTCAAAGGAAATTTCTGTACAATTCAGGATATGATGTGAGCAGAAATCTTATTAGCAAGTGTGAGCTTCACATCCTTAGAGGAAAAAAAAAAATCACTGGAGCTGAAACAAAAAACCTTAAGTCCTACAGGTAGCCATCAATTACAGATGACCTTGCTCAGGTCCTTGGCAAGTTTGTGGAAGCAAAATGCAGAACAGCAGATGAGGCAGTGCTCATTGGGAGTGCTTTCCCATCCAGTGGGCAGCATGTTCAGTTCTGGGAGAGACATTGACAAACAAGGAGAGCTTCACAGTAACATGACCAGAAGGCAATGAGTCAAAAACTCACAATGTTGAAAAAAATTAGAGAAAAAGTCATGAATTTTTAACCTGGAATACATAGGCCAAAAGTAAGATGTATATTTTGTTACTGGAACATATATACATTTTTCTGCTTCTCACCAGCAGAGAAAGTACCTTAAACAAAGGAGTAGTCTACCCAACTTGAGATGGAGATGTTGGCCAGATTTCTTGTTTTCAAATATTAAGGAGCAACATTGTATAAAACGATCAGACTTAACTTTGGCAATATGCTCTGGTAGAGTAAGTCAGAGCTTGGTTCAAATCTTAGCTTAGCCACTGATTAAGTATGTCATTTCACATTTACTTTAATCTCCCTAGTCACCTGTTTCCTTGTTTTTAAAGCCTGGAAGATAGTATCCATTCCAATAGGATTGGAAGTAATGTATGCAATACTTGGTGCATGGTAAACACTTCACACATGATAGCTAATATTATTACCCTATTCACACTCACTTGAGTCAGGACTAATGAACAAAAGCCACAAAAGGATAAATCTGACATGGCAGATTTTTAAAAATCTAACAAGAGGTAGATTTTAATGGAATTAACTGCCTTGTAGGATTTTAAGCCAGCATCTCCAAGACATTCATGTACAAAATAGATGTCTGTGGTTCTGAGATATCTTTAAATAATTACTGTTAATGTCAGGGGAGTGAGACATAAGCAAACAATGGCTGAGGTCTTTTTCAAAGTAAAAATCATGCAATACAGGCTTCAGTCTCGGATATGTGCCTCTCGCATCTCTGGTCAACATTGCTTGCAATTCCGTGTGTTGCTTGTACCTCTAGATAGATCTCTATTCTGCAAATGAAGAAACCATGACGCAAAAGTGTTTTGTAAACCATGAAGCATCATTTACATATAAAGGATTGTTTCCTAGATTTAAACTCAGTAGTCCATATAATCTCTTATGGTAGGTTGGTAGGTCTTCAGCTTCTTCCTGCAGATCCATATCCTTTCTTTTCAATAAGAGAGAACTGGGTGCCTTCCAAACACAGATTATCTCAACAGGGTTTGTTTTGCATATTTAATGGGTTCAACTCCATAAGCTGAAAAGTTGAAATCATGGTTGTCTGCTATTTCTGATTCACTCACAGTCATTTTTCTTTTTTCTTTCTGCATGATTTAAATGGAAAAATCTTTGTAGTCCAATTGTATCAGGTGAGTGCCAAGTCATCCTTCAATGCCTCACATCCAGCTTCTATTCACAAGGTGGATCTGAATGTATAATTTAGACACTATCATGAAGAGAAACAAATAGCCCAGATGAGAATAACCAGAAGAGAATTGGATCAGGAGAGTATTAGAGATGCAGGCCTGGGTGAACAGCCACTGATTCTTGTTGGATAATTTAGCAGGCTACTCACCTAGGAAAGCACTTTGATTCTAGCTATTTGTATAACTGATATGTGAGCCAATAGCCTGGACCATGGCTAAGTGCTGCTGATAATCTTGGAAGCAAGGGACTGGAGACTCTCAGCTCTGATGTGAATAAGCCACTGTGCCACCTCAGCTTTGCTTTTCCAAGTTCTGTGCTCTACAGGATCTTCCACTGCAAAATGAAGATTGGGAGATAAATGACAGGTGTTTCCATTCTTTAACCTATTTTGCCTCCTGATGTTACCTAACAACACGCTTGTTGCTACCTAAATTCATGGATTTGACCTGAGCTATCAAGGTTTGCTATTCTAAGCCCTTTTGTGATACACAATCCCAGAATATGGACAACTGCCCCAGGCTCCAAATAGTGGGTGCTCTTCGACCCAGAAAAGACCATCCCTAGCAAAAAGAGAGTTTTCCACCCTCTGACATTTGAGGCTCTTGTACCAGCAGCCTGGAGCCACTGTTTCTGTCCTTCCTCAGATCCCCAGCACAAAGAAGATGGACCAGTTTCTCTCTTCTAATCATATGTACCTCCTCTTGTACCTGACTTTCTTAGGCTGCATCTTGGCCCTCAAGTTTGTCTTTGATGTATGGAAATGTCTGCTGTGTGGTAGGTGTGGGATTGGTGACACCCACTGTGATATGCTCCAAAGATGGCTCCAAGTACCCAAACTTTAGAGTGAGTCTACCTTAAAAGCAGTTCTCACTTTCCTCCTATCACTTACTACTTTGTGACATTATATTGTATATCTATTTGTCTATTGTCTGTCTTCCCTACTAGTACGTAAACTACATAAAGTTACAGATTTTATCTTTTTTGTTTGCCAGTGTATATCTAGGGCCTGAAATTTTGCAAACCACGGTTGCAGATTCCAGTCCAATAGGATTCTGAGCCCTCTAGTCTGCCCTCCTCCTTTCTCCTCCTTTCCTCCACAGGCTAAGGACTCCAAGGGAATCTGAAAACTGCTCACAGGTGCCATCTTCTCGTCTCACAGAACGGAAAACAGAAAACCAGAAATGTGCGATGTTTGTCTAAGGCCACAAAACCAGATAGCGGCAGAGACACTGGGGCTCTGTGCCTGCTGCCTTCTACTCTGCCAAACCACCAAGAAGCATTCCTGGCGGATAAATTCACTCCTCAAAGACTCTCCCCATTTGCTTGTACATCGAACAGGTATTAGCATATTTTTAACCTTTTGGTCACTTGGGCCCAGCCCCGAATTCCTAATTCCCAGCCCCATGGAGAGATCGGGGGAGAGATGCTCTCTTGGTTTTCCACCCAGGGCTATTTCTTCTCCCGAAGAGCTGGAAGCCCACTGCTCCACTGCTGCCCTACAGATTGGGCTGTGCCAGAGATTCCCAGCCCCTGCCCACTGCCTCTGGCTCTCTTTGGGACACCGGAGACAGAGGGATGGCAGGGCAGAGCCTGTGGCATCCCTGCGGATGAGGAAATCTCCCGGAGTGCAAGGCCAGCTGTTAACACCAAGGACAGTCAACAGGAGGAACTACAGAGACAGATGCCTCCAGGCCTCAGTTACGTTGATTTTGAAAGGGTGTTGAGTGCCGGGGTCCACAACTCACCCTTTGCTTCACTGAGTAAGCCCTACAGTCTGAGGATTCAGTGGAGACTGAAAAGATGGGCATCTTCACATCAGGAAATTGTCAGACTCAAAAGGCCCCTACAGAAGAAACGACGCTCAACTGAGAGGAGGAGGGAAGACGCAGAGGGAGGAGGGTTGTTGGGTCCTTACCAGGCAAGCTGGTTCCTATTTAAAGCATAAAAGATGAGAAACATGGGCATGACAACAATGACTGTCGTGACTGTTTTAATTAGAGAAAAATCAATAATACGTGTTATGGATGAAAGCGGGTTCGGCTTTGCTTGCTTCCACCGTCTGTTGTTCGTGAACATGCAGACACAGTGCTGTCAGTTTATGGTGTGCTGCCTACATGTCCTTTATCAATAGGCCAGCCACGGAGGGGAGCCTGGGGACCCACTGTGGCAAGGGTGGGAGGGAATGGCTGCAGTACAGTCAGGGTAAGAAGCCAAATGCCTTTCCTACCACCCACTGGGAGCCCTCCTTTCATTTCCCTCAGCTCCCTCTTTAAAGAGGTAACATAAAGAGAACAACTGGGGATGAGGGAGGAGGACATGCAGAAGGGAAAAAGAAAACTTGGGAACAGGGGAGTAACAAAAAAGAAGCAAAAACAAGGCAAACCCACAAGCAGTTCAAGACTCCCACACGTAAGTTTGCTCCTGCTTAGACATTTTGTAGCTCAAAGCAAGTGTATCTTGATCAAAAGAGATCATTGGGGCTATTTATTTTGGAATGACAGTTAACATATTCTTTTTTCTTCATTTTCCAATTTTTCTGCAATAAGAATGGATTAGCTAAATAAATAAGTGGCTCTGTCACTTATTAGCTGTGCTTCCTTGGAAAACTCTCTTAACTTCTCTGCCTTCACGCCTCATTCTCATGGAATGGGAGATTAGTATACCATGGTAGATTTTCCATAAACTAAGCACAGTTTCAAGCTTATATTAAATATTCCATAAAGGATTACTGGTATAGGATCACAAAATGTCATTTTATTTTTCCAAGAATGGAGAAGAAAGTAGTTCATTAAAAGATGTGGTGGGGCTGGCACTTTGGCGTAGTGGGTAAAGCCACTGCCTGCAGTGCCAGCATCCCATATGGATGTTGGTTCGTGTCCCAGCTGCTCCACTTTTGATGCAGCTCCCTGCTATAGCCTGGGAAAGCAGTAGAAGATGGCCCAAGTCCTTGTGCCCCTGTACCCACATGGGAGGCCTGGAAGAAGCTCCTGGCTCCTGGCTTCAGATCTGCGCAGCTCAGGCTGTTGCAGCCAATTGGGGAGTGAACCAGCAGATAGAAGACCGACCTCTCTCTCTCTCTGCCTCTCCTTCTCTCTCTATGACCCTGACTTTCAACTAATTAAATAAATCTTTAAAAAAAGATGTAGCCTGCAAAAAAGCCCTTCCAACTGACTGGGACCTCCCCCTAACTTGTGGTGTTACCAAACTTTAATTTCTTTGTTTTTTCTGGGAAAAAAAAAAATCAAAAGAAGCACCAGCCACTCATGTGTCACTCAGCACCTCTGAGCTTGGAAACTGCATCTAGATCTTCTGATGTCACTGTGTGCACAGGTGAGCAGTCTTGCCTTCAGCATACACAGCTTTTCCACAGCAAAGCTCTGCTAAGACTTAAAATGGGCAGCTCACTGCATAGAGCTGCCTGCAGCCACATGAGTTGGCACACTGACCTCTGACTTTATATCTTCCTCATTTCTCCTTCTCTCGCTCCCTTCCTCCCTCCCTCTCTCTTCTGGAAAACATGATACATTAGCCAGATAATAGCAATTGTAGAAAGCATGAAGTACTCCAACTCTGGGTCCCATTTCCTCAGTGAAACCAGGAGATTGATTGTTGTAAACTTATTTCCCCCTGGAAAATTCTATGTTGTGGTCAGAGTCATTTTGTTTTCCCCAAAAGCTAGTACATTACTTCTTTCAGCAATGTTAGAAGTCTACATTATTAAGCTTGAATTTTTTTTTTTTTACTATAAAGGAGATTTTAACCTTTATGGATAATCACAGTCATTATTGACTTACAGGAGATGAGATGTTTGACTCATGCCTTCCTGGTGGGCTGACCACAGGGACGAAGATGATCTGATGGTAACAAAACCAAAGCTGTCTCAGGCGTGTCCATGCAGAGGTGAGTAGAGAATACAGAGCTGTGTCGAAGTCATGTCTGTTGCAGAACTTCATGATGCATGGCCAGGAAACTTTTATTCAGCATTGGATCCGTTTACTAAACCCAGCATAGGAACCAAGATGCACCCAAGTTGTCTGTCAATACAGAGAACGGAAGGAATTATTGCAGGAGAAATATTACAACATAGTTGATTCTCCAGACAGCCATCAGCATTGCAGACTTCTAGTGATGGGCACCATCACTAGATGTTCCTTTGAAGCCATTCAAGGATGTAACCTGGTGTGGTGCTGAAAGAAAACTCAGATATGTACCTCTTTTTAAACAGATTTATTCATTTATTTGAAAGGCAGTGTTATAGAGAGAGAGAAGGAGAAACAGAGAGAAAGAGATTTTCCATCTGCTGATTCACTCCCCAAATGGCCACAATGGCCAGGGCTGGGCCAGGCCAAAGCCAGAAGCCAGGAGCTTCTTCTGGGTCTCTCACAGGGGTGCAGGGGCCCAAAGACTTGGGCCATCTCCCACTGCTTCCCAGGTGCATTAGCAGGGAGCTGAATCGGAAGTGAAGCAGCAGGACTCGAATCAATGCCCATGTGGGATGCCAGCACTGCAGACAGCAGCTTTAACCCACTGAGCCGCAGCGCCTGCCCTGATATGTAGCTTAAGTAACAGAAAGTCAACAGCCCTCAAAGCCACTCCTTATCAAGGATCACTTGAGAATTAACACAAAAAACATAAGAACAGAAAAAGCATCTCTAATGAAGAAGTGTTGATTGATCATAAGTCTTTAAGGGGGCAAGGAAAAAATTTTTAATGATATTTTTAACGATATTTTTTGGAGGTATTTTCAGGTTTTAGGTCTGAAGACTTCACAGGAAAGTAAAGGAAGAGTGAAAGGTAAAGACCTGGATTATAGGCTTATCATGATAGGATCATCAAGAGAACTGGTAGAAAGGAGGAGGACTCACATTCACCAATTTCAAAACCGACTTCAGGCCGGCGCCGCTGCTCAATAAGCTAATCCTCCGCCTAGCGGCGCCGGCACCCCAGGTTCTAGTCCCGGTCGGGGCGCCGGATTCTGTCCCGGTTGCCCCTCTTCCAGGCCAGCTCTCTGCTGTGGCCCGGGGGTGCAGTGGAGGATGGCCCAAGTGCTTGGGCCCTGCCCCTGCATGGGAGACCAGGAGCGCACCTGACTTCGGATCGGCGCAGCGCACCGGCCCTAGCGGCCATTGGAGGGTGAACCAACGGAAAAGGAAGACCTTTCTCTCTCTCTCACTGTCCACTCTGCCTATCCAAAAAAAAAAAACATCGACTTCAAAGCTAGCAGGAAAAGGTGGTAAGGGAGGTGTTTGGCCAGGCAATTAAGAAGCTGATCAAGATGCTGGTTAAGATACTGGTGTCGCAGGAAGAAGCACCTGGCTCCTGGCTTCGGATTGGCACAGCGTGCCAGCCACATAATGTGCCGGCCGTAGCGGCCATTTAGGGGGTGAACCAATGGAAGGAAGACCTTTCTCTCTCTCTTTCTCTCTCTCTCTCACTAACTTCCTGTCAAAAAAAAAAAAAAAAAAGATACTGGTGTCCCATATCAGGGTGCCTGGACTAGATTCCTCGCTCCAGTTCCTGATTCCAGCTTCCTGCTGATGTGGATCCTGAGACAAGAAGGTGATTGAGTAGTTGAGTCTACACCACCCAGGTGGGAAACCTAAATTGAGTTCCTAGCTCCTGACTTCAGAGCAGCCTTGCCCTGGCCATTGAGGGCATTTAGGGAGTCAAAAAACAAATAGGAAATCTGTCTCTGTCACTCTACCTTGCAAATAAATTTTTTAAAGTGTGGTACAGCATAAGGGTAGGCATATAGGCTGGAATTGAGAATCCACACATCCATGGCCAGCTGATTTTTCAATGAAAATGCCAGAATCATTCAAAAAGGAAATAACAGAATTTTCAACAGTGTTCTATGACAGCTAGATATCTGTATGCAATAAAATAAAGCTGGATTCCTGTCCTACATCATTAAAAATTTTAACTCAATGGATCAAAAGTGATTACTAGAGGCTGGAAAGGGTGAGAGGGAGGGGGAATGGAGGGAATTTGAACTACAGGTAGCAAAGCACACTAGATTTCCATGATGCAGTGCAGTGGGGCAACTGTAGTTCTCAATAAGCTATCTTATAGTCTATAAATAGAAGAGAGGCGCTCAAACACTCCAAAAGTAAACTAATTATAAGGAGAGAAACGTTAATTACCTTAGTTTCATAGTATATATTATCTATATGCATTGAAGTATCACAATGTACATATGGACAATTATTATGCATTAATCAAATAATTTTTAAGTTTAATGAGATGAAGATGCTGGCTACCTTGTCGATCACTACACACTGCATACATGTATCAACTTATCAACCTCTTAGAAGAAAACACAGAGATAAATCTTCATGACTTCCAGTTTGGTGACAGATTCTTAAATATGATACCTCCGAAGTAGGCGCAAAAGTAGGTAAACTGGACTTAATGAAAAAATTTTAAATGTTATTTGTTTGTTTTGCTTATTGGGGATACAGACAGACATACTCTCTCCAAAGTGCCCACAAGGCCAGGGCTGGGCTAGGCCCAAGCAGGAGCTGGGAACTCAGTGCAGTTCTCCCATTGTGGGTGGCAGGGATCCAACTACTGGAGCCATCACATGCTGCTTCCCAGGGTGTGCACTAGCATAATACTGGAGTTGGGAGTGAGGGAGTGAAACAGAGCCTGGAACTCAGGGACCCATGGGGTGCCACAAGTACATCTTAACTATCAGGTCAAATGCCCACCATTGAAACTGTAAAAAGTTTTATGCTTAAAATGACATTATTAATAAAAGTAAAAGTCAAGCTACAGTGTGGATGAAAATACTTACAAATCATATAGCTGACAAGAGTCTAGTAACCAGAATACATAAAGAACTCTTATAAGTGAACAACAAAAAGACAAACAACTTAGTTGAAAAATAAGTGAAGGGTTTAAATAGATATTTCTCTCAAAAAGATATACAAACGATCAAGTACATGAAAAGTTACTCAACATCATTAGTCATTATGAAAATGCAGCTCAAAACCACAATGATACCACTTCATGCCCATTAAGATGGCTATAATAGTGATAATGAATTTTAAGTGGAAAACACAAATATCAATGAGATTGTGGAGAAAGTAGAACCTTTGTGCCTTGTTAGTAGCAATGTAACACGATTCAGCCACTGTAGAAAGACTCTGGCAATCCCTCCAAAAATGAAACATGGAATTAGCATATTACCAAAAATTCTACTCCCAGATATATCCTCCCAAAAGAATTGAAAACATATACTCAAACGAATACATGTATATGAATATTCACATAACACTATTCACAATCATAAGTCCAGATTCCCATCAATGGATGAATGAGCAAACAAATTATGGCACATCCATCTTATGGAATATTATTCAATCATCAAAAGGGATGAAGTACTGATATGTGCTGCAACATAGGTGAACCTCCAAAGTTGATGCTAAGTGAAAGACATAAAAAGTTGCATACTATACAGTCCATCTGCTGTCTATGAAACATCAAAGCAGGTGAATTCATAGAAGCAGAAAGTGGATTGGTAGTTTCTCCAGCCTGGCAGCAGAGGAGGCAATGAGGGCTAACTGTTTAATGGGTGTGATGTTCTTCCTTGTGGGAAATGAAAGTGTTTTGGAGTTAGAAGTGATGGTTGTACAACATTAGGAACGTACTCAATGTGGTTCAATTGTTCATCTTAAAATGGTGAACTCCATGTTATAAGAATGCCATGTATAAAAATACTGTTTCAGTACTAGTTATAGCATCACTTCGCTTTAGACGACACATTAGGGACAGATCCCACATGGGGTGTAAGTACACAGTGACTCCTGTTGCTGATTTAACAATTTGACACTCCTGTTCATGGCGTCAGTAATCTCCCTAGGCTCTAGTCATGAGTTGCCAGGGCTATGGAAGCCTTTAGAGTTCGCTGACTTTGATCTTATTCCGATAGGGTCATAGTCAAAGTGGAAGTTCTCTCCTCCCTTCGGAGAAGGGTACCTCCTTCTTTGATGGCCCCGTTCTTTCCACTGGGATCTCACTCACAGAGATCATTCATTTAGGTCTTTTTTTTTTTTTCCATGATATCTTGGCTTTCCATGCCTGCTATACTCTCATGGGCTCTTCCACCAGATCTGAATGCCTTGAGGGCTGATTCTGAGGCCAGAGTGTTGTTTAGGACATCTGCCATTCTATGAGTCTGCTGTGTATCCCACTTCCCATGTTGGATCTTTCTCTCCCTTTTTGATTCTATCAGTTAGTATTAGCAGATACTTGTCTTGTTTGTGTGATCTCTTTGACTCTTAGACCTATCAGAGCTATCAATTGTGAGCTGAAATTGATCACTTGGACTAGTGCGATGGCATTGGTACATGCCATCTTGATGGGATTGTGTTGGAATCCCCTGGCACATTTCTAACTCCACCATTTGCGGCCAGTCCGATTGAGCATATTCCAAATTGTTCATCTCCTCCCTCTCTTTTTCCACTCTTAGATTTAACAGGGATCACTTTTCAGTTAAAATTTAAACACCTAAGAATAATTGTGTGTTAATTACTGAGTTCAACCAATAGTACTAGAACAACAACAACAACAACAAATACTAAAAAGGATAAAGTATTACATTGTACATCTAAAGTCAGGACAGGAGCTGATCAGTTCATTGTTGCTTATAGTGTCCATTTCACTTAACAGGTTTCCCCTTTGGCGCTCAGTTGTCACCGATCAGGGAAAACAAATGATATTTTTCTCTTTGGGACTGGCTTAATTCACTCAGCATGATGTTTTCCAGATTGCTCCATCTTGTTGCAAATGACTGGGTTTCATTGTTTCTTACTGCTGTATAGTATTCTATGGAGTACATGTCGTCTAAAGCGAAGTGATGCTATAACTAGTACTGAAACAGTATTTTTATACTTTGCATTTCTGTGTGGGCACAAACTGATGAGGTCTTTACTAATTATATACTGAAGTGATCTTCTGTATATAAAGAGAATTGGAAATGAAAAAAAAAAAACAACCTGGTGTTAAAATGGAAATGGCATAGAAAATTAATTAATTTGAAAAAAAAATTATGTAGGATCTCTGTCTTTAATGTGCTGTACATTGCTATTTAATGCTATAATTAGTAATCCAATGGTAGTTTTTTCACTTTATGTTGCTATATGGGCAAAATGTTGAAATCTTTACCTAATATATACTAAACTGATCTTCTGTATACAAAGAGAATTGAAAATGAATCTTTACATGAATGGAAGGGGAAAGGGAGCGGGAAAGGGGAGAGTTGCAGGCGGGAGGGAAGTTATGGGAGGGGGGAAGCCATTGTAACCCATAAGCTATACTTTGGAAATTTATATTCATTAAATAAAAGTTTAATAAAAAAAATAAAAATAAAAATGGAAATTGGTGGGAGTATGGGCAGGAGGGAGGTAGATAGGTAGACCCACTTTGTTCCTAACTTTGTATATGAAATGAATGAAGTTCCTATTCCTTAAATAAAATTTTAAAAAAGGAAAAAAAAAAGAAACTGCAGAATCTTGGGCTGGATACAAAGGCAACAAAACATCCTCCCTTACACCAGGAAACTTAAAAAAAAAAAAAAAAAGAATGCCATGTCAATCAAAATAATTAGAAATCAATTTCAAGAGCAATTAATAAAGCAGAGCTTGTGGACTGTGGTGGAAATGAGGTTCCTTGTATCAGTTCACACAGTGGGCCATTTCTCTCTCTCACTTGAGATGCCCCCTTTGCCAGTGCCAGTCCTCACATGGCCTCCTCTCCCAGCTGGCCTCCCAAGCAGCAACTTGACAGGGGCCACCCCACCCCTGTCCTTTGCCTGCAGAAGCACATAAACAACTTGAAGAGGGAGAGAATGGGAGTCACCCGGGCTACTGAGGCCGAGGGACAAAATAAAAGAGTACAGAGTAAGTAGCTGAGAGCCAGACTTTTTTTTTAATGATTTATTTTATTTATTTCTTTGAAACATGGAGTTGCAGAGAGAGAGTGAGAGAGAGAGAAATCGATCTTGCATCCACTGGTTCACTCCTTCAAAGGGCTGCAATAGAGAAGGCTGGCCAGGCCGAAGCCAGGAGCCAGGAGCTCCATCCAGGTCTCCCACGTGGGTGCAGGGCCCCAAGCGCTGTGGCATAAACAGGAGCTGGATCAGAAGTGGAGCAGCTGAGGACTCGAACTGGTGATCATATGGGATGTGGGCGCCACAGGCAGAAGTTTAATCCACTACAACAGGCCGCTGGCCCCAAGCAGCCAGACATTTCTGTAATTGCAGTGAAGATAGGACCAGTATTTTTAAAGCAGTTAGTATCCTTTAAAAGAAAGAAAGAGGAGAAGAAAAGAGGAGAGGGGAGGGAAGAGGGAAGGGGAGGGATGGAAAAGGGAGGGATGGAGAGGGGAGGGGAGAGGAGAGGAGGAGAGGAGAGGAGAGGAGAGGAGAGGAGAGGAGAGGAGAGGAGAGGAGACTTACCCAGTCAACACCCGTTTTCAGTGTGGTGCAGAACCTTGGCCTCTCTGGCCTGGCTGTTTCTGATGGAGTCCTGTGCAAATATCTCCGCTTGGTAACATATGCATAAGTAACCTGTGGGCCTCGCTGGCTCAGGATCTTGAGATACACAAAAGTTTCCATAGCCCAGTCTGATTTCTCAGTGCGGTAGTAACGTCCGTCGGCCTTCCTACCACTCAGAAAGTTTCAGTCCTGTGGCTCCGCGGCGGGTTTCGAGGAATCCCTCCCTAAATGAGGTGAGTGAACTCGTCAGCGTGTTGGTATTCAAGCTGTGGCCAGACGGTTAGAAAAACCGCGAGAGGGGTTAGCTCATAAAAGACAGTCATGAATGGTCCTCTTTGCCTTGTCTTCTCCAGCAGGGCATGAAACAGATCTGTTAACATCCGAAATAAAAATGGAGGTGGTGAGGATTATTATTTTTAAGTGACTCGCCGTTGGAAAAAATAAAAAGATACATTAAATGCAAAGATGCTTAAGACAATGTGGTGATTCTGTTCCAGAGAAACATTTGGGCCCTTTCCCTGGGAAGGGGGTTAAAAGGTTGTCAGTGCTTTCTCCGGGGGCTCGGTCTGACAGTGAACATGTGTTTCCTCCCTTTAATCGACTCGCCAGTAGCCAGAAAAGCTGCTTGTTTTCGGCAGAGGTTGTCAAAAATGATTTCAGTCTGGAGACGATGAATGATAAAAGAGGTTTTCAAACACGGTTTTGCACTGTAGCATTCGCAGCCCCAGAGAGGAAAGATTGTATTACAATCGCGGTGCAAAGGGCCATGTGCCCCTGGCAAGCAAACAGAACCTCCTTCAACCTGTTTGATTGCATCCCGGTATCTTAGGGAGCTGGAAGATACAGGGCAGGGCTCAATTAAGCGAGCGCTCCAAAAAGCGGGACGGTGGGGCTGCAGCATGCGGAAGAGAAAACCCCTAAATCTCTCCAGGAGCTCTTCTTTTTCCTGCTGTCCACACGTGTCTGGTTCTGCCCGAGAACCGCTTGCAGGGCCAGGGGTGGGACAGGATTCCACCATGGGAGCAGCTAAGCGGCCACTCCTTAGCAATGACCCCGCTGCGCCTTGGGTGCCGCCTTCCCGGTGAACAGGGCAGGGTGCCTGGGCGCCATCCGTATTTCCTCGCCCTGAATTTATGGGCATCATGAGCCGTTATTGATGGGGTTTGTGTTTAGAAAACTCAAGAGGTTAGTTACGCCTTTCCAAAACAGATGACGCAACCTAAGCATGCTAAGAAAAATGAGTCTTGCCATTCTCTGACATTTCCATTTTCTGGAGAGAAAGAAAAAAAGTGCCGCCATGGCTTCACTTAGCTGTGCTCTGGCCAAGCACTCCCCCGTTACTGTTTCAGTATTCCTGGAGACCCTGCTTTTGGAAAGCACAACAAGGTAAACTTGGAACATATCAGATGGATGTTATGCTCAGCAGTTATTTGCATTTCAAGCACAAAATTATCTCCTTCACTTTACACACAAATAAAAATTCATTGCTGAGTTGCCTTGGCCAAAAGAAGCTCCCTGGAGCATGCATGAGATTCAGTTTACAAAAACAAAATTTGATTTATCTGCAGGTTTTCAGGAACACATCAATGATATAAATCAAGGTGTTGGGTACAAGTCTCCTTAAAAACTTCCCATTAAACTCCTAGACCGAAAGAGAAAAGCCTAGACAAAAGTTTCCTAGAACCTAAGGCTGAAAACATGTTTCCCACAGAAGGTTTTTATTATTATCTTCTTAATGATATACATGGATGAGATTTAAATCTTTTCCCGCTGCTTGCATAGCGAGATTCCATAACATCTCCCAAGCAGTAATGTGTATCCCTTCCCTTATTATTTTTGACAATATTTAAAATAATTTTAGATCAAATATTTCTGCCACTGTAGATCAGGCTGATAGGCAACAACTGCACCCGGTAGCTCAGAAAAGCAAACACATGAGACGTGGGCAAACTGAGCACGGAACTGGTTTTTGCATCTGATTCTAATTTCTTTGCTAGCGATACAATTTTATCGCCACACAACTCATTCTCTGAACGTAATCAAGAAAGAAGTGTAGATGGGGAAGGTCAGAGGCATCACACAACAGGTGCATGGGGCGAGCTGGGTAGCACATGTCAAGCAGTTGTCCCAGACTCCGATTATAAATATATTGCTGGGTCTAGCTCTCACTGTCTAAGCTAATGACGTGTGCCACAAGCTCACAGATGTGACAGTCACAGGCAAGGACCAACTTTTAACCAGTAACATCCTCTGCAAAGCCTGAGCTGGTAACCTCGGCACCAATATATTTGGCCAGTGTCAGCATTTTGGCTAAGTGGGCTCCATCAACTGTTTTCAGTCTATTATAGTACATAATCCCTATTCAGAATGGAGTGTGCCTTTGCAGTCTAATGAATGTGGTAATGGAATCCTTGTGTATGTTTTTCCACAGATTAGCATAAGTGTCATATTCTGTCGGCTTGCCCACTCTTATTTCTCAGGCATTGCATATGCTGGGGATTTTTCAACTGGATAATAATTAGATGAATATGGCCCACATATGCAGAGAGAGCACACCATTTTTAGAAAGCAGTCTGTAATAAATCTCACCTGGAGGTGTGCTATGATAGATTAACTTTGCACTTTTGCTTTAAAATGTAATATTTTACACCCAGGATCCTGTAATCTGAGAAAGGAAGAATTAGATTGAATTTCATGCTGAGTTTTAAAGAATGTTGTCATTTTTGACCAGGGGGTTGAGGAATACTTTACAGTTCTCCAAGTTTTCCATAGTTGTGGTGAGTTCAAAGCTTTATTTGCACGTCACAATTACTCAGAGCTGATGGTCTATTCTCAGAGATGCAAACGACAGAGAAGGATACCCTTGAAAGGAGAATTTCCTGGAGAAAAACAGAGAACAGGGCGTGGGAAGACTGGAAAGGTAATCTCACTCTCCTGTGCTATTTCAGGACCCTTACTTAGGAGAGGGAAGGCAAGCTACAATAAACCTTTCTGAAAGGCGTCTTCTTACCATGCTTAGAGAGAGAGGCATGCTGTGACTATGTACTAATGAGATCATTCAGAAGTGTCCCTAAGATGGGACTTAGTCTCCCAGCACTCAAACTATATTTGGAGAAAACTGTTGTCAAACTTCCTAACTCGTATAATTTCACAATACCAAAGATATGGAAGAAAGCAAAGAGTCCATCAATGGATGAATGGTTAAAGAGAATGATATGTATGTAGTATAGAACACTACTCAGCCATAAAAAAAATAAGAGAATCCTGTCTTTTGCAACAACATGGATGAAGGTAGGGGACCTTGTGTTAAGTGAAATAAGCCAGGCACAGAAAGACAGACATGGCATGATCACACTTACATGTGAAATTTTAAAAAGTTTAGTTAATAGAAGTAAAGAGTAGATTGGTGTGCTGGGGGGAGGACACGGTTGGAGAGATGCTGGCCAAAGGATGTAAGATTTGGTTAGGCAGGATGAGTATGTTTGAAAGATCTTTTGTACATCTTTACTATAGTTACTAACAATGTATTGTATTCTTGAAAGTTGCCAAGAGAGTAGATTTTAAATGTTCTTACCACAAAAATGGTGTGAAGTATTAATATGTTAATGAGCTTGATTTAGTCATCCTACAATATATGTATATTTCTAAACAAATTGAACACAACTAATATGTAAGATTTTGTTACTTTAAAATGTAAGTAATAATCTCAGCATCTGTGATTTCACTAAAACTTAATTGTAGAAGCCCCCTACCCCTCTCTTCCTTTTCTACTATCAATACAAAAGTGATTTATTTGGTCTGAATTTTAGGCCCATTCAGACCCTATGGATGAAACTACATTGATTTTTATTCCACTTGCTCCATGTGTAGGCCCTAGAGCATATGCGTTAAGGAGAGAATGGTGGGTTAGTGGGGAGAGAACCTCCAATGAACCTGGCTCCTCCACATCTCCTTTGGGAAGGAGGTGTTGCGCTGAGAGTCCCCAAATTTATGACTTCATTAAGGAGAGTGTAGGTCTGTGGCATGCACGCTACTTAAGTGGCGGTGTAGTGTGACTAATCAAAGGGGCTTTCCTGGTACCCAGTGAGTATTAATATATAGAGACCAGGATAGAAAAGCATGTCTGTTGCTTTTAAGCATGGCGGCGGGAGACCAGACTGAGCCTATTAATCAGTCCAAGGTAAGTGCTGCTTCTATCTCATATTTTAATCTCCTTCTTTCTGTTATGCTAAAGAAATTATATCTGTGGCTAAAATAACATTTAGAAATGAGATTGTTTGCCAACTGAATAAGACAACCAAATGGGTCATTTAGACTTGAGGATTAAACACGACTCTCATTACCTTTATTTTCCGTATACTTCTCATTAATCTTTGTAACTCTGACTATTTAAACTTCATTGGAAATACAGCCACTAATGGGGTGACATTTATTTGTTTGTAATGGCTCCAACCTGGGCTGAGCAAATCTTAAGAAAATCAGGCCCTGTCCTTCTGAGTTAGGGGCTGGGGAGGACCCATTAGAAGATCTAGGCTGTTCTGCTTCAGTGTCTTCGTGGACAGCCAAATTCCAGTTGCCAGCTTTCTTCCCAGGAATCTCTCCCTGGTAGAAGGATTTCGGAAGGATGAGGCTTCCTGGAAGGAGAAAGCCCCTGCCTCCACGAGGACCTGCACAAGTCAGCTTTCCAGCAACACAGGCCACCAAGCTGGTTCCATGACAGCACCGACTGCAAAAGGGAAACATCGCTGAGGCTGGCTGCTCCTCCTCCCCGACCCCAGCCCCTTTTAATCTCATCACCCATTCCCTCTAATGTGATAAAAGGAGACTGGGTGGCAAGTGTATTTAAGACTCCGAGGAAAAGGGCTGTTAAGTCGACCTTGGTAACTTAACTGAAACAGTATATGTGTAAATCCATCGAAAATCCCTGGCCTTTTACAACTTCTGTCTCGATGGAAATCAGGCCATAAGACTGTTTACAAGAGACCACGATTCATTTGGATAAAGACCCATGACAGCACAGCTCAGGATTATTTGAAAGTTTAGTAACCTAAGCTTTCAAAATATTCTAAAAGCAAAATAACGAGGGGCAGGTAATTGCCATGAGCTAATTACTTATGATATTTCATGTATATAATCGGTGAACAATCTCCGTAAATGTCAGCTCGTGGCACTTTGGCAATCACTTGTAATTTTTATTGTTTAAAGAAATGTCAACATTTCCATTTGCCCCAACTTTAGTTAACCTGGGCCTTACACATAGCTGTGAGAGCCACCAGAAAAGTGCTTTGTGCTGCCTTTTCTTAGTATCACAGCCGAGCTAGTCCTCTGTTTAGTGACAACTTTGCTGCTTGAGAAACAAATGCATCAAGTGTATACAATAGAATCTAAACGCCGAAATGAAGATGTACTGGTGACTATCGGAACTAGTGGATCTCCATTCAATTTGTTTGTCTTTTCATAAGCTGGGGTGAAAATTCAAGGCCCTTGGTTGTCTTGTTGGTTGTTCCTTTTTCTTTTCTTCCCCAGACACTTAGAAATAATGGCCATGAACAACATAACTCCGCAACAGGCTCCTTACCCACCCAGAAGGAAGCAAAGACGCAGACTAACCAGATTGTCTGGAGGCTGGTGAATCCCAAGCCCACCCCTGTCAGGGGAGGAGTGTCAGGCTGCTCACTTTGCTTCTCTGGGTCTGTGCCTCCAGCACCAATAGCCCAAGGCCTCCTAAGTCTTTCTAAACCCATTTACACGTCAATGGGAGTCAATTAGCGCCCTGCTCATTCCTTGAGTGCACATCCACTACAGAGAGCAGTGTTTAAGCAAAGCGCTTTCCTAACACCAGGAGGAGGCTTAGAAAAGTTGACACAGAAGCTACCCTTGCGGGCTCTGAGCTGTGACTACGCACGGGTGTGGTCAGTGCAGGACCTGAGAAGCAAGGAGAGAGGGAGAGGGATCTGAGTCCTCATGGACCAAAGAGTAGAGGTAGAGAGGAGCAAAGGATTCTGGGAGCAGCGCTGGCCACAGGAGCAACCTCGCTTTGCAGGGCAAAGAGGGTAGAGGGAACAAAGAGGTTAGAGGAAAGGGGCAGCAGGGCTGCTCTGCCTCTCAGCAGAGCCAGGTGGGAAATAAAAATCACTACTCTTGAGTCCATTTCCTCTTCCCAGTTTAGCCTACCCTCTTTGCCTTGATTTTCCCAATGAGGGAACCTCATCATTGATGTTTGTGGATACTGAAAGTTCTGCAACAAAAACAAATCTCATTCTTACATCAGCAACATTTTGTGTAGTGCTTCAAAGCAGAACAAGGGGATGGCAGATGGGGACAGTGTGGAAGAAAGAGAAGAGAATGCAAAAAAGTTGTCAGTGGGTGGAGGCGAAAACAAAGAATAACATTTGTACTGGCAAATTCTCACCTGCTGGCAATTCAGTGTGGGGAAAAAAAGGATTACCTGGGAAAGAGAAGACATCAATGAGAGCTTGACTAAATCAGACAAAAAATAGAAATATAGTGAAGGTTAAAGGGGAATTAAATTGAAATGTGTGAGCTCAGGATTAATTTGGTACCACGTTTCGACTATTTCTTAGCATTCTGAATTTAACGTAACATTCTGTAAATTTGTTGCACTTGTAAAAAAATCAAGTTTAGCTTCTAACAAAAATTATGCATTTCTTTGGAAAGTTGAAAATAAATTACTTAGCAACATTTTGTCTTTATAAAATGAGATCCCTCCCCCCCAAATAAGAGCTATGTATTATATTTAGTAAAGCATAGAGTTGGAGAATTTTATTTAGGTGTGAAAGACTAGAGGCATCATGAAAAAACGAAGTCCCCTCATGTCCTGGCTTGGAATGAATACCAACAGAGGAGAATTCTCTAGCAAGATGTTATTATATCCCTACTTAACATTTCCCTTCACAGCCACTGATGATAGACTGAGGCAGGGAAAGGAGAACATTCGACATGAGTGACAGAAGGAATCAAAATTACCAGTACAGGAAGGCCCAGTGATGAGGGACAAATGAATTCATGGAAACATTAAGCCGAGAAGTAGTGGTCCAGGGGTTGTTTCTTGAATTCCTGTTTATTTTGGGAAAGAACAACACTTGGATTCTGAATTTGGCAAGTTCAACGTTTTTAAAGCAGACATATTTTCCATTCTAGACTGACATGTGTCAAAACTTTTTTCCTTTAGTAATATACAATGTGTCTATATTCTATTCTGGTAATACTTTTTGTTTTCTTATAACCACTCTCATCCTTTTTGGATGACAACTGAATTGTCAGTACTAAGATTTGCAAAGCACATGCTGGTGATCAAGAACTGGAAAAGATCACTGCAAGTGTCTTCCTATTAGAGACAGGGTTGTGACACAGGAGGTTAGGCTACCGTGTGCCACTACAGCATCCTGTATCAGAGCACCAGTTCAAGTCCCCACTGCCCTGTTTCTGAAACAGCTCCCTGCTAATGTGCCTGGGAAAGCCACAGAGATGACACAAGTCCTGAGACCTCTGCCCCAACATGGGAGAACCACATGGGGTTCCCAGCTCCTGGCTTCAGCCTGGCCCAGATCTCTCTCTCTCTCTCTCTCTCTCGCACTCACTCTCTCACTGCCTGTCAAATTAAAATATAAATAAAACCTTTTTTTTAAAGGGCTCTCAAATTTGTTTGTAGATACCTCAAAAAGTTGGTCAAGCATGGAACAGGAATGGCAGGTCAGTAAATGTATATGTTGATTGAAAAACCTTGTTTTTCATCCAGCCATAATATACTTCATGCTCTTTAAATCTTTCTAAATTTTAAGATTTTGGTTTTCTTGTCAATATGAGAGACAAAGAAGTCGTCAGACAAACAGGCATCCCCTGGCTGAAGCCAGGAACTCAGTATAGATCTTCCCACACAAGTGGCAGGGATTCAGCTGCTTGAGCCATCCTCATTGCTGCCCAGGGTTTGCAGTAGCAGAAACTGGAATCAAGAGCAAACATGGAAATCAAAGCCAGGCACTCCTATAAATGGGATGTGGGTAACTCAGGCAACATCGTCACCATTTCTGCACCAAATGTCTGTCTCTCTTCAACTCCTTTTTTAACACAACAATGATATTTTTGTCTCTCTATGTCTCTCTTATCATTCAATGTTATCTTGGTTTTATTGTCTTGCTATTGATATTATAAAAATGTGACATAAACCATAGATTGTGCCCTCATATTATTTCCTATACAGTCTTTGTCAGTTTAAGGCACATGAAGTGGTGGTCGCAATTGGCGATCAGTTTCAGTGGTTTATTTCTTACTCCTGCTAGATGAGTGGGAGGGTTATCTCCTTGTAGTTACTTAGGCTGATAGAGACTGTATCTTAACACCTGCCTCTGGTCAACTTTTGCCCTAGGACTTAAAGCATTCCCCAGTGAGTAACATATAGTACTTGCAGGCACATTGTATGCTTAAAAGCAAGTCAACATAAACACCTAACTTCACATATCCATCGGTATGATTAAAAAAAAGCTGAATAATTTTTGGACAGTCTTAGTATCCATACTTCTTCTTATCTCTCCAACTCCACTAGACTTTCCTGAAGGCCCAAAAGCATACCGAATTTCATTTACAATTTGAGTAGCACAGTGCTTCACAAAACACCTATTATTCTCCTAATTGGTTTTTTTTAAAGATTTATTTATTTATTTTAAAGTCACCCACATAGGAGAGCAGGGGCCCAAAGACTTGGGCCATCTTCACGGCTCTCTCAGGCCATAGCAAAGAGCTGGATCAGAAGTGGATTAGCCGGGTCTCGAACAGACACCCATATGGGATGCCGGCACCACAGGTGGTGGCCTTCACCCACGAAGCCACTGCAGCAGCCCCTCACTTAATTGTTGAAGTCTGAATAAAAAGCAAAATGAATAGTCATTTTGCAAATCAAAATATAGTCTCCTATCCATCACTATGTATTTATCAAGTGCCTACTACATACAATAATACATATAATCAACCAAATCTCTAATGTGTAGCAGATAATGAGCTAGTTGCTTTACGTATGTTTTCACTAAGTAGAGCACAGCTATATGAAAGGGAATTATTCTTCCTCCAACTTAAGACACTGCATTATTGAGCGATTAACTAACTGGACCAGAGACACACTCAAGTAGATGGCAGAGGCAGAGAAAGATCCCTCCATGTGCAGCTCCTGTGCTCATTTTCCCCACGGCAGTGCTGCCGCTTCTGGCTGCTTCTCAAATACCCAGGCCCTGTGCTGCTTCCGGCTCTGCATGCTTTCTGGACACCCCGCCCCCGTCGCTGTCTAATCCCTGGCTACCTTCAAGTCTTCACTCCCATACTAGGCTCTGTCTGACAACTATGTTTAAATTTTGAAACTCACCCGCTCCCTAACCCAGCATTCACCGTCTCTTCGTCCTCCTTCATTCTGCTCCAATGCCCTGTCACCACCTGACAAACGACATGTTTTTTACTTATTTATTGTGTTTCTTGTCTCCCTTCCCAAATAGAATGGATGAAGAAATAGAAATTTTTCTCTTATTTCATCACTGCTGTATTCTCTATGTCTAAAACAATGCCTTATTCATTGTAGGCCCTCAATAAATATTTATCAAATGGATGGATACAGTAATATCTAGTGTTACACAGATGCTTTTAGATCAAGCATAAGCATCTATAATTCACGGTTATTTATTTTGCTGTGTATTTAAATAGCTTAATTAATACATCAAAACAGGCTTTTGAAGTTCTGATAGTGACATCACATTTCCTTTTGTTAAAAAAAAAAAAAAAGATTTATTTGTTTGAAAGGCAGAGTTACAGAGAGAGAGAAGGAGAAAGAGAGAGATTCTCCATCCACTGGATCACTCCCCAAATGGCCTCAACAGCCAGGGCTGAGTCAAGCCGAAGCCAGGAGCTTCTTTCGGTCTCCCACATGGGTGCCAGAGTCCAAGCACTTGGGCCATCTCCCACTGCTTTCCCAGACACATTAGCAGGGAGCTGGATCAGAAGTGGAGCAGCCGGGTCTCGATCTGGTGCTCATATGGGATGCCAGCACTGCAGGCAGTGGCTTTACCTGCTACACCACAGCACCAGCCCCACACATGTCCTTTTAAAAAATCAATATTTGAATACTCTATATTTGTAGCAGTTGTAGCATATATATATATACACACACACACATATATGAAACTTCAATGAGCAGTACATTTAAGTTCAGTTCATTTTACTCTATCATTCCTCAATTTTAAAATATAAACATTAGAATTCTATGATGACGAAAACTAATATAAAAATAATAAGTATGTGATATTTAGGAGAGGTGGATATAGCAAATATTATAAATGATGAAAATTTGGTAATCACATTGCTAGAGCTTAGTGCCTCTCAGAATTCACTTAGTGTTGAATGTTTGGGGAGAAAGAGACAAATAGCAAAATACTGCTGCAAGTGACATTTGTCATTTGTCATTATCAAAACGACAAAATATAACAAAACTGGCAAGGATGCAAAGAAAGGGGAGCTCGGTTACATTGTTGGTGAGAATCTAAATTAGAAGCCATTATGGAAAATACTAGGATGGTGCCTGCAAAAACAAAAAACAAAAATAGAGCTACAATTTAATTCATAGTTCAGGGCCTGGCGCTGTGGCACAGCGGGTTAAAGCCCTGGCCTGAAGCGCCAGTATCCCATATGGGCGCCGGTTCTAGTCCCGGCTGCTCCTCTTCCGATCCAGCTCTCTGCTATGGCCTGGGAAAGCAGTAGAAGATGGCTCAAGTCCTTGGACCCCTGCACCCGTGTGGGAGACCTGGAAGAAGCTCCTGGCTCCTGGCTTCAGATCAGCGCAGCTCTGGTCCTTGCAGCCATCTGGGGAGTGAACCAGCAGATGGAAGACCTCTCTCTCTGTCTCTACCTCTCTCTCTGTAGCTCTGTCTTTAAAATAAATAAAATAAATCTTTAAAAAAAAAACTCAAAGTGCAATCCCACTACTCTATATGTATCCAAAAGAAATGAGATCAGTCTGTGAAAGACACATCTGCACTCCCATTCTCATTGCAGAAATTATTCACAGTAGCCAAGTTAGGGAACCAACCTAGGTATCCAGAAGTGAATGAATGAGTAAAGGAACTGCGGTATATCTACACAATGAAACACTATTCTGCCATTGAAAAGAATGAAATCCTGGCATCTGGGGGAACAGAGAGGAGCCTGTAGGACAGTGTACTCAGAAAAATAAGTCAGGCACAGAAAGACAAATGCCTCATGGTCTCATGCTCTATGAAGCTAGACACGTGGCTCCCATTGAAAGAGAGAGTGGCTTAGTGGTTACCAGAGACTGGGGAGAATAGGAGGATAGGGGAAGGCTGGAGAATAGGTACCAAAGTAACTAAATTGAAAGAGTAAATTCCAATGTCCTGTAGCATAGTAGGGTGACTATAATTAAAAACCACTCATATTTCAAAACAGCCAGAAGAAAGGGGTTTGAATGCTATCAACATAAGAAATCACAAATGTTTAAGGTGATAAGTATGCTAATTACCATGATTTGATCATTCCCCGTGAGTACATGTATTGAAACTGTACTCCATAAAGATGTACAGGAAAGCGTCCATTTTTATAAAAGACATTTGGCATCTGGGTGATTGGCACAACAAGAAGGCTGTGATTTCCCATCAGGACAAGCATGTGGCAGGGCACAGTGGCTGGGGGTAAGACGGTGAAGGAAGGGTAGAGCTCCAAGGAATGGGTGCCAAGGGGGCAGCACCACCTCTTGACAGTTCAAGTCAGGAGCTTGCATAGTCGCTGTTTCAGAAGCCTGCTTTTTACACTCGGCACAATGAGCACTACATGGAGCAGGTTCCGGGCAGAGGAAGGGAGAGTATCCGCTTCTTTCTGCTCCCAGGAGAAAAATTTCAAATGCAGATGTCGCATGTCCCACCGTGGAGCCAGGGCCATGGGCAGCATCTTCTCCCATGGTGGGAGCTCTGGAGACTCTGGTCTGCCTGTGAATTAATAAAGACTGCCTGCTTAACAATGGGGCACGGAGAAGGACACGCTATGGGCCAACATCTTTTCTGACCTGAAGCTCTTATAGAGAAAGGTGTAAGACAGTCGAGACATGAGGGCAAAAGAGCCACTGACCATAACAAGAGCACGAAGTAACATTCCTGCTTCCGACGGTGCCTCTGATGGGCAGCATCCCCTGGCTGACTGGAAGGCAGAGGTGCTGCACTTGTGACACTTGCAAACCGTTCCCAGGGAGGTGACCTCAGCCTAACACCCCCTTTTACATACTCTCCAAAGGCTCCTTTGATTTAATTTGCATGATTTTGGCAAGTTACTGACAAAAATAATAGTCAAAATTCCTCCCGAGAACGTCTTAGTTTGCATTCAGTTAGAACTCAGATTTGACACCTGGCTCAATCCTCCAGTGGTTTATGCGCTTCTTGGCTGTGTTCACCCCAGGGCCAGTACCTGGGAAGAGCTTCATGAGTCGCCCTCCAGAGGACTGCCCTTTGAAGCCCCTGCAGGGCCACCTCCCCACAAAGGCTTCTGCCTCGCTGGCTCTCCTTTCATCTTGGTTCAAGCTGAAGGAAAACGTTCTCTCCTTTTTTTTTTTTTTAAGATTTATTTATTTATTTGAAAGGCAGAGTTACAGAGAGGCAGAGGCAGAGAGAGGTCTTCTACCCACTGGTTCACTCCCCAAATGGCCATAATGGCCAGAGCTAGACCAATATGAAGCCAGGAGCCAGGAGCGTCTTCCAGGTCTCCCACGCAGGTGCAGGGGCCCAAGGACGTGGACCATCTTCCGCTGCTTTCCTACGCACATTAGCAGGTGCTAGAATGGAAGTGGAGCAACTAAGACTTGAGCCGGTTCCCACATGGGATGCCCCCACTGCTGGTGGGGGCTTTACCAGCTATGCCACAGCGCTGGCCCCAAACATCAAATTTCAAACATATTTATGAAGAAAATGCAAGCTCATTAAGAAAAGAAAAAGGAGGGAGAGGGGAAGACTTGTGACCCTTAGTGTCACCTGGTTGCTCTCAGTTACTCAGGCTGAGTGGCTGCGGAGGGGAGCACACAGCTTCCAAGGGAGCTTTCTTACTCCAGGTGCCAGAAGGTGTTGGTGATCGCACTCCCTCCATAAAGCCTACCTCAGCAGCAGAGCTGCACGACTGGTACCTCATCCTCCCCTCCGTTCTTTCCTGTTGATCTGTCCTTCTCCCCAGCACTGGACCCCTTGAGTGGGCACACCGGCAGTCATTAGGAGGACCTCACACTGTACATGCATGGGACTAAGGCACTTTGAGGCTCTGCTGGAGTTTTTAATTAATCTCATTCACTCGACACTCTTGTTGAACCAATCCTTGATAAGATTTCATTTTAAGAGGAAAAATTAATCCCAAGTCCGTCAATTACTTCAGATTTTAAATATATCCCACCAAACTCAACACGACTTCCAGACAGCTATCTGCATACACAACCTGATGGAGGGAACTCCCTCTTTCTGTTCACCACCACATACCAAAATTATCTTCATGAGATTCCTGAAAAACCCCATTTTCCCTTAGAAGCTCACTCTCATTAACCTCACATTCTTTCTCCTCACTTTTTCTGAACCTCAAGTTCCTTTGCATATTTTGGCTTTATTCTTTGTACTTGTTCTCAAGTCATTTCAAAGCACTAAGTAAGGTGATCCATATTAAAATGTTGTGTAAACCATAGTGCATTCTCTAAAGGCTGATCGCTTTATTAATGTGCCTTGAATTAAAGGAGCACACCTTCTATTTCTTCGTTGCCCATGAGTGCTAAAACAGTGCCCTCACAGAGACAGACTGCAGTAAACACTCTAGGGACCAGCCAGCCTGCAAATGACCTAAGGTCCCAAGTAGCCCCACCTTGGGGTAGGGCCTGAATATGATTAGGAAAGAAGTCTCTAAAATTAGCCAAGCTGGGTACAAATTCTAGGGCTGTTCCTTCCTCTTTGTGAATCTAGATCAGTTATTTAACATTTCTAAGCTTCCATCTTATCATCTGTAAAATGAAACTAACAACAATGTCTACTTCACAAAACCATAACTTCCATGGAAGGAATTTTAGGAGGAGTAAATGTGCCAAAACTGTGTGAGACACTCAGCAGAGGACCTGGTAAGTAGGGGGTACTCAGAGGTGAGGTCAGAACTATCCCTGGCTGGCGCCATGGCTCAACAGGCTAATCCTCCGCCTAGCAGCGCTGGCACACCGGGTTCTATTCTCGGTCAGGGTGCCGGATTCTGTCCCGGTTGCCCCTCTTCCAGGCCAGCTCTCTGCTGTGGCCCGGGAGTGCAGTGGAGGATGGCCCAAGTGCTTGGGTCCTGCACCCCATGGGAGACCAGGATAAGCACCTGGCTCCGGCCTTCGGATCAGCACAGTGTGCCGGCCACTGCGGCCATTGGAGGGTGAACCAACGGCAAAGGAAGACCTTTCTCTCTGTCTCTCTCTCCCTCTCTCTCACTGTCCACTCTGCCTGTCAAAAAAAAAAAAAAAAAAAAAGAACTATCCCTGTTATTATTGGGAAGTAACATCACCCACTTCAAGTGTCCCAGTGCTATTCTAGATACTTTCTCATCATTAGTCACTTTTACCAAAAGCTAAGGAAAATTACAAATATGCTTGTGTGCTTCTGTGAATAGTTAGGGAACAGGATCCCTGTATGCTTATCAAAGGAAAGGACAATGTGTCTTGCTACTCTTTCAACCTGGTATCAAGAACTCTGTCCCAACCATAGAAAGATGAAGATCCTCTACAGGTATAGAGGAAAGGGCAGAACACTACACATTAAAATATTAATGGTAAGTGTCCCTGAACAAAGGAATTCTGGGCATATCAATCTGGAATCTAAGCTTCAAGCAACAGAGACTTTGTCTGACTTAAGTGCAAAAGGAATTTACTGAATGGATCATGGGGATGCACAGGAGCATTGAAATCTAACTGCCTCTGCTTCATGGCATTGGATGTCTCAGCTGGCATCATAGATACTGCCAACAGTGGACCACAGAATACACCCTCACTGTGGCCACTGGAGAACAGATCAGAGCAAATTCTTTACAAACCCTGCTTTATTTCTATTTCTATTTTTTAAAGATTTATTTTATTTATATGAAAGAGTTACAGAGAGAGGTAGAGAGAAAGAGAAGAGAGAAGTCTTCTATCCTCTGGTTCACTCCCCAAATGACTGCAACGACCATAGCTGAGCTGATCCAAAGCCAGGAGTCTCTTCCAGGTCTCCCACATGGGTGCAAGGGCCCAAGGACTTGGGCCATCATCTGCTGCTTTCCCAGGCATACTAGCAGGGAGCTGAATCAGAAGTGGAATAGCTGGTACTTGAACTGGTGCCCATATGGGATACTGGCACTGCAGGCCAGGGCTTTAACCCGCTGCACCACAGTGCTGGTCCCTCTATTTCTATTTTTAAATTTCATTTTAATTGAAAGGAAGAGACAGACGCAGACAGAGAGCTTCCATGTGTTGGTTCATTCCCCCAAAGGCCCACAACAGATGAGACTTAGGCAGGTCAAAGCCAGGAGTCCAAAACTCCATTTGGAATCCAAGTACTTGAGCCATCACCTGCTGCTTCCCGAGGTGTGCCTTAGCAGGAAGCTGGATTGGAAGTGATGTAGCCTGGATTTAGAACCAGGCACTCTGATATGGGATGCAGCTGTCCTAAGCAGTGACCTTAGTCACTATACCAAATGCCCGTTCTTCTTTAAAAACAAACAAAAAATAAGTTTATTTATTTGCAAAGTGGAGGGTAGGGGAGAGAGAGAGAAAGAGATATCTTCCATCCACTGGTTCACTCCCTAAATGCCCACAACAACCAGGCCAAAGTCAGGGACCAGAATCTCCATCCAAGTCTCCCACTGGGGTGGCAAACACCTAGATATTTAAGCCATCATCAGCTGCCTTCCAGGGTACACATTAGCAGGAAGCTGAAATCAGAAGTGGTGTCAAGCCTCAATCCCAGGTCTCCAATATGGAATACGGGCATTGGAGGCAGTGGCTTCACCTGCTACACCGCAATGCCCACCCCGGGCCTGCTTCTTGGGTCACTCGGTCCACGTTCAAATATCTGACCAGGAGTGCGTGTCTTTTGACACCAGAGGTGTACACCACACCCTCCTTGTACTGCCCAAGAGACTCATAATCAGGGAAGTATTCCTAAAACGGGGGCCTTCAAAACTGGGCAGACAAAAGAATAGCAAATATTTCTACAATCCAAATTATTTTAAAGACTCTTTTCCTATCTCTCTATTTTCTATAATGTACACACACACATACATATTACATATTCTGTAATCACATAAAAAACAAATGCACTTTGTTTTTAAAGACGCTACTTCTATTTTTAGCTATTTTTGAGTCTTTACATACTTCATCCAAAATTCATAGAACTTGCAAAGAATAAAGGAGAAATAGTCAAAGGAACAGCTGAGACACCAGTGGGGCACTGGGGGCATATGTATATTTGGATTTTAAAATGTAGCGAGAACGAAATGATCAAGAGACCAAATTGAAAAACTATGTTTGACACCTTTTTTCCTTCCCCTGCTCTGAAAGCAAGGGGATATCTAATTGCTTCTGTTTCCTCCAATAATAATCCCATAAATAACAAAAAGGCCTAGTGTGGCTCTATTCCCTCAGTATCAGATAACTATCTTGACTGTTTATGCAGTCGATGCATTAATTTTAGTGCGGGTTGGCTTTTTATTTCTTTGAACGGAGCCTCAGACAAATCCTCTTTGAGCTTTGCATTGAGCTCGGCTTTGCAGCCAAAATAAATTAGTCAAGTCTAGAACTTTGTTTTCAGAGTTTGTCAAGTTCTTGCCAGTGAAATCTTTCCTCCTGTTCCAGATGTTGCGGTTTTCTTGACTTCAGCTTCTATTTTCCTGCCGTGTGGCAAGGCCAACATCTCACTCAGGCAACTTTGGGGTGAGCCAGAGGAGGATGGGCAGAGCTCATCCGCTCAAGGATGACCCTGACGGCTCCAAGTACCGGCACTGCTTTGGCACTTTGGGTTGAATCATTACATCAGTAAGTTAACTTTTCAAAATCATTTCTTCTGAAGATGACACTTCCATAAACTCAGTTTATTTTATGTTCTGCATGGAATGAGTGAAGTGAAGAAGTGGGAAAACTGAGAATTATTCTATTACAATCAAAATACCCAGATTATTGGGAAAATGTTAATTTGAGGCTCAAACTATTCAGGGAATGGTCTTAATTTTCCATTTTTCTGCATGCAATGTAGGCAAAAGCATGTGCTCAGACATCAATGCCCCAACCAGCTCAGCCAATCCAGAGTGACAGGTCTTAGTGAGGAGACTGGCTTGGGGAGAGTAATAAGAGACGCGGTCTCCTTGCACCACAATATGGCCACTGCATTCTTGCATTAATAGACTAGTTAGCCAAGAATGTATAAATAGATTTGGGTTTCTCTCCGCTTCCTTTAACATTTCAGAGGCAATAGTGTGTGCCACTGGGATATATAATGTGAAATGAGAAGTAAATTATTGCAAGAGCATTGGTAAATTTCTTTGAAGTGTGACTTTTTCTAGTTTAATGTTCTGTAGCTTTTAAATGTGGTTTATTGCCTATGTATTTTATAAAGATGTGTGTGCTTTACTTTCATAGACTTTTTCATGAACTGTCCCCACTTTGATATCATTGATTACTTATTCAATCTTACTTTTATCACTCAGCTAGGCTGTTGGAGTTCTTACGCTCTTTGAGGACTGGTTTTTGAAGACCACCTGTAAACCTTTTAGGAGGTGCCATCACTCCTCTGACATTTTAATAAATAGGAAAAGAAAAGCTGCCCACCAAATTGACTAATGCTAACACTTACCCCATCCAAGACGAATGAGTCAATTTTTTTCTTTTTTTTTTTTTTTGGACAGGAAGAGTGGACAGTGAGAGAGAGAGAGAGAGAAAGAGAGAAAGGTCCTCCTTTTCCGTTGGTTCACCCCCTAATTGTCGCTGCGGCCAGTGCACCGCGCTGATCCGAAGCCAGGAGCCAGGTGCTTCTTCCTGGTCTCCCATGTGGGTGCAGGGCTCAAGAACTTGGGCCATCCTCCACTGCACTCCTGGGCCACAGCAGAGAGCTGGACTGGAAGAGGGGCAACCAGGACAGAATCCGGCGCTCCGACCGGGACTAGAACCCAGTGTGCCAGCGCCGCAGGCGGAGGATTACCCTATTGAGCCACGGCGCTGGCCATGAATGAGTCAGTTTTAATAGATCCTAAGTATGTACTGTCTACCTACATTGCTCGCCACACCAATGTATCTAACTCACTCACTTCACTTCACTGAACCTCAGTTTCCTTATCAGTAACAAGAGGCAGGTGCACTTACATGCCAAATTGTCTTTCAGTTATAAGTTTCTATAATTCAGGACTTTCTCAAAGTTTTAGTTTCTTCATCTGTAAAAAGGAAAATTGAACTACATTTTTGTTTCCTTTTGATTATTATGAAAGCAGTATATGCTAACAGTCCATTATTTCACAAAATGAAGGTAGGGGTTTCCCCTCATTTCTTCATTTTATCCACCTTCTAACCTTTGTCTTAGTGACAGCTACTGTTCAAACATTTCTGGGCTTATTCAAACATTTTTATATCACATTATACTTTAAGACTATACTTTTAAATGAAAACAGTATTACACATAGCACATTTCTCTAATTTTTTTTAAAAAAGCAAAATATGAACATCTTGCAATCACAATACAAAGGAGCCTAACTCCTTTGTTGAAGATTTATTTATTTGAAAGTCAGAGTTACACAGAGACAGAAGGAGAGGCAGAGAGAGAGAGAGAGAGAGAGAGAGAGGTCTTCCATCTGCTGGTTCATTCCCCAGATGGCTGCAACAGCTGGAGCTGCGCCAATCCAAAGCCAGGAGCCAAGAGCCAGGAGCTTCCTACAGGTCTCCCATATGGGTGCAAGGGCCCAAGCACTTGGGCCATCCTCTACTGTTTTCCCAAGCCATAGCAGAGAGCTGGATTGGAACTGGTGCAACCAGGACTTGAACCGGCACCCATATGGGATGCCAGCATTGCGGGTGACAGCTTTACCTGCTATGCCACAGCACTGGCCTCATAACTCCTTTTTAACATCTATATAATATTCCATTGAATTTCTATGCATAATTTATTTAAGTTCCATTGAAAATACTTAAATCATTTATTTTTACTTGAAATAGATTACTTTTTATTTTTTAATTTTTTAAAGACTTATTTATTGAAAGGCAGAGATATGGAGAAAGAGGAAGAAAGAGAGAGAGAGACATAGCTCTTCCACCCACTGGTTCACTCCCAAATGGCCGCAACAGCCAGGGCTGGGGCAGGCCTAAGCAAGGAGCCAGGAGCTTCTTCTGGGTCTCTCATATGGGTGGCACATTGTTGATTTCATTCAACAAATAATTATAAAGCTATGTAATGTTGTATAAACTACAACAGCACGTGGGGCTGGCGCTATGGCATAGTGGATAAAGCGGCCACCTGCACTGCTGGCATTCCATATGGGTGCTGGTTCGAGTCCTGGCTGCTCCATTTCTGATCCAGCTGTCTGCTATGGCCTGGGAAAGCAGTGGAAGATGGCCCAAGTCCTTGGGCTCCTGCACCTAGGTGAGAGACCTGGAGAAAGCTCCTAGCTCCTGGCTTCAGATCGGCACAGCTCCAGCTGTTGCAGTCATTTGGGGAGTGAACCAGAGGATGACTATCCCCCCCCCCCCCCGTAACTCTGATTTCAAATAAATAAATCTTTTTTAAAATACAACAGTACCTCAAAAATTTCCTAGAAATGGAATTAAAAGGTAAATTTATTTTGGTGCAAAAACTTTTGAATTCCGTATGTAGTCTGGCCTTCGGAAAGTTCATGGAAAATGCATATAATGAAAAATCTGTGTTTAGACTTCAAAATTTTTCACAGCAAAAATAAACTTTACCTTTTAATTCCATTTTTCCACTCACTTTTTAAACTTTAACTTTTGAAATTTATTTGAAAGGCAGAACAGAGAATGACAGATTTCCCATCAGCTGATTAACTCCCCAAACACCTGCAACAGCTAGAGCAGGGCCAGACCACAGCCAGGAGCTGAGAACTCCATCTGAATCCCCCACGTGGGTGGCAGGGACCCACCCAACTACTTGAACCATCACTTGCTGCCTCCCAGGGTGCACATCAGCAGGAAACTGGAAATGGTAGTAAAGCCAGAACTGAGAATCTTGCCTCCAGTGTAGGCGGTGGGCCTTCCAAACAGCTTCTTAACCACCCCACTCCTCAAAGCTTTTTGAAGTACTCTTCAACAACTCCAAGTGGATGAATTAAGAACTACCGGTTGGAACATCCCATATGCAAGTGAACTCAAGTCCCAGCGGATGCCTTCTCACCAGGAGCCAGGAAAGAACCGGACAACAGACAGGAAGATAGCAGAATTACATTTTTCCTCGACCTACCCTGAATGGATGCGCATTGAGTTTTCTTTTAGTTTGCAGAGAACCCTCTGTGATGTTCCCTCTGGTGTCTCAATGTCTGAACTTTCCTCACCAAAATAGTCTCTCAAGTCTTAATTTTGCCACTGAATACTAGATGAAAATGAACTCTAAAGGGTACTTCTATATGTATTCAAGGAGTGCTGTTTTTAAACATGTTTTACTTTTGCAACACTTCCATATACAATGATATTGCCTCTGAAATGTCATTATTGCTATTGTGAATATCATATCATTATTAACAATAAGACTAATACGTTTTAAGGATTGGTTGTTCACCAGGTGGCAACACCAAGGACTGTGCATAGTTTTCTCTGATTTTTATGGTTTTCCTGCAAGGTAGATACTGATGCACTATTGTACTGAGTAAGGAAGGCAACATAGCTCCAACATCTGTTTTCTCCTCCTCATTTGCCCCCATGCCTCTTTGAGTCTACGTCTGTGAGGACATAGCCAGAGATGAGAAAAGAAAGCCTGAAGGGCTTTGGGGAATAAAACACCACAGGAAAGATGTATGGTTGGATTTACATTTCATTCAGCAATACTTTGAAAACTATTAAGCCGCCAAATCCCTCTCCTCCTTTGTAACACCCTTGCTTGGGATATTCTAGTTGTTTCCACATGCAATCTGAAATCCTGGTTTTCAGTTTAGTTTAGTTTTTGCAGTATCAGAGCAACTCATTGCTATAGGAAGTGAAGACTCTCCCTCTTCCAACCTAATGATCCGATGCTATCCCACACACTCCTCTGCCTTAAACACATTTCTCTAAATGCCAGTCAATGCTCAGTCTCTCACATGAGGATTATCTGTGTCAGATTGTCTCCTGCTAATTTTTAATCCCCAAATGAATTTCCCCTGGTGTCCAGGGTGGTTTTTCCTGCCAGCCATGAGTATCTATCTGTTCAGACAATCAAATTGATATTGATAATAACATGCATCAGATGTAATTAAAGGACATGAATCTGCTGCCAAAAACAAACAACAACAACAAACAGGATACATCCTGAGGCCAAACAACAATGATTTGGGGATTATCACTGGCACGTAGAATTGCGAATTGGCTGCCCAGCATGTTTACAATTGCTGCTTTGGGAGGGAAGCTGTTGATTAGCAAAGGCCTATTGTCCTACCACATGTCTAATTTAGTAATTATCATATTTTCCTGCAACAAGTTCTACAGCTGCTATTCTATGGTTCATTTGTCCCCAAAACTTGAGAAATAATTGCTTTCAGTCATGAGTTTACAAGAGCAAAACTAATTATTGGAGTCCAAATGATTAGATACTGTGCATTTTCCAGATGATAGTCATCAAATCATGACTTGAAGGGAATTTTAGGTCCTCTGAAGCCATACCCAGCTACTCTTTTATGAACACCTTATGTAACTAATAGAATCAGAACTTTCAATGCCAAATTACTCCAACTCTTCCACAATACACTGTTCTGGTAAATACATAGAGGGTTCAACACAGTCTCAGCAAAATTTCCCAGATTTGGACCTTTGTATTTCCTAAGAGTAAAAAAAAAAAATCAACTCTTCTAGCTCAAGGAGCAATGCTTAGGGCCTTGAGAGTGGTCTTTTCCCCAGTAGATCCACTGAGCAACAACACACCTTGCAACAGTGCCAGGCATTGCTAACTAAGAGAGAAGCTTTGGTCTTTGTGAAAGGACCTGGTAGCCCAGAGCAACCAGAAAGTGCCAAGTTTCATTTCCATCTCTTGAGCAATCTTTACAACCTATACAAAGTTTTGATTCTATCCCATAGTGTTTATGGTTAACTTAAAACTGCTTTTCCTCCTAAAATTTTGAGTTAACTTGATGCCCTGAAGTGATTCACAGCATTGATCCTATAGTTCCCCACACCACCTGGTGCATAACCTCATTTACCACCTATGGGTCTGAAGGCTTGAAGTCATAAAACAGAGCTCTTGAGAAATCCCTTTATGATGATGCACTTGCAGATAGAAATTTGGACAGCAAGGGAGACATCACCAGGCTCCAAGATGTACACACACATGGGTGCCAGCATCATGATTTCCTGGCTGTTGGCTGTTAAAGTAGGCAAGACTTCTGGTAGTTCCTTTTATTAAAAACTTCCTGGGTTTCACAAGTATCCAGGTTCAGTTGACCTTGGTCTGAAGTTTGTCCAGGATCCTCAGACTCTTCCTATGTGTCTACTTTTTGTGGGTCTGTCCATGTCCTGCATTCTCTTCTCTGGTGCAAGCAATTCCTTGTAGCAGCCCCAGAATTTCCTCCATTTCTTGGAGCCTTTACTATAGATGCCGTTTTGAGGTTAAATAAAATTGTAGGTCATCTTCTAAACCTTTCAGAGTTCCTTCCACATTCTACTTGTCATTGTTGCTCAGCCTTTTCTTTTTATTCTGTCCAACCAGAAAACTGAGCAAGATCCATGAACTCAACTGCCACCTCCAAGCAAATGTCTTCTGGAGATTCACACCCAGCCCAAACCCCCCATTGCTCTTCTAGAATCAGAATACCAGGTAGGGGTTGGCACTGTGGCACAGCGGGTTAAAGCCCCAGCCTGCAGCACTGGCATCCCATGTGGGCGCTGTACAAGTCCCGACTGCTCCACTTCTGATCCATCACCCTACTCATGCACCTGGGAAAGCAGTGGAGGATGGCCAAGTCCTTGGGCTCCTGCACCCACATGGGAGACTTGAAGGAAGCTCCTGGCTCCTGGCTTCAGATCAGCTCAGCTCCAGCCATTGCAGCCATTTGGGAAGTGAACCTGTAGATGGAAGACCTCTCTCTCTCTCTCTCTCACTCTCTCTCTCTCTCTCTGTCTCTGTCTCTACCTCTCTCTGTAACTCTGCCTTTCAAATACATAAAATGCATTTTTTTAAAAAAAGAATCCCAAGTACTACCTGTGCCTCCCTTGCACCTCAAGCATGGCCACCTGTCAATCTGGCTCTTCTGCTCAAGTCAGTCCCTCCTCCCAGTCTGCTCTTTCTTTAAAAAATCACTTTCCCAGGGGCCAGCACTGTGGCACAGAGGGTTAACACCCTGGCCTGAAACATCGCCATCCCATATGGGTGCCAGTTCAAGACCCGGCTGCTCCACTTCCGATCCAGCTATCTGCTATGGCCTGGGAAAGCAGTAGAAGATGGCCCAAGTGCTTGGGCCCCTGCACCTGCATGGGACACCTGGAAGAAGCTCCTGGCTTCTGGCTTTGGATCAGCACAGCTCCAGCCGTTGCAGCCAATTGAGGAGTGAACCAACGGATGGAAGACCTCTCTCTCTCTCTCTCTCTCTCTCTCTCTCTCTGCCTCTCCTCTGTGTCTGACTTTCAAAAAAATTAATAAATCTTTTTTTAAAAAAAATTACTTTCCCAGCCACCCAAAGTAAAGAAAACCAGGGTCTTTCCACATCCATTTTTTTATTGCTAGGAGCCTGCACCATTCCTGGCACATGGTAGCTACTCAATAAACATTTGTTAGCTGAATGAACACACACATTTATTTGTACACACATACAAAAACCAATGAGAAAGAACGGGAGATATAGAAGAAAGAGTTAAAGGTATTTAGCAGTTTTAGCTAACAACCAATCCCTTGCTTTAATAGCATATGTACTACTTTCTATTGAGCACTTCTTATACATCCCGCACATGCTTGAATATGCAGGAAAGAGAGGAGCTGGGTACAATGTGATTTCCGCCCTTAAGAATCTAGTTGGGGGGAGAAAACTCTACATTTGATAGTTGGTACAAGCCACAGTGTTCCAAAGAATTAAATCCTGTGGTATGGACTCTAAGTACATGGAAGGTATGTGCTTCACAACCCAGCATAGAAACAGAAAACCTTAATGAATAGAAGATGACTTTATGGTTGGTGAGAGAATTTAAAGAATGGACAGAGGGCAAGACTGGGATTGGAGAAGGAAGGAATTCCAGAAGAGGGACTGCAGAGAAAAGCAGGCCTCAAAATGCAGATGCTGGCCTGGGCCTGGGCGTGGGCATGGGGTGGCCTGTTGGGAGAGGCTCCCAGGCCTGCAGGAACCAGCTGAACAAGTCCATCCCAGCCCTAAGTCAGCCTGCTGGCTGTGCTCGAGGATATGCCTCCCTGGACCAGAGGATCAGCCTGTTCCGAGGACATGTGAGGAAATTTGATCATCTCTATAACAAAGAGATAAATGATGGTGGCTTTATTTTTTAAGGCAGCCTAGCTGAGCTTTCATCATATTCCCAGCTTATAAAACTCAAAAGTCCTCTGTGAAGAGAAAACATTAACTGTAAACATCTGGATTCCCTCAATTAATACCAGGCGATATTTAGACCCTTTGGAGTACACTTCATTTCTCAGATGAGCCTGAAAATATTGTCACAATGGCTCAAGTGAATTCATGGTGACTTGAATGTTAAAGAGCTAACACGGGGTTATTTTAACACCCCTCCCCATTAATTCAATATCATCTGCAAAAATGCAATATTAGACAAAGGGAGTTGATGTTTTTTCTATGCCCCATCATAAAACAAAACAAAACAACTCATTGTTCTTAACTTAGAACTGGGGGTTGTTTCCTCCCTGAAGGTGTAGAAAATGGACCATAACTTAAATGTGTCAGTGGTAATGGATTGTTATTGGTTCAGTTCTGTAGTTGTAATTCTCTTAAATGTATTATTCCACATAACATAGTTTAAGAATTATTTATGTATTCATTTATTTTATATTTGGAGCAGGGGAGGGGGTGGCACATGGGGAGAGTGAGAGAGGGATTTTTTTTTCACCTGCTGGTTCATTGCCCAAATGCCTGCAACAGCCAGGGCTGGGTCAAGTCAAAGCCAAGAGCTAGGGACTTGATCCAGGTTTCCCACATGGATGATAGCACTTGGGCCGTCATCTGCTACCTTCCCAGACACATAGCAGGATGCTGAATTGGAAGCAGAGTAGCTGGGATACAAAACAGCACTATGATATTCACTTCACATTTAATTGAGGGAAAACTTTGACATTAAAAACAACTACTTTTCCAATATCTCAATTTGTAACTTTGAAATGTCTTAGATATTTTGCAGCCACTCTCTGTCTTAGCTATCCTGAGTTCCACTCAGTTGGTTCAGTGTCTCAACAAAGCCCAGCCCATCTGGGCTGAATTAGTTAAGATACATATTTGGGTACTGAACTAGACCCAGTGGCTGATATAAAAGAGAAATTTTTCTCGCTTTTGTGTTCAAACATAAGCAATCCCGAATTGATTTGTCATCATCACAGTGTTGAACACGCAGACATCCTCTCTGAAAACTTGGCCATCCCAGGTATTGATCTTGTGGACACAGTCTGTAGTGCCATCATCCTGTCTTTCGTAAGGACGTTGAATAACTAATGACATTAGATCTAAGTGCTCATGGAGGGGTCGGGGGGAGTCTGGCCTGAGCTAATGTGATAGGATGGTGTGGCAGGTGAAATAGTAGTGCAAGTTTGATCACCATTTTTGGCAGAAGCTTTCTGATACTTTCACTTGTCTGCCCAGGATGTGACTTACAACTGGTACAAAAAGCTGTGGGGAGAGAAGAAAAGCCATGACTGTCCCTTCTAAGATAGTGGAGGAATGGCACACATCACTTCTTCCCATATCCAGTTGGTCAGGATGTCTACGTAGCTGCAAGAGAGGCTGAGAAGTGTTGGGTTTGTCTAGGTGGCCATATTTCCCCTAAAAATTTTTCCATTCTGGGGGGACTGGTGTTTTGTCACAATGGGTAGAACTGCCACCTGTGACACGGACATCCCTTATGATTGCTGGTTAGATGTCAGGGAAATAACCTTCGTAGAAAACATGGGGGAATGATTTCCCCACATATCTAATTTCACAATTCTTTATTCAAGATACATTACAAATATATGTACATTATCACAAGATAAAATAAAAACTAACAAGAAAACAAATTATTTGAATGTAAAATAATGTTTAAAAATATGAGGGCTGGTGTTTAGCTAGCAGTTTAGATCTGGTTAAGAGACCTGTGTCCCATAGCAGAAAACCTGGGATCCATACCCGACTCCAACTCCTAACTTTAGCTTCCTGCTCATGCAGACTATGAGAGGAGGTGGTGATAGCGCTAACTGGATCCCTGGATGTTGCAGATACCTTTGGAATGATCTAGAAGATGGGAACTCCCCCATATTCTCTCTCTCACTCTCTCTCGCTCTCTTTCTCCCTCTCTCTCTCTCTTTCTGTTCTCTCAAATAAATAAGCAAATACATGTTCAAATATTATCAATACATTCAAAAGGATTACCAGCTCGTGACCTTCCCTCTGCAATAAACTAGATGTTGACATTCAGGGAGTCCCAGGGAGGCAAGAACTTGAAAGAGAAGACTGTCCTCTGGGGGTGCACAGCTGAGCCCAGGGAGAAGGAAGCTGAAAAGCAGAGTTCTCTGGGAGGGGCAAGACTGATGGGCTTTGGAGTTAGACCTGCAGAATATTCCATCTGATATTGGGGTTAGTCAGGAATCTGATGTCCAGTTTCCTTGCTTGTTCTGTAGCTCCTTTGAGTCTCCTTTGGTTTGCTGTCCTCGATACTTGAGAAATGAAGGGTGGGAGAGAATGATATTTTTGAAGCAACCAAGAGCAATAATCATTAGTGCAGCAGATACGAATAGGGGAGCAAGCCTGAAGCATTGGCCCTGAAGGAGGGTAGCAGCAACAGCCAGGAGAATGGAGTTCTTTTTGGAAAAGCCTAGACGTGTTTGAAAGAGAACTTCTTTTCCAGTTCTGTAAGATGAAGAAGTAGGATTTTGTTACTTGAATAAAATTAATGGAAAATTTGGTCAAGGGCAAATCATGTTACACAAAAGAGTAAAAAATATATAACACTTGTGAGAAGTTGGTCACAAACTTGGCATCACCTCTTAGGGCAGAGCTGCTGGTCTTTCTCTTTTTCCCAACATTTATCCTCTGATCATTTTAAAGCTTTGGAATGAGCTAAGACTTACCTTCTGAGGTACCTTCCATGGACATCCTATATGAGGGTATTTCCAAAAGTTCATGGAAAAAATGAAAAGTTTATTTTGGTATAAAAATATCTTGAAATCCATGCATAATTTTCCATAAAATGCATTTTCCATGAACTTTTTTGAAGACCCTTAGTATGGTGGATGCTGCAGTGTCCCCCCTGGGGCTGTGTCAGAAGGAAATGCATCCTTCCCCTCCGTGCACAATTGACCTTGAATGCATGGGAGCTGCCTCGCCTGGGAAGTTGTTCTCCCCAGCCAATAACCTATGCATTGCTAGTATGGAGAGACAAAATGCTTGACCCTTTGTCCCAAAACAGAATCTATTCTGTAGGAAAGGTCATCCTGGGGCTGACACTGTGGCATGCCACCTGCAGTGCTGACATCTCATATAGGCACCAGTTCAAGTCCCAGCTGCTCCACTTCTGATCCAGCTCCATGCTAACGTGCATAGGAAAGCAGTGGAAGATGGCCCAAGTACCTGGACACCTACCACCTATGTGAGAGACCCAGAAGAAGCTCCTGGCTCCTGTCTTCAGATTGGCCAAGCTCCAGCCATTGCAGCCATCTGGGGAGTGAACCAGCAAATGGAAGCTCTCGCGCTCTCACTCTCTTTCTCTGTCTCCCTCTCTCTCCATCTCTCTCTATCTCTGTAACTCTGCCTTTCAAATAAATAAGTAAATCTTTTTTAAAAAGTCATCCTGCAGAGCTGCATCCAGCCAAAGCTTGGACCAGGCTGAAGCTAGATATCAGCTCTTCCCTACCTTTGTGTAACTTTCTTCTTCTGGGCTTTACTGTTTGTCTCACATCTCTCCTGCTGAGAGCACTTTTCCACCAAAATCACTTCCCCAACAGTCCTCGTTTCAAGTGCTCCTTCTAAGCAAGCCACCTACGACACCAGATATTGGCATCTGTGTTGTGCAGCTGATTAAGCCAGCACTTACGACACCAGCATCCTATATCGATGCACAGGTTCCAACGCCACCTGCCCCACTTCTGACCCAGATCTCTGCTAATAAGCCTGGAAAAGCAGTAGATAATGGCAAAGTGCTTTGATCCGTGCTACCCACAAGGGAGACGTATAATGAGTTCCTGGCTTCTTCCTTCAACCTGGCCCAGTGCAGCCATTTAGGGAGTGAACCAGTGGATGCAAGATCTCTATGTATCTGTCTCTCCCTTTCTCTCTGCTACTGTGCCTTTTAAATAAATAAAATAATTTTTTTTAAAAAAAGACAACATATAACACAGGACACAGCATGAAAAGGGGCAAGGCTTACAACTGGTGAGGATAAAGGAAACCTTAGGAGCCAGATGGGGATAGGGAAGTAAGTGTGACAGGGCTTCCAGCAGGGGCAGCAACCAGTGGAGAGGAAGACACGCAGTGTGCAGGCAGCAGTGTCAGAAGCACCATGCAGCAAAGCCATGTCCTCCATGACCACGGCCTCCCTGGGGACACACCCCGCGCAGGAGGGGAGGTGTTGTCTTGTTAGCTTTCAGCACAACCAGACATTTCAAGGACTCGTCCTGCTTCAACTTGTCGGTTCTGTCACAGTGAGCGGAGGTCTCCAGATGATCCATTTGTTAATCCTTTGGATTAAGCTCACATAAAGAGTGAAAACACCACTAAGGGAGAATTCCTACAGCTTCCTGCTCACAAACAAGATTTGCCTGCAGCTAATGGGCATGCCTATCTTTGACAGCTACTGTAAACTTTGAGTAAAGTTCACCAAACAAAAAAAAAAAAAAAAGAAAGAAAAAGAAAAAGAAAGAAAGAAAAGCAAAAGAAAAAGGGAGAAAGTGAAGAGGGGAAAGACAGGTGAGAGGTAGAAGGAGGAAAGGGGAGGGGAGGAAAGGGGAGGGGGGGGAGGGGTCTCCATGCCTCTCCTACAGCAATCTTCCAATTGCTTTCTCTTCACTGAAAATTGCACGTTTAGGTCCAAATCTCCAAGCCCCACTGTTGAGCAGTTATTTTCAGCAGACATGGTTTGAGGAAGAGAAGAGAAGCCTCTTGCCATTCCCTTCTCGTGTGGGTGATGGGGGAGGAATGGGGAAATCATGACTTTTTAAATGTGGAGCTAGAACTCTAGACAAGAGTCATCACTCTTAGTTTTTCTGTGTGTGAGCGTTTCTCTCCATGATCTTTTGAAAAGGTCTGAAACGCAGGATGGAAATGCTGAAGGAGACTTTACAGGAAAATCCTCTCTTTGGGGTGGGAGGTAAGTGGAAGTGCATTAGCGAATTTTGGAGTCTTCCGCAGGCTTTGTTACAAGTTCAGACCAGGTGAAATAGTTTATGAGATTAATATGGCTTCGTTCAACAGCTATTTGTTGAGCATTTCCTATGAGCCAGGCACGTTGCTCCCATCTCTCAATAACTCAGAGTGGAGGAGGGACATGCCAGCAAGAGATTACACGAGGTCTGCTTGGAGGTCTATGGTTATACCCATATCTGTCCACTTGCACTTCTGGGCTTTCTGGAAATATAGCTGGAATAACCAAGGAGCACTAGGGAAGCCAAACTCTCCAAGTGCCTGTGCCTGACACACCTAGCAGTTCTGCCTGAGGGAACCCCAACTCTGCACTGCGCCATGATGACCTGATACATCCCAGCCTGCAGATCCTGCTCCCCGGGGAAGTAGCACCAGGGCAGGGAGTCAATGCCAAGAGGACACAGGAGGACCCGGCGAGCCCAGTTCAGCCATTTTATCCCCTTGAAGTCCTTGAGTAAATTCATAAAATGTCAAAATCCTGATCTAATGATTTCAACGCGTGAGTCATCTTGTGGTCTCTTTCTATTGACTTTTTCTTCTTGGTGATGAGACAGGTTTCCCTTCTTTACATGTTTATGAATGTTTAATTATATGCCAGCTATGGTGAAAGATATGTTGCGGGAGATCTGAAATATATCATTTTCCTTTAAAAGGTCTTGATTTTGTCCTGTCAGACAACTAAATTACTGAGAGATCCTTTTGATCCCCTTGTTTGGTTTTATTCTTAATGCAGTGGTCTGTTTGGGTTTCTTTACTTAGTCTTAGGGCCAGATATTGACTCTGGGGCATAGCTCTCATTCCCTTGCAAGGAATTCCCTTGTAAGGCCTTTCTATGATCTCACCTGGATGCACAAGATCTTGCTTTCTCCTGTGGGTCAGGATTCCAACACCCCCTGCTCCACATGTCCTCTGTTAGCATTGTTCAGTTTCATGTCCATGCCAAATCTCACGGGGTCTCAACCTTTATCTGCACAGCCCATCCCTCAGCCAGGCAATTGTCACGGGTTCACAGACCTCAGGGCTCCTACTGCACGCTCTCTCATCCAGGCCCTCCCAGGAATTCAGGTGCTTCAGGAGCCAGAGACTCTGGTCTCTGCTTCCTTAGCTCAGCAAGAACCATTGTTCTATTGTTCTTCCTGTGCTACAGCAAGAAAATGTCCCCACGTAGACAGGTGTGGCTCCCCCCGAATGTCTCCCATCTCTCAGGGTTTGCACTCTTGTCTCTGAAGACAGTTGCCTCATGGATCTGTCAGGTTTATAGTTATTTTCACTAAAAGGGCAAGGTTGGTATCTGCTACTCTGTAGAGGCCCGTAACAAGAGTAAACCTGTTTTTTAAAAGAAAATTATCAATGTTTTTTGCACATTTTAACTGGAAATATGCTACTCCATAGCTGAGAAGCTAGGGAGAAGTTCATGTACTGGGAGGTCAGGGAGCAGAAAGCAAGAAAGAACTCTGTCCTGTAACAGAGTGTGTGAGAGAGACAGACAGACAGAGAGAGACAGAGACAGAGACAGAATGAGAGACAGATAAAGACTGAGAGACAGAGAGAGATAGGAATATTGTGGTCACCAATTATAGCAAATTCACCCAGACAATGTAATCATACAAATTTTTACTTGAAAGGCACCAAGAGGTTCAGGGTCTCTGCCCTGGGGTCCATTAACATCCCAGGACCAGCTTGGGGTAAAATTGAACATAACACATTTCATGTGCATTTTGCTAAGAAAAATACCCACAATTTTCAAGGTTTTTCTGTGTGGTTTTCCTACGCTATACCCAATAGCTAGAAACCACTGATGTAAGTGAAACTTTTCATATTGTAAACAGAATAAAAAGTGGGCTCCTGCCACCCACCTCCTGATTTTGGCCTGGCCCAGGCCCAGCCCCAGCCATCACGGCCATTTGGAGAGTGAACCAGTGGATGGAAGATCTCTCTCCCTTCTCGCCTCCCCCCTACCCCTCGTCTGCCAGTCTGAATTTCAGACAAATCAATAAATCTTTAAAATAATAAAGATTTTCTGAATAAACTATGCTGCTCCTGGTTGTAACAGAACTGAGAGCTTAATCAAGAATGCCTGCCTCTTTCTCAGTTATATTCAGACCGATCTTACTCACTGGTACTGTCTTTTCTTCCCTACTTATATGGAGGTGGGAGGTGCATCTAGGCTTTCACGTCAGCCTGGCCCTCATTCTCTCTGCTTACCCTTGCACAGTGTATTTGTTTCACTAAGTTTCAGTTTCCAAATCTATAAAACAAAATTTAAAATAGCATCCCTCTATCCACCAAGGTTCTTTGTTTCAAGCAATATAAGCTAACAATGACTGATTAAATAGCAGGAATTTATTGCAAGAGTATCAGAAAGCTCAAGGATAAGACTTCTATGTAGCTCAATTCCAGGAACATTGTCTTTTATGTTGATAAAAACATCTAGAAGTCTGGAGAATCAGACTCAAAAATCTCAAGAGAAAAAAAGTTGGATCTAGGCAATAGCCAGAACTATAGCCAAAATGATACTACCAATCTAGATAGATGGAGACTCCATCACTGGCACTGCTGACATAGAAAAATGGAATTTCTGCAACATTGCTGCTGACCTTGGACATTTGATACCACAACCAACCCTACGATCCCTGCAAACCCCAGAAATCGAGTGCTGAAGCTACCTCTGCCACCGTAACCTGAGAATTGAGTCCTCTTCTTTCCTTCTTTTTATATCTTTCACTATCAATTTAATATCCAGGCAGGTATACCTCTTTTGGCTGATTGTAGATCATGTGTCCACACTCTAGCTGCAAGGGAGTCTGGGACAAGTACCTAAATAATTTTGGCTTCTACACTGGAGAACATCACTAAAATGCATATAATAAGGAATTTCTCAAACATAAGACATGGATTTCAGGGCTGAACAATCATCCAAAATAAAACTAACATGGATCTACTACTCCACTAAAGGAGTTGATATGAGGATTAAGTAGTATAAAAAGATTGTCTAGAATGTAAGTTGGACTCAATGTCTACTCTATCATTATCATATTATTACTCTAAGAGTCGTCACCTCTTCTAACAGTATACCAGTTGTCCATGGTACCTGTAGCAAAGTGGAAGGAAGTAAAGGATTAAAATGTTTTATTTCAAACAATGGAAAGTGAAAGTATAGGGACAATTAAGGAAATGGGGAGTAATGGCATAAAGTCACTGGTGAATAGACTGATAGAGAGTGAGCAATAAGGAAAAGAAATGGGTATTAATCACAGAAGTAATGACTCCTGGGGAGGAGTGGATTATCCAGGGAAAACTGCACAATGGAGATTTAGCCATGTTTTTCAGCAATCCAGATCCCAGGGACCTTACCCAAGGTACCCACAGCAAAAGAACACAATAATGAAAGAAATATGGAGACACTTAGAGATACATGTTCTCAGATTTTTTTTAAATTAAACCCTTATAACTTTGTTTGCTGGTGATGCTGGTGATGGTACGTGTGTGTGTGTGTGTGTATTTTGTTTTGTTTTACATTTACAGAGAATGGAGATTGCATTTTAAGGGGATTTTGATTTTTTTTTTAATTTCTCTTCTGACACTTCATTCTTCTTCTCCCACCCAAATATACACAAGCATGCAAACCACAACTGTGATGAGAGGCACAAACTCTCACTGATCTCATTTCGGCTTAGCTTAGAGGATTGTACTTAAAACATCAATAATAATAGTTGTAGAACAATGTCCCCAAGACAAACAAAAACAGGTGTGAGCATGAGAGCTCGTCTGGACATGGTAAACTTTGCTCATCTAGATATGACCTCCTCCATGTGACCACGGTCAGACTGGAAATCAAGGAACTCCGTTTATTCTCCCCAAAACCCGACAAAGTTGAGTATGTGATTTGCACTGATCAGTCAGAGTGCCTTCCCCGCCACTATACCTCTGGTTAATCAGAGATTGGTACATGAAGTCTGGCTGAGCAACCTGAACTCAGCTTTGGAGCTGATGTGGAGGTTGGGCTAAAGGCGCTCTTGAGTTGATGACCATGTAATCATGCAACAAGGACAAGGACCTTCCTACCACCCCATGGATAAAACCTACCTGGGAATGAAGCCGAAGAAAGGGAGCAAAGCTCGATAAACCTCTAAGTTATCTGAGCCAGTAATTTTTGTTTTTCACTTTAGCTAGTATGAGTCTGGTTTCTATAACTTGGCTGTGAATGGAATTCAGACCACATCCCACCCTCCCCCTAAAAAGCTTCAGACCCTAAATGACATGAGTTGCACTTTTAGCTGGCTTGAGAAAAGTATACAAAAATGACTATAATCTCAGTAAAGCTTTTAAAATGTCACTTGCTCAGACTCTAGTGAATGCTTGCACAAGAGGATTAACAGACAACTTAACAATAACTTACTGCTTTCCTCATCCACGGTTGGGAACCATAGTTTTCAAGCTTATAGATTTTCAATAGAATACTGAGGGGAAAAAGCATGCCTAAGTTTCATCACACTAGAAAGAACTATATAAACCCTTGGTTTGCTTTTGCAAAAAGATCCCATCCATAAAGCCTTTTGATCAGTTTTTGTGTCCAAAGAGGCAGAGTTGAGCTTGCAAGCCCCCAGGATAGAAGAACACCACCTGTGAGGACACAGGTTTCACCCCTGAGCCACGAGAGTTCAGGATCTCGCCTGGGAACCACATCAAGGTCACATGCACAGGAAAGCACCATGAAAGAAGCGGATGTTTAGCAGAGCCATGGCATATCGGTCACACAGCCAAGATCAAAACTGTTCGTGAGGCTTGACTGTGATGCCAGGAGCTGTTATAGTGACATATTTGACATTCTATCAGAAAATTCCACCAAGGCTCCCTTTTCCATTAAGAACAATAAAAAAAAAAAAAGAAAGCGGTGGAAACCTCAACAATAAAAACAACCATTTACTACGAAGACCAGTGCAACCCTCCAAAAAGCTGACTGGATGGTATGAAAGTCACTAGCTGTTCAATTTCCTTTTTGATCTGTTTTTAAAGTTACAACAATTTTCAAAGCAATTTATATAGCTGGAGATATCTATAAAAATTTCTACACATTTTCAGTGTAACAAAGACCAGACTGCACGACCACGTTGGTTTCAAGAGGAACTGAGAGTTGAGGGGAGGGCAGCCGGTTCTGCCCTACTTCGATTTAGCTGTGAGAAATGGGAGTTCTAGCACCCTGGAACAACATTGATTCCTCAAGCAAAAATGTTAGTAGAAAGAGTGAGGAGCAATAAAGGCAGGTCCAAGCCCTACAGCAACTTGATCAAATGCTGTCCAGGCCTTTGGCATCTGAGTGGCCCAGTGGAGCTGAGATGATTTGAAATGGTTTCTTGCAGTCCGTCGTACCTCCACTGAAGCCTGGACTGTGTCTCTTTTCTACCTCCTGGCAGAACAACATGCCAGTCTCTGACTCGAGGCGCTGTTCCTGTCACGGGATCAAATGTTAGGATTTTAGAAACTGAAGTCTGATGTGGATGAACAACTGCCTATAAAATGCATTAAGCTCTTTCCCTGTAATGTATTTGATTTCACACTGACGGCCCCGCACTGCCCTGAATGGATTACGGCAGGGGGCTGCCATTGTCCCACTAAACCACATGGGTTAAATAATACCTTGGGGTCTAGAATGGCTTCAGGACTGTTTCGTAAGGGCTAATACATGAAATGAATACCCAGCTTTTCTGCAAGTGATTTAGTTTGGTTAAAAATAAGGACACGTTGAGTTGGTTTACAGTGCGAGATCATTTACGGCGCTATTTGGATTGTACTTTTGCCTACAGTAACATTTGCACCTGCATTCTGCCATTCGCAGCAGCAGGGCATAAGCACGCACTTACTGCTCGCAGGCATTTGGTGCTCAGAGTCTATTTACTTAACAGCCCCAGGAATAAAATTCCACTCCAGGGTCAGCCACTTAAATTTGGCTCCGTGTTTAGATAACGATACTGCGTCCTTTTCCAAGCAGGGGTAAATGCTACAGATAAGCTCCGCCATTGCCTCCAAGTTGTCTTGATTCTTTTTCAAGAGCACTTTCAAACTTGAAGCACGTTTCCAAAGTGATCCCCTCACGTAGTCAGGATAATCACCTCATTTCATGAAGCACTTCTCAGGCCATAGACACTGGAATCATTTGAGTCTGAGCCAGATGGGGCCAGGAGGAGGTTTTACAATGGAGCAGGGTTTCTCTGTGTCCCTTCCGTTGCACCTGTAACATAAACAGCCATGGAGAGGAAAGCCCTTTTAAAGCCACTTAGCTGGGCCTCCGCCCCTTTGGGTTTTGCTTCGGTGTCCACCGACTCGGCTCTGGCGCTGGGAAGCGGAGGGGCCTTCTGGCACAAGCTTGAGGCTCTGGGCGAGCTCACCTTGGGGCTAATTATACAGTCGTAGATGCTTATTTTTAAAAGAGGTTTCAAGTGCAAGGGAGTGAAAAGAGTTCTTTTATTTCCTCTGTATTGTTGTTGTAATAAAAAGAAAAAGTTAGGAAAGTATTAAAGCTTCACTCATCTTTTTTTTTTTTTTTCTTCCTCCTCTTCCCTTGGCTTTTGAATGTGAAAAGAATGCGGGAAGTCATAGGAGGCTTGGTTGGAATAGAGAGTGTTAATTCTTCCATATCTAAGCCTCTTTGTCAAAATTCCCTTTGTCTCCTGCCCCAAGTCATTAAACACTAATCCCATCACTCTTCCTAATCCGATGCACTGGAGCTGGAGTTCAGTTTCCGAAACTGTCTTTGTGGCTCTCCTAATAGACAGCTCCTCTGGATTGTCGTTGGTTCAGGCACATTTAGAGCTTCCCATTTCAGCCCCTTAATGAAGTGCCCTTAATGAATCTTTTCCTCCTTCATGCAGTGAGCACGGGCTTCAATTGGTTTAGTGTTAAGTAGGGGAAGATGCCGAGTCATCTCAGGGGCCTTTGCAAAATATGACTGTCACAGGCAAAACCTAGGAAACAGGCCATTGAAAGCCACCGCCACTGAAGTGCTCATTTAATTACTAAGGATTTACAAAAGAAAATCTGTCCTTTGTAGCTAACAAAGGACAAGGAACCAAGAAGAGATAGTAAAAGATTTTTCCAATAAATGATAAAAGAGGAAACATGGTTGAGTGAAGCCATCAGGGCATGGAAGGGAACTCTTTAACGTTTGCTACACAGACTGTCTTTCTAAATATGAGGTATGCCCAGAGATACTGAAATGGGCTTTTCTGTCACGCCAAGGGATCCAGACCAGTGAGCCTGATAAATTCTTCACAAGCAAAAAGCTACCACGATGACAATCCACTCCACCAAGTTTAAAGCACAGTGTTCTTCGTGACATGTTGGCAATTCAGGGGGACTAGAATAACAGTTATGGAAGCATGGGGGGACGAATGGGAAAAAGGTTCCTGTGTTTGTCCCTCCTCTTTTTTCTCTATTTGGTACATACCGTTTACAGACTCAGCAAGGAACCGCAGTTTGGATCTGATATCCCTCCACCATCTCAGATTTACATGCAAACTCTGAATGGCGCTTGTTCACTTTGTTTTCAAAATATGTTGAGCTAGTCCCTGGATAGTTCAGTACTGCTCCTCTTTCAGTGAGAATATTTATTATATGTCAAAGTCTATATTGTACATCTATTTGATATTATCTATTTCTTACATGATGCCATTTTTTGTGTGAAAAATTAGTCAAATTAACAGGTGGTTTTGGTCTTGTGAATATATGCATTATAATGTGCTATTGCTTTGAGTTCAAGAATAAGAAGCAAAATCAATGGAAAGCATGCCATCCTAATTGCTGTAATTTATTTGCTTACAAAAACATAAAGAAACAATTGACAGTCATTCACATAACTGTGACTGAATTCTTCGGTCACAATGTCTACATACCCACAAAGCCACAGCATTTTGACCCAAAAGACATCTACAGGCAGTGGGTACTCTGTAAATATTTCTTGTCAGATTGCTGAATTAATTGATTAACTGGACCCGTGATCCAGTCCTGCAGAGGCCTACAGAAGCCTCGAGTTTTTTAGCAAATGTGGAGATGTCACGTAAGCCTCATCAGGAATTCGTCTAGTATGCTGGACACGATTGAGATCACAAAACACAAAAGGCTCAGTATTTCTGATTTGGCAACCCAAGATGGTCTTGTAAAGATGCTGTCACAGACTGACAGCAAAGTCCCCGGGCTTCTGAAATCCCAAGTTTCCCTCTTATTGCCCAAACCTCCATGGCTCTCATTGTACTGTCGGGTGACATCTTGGCTTTATCTTTATTGAGCTTTTCAATAGAATTACATTTATTCCTATACTTATCAGTGAAGAAAGAAAGCAAAGCAAATAAACAAACAAACTCAATTCTTCAGTGAAAACAAATCAGATATTTACAAGCTGGATAAATCAGAACAAAGTGACTCATCTCAGCTTGAAACCCCCAAGTTCTTCTCATAGATAAAAACAACTGCATTTAGCATTTGGACTGAGTTTCAAATTCTAGCTCATGTCTACTGTTGGCAATAAAAATTACACTTGGACATTGTTAAAATGTGCTCATGTGTTCAGTGCTTCTACTTTTCTAGTAACTGACTTGCCAAGTCTTTTTCTTTGGGGAATCAAACAGCTCTCACATGCATTGAAGAAAAATTTCCTGTGCTGCAAGTTAAAAAAAAAAATGCCTACATAGCATCATTGGCGTTTATGAGAGACATTGAGGCAATGTGAGGCCAGCAACATGACCAGCTGAGTGCCAGCTGTCCTCCTGAGCGCCAGCCCTTGAAAGGCAGTATTCCCTGAAGCTAGGCTGCCCATGGTGCATTAGATCATGATGGCCACATCCTAGCAGAACTCTTGATTTAATCCTTTTCTTCCTTTCCAGACCCCAACTTTTTTTAAATTCTCATTTCACATGAACAAGTTGCATGAATCTAGTTTCAAATGAAAGCAACGTTATAAAAATGGAACCAGGGTGGTGTATCGGGAAGACTTCCAGAAGGCGCTGCACTGAGGATTTGCTTCCTTCCCTCAACTACAAAAGTGTGTGGATGAAAGGGGGGCGGCGGGGGAGGGGTTAGATTACAGCTCTTTTTTTTTTTTTTTTTTTTTGGGCTGGGGACAAGTATATACTCTAAAGTATGTTGTTGCTTAAGATTTTCTTTTAAAGAAAAGAAGCCACGTAGAGCTTTTGAATTAATGAGCATTGGAAGCAGAGGTAAATGTTTTCCTTTGTTAGTTTTTACCAGCAATCCACAGTTTAAACTTATCAGGGATATTGAAAAGTCCAACTGAGAAAAGGAAAGACAGGAGGGAAAGTTCATCATTTATCAAGATATGAGTAGCTCACACTTGATGCTTACTGCTCCAGAAACTAAAACAACAAAACACTAATCTATCCTTTCGATCATTTCAGAGAAATTGTGAGGGCAGTTGCCGTGTAATTTCCTTTCCCCTCTGCATCCCTAAGGTATGACGTAGTGCCTGAAACATGCTTCGAAAATGAATGGGTGAATGAACTATCAGGTTATAGATGGCTTGTAACATTATCTGAACAGAAGTTTCAGTTGAACATCACAGAGGGTGAAGGTATATTTTCTCACACTTCCTTCCGGGATGTCCCACATGGTTAAGGAAATGGGATGCCATGCTCTGTTGTCTTTGAAGCAAAGGCAGTTCACAGAAGGAAAGCTGAATGGCTAAGATGCTGCTGAAGGGATACCCAGACTTCTTATTAAACATAGATACATACATGGAAACAAAAATTATGTTTTTTCTGTACCCATTGAAATGGGAAAAAAAATTTGGAAGGGATGATAATTCCCATTGGTTAGGGGGATGTGGGGCCATAGGTACACTCATATCATGCATATGAATTGGTGAGCCAATCAATCTGGAAAGCAACTTGGCAATGTGGCATTTCCAAAGTTCCCACAGCCCCAAGTGACTCCTGCACAGGCCCATAAAAGGGCACACACCACTCATCACTATGTTATTCTCTGGGATGATGAGCTTAAGGCAATTTATAAGTCTATCTCTAAGAGAAAATGAAGTGAAATTTTATGTATCAGGTAGGATTAACAAATTAGAGATAAATATATAATATAGTGAGGTATTGAGATTGGTTTGTAGAATAAAAACAGTAAGAAATAGAAGTGATATCTATAGCAAAATTTCATATACATAAATTTAAAATGCAAAAATGTATAAAAATGCAAGTAAATATACTGAACATTTTAGAGCATGTATCAATAAGAGGGAAAGCAATGGGAGGATCTGGAAGGAAGGAAAACTATGTTCTAACTTGGAGTTTTCAGATGCCAATAATGGTAATGTGCCAGAAACTGATGAGAATGTCCAACTCAACTTTCTGCCTCTATAGTGCAAAAGAAAGAAATGCATTTTAAAAATAAATAAATAAGACATACTGTAATTGTACCCCTTCCCAACAATGTGGCATCTCTTTAAGCAAATACTATCAGTATATTATATTTTAACATATATTTTGGTGTATTTTTATCTACTTGAAAATCAGAACAGCATGGGGTAGGAGGGTGAGAGATCTTCCATCTGCTACCTCGTACCCGAGATGCCTGCAGCAGCTAGAGCTGGGCCAAGATGAAGCCAGGAGCCAGGAATTCCATCTGGACCTCCCATGTAGGTGACAGGGGCCCAAGTACTTGCACCATCATCTGCTACCTCCCAGGGTGCATTAGCAGGAAACTGGATCTGAAGCAGCGTAAGTGGGACTTGAACTGACATTCCAATATGGGATGTAGGCATCTCAAATCTGTTGTTCCATGATGCCCATTCCTGTTCTAATATCTTAGCTGTATTAATATGAGACATGTGCAACATGAGCCCCAGAGCAAGGCATCAGATGACCCTTGACCTCTGAGAAAGAATCCAGCAGATGTCCTCAAAATGCATACAATACAAATTCTTGAGTTTCTTGGGATAATGTTAGCTGCTGTAACAAATGAATCTCAACATTTCAATGGCTCATTGCAAGCACCATTTTATGTTTTGCTCATTTCACAGTCTAATGCTGGTGTGACCAGTGGACGGGTGGACTTTGTGCCACCTTTGATAGATGCTGTGGCATCTTCCAAACATGATTTCCAAAATCTTCCCAGCACTTGTTTCTATTCCATCTTTTGGAAAGGAGAAAGAGATGGGGAAGTAGGTATAGGATGTTTCTTCTGGCCATACCCACTCACATTCTATTGGCTCAAACTCAGTCCAATGGCCATACCAAATTGCAAGGCAGCCTGGGAAATAGAGTCTAGCTATGGACTCAGGAAAGGGAGGAAGACACAGATTTGAATCACTAGCCAACAGTGTCTACCATAATTATGTTGCAAGGACATTGTCATTAGACATGGGAGACACACAGATGAATCACACGTCTGTTGGAGCCAATGGCATCCCTTAATTGTTTCTTCAAATCTGAGAGAGATAAAGAATGAAATGGAGGTGGAGAAGAGCACTTTAAGCTTAAGGATTTAGTTTCAACAATGAAATGGAGACTTTAAAAAGGGAAATCCCTTTAAAAAAAAAGTCAACTGTTTTGTAACCAGTAAAAAAAATTAAAATTGAATCAAGCTATCAAACTAGCACTTTTTTTTTTATAGTCAGCAATTTGGGACGAGTCCCTTTCTGTAAGGCAACATGATGACACTTGTCCAAAACCTCTGAAGGGCTCACAATGATTCACTCTGTAACTCAGAACAGGGGCTTTGGGGAGCACCAGACACAAGCCTAAGACTGTGCACTTGGCTATGGCCTTAAGCTTTTGTAAGATGGGAGTAGTAAAAATATGTACTCATAGGCTAAGAGATTAAGTAAGATAATGGTGATAAAGCTTCTATAGGAGAACGCCTGGCACATCAGAAAGACTCCAGGGCGACTGAGGACCTGTGGTGGGCTCTGAGAATACTCAGCAGACATTTGTTACGAATCGCTACCTATTAAGGAAAATCTATCAGTGTCCTGAAGTAGAACAAACAATTAGAGAAAACAAGTAGAGAGAACAATTCAAGGCCTTCCCTTTTCCCATCAGCTTTCATCGAGTTTTTTTTTTTTTTTTGCATTCCTTAAATTTATTTAAATGTGCAACATATAAGAAACATATAACACCTTTAATATAAACTAAATTATAAGGGGAATTTTTTTATTACCTGCATTTTATTGTGGAAATGTGAACATAACAATTTCACAGCGTACATCTAGCTTTAACCATTGTTTCTAGGAGCCATCATCTAGCTTTACCAATTGTCTTTAGGAGCCAGCATTATTGCTCAGGGGATTAAGTTGCAGCCTGTGGCACAGGCATCCCATATGAGCACCAGAGTCCCATGCGCTGCTCCACTTCTGATCCATCTCCCTGCTAATGCACTTGGGAAAACAGCAGAAGATGGCCTGTGTGCTTAGGCCCCTGCCACCCACTTGGGAGACCTGGATGGAGTCCTAGGCTCCTGGTTTTGGCTTGGTCCAGCCCTATGCATTTTGTTTCTTTCTTTTTTTTTTTTTTTAAATTTTTGGCAGGCAGAGTGGACAGTAGAGGGAGACAGAGAGAAAGGTCTTCCTTTTTTTGCCGTTGGTTCACCCTCCAATGGCCGCCGCGGTTGGCGCACTGCAGCCGGCGCACTGCGCTGATCCGATGGCAGGAGCCAGGTGCTTCTCCTGGTCTCCCATGGGGTGCAGGGCCCAAGCACTTGGGCCATCCTCCACTGCACTCCCGGGCCACAGCAGAGAGCTGGCCTGGAAGAGGGGCATCCGGGACAGGACCGGTGCCCCGACCGGGACTAGAACCCAGTGTGCCGGCTCCGCAAGGCAGAGGATTAGCCTAGTGAGCCGCGGCGCCGGCCGCCCAATGCATTTTGACCATTTGGGTAGTGAAGCAGCAGATGGAAGACTCTCTCTCTCTCTCTCTCTCTCTCTCTCTCTCTCTCTCTCTTGCTCATCTCCCCCCTCCCCAGAATTGCCTTTAAGAAAGAATTAAACTTTTACCAAAAAAATTCACAGTTGTTTATATTTTGCCATTTGCTTCATCTTTAAAAAAAACAAAAGATTTATTTGTTTATTTGAAAGGCAGAGTCACAGAGAAGGAGAAGCAGTGTCAGAGAGAGAGAGAGACAGAGAGAGACAGAGAGAGACAGAGATGTCTTCTATCTGCTGGTTCACTCCCCAAATGGCTGCAAAGACCCGGGGCTGTGCCAGGTCAAAGTTGGGAGCCAGGAGCTTCTTCCTGGTCTCTCACACAGGTGCAGGGGCCCAAGGACTTGGGCCATCTTCCCCTGATTTCCCAGGCCAAAGCAGAGAGCTGAATTGGAAGTGGAGCAGTTGGGACTTGAACCCGTGTCCACATGGGATGCTAGCATCGCAGGTGGCAGCTTTACCCACTAGGCCATCACTCCGACCCTGGTTCATCTTTCTTGACTTTTTATTTATATAAAGTAAACAAATTTTATGTATTTCTTTTATACAGTTTTAAGATCATAATAATACTCCCCACCTTACTTTTCCTCCCTTTTTGGAAGTATTTTTTTTTTCTTTTTTTTTTTTTTCTTTTTTTTTTTTTTTTTTTTGACAGGCAGAGTGGACAGTGAGAGAGAGAGACAGAGAGAAAGGTCTTCCTTTTGCCGTTGGTTCACCCTCCAATGGCCGCCGCGGTAGCGCGCTGCGGCCGGCGCACCGCGCTGTTCCGATGGCAGGAGCCAGGTGCTTATCCTGGTCTCCCATGGGGTGCAGAGCCCAAGCACTTGGGCCATCCTCCACTGCACTCCCGGGCCACAGCAGAGAGCTGGCCTGGAAGAGGGGCAACCGGGACAGGATCGGTGCCCTGACCGGGACTAGAACCCGGTGTGCCGGCGCCGCAAGGCGGAGGATTAGCCTGTTGAGCCACGGCGCCGGCCCCTTTTTGGAAGTATTTTAAAATAAATTCCAATCATAAAATTTCAAGCCTATAAGCTTGCACACAAATCTCTAAAAATCAGGATAGTTTCTTACTGAAGCATAGCTAACAGCATTGTGTGTTCTTAAAAAATGACTTTTAAAAAAAAATGACTATTTTTAAATACAGTTGGAATGTTATCCTCTGGTGAGCATAATTTATTTTCAAAAATGAATTCGGTGATTTTATGTTTAGTGATATCGTGAGGCAGGGGTCTGAAAACCAAGCTTTTAGACCAGGCTGTGGCTAGGCCTGCTACATTTTATGAAACCTACAGGATCCCCTCTTCTCATTGGTAAACTAAAGACATTGAGCTAAATGGCACTTTAGAATTTGAAGACTCAGGCTTTCTTTGGGGGAGGAAAGAAGAACAAGTGAAATTTCAAAATTAAAGAAATTTAAGAGTGGGAAAAAAAAAAAACCACGAACCACCATGCATCACTGAAGTGAACACACTTAAAATTCTGGAATTTGAGACGCGATACTAAAATATTTTTCTAATTTGTTCAATAAATAAACACACAGATGACTTTGGGTTTCATTAAACTCCTGAAAACCGTCTGTCTCCCAGGGATGTGTTTCCGTCTTCTAATTTCTCCGCTGTTCCATTCTTGTAATTATGTGTCCCTTCCTCAGGGCAGCAGGGGGAGGCCTTTGGCCAGGAGCCTCTGCCATCCGGTACAACAACACAAAGACGTGCTGGACCTGGGCCTGTGTCGGCATTTACATGTCAAAGCCCAGCATTCTTCCACACATCTTTTCTCTGTAACAGACTCTTGGAAAATGTCGGATGCAGACCTAGCTCGGGACACATTGTCTGGGAGGCTGGCTCTTTGCAGGCCCTGGTAAAGCACTAATCTCACTCCCTCAGTTTTCCTGTCCCCAAATGGAATTCATCCTCCTTCCACAGGGAGCCTTGGCAAGAATTCGTTGATTTAGGCTTTCTTCATAAGTTTCATTTAGTTTTTAACAGAGGGAAGTCACAGCTCTAGCCTGGGTACCAACAGCAATAAACTCACACTAAAAACGCGCCACCCTGGCACACATGCCCAACTCCCATGCCTGTGGCATGGAGTCTGCTTCCTGACTCCCGGTAGATGGACAGACACTGATGGGTAGCCTGGTGACCTGGATCCCTACTTCCTCTCTGCTCTTGACTGACACGTGGGAAAGTCAGGAGCCTTCCCAGGAACTCAGCTTCCTTGTTTGTTAAATGGAGCAGCTGGACCAGATTATTTCTGTGATGCTTTCAAGATACACAATTTAATGCAGCAATTTTTTTCCTTTTCTAAGTAAAATGCTATTCCATGTGGCCTTTAAAAAGTCATTAAAAAAAGAACAGAGAATATCCATTCACCAGAGTCTACACCCTAGACACAACTATATCACAAGTTTTTCTATTTCCAAATTTACTCTATTGAATAAAAAATACACATATCCCAAGATCTTCAATTTGACTTCTAAGAAGTTATGATATTACGTGCTGTGGCACAGTGGGTTAAAGTCCCAGCCCACAGTGGGTTAAACACCAGCATCCCATATGAGCACTGGTTCGAATCCCAGCTGTTCCACTTCTGATCCAGCTCCCAGCTAATGCACCTGGGAAAGCAGTGGAAGATGGTTCAAGTCCCTGGACTCTTGCACCTACATGAGAGACCCAGAAGGAGTCCTGGCTTCGGATCTGCCCAGCTCTGGCCATTTCAGCCATTTGGAGAGTGAACCAGTGGATGGAAGACCTCTCTCTCTTCCTGTCTCTACCTCTCTCTATAACTCTGTCTTTCAAATAAATAAAATAAATCTTTTTTTAAAAAAAGTAGGAAAGTGTAGGAATATTTAAAAAAAGAAGTTATGATATTGATGGACTTGAACATGTGTATGAAGTTCTATGTTAAGGGTACTTGTTGTCATGTGGTTAGTACTAGCAACAACTGGAGTAATCTGAACCTTTACTACATACGTTGTGATGTGTTCACACTGAGGCTGTCAAAAATACCGAGGCAGATTTAGGTACCTGAACCCCTTAGGACTTTCTACATTTCATATGGCAGAAAATCCACTATAAACTGATTTAAATGATAAAGGACATTTTGGGGCCACATAAATGGGAAATCCTTAGGGGCTCAGTTTCTTCTCAACTCTGTTCTCACGTCAAGTGTAACAGCTTCATCTCTAGAGTGGGAGGCGTATCAACCACAATTAGGGCTACATGTCTCTAGCTCCATTCCAGGGAAGCTCACTTGATTGCACAATCTTAGATCACATGCCAGGAAAATGGAAAGTATTGATTAGATTTCATCAGTCCGTGCAGGGTGGTGTGCTTTGTAGCAGGGGCATGAACCTGAAACAAAAACCTGAGTATTCCAGGGAAAAAGGAGAGAATGGATCCCAGCTACACAGGCATCAAAAGTCTACTGCAGAATGGAAACATGAAATTATTTTTAGGATCCTTTGTTAAATGCAAAAAGGCAAGGTATGGAGGCATGAGTACAATACCTATCATTTATGTAGAAAATCAAGGTTATAGATGCGTAAGTTATTCCTAACAATAATTCCAATCTCACACACACACACATCCATTCATACACGTATACATGAACATACCCACTGTGGGGAGGGGGTGTGGATATTAAAAACAACCAAAGTTCTAAGATCCCATCATATGCTGAATAGTTTCAAATAGTCCGCATAAGAAGTGGGTCTCTTAAGACAGCATCAACAATGCACCAGCAGCCCTTCTGCTGGTTGTGACTTCCTATTCTAATAATACTGCTCTTCAGGGTTCTCAGGAAACAAAGAACGTTCCACAGAAGAAAACAAACTATGGGCTGGTGCTGTGGCTTAACAGGCTAATCCTCCGCCTTGCGGCGCCGGCACACCGGGTTCTAGTCCCGGTTGGGGCGCCGGATTCTATCCCGGTTGCCCCTCTTCCAGGCCAGCTCTCTGCTATGGCCTGGGGAAGGCAGTGGAGGATGGCCCAAGTCCTTGGGCCCTGCACCCACATGGGAGACCAGGAGAAGCACCTGGCTCCTGGCTTCGGATCAGCGCGATGCGCCGGCTGCAGCGGCCATTGGAGGGTGAACCAACGGCAAAAAGGAAGACCTTTCTCTGTCTCTCTCTCTCACTATCCACTCTGCCTGTCAAAAAAAAAAAAAAAAAAAAAAAAAAAGGAAGAAGAAGAAGAAGAAGAAAACAAACTAACTCATCATGCAAATGACAAGGGAAAAATAATATATATGTGTTTGCACAAATCAATTTACAAATGTCACTTATCCTGAAAGAGTTTTTAAACAATACCCAAGAGCTAATAACTGGGAACACCACAGGTGACATAAATCCAGGGATATTTCTTTTCAGACTGATTTTCAGAAACACCTAAGGCTGCTCAATCAGTCACTCACTCAAAACTGCAAGGGATTTTGACAGTTTCTGATAGTGCTCCAAATGCCTGCTACTCTATAAGTATTATATATTCATGGAGTTGGATCATTGGTGTAAATTGAGTTGTAGTCAACTGAAGAAAAACTGGAAAAACATCTGTGCTGTTGGGGTAGCCCCTCCCAAGGAAAGATGAGAGGACTTTACATATTCAGCCTGCAGTTACTGAGCAAGAAGCCAGTCATGATTTTGAAAACCCATTGCAAACTGCTAGCATTATTTTTGCAGAAAAAAAAAAACACAAAAATTATGGTACGTGTGTTTGTATACATAAAGCACCAGCTGCAAAAACTAATTTATACAATAGATTCCAGAGTTTCAATTGTTTTCATAATATAGATAAATAAATGAGTTTAATGTGGAGTGATCAAGACAGAGAAGAGTGTGCCTGAAAATAAATATTCACTCAGTCATTCAACAAACTTCTAGTTTAATACCTATTTGTGCAAGGAATTGTGCTGAAAGTTCTGATGGAGTAGACCTACCAATCACATGAATAGCAATATGAGAAAAGATCTATTTGGAAAGTGAATAATTATAAAATGGGGCCAGACAAGAGAGGCCAGTTACAGACATCCATGAATGCCATGCACTCATAGGAGGGGAAATCCTGCAGAATAACCGTTGCTTCACGGGAAATAAATGTGGATAAGGAACAGTGATATACAGACTGCACATTTGTGCTCTCGGGTTTGAGGCCAGGCGACAATGTCCAGTGCGCACTGACCAGCAGCATTAACTGGGGGTTCCTTAACCTCTCTGATTCTTGGTCTATATAAGGAAATGAAAGCAGAGCTCTCACGTGATTCCAGGCATTTCACTGGAGCGCTCCACAAGGTAGATGTAATTATTATCATCGTAAGAGTTTAGCTGAACCTCTGCTTACTGTGTTTCTCATTGTCTTTTCTGCTTTATGTTATTAGGCAAAGAACAGGATAGACTACCAACAAGCTTACCACTGAGGTTTTTTTTAAAGGGACAGGCGACAGAAGAAAGACTGCAGAGGAATTACCTATTTACCTTAAAGTTGTGCTTATGTACGTGTACTCATTAGCAGCCGAGCTCTTTGATACTGCCCTGACCTCTTAATGTTGACTCTGTGGCATTTTAATGAGCTATTTATTTGGCAAAATGGTTACTTACAATTTAACCACTCATTTGGTTTGTTGTTACTTTAATTTTGCTTCTAATGTGTTGGATGACTTTAATCTGATGCTTCTCCGATTCTCAAGAACAACACTCACGCAGATTTTACTGGCATTCGTTTTAGAGCGTGCCCCGTTTCTTTTGGCAGCCTTCTTTGAGAAGAACGATGAGACAAAGAGAGAAAGACACAATTTGAAAACAAGCAATCACAAATGAGCTGTAAGTCGAAGTATTGCTTCCTTTAGGGTTAATTTTTAAATCTACGGGGTAAGCATTGTGGCAAGCAGTTTAAGCCAGTGCTTTGGACATCATCCCATATCAGAGGGCCACTTTGAGTCCCAGCTGCTCCACTTCCAATCCAGCTTCCTGCTCCTGCATCTGGGAAGGCAACAGAAGATGGCCCAAGGATTTGGAACCTTGCCTCCCCATGTGAGAAACCATGATGAAGTTCCTGGCTCCTGACTTCAGCCTGACCCGGACTTGGCTGCTGCAGCCATTTGGGGCGTGAACCAGCAGATAAAAGCTCTCTGTGCGTGTCTGTATGTATGTGTCTGTCTGTCTCTGTTGCTCTTTCTTTTAAATAAATAAATAAATGACTCATTTTTAGAAGAGATTTTTCTTTGCATTACCTTACTCATGGAGCTTGTGATAGAATACCCTAGAATCTTCCTAAACAACTCTTTGTCAAGGGACAAAGGTCTGTTTGAAAGCTAAAGGATGCAAGATCATTTTGCTGAGATACTGTTACCTACACAGCCCAGGTCTCCGAAAGAAATAATGTAAAAGCTCCGGAGCAAGTCATCAGTCCTATCCTCTGCAGGGCTGAGGACAAGGAGAGAAGCAGGAAGAAACCATCAAGCATGGGAAATACCGTGACTGATAACTCATCCCAGCTGCCATGTGAATGACGGATGCTAACTCTAGTAGAAAAGTGCCTTGGATTAGGAAGACAACTTTTCTCTGTCACCCTGAGACTACACATTAAAGAAAGGTCAGGTGATTCATGATCATTTTTAACATTGATTAAACCCCCAATGTGACACGCACACCTAGGAGAGGATGACGTTGAGCTCCCTGGAATGTAAATGTAAGAAAGCGCGAGGCATGTGAAGCTGAAAGGAGGCGCAGGGATTGAGTGGGAAGGAGAAAGATCGCATACGCACATGCGCACGCGCATGCGTCCACGCAGACAAGCGCCGCCAAAATATGTGTTGCTCAATATTGTTGGAGGGCTGTTTTTCCTGCTGTCTTTGCTTCTCAGATATATCTCCCCCACCACACACACACTCTCACACGAAGGTGGAGAAGGAGAGAAAGAGAGGCAGCTAGATCATCTGGATCCACTTAGGGACTGAATTTTCTAAGTGCCAGTGAGATAAACAGACCCCATAATATAGTTGTCACCTGAACAAACCAATGTTTGATCAATGGGCCATTTGCCTGGTGGAGTGTGAAGCTAGCCTGAAAGCTGAAATGACAAATATTGGTAAATTATTATCATCCGACAGTTGGTTCATTGTCCTGCATGGAGTGAATTACGAATTAGGAATCTATATATAGCTGTAAATGATACCACAGCGTGACCAGATCATTGAGCAATTGATTCAGCTGTTCCATGCTTTCTGAACAGATCAAACCCCTCTTCCGGAACCCTTGAACCCTCACTGGCACCTCCCCTCCAGAAGTTTTTCACACTGAGGCCAGTACCAAGGGCTCTCAATCACTTTCACTGATTAAAATTAGCTTAAAAGTGAGCAGGCACCATCAATACATATACACTTGTGAGTTTTTAAATTAAGAATTACACGTTATAAATTACATTAAGTAGAAAAAGATGAGCTAAGATGAAGTAAATATTTAAAGTAATTTTAATTTTGTCAACAATTCTAAAATGTTTTTGTTCTCCCCTAAAATATTAATATGTATACTTGTTATTGGACATTTCTGACTGCCATTCAAAATTGTTGGTTTTTTTTTTCTGAGATAGCATTTTTAATTGCATTACAGTCAAGAATTTAATGCTCTACCAAATCAGGAGTTCAACAGGTAAGAAAAGCAAAAAGACCCATTTAGTGGGAATGTAGGCAAGGGCCATAAACAATAATCAAATGGAAAGACGACCATGTCACCCTTCTCTAACAGTTGTCTTATTTAAAGTGCTTGGTTTTATCATCTGTCAAAACTAACAAAGTTAATATATAAAGATATGTAAATCGCTTTTAAGTTTTTTATTTATTTATCTGAAAAATAGAAAGACAGGGACAGACACATACGCGGAGGGTGGGGAGAGAGAGAGAGAGATTCTCCACCCACTAGTTCACTCCCCAAAAACCCATAACAGCCAGGTCTGGGTCAGGCTGAAGCAAGGGGCCTGGAACTCAATCTGGCTCTCCCACATGGGTGGCAGGGACCCAAGTATTTGAGCCATCACCTGCTGCCTTCCAGATTGAACATTAGCGGGAAATTAGAATTGGGAGCAGAGCCAAGATTCAACCCCAGGCACTGCGATATGGAATGCAGGCATCCCAAGGTATATAAATCTGAATCAGAGAGGCATATCATTGTTAACACTTCCCAAAGTATTATGTTTATGTTTGGTTTCCAGTCACACCCTCCTACGATCAAAGAGTTTTTGTTGAAATTCAACAAGTTCCCTGTCACAGATGAATCAGAAGCTGAATGTGTTAGCATTGTTAACACTCTGGTTCAGAGCTCACTGAAATTCTTTATTAGAAGGATTTTTAAATGGTTGGAAAATTTTACTTTCTGAATTTTTTAACTATAGAGATATAAACAGGATAAGAGAAAGGATTCATGATTTTCAGGAATCAGAAGCACACAAAGTTATAATTTTCCAAATATGCAGGTATTTCAAAAAGTTCATGGAAAATAGAATTAAAATATGTTTATTTTGGTGGGAAAAATTTTGAAATCCATATATACAATGGCTCTTCAAATAGTTCATGAAAAATGCATGTTATAAAAAAAATCTGTGTGTGGAGTTCAAAATTTTTGTACCAAAATGAATTTATTTTTCTATTCCATTTTCCATGAATATTTTGAAATTATTATTTCTTTGCTTTACTTATATAAAAGGCAAAGGGAAGGACAGACAAAGCGATATCTCCCATCTGCTGAATCACTCCCTAAATGCCCACAATGGCCAGGGCTGGGACAGGTTGAAGCCAAGAGCTTGGAACTCAATCCATGTCTTCCACATATTGGTCACAGGGACTCAACTACTTGAGCCATCACCTGCTACCTCCTAGGGTGTGCATTAGCAGGAGGCTGGAATCAGGGCAGGACCATGACTCAAACCCAGCGCTCTGATACAGGGTGAGAGCACCCCAAGCAACACCAGCCGTTTCATGAGCTTTTTGAACTATACTTGTAGCCACTTCCAAAATTGTCTCATGGATGTACTAAGTTTATTTCCAAAGGTGGTTTCTCTCGTTTAGTGTTAAAAGCATCATTGACTTCAGGGAAGTCCAGAGTGAATGGAAATGCCTATTTCAAGTAATCTGACGATTTTGATTGTCTTTCTGTTTTGTTAGCTTCTGGTCAGATCTAACTAGAACTCATTGCTTTTCCTCCAAGGCCAGCTCTGCTCCGTTCTTTTTTGTTTGCCTGGCCTTTACCCATACAATGTTATCTTTAGTTCATGGTGTTCTTGCCGGAATCAACCTTTGAAGCCAATTGTCCATTTTGTGGAACATTATCAGCTATAATTGCCACTTAGGATGGCAAAGGTATACAGGCAATGTGCTGCTCCATGCTGAGTGAGCAAGCGAGGATGCTGCCAGGAGCCCAGAGGTTTGGGGAATCTCTGCTCTTTCTGGGGATGCTCACTTAACCACGTGAAACTGGTGAAAGAGGCCGCCTGTGTTGGTCATATATTGAATATTATTAAAGCTATTTCTTCATTTACTAGAAACATTGGAGGGATTATATATTTTCTTCCTGCACATACCTCGTTGGATCATCTCACATGGCATAATTTGGAGACTACTGCTCTATCCAGCTTCTTTGATCAAACCTTTGCACAGGATAGTCTCTGCCTGGACCACTCCATCCTCCCCTTCCCCTTTAGCGGCTAACTGCTGACTGTCCTTCGGGTTGCATATCACTTCCTCACAAAGACAGTCCATATCTCCCCGCCCTCTCTGGTTAGGCCAGGTTTCCTCTCTCTATTCCACTCTCATAGAATCCTCTAAAGCCCTTCTTAGTGCGCAGCTTCAGGTTTTCCTGTGCTATTAAGTTTCTCTAGAAACTGAAAGTTCTGGGAAAGTAGAACTCACAGCCATTTTCTGTTATATGCCCAGCCCCTGGCATTTGTACTTCATAACTATTCAGCATTTGGTGAATAGTTGTAGAATAAATGAACGAACGATAAACTGCGAATCTGGGATTTATTCACATGTGAGACATCACAGTTCATCGAGTTTCACCCCCCTCATGTTACTGGTAAGAAAGTGATAATGTTAGAGGATTATGCAGCACACCTTGGTCACCCTATTAGTTGTTAAGAGTAGCAGGAAGCGGCCGATGCCTCGGCTCAATAGGCTAATCCTCTGCCTGCAGTGCCCGCACACCATGTTCTAGTCCTGGTCGGGGCGCCGGATTCTGTCCTGGCTGCTCCTCTTCCAATCTAGCTCTCTGCTGTGGCCCGGGAGTGCAGTGGAGGATGACCTAAGTGCTTGGGCCCTGCACCCGCATGGGAGACCAGGAGAAGCACCTGGCTCCTGGCTTCAGATCAGTGCAGTACACCGGCCACAGCACGCCGGCCGCGGCAGCCATTGGAGGGTGATCCAACAGCAAAAGGAAGACCTCTCTCTCTCTCTCTCTCACTGTCCACTAAAAAAAAAAAAAAAAAAAAAAAAAAAGAGTAGTAGGAAGAACACCTGTGATTCTTGGTCCCCAAGGCAAGAGCTTTTGCTAATACATTCCAGTAGACACCTAAGAGAAGCCACCATTGGAAACTGCCCTTTACTCAAATAAGACTCCCTGAGACCAAATGCTCTCTTGAAAGGCCATATAATGTAAATTTGTGGGAAAATAATTATAAAATAATTATATAAAGAACCTAGTAGAAAAGCTTTATGAAAACCAAGAATTGGCAATTCATGGGAGAAGTATTAGAAATGGACAGCAGACGTGTGAAAAAATGCATAATCTATAGGAAGTATAATATAAATAAAAACATGATCCATTTCTCTATCAGAATCCAAAAATTTAGAAAACTTGGTCATATCCAATGTAGACAAGCATGTCAGAAAATGGATTCTCTCATAAATTCTTTGTAGAAGCATAAATTGATGCAATCCTTTGGAGTTAATTCAGAAATATATTTATTAAAAATTTTAATATGCTTGCTTTATGATTTAGAACTCTAAGGAATTAAGCATACAGATGATTGAAAAGATGGGCAAAATAAAGTACAATATTTTCATAGAAGTATTGTTCATTAGAGTGAAAACTGAGATACAATCTAATAGTCACAAATAGGAAAATTATTAAGTAAGTCACTGTTCATGGAGAAGGTGTTTGGTGCAGCAGTTAGGACACCACTTGCGATGCCCCGATTCCATGCTGGAGTGCCTGGGTTCAAGTGTGGCCTCTGCTTCTGACCCAGCTTCCTGCTACTGTGCACCCTGGAAGGCAGCAAATGAAGGCTCCAGTACTGAATCCTTGCCACCCAGATGGGAGACCCAGATGGAGTTCCAGCCTCCTGGCTTTGCTTGGCCCAGCTCTGGCTGTTGTAGACATTTGGGGGGTGAACCAGTAGATGAAAGATCTCTCTCTGGGTCTCTGTCTCTTTGTGTTTATGTTACTCTGCCATTCAAATAAATAAAAATTAATACATAAACATTTAAAATACATGCATTATAAGATCCCATTTGTATTTTCTTTAGTTTTAAGTAGGCACTACATTTGTAATGATGGTTACCTCTGGGGAGGAAAGTAATATGGGAGGTTATGATAGCAGAGACTTCCACTTTTGATTAGATCTGCTTCAGGGTTGTTTCCAGTTTTTATAAGCATGGATTTTCTCTATAACCCAATTTCCTGTTCATCTGTTGTTCAGAGTCCCCAGTGTAGATGAGGCAGAGCTTTCTCACTCCCTGCCCCAGAACTCATTAAAACCCTGATGGACTGATTGTGACATCCATGCCTGTGCTGGGAAAGTGGTTAGTATTCTCCACTCTCTATCAAGTCCCTCTGCTCCCCACTCCAACCATCCAAAACAGACAGCAAAGAATGTTCCCTACATGAACTGAAGCTCCTAAGCCACTGGTGTGGACAGAACACGTGTACAGAGTCTGTCTCCCTGCAATGTCATGCCCAGTGGACAAGGGCATCTTTCCCAACAAATGTTGTGGAAAATCATGCCGAGTACCCAGTGCACCTTCCCAACATCCCTCACAACCCCCTGCCCCCAGCATGGCGGGCAGATCTGAAAATGGTGAGTATGGGTGAGAGATTCCATAAGGGGCAAAAGAGAGCTGTAACAGATGTGCACAGTGGTTCCTCAGTGGTATCCGAGTTGGCCCAATCAATTAAGAACCTTATGTTCTTGTTCTGGAAGACGTGGGCCCTTCTTCCTTTTTTCTCCTAGCTAACCCTACCCGTAGTTGGATATTTCAAATGCTCTAAAACTTCCCTGACTACCTCAGCCTGAGGTAACCTCACCTTCTCTAAACAGAGCCATTCGTGTTTGCTCAATTAACTGACAAGAGGCTGACTCATAGCATCCCATCTCTTGCTTCCTTCAGCGATTTAAACCTTTGCTTATTGTTCAGCTTGGTATGTGTAATATTTTCTGGCCTAGGAAAGACCTCATATTAAATTGTTCTGTATACAACCTTGCCATAATAGACAAATAATAAATACTTGCAAACTTGAAAACCTACAAACAAGAAATCTAGGAAGGCCAAAAACTCTACTTTCTTTTTACTTGGATGATTTGTATGTTTGTGTCCCTCTCATTCTTTTTCAGAGTTTACACTTATTGTTTATTTAAATAAATTCAACATTTAAGTTAGCAATGAAAATCATAAATGTCAAATATCAATTTATAAGCCCAAGAAGAGCGAAAAATTCTAAGGAGCCACCAAAAACAAGTTACCAAAAAGGAAAAGGAAAAACTGGTTTCAGCTACAGAATGATGTCCATATTTCACATCTAATAAAATATCATGAACAAATGAGGTGAAAACGTAGAAAGATAATTAGTCTTGTCAAATAGAAATAGGTGTGGGGGGGGTGTGTGTTTTAAATTAAAAATGAAATCCAAGGCTACTTTGCTTAATGAAGCCCAGTTCTTTCATCTTTTAAAATGACAGAGTAAAAAGTGGAGTTGGGGAGAACGGAGATTTAGGACCTCCCTTCAGACATTAATAAACACCACTCCACATTCTAAAACTATTAGACATAATTTCGCATAATTGCCAATCTTTCCTGAGCAAAGGCATGCAACTCAGTTGTTTTAACTGCTAAACTTTTTTCATAGAGAGCGCGATCACCTCAGCTGAGAACCTGAGGTCCGTGCCTTCCGAGAGGCATTGCAATGAAACGTATTCTTTGCCCTGTACATGAACACAGAATTTTTATTCTCTCAAACTCACCATAAGGAAATTGTAGACACATATTTGTTGAGACCAAAAGATAATTTTCTATGACGCTGTATTGAAGAAAATTCATGAAAGCAGAATGAAGACGTTTGTTTTTATTCCCTCTCAGACAAATTCCACTCTGTTGAATCCTGAAATTGTATAGACCTCAAAAATATTTCACTCCGCGGACATATGCTTTCCTACAGTGACTTCCTGTCCAGCTTGTCTCATCAGTCTAATTTCGATCGCAACCCCTCAAGGCAGATACCATGTATTTTGCAGTGTTTTCTTTAGAGCAACATTATGCTGACAAGTTCAGTAAATCTTAAATAGCAATAGATTTTCCATTGCTGCTCTCCGCTAACTCCTGTCTGTCTCTTCTGGCCTCCTAGTTTCAATGCTCGTCGTTGATTGCCCTTTCACTGAACTTTGCAGTCAAGTTTTGATCATTCATTTGCCAGATCTAGTCTTTAATATGCAGCAAAAGAAAGGAAGGGAAGAAATAAGGGAGCGAGAGAAGGAGGAACGGAGAGAAGCGGGGAGGGAGGCGGAAGGGAGGAAGGGAAGGAAGGGGCCCTATTGAATAGTATTGATTATAGTGAACCTAAAGATAGCTTTTCTTACTTGGGAAAAACACGTTGAAAAGGATTGCCAATATTTGTCAACAGTGTATCTAACTTTTATTATCCCACATATGTATTTAAACTATTCATTTTCTATCTCCTCACCCTATTTACCAAAAAAAAAAAAAAAAGAGAGAGAGAGAGAGAGAAGAAGAATTTAATCAGTCAGTTAAGTCAACTCTAATGCTGAATTGAATTCCTTCATGGAAATATTTGTTAGGATATTTTTAAAGTTGTTATACCTTTGTACATTCTGCGAAGCAGCAAAATTCATGAGAAAAGTAAATGTTGAGACTCTTTGTAGATGAATAGAAGGCTCTCCCTGGTCATGCAAACCAGTTAACATATTTCTGCAGGACAACTGGAGAACCTTCCCAGCACACGATGCTAGTCCTGTGCCGACCACAGTGCTTATAATGAATCATTGAATAAATTATTACCATCCACGGAGGCTGCCTCTTTGGATAATTAGCAATTGCAATCTAAGGAGGATAATGTAAAGTACACTTCAGCTTCGACATCAATAGACAAAACGCTGCGGTAAGTAGCTAAATTAGACTGCTTTAAATACTATTTAAAACTTTTATTTTCAATCCTATGCGCTTGTAAATTTCTATTTAACATTATGGTATATATAATCCTTTTAAGCATATAGATGCAAACTGAGATTTCTTAACACAGAAATAGAATTACACTATAATTTTAGGAATTTACCAAATAAAAGACTTGAAGACAGAATTTATTATAGGTGTATAAATAAACAGAATGTAGAAACTGTGTCTACCATATTCCACAGCTTTCATTTTTGCTCTGGTTTTGTGCGTGCACTTATAATAATGAGAGATGTGGAACAGTTCCTATAGCTACTAATTTGATTATATCTCTATCTATGAATTAAGTTGATGGGTGTATTTCATGTGGGAAATTCAGTGCTCTAAAGCTGAAATACAGGTTTTATGACCTCTGTAGAGATCTCTATTTTGTAGCTTAATAAGACCTTTGGAAATTTAACACTGGGTAGAAGATTCTCTGGGACTAGTATTCTTACTGCTTTGTGACTAAGATCTAAACTTAAGTAAGAAGAACGTAAATGTTTTGCAAGTTCTTATTAACAGAAAACTTTTTATTATTACAAATGACTATAAGATAAATTTAATATAAATTATATCAAAAAACAAAAAAGAAGGGTACATATATATTATTGGCCCCAAATTCAGAACCAAACCAGGGGAAGAAATCCTCTTTCCAGTCATGATCAAAAATACACCTGGACATTGATTTCTTACTTCCTTAGTCTTTCATGACATATGCAGAAAGGTTACCAACTGCAACTACAAAAGAAAAAGAAGCATTCAATCAGATCATTACAATACATAGCCTCCAAGGTTGTTTCATAAATACAAAGCTATTTTTAAAAGATGGTCTAAAATACAAAGGAAAAATGACTTACAAATATGTATAATCAGAACAATACTACTGTAATAATAGAATATTCTCCAAAAAGCTCAAAACATACTTTTTACAAATTAGCATCTCCTAATAATTAATGTAGAGAAGTGTATAGCCTGTATTTGACCATTGGACTTTTTAAAAAAGAGACAGCTTTGTCTTATACTGTTACAAATATATTTTAAAACTAAGTGACCAGAAGAAATTGCCACTGGCAAAGCATTAACAAGAAAGAGATCTCGATAAAATTACCAGTGAGACACTGAGTCATTTCTTCTGTTAGTGAAAGTCATAGGCAAAAGTTCTAAAATTATACAATTACAAAAATAAATCAAGTCAGTGTGTCATTTCTGCTTTTCCACGTTAATAAATTAACCATGTAACATTGTTCAAAATTATGTCAGTTACGCATATAATAATCTTTTAAATTAATGAAGTGATGAAGCAGTTTGACGACACCCATGATTTACAGGGCTGCTTTTAGCTAATGTTAAAAGCTTTTCATTTAATAAATTGCCCCCTTGAGAAATTACCAAAAATGAATATTTTCAATGCTAAATGTTTCAAGGTTTACACTTTTTCAATATATTAACAAATGGCAAGGGCGATGCATTTTTCAAAGTATGTCTTCTTTTACATATATTTAATTGAAATTAATTAGTATATTACTTCTGAAAAAATGCTTATACAAGATTATTCATGGGAATTTTTGTGAAGTAATAAAACTGAATTTAAACAATGAAATCAATCATATCTTTACAAAATTTGTATGATAACTTGGAAATCATTTCAAGCTTTTTGATTAAAGAGGTAATTTCACTTAATCTACATTTTTAAAATACAGCTAGTGCTCTAGACTCTTAGATTAATTAGTATCTTAATTCTTTGTTTGCATTATTTATCAAGATTGAATAAGCTTGATAATTTTTGTAATAATTTCTGCCTTGTTAACCTTTAAACATTCCTTTATGAATTCTTATATGTGGTTTTTTAACTCCAGTGTATTTCTTGGTTCTGTAATGAATAACAACAATCAGACCTCACAATCAAAGTATATCATTTCCATTGTCTTAGACATGTCTGAATACAAGAGAAATAATATCTTATGAAGAGATGTTACATAAGTTCGTTAGGAAAGCAAAATAGATTTCAGTCAAACCAGGATATGTTTGCCTGTGACAACAAGAAGGAAGAAATGGAACTAAATCTAACTAGCAAAAAAACCCTGAAATTGATGTTCCTGTGCTTACAGATTTGTTTTCATAATGTGGAGTCTGATTTTTATTCCACTTCTGAATTAGTAATGTGCCTAGGATATTGGGCCAATTTCTTTTCAAAGCATTTGCAGCTTCAACGCTGAACACAAGAATAATTAATTTGTGCTTCTTGAGCCCAGTGGATGTGATTTTGGGCAGGCAGATGTCAAGGAAATAATTTAGTCAATGGCAATGTAGTAGAGAATTGCCTGTTGGCATTTCAAGTGATTTTAAGGAATTTCAAACTTTCATCAATGAATTTGTAATGCATACTAATAATGGACTCTCATGGGTTTTTAGTCTATATTCAGTGAAACAGAATTTTAAGCAAATTATTTTCCTTTTTTTTTTTTTTTTTTTTTTGACAGGCAGAGTGGATAGTGAGAGAGAAACAGAGAGAAAGGTCTTCCTTTTTCTTGTTGGTTTACCCTCCAATGGCCGCTGCGGCCGGTGCATCGTGCTGATCCAAAGCCAGGAGCCAGGTGCTTCTCCTGGTCTCCCATGCGGTTGCAGGGCCCAAGGACTTGGGCCATCCTCCACTGCATTCCCTGGCCACAGCAGAGGGCTGGCCTGGAAGAGGGGCAACCGGGATAGAATCTGGCGCCCCAACCGGGACTAGAACCCGATGTACCGGCGCTGCAAGGCGGAGGATTAGCCTGTTAAGCCATGGCGCTGGCCAAAATTATTTTCCTTTTAAAATGGCTTGAAGGAAATAATAAAAGTGTTGGGAATGCAAGACTTCAGCTTTTTTATAATATATCTACACATCAAACTAGTCATGAATACAATTATTAGAGTGATCTAGATGTTTGAGAGTTGATAAAAAGTTCAAAAGAATCAATGATCTTTCAAATACACAACGTTGGTGTGTGAACACTTGCAAGAGAATCCCTGTCTACCCTTAGAGCTCCATTTACACTCCTATCACTTCCCCCTGGTGAGTTTGCACAATCTGCAGAGGTCTCCCATATTTTGGAGCAACATCATATAGGCTTTAGGATGGCAAAGCACAAAATGTTGCCTGTCTCAATGTTTGAAATGTCTAGTATCGTTAGCGCTGATGTTGAGCTCTTTATGATCATTAAGATTCTTTCCAGAGAATATCTTCAATGAAAACAAAATTGTATGGATATAGAAATTGATTTAAAAAAAATCCTTGCCTGGCTGAACTAAAATCTGCTGAAATCACAATAGCTGGAGAGGTGGGAGGGAAACCAAGAGTTCCAGAGAATCTTTGATTATCAACCAAAGGACCGTTTATCCTACTTGGGAAAGGTAATATTGCAATAAAAGCTTAATTTCTGATAGATCAAATCTCATGTTCTAACTCCCACTAAATATGGAGAATATGATTGGACACCCTTGGACCTTAGCTTTCTCTATGCTTAAAATAGAATTTCAATAGTTATTTTTAGCAAGAATTATAGCTTTTTTTTTTTTTTTTTTTTTTTTTTTTGCTTTCCTGGGTGGAACTGAAGAAACTCAGTGAGGTAATATATGAAAGCATTTTTTCACATGAAAGAATTATGTTATGTAGATCTGAAATTTAAGTAACTTTTGACTTTTCCAAGCTTCAGAAAGTACATAATGATTCTTAAAACTTACAGGTTAAATATTTATTTATACTCTATGCATTTATTTTTATATTTAGAAAGTGCTTATGGTTCCTGCAACAGATTTTCTTGTTTAAGTATGTTCAATTGGGCTAATAAATTTACATTCCTTGTACATACTCAGCATAATGCCAGCAGGAGAGGAGTTTCCCAAAGGTAGCGGAAAGCCTTTACCCTCCTCTCCACCCTTGCCCCATGCCATGTTCTAAATGGAAAGTTTACATATGAAATTTACTCCTCGTTGAAACAGATGCACGGGGGCTGAGTGGCTCACAGGTGTAACCCACGCTTTTTGCATGGCAAAGCAGCACTTTGGAAGTCAGGCAAGTCTTTGACTTTTTCAACCCTGAGAGCAGCAAAATCTGGCTGTGTTTTTTCAAAACAGAGTGCAGTATGCAGACACAGATCTAATAAAATACTCTATTTATCGGCTAAGCATTAACAGCATCTCTTATTTTACTCCTGTGACCCTCGCAGGCAGTTAGTCACACATTCCAATTGAGCCGACACCACAAAAAAGATCCCTTATGTATAACGAAAGAGAAGAAGCCTAATTGGCCATCAACCTCTCCCTTCCAGCTTGCCTGGTGTCACAACACAGGGTTTCAAACTCGTTGCTCTTAGAGCCAAGTGATCAGGCAAGAAGATGAAGGCGAACAAAGCTAAGCATGCGACGCAGGACCAGTGCCCCACATCACCAATGCTGGCCACCCCATCACCTGGATCAGTGCTTGTCAAGACACCCAGTATGCATGTTACACAGAGCAACACTGGTTACTCTGGTGTCATCATAGTTATTTTTACTAGTCTCTTCTGTTCATGGCAGCAGTATTACAATCTCATTTATGATAACAGTATAAAATCCCCTGTTAAAATAAATCTATTTATATGTTACAAATGGTGTGATAATAATGGTGAAGAAAGTTTATGAAAACCTGAACTTGAGAGCACACTGAGTCAAAGAATGGAAAAGCAACTGTGGGGGAAGAGTACCCACTCCCCCATCTTGGAAAGTTTTGGTAATAATTTTAGAATTTTTTATTAATTATTAGGGTTTTTATTCAGTCTCTTTCTGGCATGATCCAAGTAGGTAAGATGAATCACCATTTTACAGATGGGGAAATGGCGGCTCCCAAGGCACGAGTGATCCACTGAAAGTCACACAGTTACGAACGCTGAGGGAGAAGTAGTAAGTCTTCAAAGTGAGGCTTTCTGTACCAGACTATTGAAGGGAGACGGTAACATGGGAGCTGAAGTATTGCTTTCATATTAAATTTGCACATTCACCTAAAAAGCAGTATTTTACTATGTTTTCCAACTATCCAAGAAATAGTACAAAAACTCCTTTTAAGTAATATAACATACAAACCCAACTGAACTAATTAGTTCACCATGGTGTTAGGAAGCTAACTAATGATGGTGATAAAGCATTTTATTGATGCCATATTAAATACCAAAAATGCCCATTACTTGTATCAATGTTTGATATTTATATTCAATGAAATTATAGGTAAAGAAAAATATGCATATTGGGCAGTTATTACTCTTCTGGTCAGTCCTTGGAGAGGGATTTAAGCCTGTCATGCTGCTGAGGATGTGGGCATTTGTATAGTGATGGACCTGGAGATGTTGCTATCCAGGTGTTTCATAGGCAAGAAGAGAAGGTGGTAAAATAAAACTTGGTTTGCCACCGTGTTTACAAAAAAAAAAAAAAAAAAAAGCAAGTCATTATTTCTAGGCAAAATTTGTGTTTTCCATTCCAAATGTGGTCATCAGTCTGTACACTGAGATCAGGTATGCTAAGAGATCCTAAATTAAAATGGCCCCTCAGAAATGTAAATATAGTTGGCCCTACATACCTGTGCAATCTGGAGTTGAGGATTTAACACGCTGCAGATTAAAAAAATATTCAGGGGGAAAAATTGTGTCTGAACTGAGCACGTTTGGACTTTTTTCTTTGTGATTATTCCCTAAACAATACAAATAGCAACTCTTGACATAGCATTTACATTGTGTTAAGTATCGTAAGTAATGAAGAGATGATTTAAAGTATATCAGAGGATTAGATGCAAATACTGTATATTTTATACAAATGGGCTTGAATGCTCTCTTTTCATATCTAAAATGGGGCTTGGAATCAAGCCCCTACCACTACGAGGGATGACTGTATTTTTAAGGGACAGGATGTAGGCTCAGTCCCAATTCAAAGTTACACACATGTAGAGCGTGGCAATAAAATCTCCAATATCATCAGGGAGTTAAACATGTTCAAGGCCTCAGTCTGGGAAGCCATACTTTCTTTTTTTTAAAATTTTTTTATTTATTTGACAGATAGAGTTAGACAGTGTGAGAAACAAAGACAGAGAGAAAGGTCTTCCTTCCATTGGTTCACTCCCCAAATGGCCACTACAGCCGGAGCTGCACCAATCTGAAGCCAGGAGCCAGGTGCTTCTTCCTGGTCTCCCATGCAGGTGCAGGGTCCAAGCACTTGGGCCATCCTCCTCTTCCTTCCCGGGCCACAGCAGAGAGCTGGACTGGAAAAGGAGCAACCAGGACTAGAACCCGGCACCTATATGGGATGCTGGCACTGCAGGTGGATTAACCAAGAGAGCCAAGGCGCTGGCCCAGGAAGCCATACTTTTTAATAAGCCAAAAGTACGTAAAGAAAGACGTATGATATGCATGTGATTTACCAATAAAAATAGCCAATTGAAAGGTCCTCTGGTAGAAATTCGATTTACTTTGGAGTCTGATTTGCATTGTTTTTTCAAAAGAATAAAAATGCTACTTGTTTTAATGGCATGTCTTTGCATTTTCTAAGAGGGCATCTCCTTTAGAGATACAGACAGTATCAATCTGACACAAGGTAGACGTGTGATCTGAAATAAAGCTCTCTAATGTAAGGAAATGTAACCTCCACTGGAGTGAGGGGCTAGAGACAGGCCACTTATACAGGCATAATTATTTGAACCCCTGACCTTTCGTACTGAAATTAGTGAGCATTTTCATTTTCCATATGCAATCACTTACTGTCCTTTTTCTGCTATTAGTGTTTCAAGAAGCAGGGACATTTAAATGAAAAAAGAAGTGGGGGGAAGCCCTCCGTTAATTTGAAGCTGAGCCTCTGATTCACTAAAATTGACAAAAGAGGATACTCTTGATAACTGCTATTCTCCAGGGGTGCAGCTCTGCAGAGAGGAGATGCACCCGAGGGAGAGCAGCTGGGTGACTCCACGCGGAATCTTCCTGTCCATGGAGAACAATGTCTTTCACATCGAAGCATTATTTTTCAGATCTTTTGAACAAGAGCCCTCTTACAGATAAGACTGCACAGACAGCTCGCTTGTAAATGCCCCTAACTGAACACTTCTCTGCTCACTTCACTGGCATTTTGGCACCTTCTGAGCAGGAGTTCTTTAAAAACCCCAGAAGATGAATTGCAAACAGCTGGAAACCTGCTAGCTTTGAGACGTTCGCCACAAGCAACTTGCCTGGCCCCGAGAGTCCAGGTTCTGGCTAGTCTTGGAGAGAGTAAGGGTTAATAGCTGTGCAAAGCACCTGTGTGTGCTTCACTGCCTTAAGGGCCATTTGACTAAAGGGGGCAGGGAACTGCCCCAGCCACCAGTCCACAGCTTTTACCAGTCCCACCTCTACTCTGATTTGAGATCAGGAGTCACAGCCTGACTCCTTACAACTGCCATGGGAGGCATTTTCCTCTCTGTCTCCAAGCAGTTGGCAACTCCTCAAAATGATCACCTCTCGCTAAGGAGCAGACAGTCGTTAGCTGTTAAACTGTCACACTGATCCGTATATACGGAAGGTGAAGAACTGCGGAAGTCAGTCCTGCCTGTGGCCGCAACATCAGACCACAGCAAAGAGGCGCTCACTGCGTGGAAGCGCCTGGAGGCAGAGTGGAGGGTGCCTCCGGACTAGAGGGAATGAAAGAATCAAGCCAGGGTCTGCCGTATTTTACCTCGACTCCTTAACACCAGAGTGAACCTGATCACACAGGCCTGTGTTAGTGCTGGGCAGACCTGAACATGTCGGTGATTCAGGTTGAATGAGCCCTCCTGAAGTTCACATGCATACCTCAGCTATTTCTACAACTTTCCCCCTTCCTTGCCCCTGTCAAGACACCAGCCCTCTCCCCCAGCCCTGCGGTGGTGGCTCCTATTTCTTTAAAGAAGGTGATAGTTGAAAAACGGAAAGAGACTGCATAATCTTGGTGGGGTTAAAGAGAAAGTCAGTTTTGCATCACCACCTCCAAATAATAGCAGTTACAAGCAAAAGCCTTGCTGAGCAGCTCCTAGACACAGGCCCCTGAAATTAGAGCAGACAGTAAAAAGCAGTAATACTATGTGAAGAGAAGAGAATAAAGCATTTAAGTCTTGCCTCTCTGCCAGGATAACCCCAAAGAGAGGTGCGGGTTGGAGGAACCAAGCCCAGAATTGAGCGGTTTGCATAATATTAACTCCGAAGAAAGGGAGGGAAAGCAAAGCTTCATTTATTACCAACAAGTACCAAACTTTAAAACAGTATTTCTTCACCAGGGGTGAAGGGCAGAATCCTTCACACAGGGGCTCATTCTGAAACTTCAGAATCCAGCACCCCGAGGCCGGAAACTCATTTTGGCCTACATCCTGGGTAAGACTAGCCCTAGGTTTGTGGTTCTCCAACCTGGATGATTAACTAGAAGAATCTCCTGGGGGCTTAACAAAACACGACCTGCTGGCCTCTGTTCTGTTCCAAGGGGGTGGGACTTTTGGAGGTGGGACCACAGAACACAAGCTGCTGAAAGCCCCGCCCCTTCCACGATGTAAGTCTGATTATTGGCCAGACTTTGGAACCACTGCTTTGTGCCACGCCCTAGTCCCAACATTGAACGCAAAGTTTAACTGAGTAGGTCCACCCGGGGTGCAGGAGCTGTGGTTTAATAATATCTGGTGTGAGTATCATGAAGACTGTACTGCGTGAGAGCAGATCTGGGGTGGTGAACTTGAAGCTTGATTGGAAGTCTTTGTGGTTCTCATCAAATCATTTTGTTTACATGTTCCAAAAAGCAACTCTACCAAGCATCCCTGTGGTGGCAGGCACTGTTTTAGAACTTGGGGAGTTCATAATCCAGTGATGGAGATAAACACACAACCAATTATAAGTCACAGTACAAAGACAAGGTGGAGATGAGATGTAAACATGAAGGAGGTAGTAGGTAACTCCGCCCGCTAGGTCTCTCCGGGCAGTTTCACAGGGGACAACTAGGCTGACTTTACCAGAAGGCAGGAATTCCAGGTGGAGGAAAAAGCAGGTAAAGCAGCAGCAGTGCTTCCCGGGTGTGGGCCTCAGACCGCCGTGACCAGGGCCATATCACTAGGCTCACTCAAGAACAAGGCAACAAGGATCTCTTGGAGTGGAACCTAGGAATGTGCATTTCTGTTGAACTTCCTGGTGATTCTGAAAACCTGGCTTGTGAACAATACTGGCAAACTGACGGGTAAAAGCCAAGTTTCATTGGGGGATCTACAGACATGGGGTGTTAAGGCAGGGACTCTTTTTAAGGCACTGATAACCAAGTAAGATTTCTGCTCCTGGGCAAGGTGAACAACCAAGACCAGACTCGCCCTCCTACCTGAAAGATATGCAACAGGAGCAAGTATTCTACCTAGTAGCTAAGATGCCACTGGGGAAGCCAACATCCCACGTCAGAGTGTCTGGGCTCAGGTCTCAGCTCTGCTGCTAATTCAAGTTTCCTGCTAATGGGCACCCCAGGAGGCAGCAGGGGATGGCTCAAGTGTTTGTGTTCCTGCCACCTATGTAGCAGGCTCAGACTGAGTGCCTGGCTATTGGTTTCAGCCTTGCCTAGCCTCAGCTGTTGAAGGTGTCTGGGTAGTGAACCAGCGGACCGGAAATACATTTCTGGGTGTGTTTCTTTCCTTCTATCTCTCTGCCTTTCAAACAAATAAAATGAATACAAATTAAAAAATAGGAAGGGGACAAGAAGGGCAAGCATTTGGCACAGTAAGTAAGGTGCTGCTTGGAATGCTCACATCCTGTGTTGGAGTTCCCAATGCTAGCTTCCTGCTAAGGCCTGCCACGGGAGGCAGAAGGAGATGGCTCCAGTGCTTGGGTCCCTGTGATCCATGGGAGAGACTCTGATTGAGTTCCTAGCTCCTAGCTTCAGCTTGGGCCACTCCTGGCTGTTGCAGGCATTTAAAGAGTGACCCAGTGGATAGAAGATCTCTCTCTCTCTCTTCCTCCCTCAAATATATTTCTTGAAAATTTAAAGCAGGGGATAAAGAAAAGACAAGGAAAGATTCTACTCAGAACCTCAGAGGAGCTTGGTTCCTCAGACACCTTTCCTACAGACTTCCAGCCCCTAGAACTGAGAAATAATGTTTCTACTGTTGATGAGGGCACCTATGAAAAACTTAACAACTAAACTTACAACTCATACCTGATGAAGAAAGACTGATCAGGAGTAAGACAGGGGTGTCTATTTGTACCACCCAATTCAACACTATTCTACAGAATCTACCTATTACAATATGATAAGGAAAATAAATCAAACTCATATTGGAAAAGAAGTGCACCTTTTTTTTAACTTTTATTTAGTAAATATAAATTTCCAAAGTACAGCTTATGGATTATAATGGCTTTCCCCCCCCATAACTTCCCTTCCACCCGCAACCCTTCCAACTCCCGCTCCCTTTCCCATTCCATTCACATCAAGATTCATTTTCAATTCTCTTTATATACAGAAGATCAATTTAGTATATATTAAGTAAAGATTTCAACAGTTTGCACCTACACAGAACATAAAGTGTAAAATACTGTTTGAGTACTAGTTATAGCATTAATTCACATTGAACAACACATTAAGGACAGAGATCCTACATGATGAGTAAGTGCACAGTGACTCCTGTTGTTGACTTAATAAATTGACACTCTTGTTTATGGTGTCAGTAATCACCCTATGCTCTTGTCATGAGTTGCCAAGGCTATGGAATCCTTTTGAGTTCGCCGACTTCAGTCTTATTTAGACAAGGTCATAGTCAAAGTGGAAGTTCAGAAGTGTACCTTTAACTTCATAAAGCATGACCATCTACATATTAAATTATGTAAATTACATAAAAGCTACTAAAGCCAATAAGTTAGTTTAGCAGTTACAAGACATATCATCAAAATACAAAACCCATTGTATTTCTATATAGTAACAACAAACTATGAGAAATTAACATTTTTAAAAACTATTATTACAACATCAAAAAGTATGAAATACAGGACTTTTGGTTTCAGCTCTGACAAACAGAGCTTAGAAGTCATTACTTCCATCTTTGCAACTAGAAAAAAATTTAAAAATTGCAAATCAACAACTTTTCCTGGACTCATCTGAGAATTGAAGTCACAGGACAAAATGCTATCCAAAATCTAGAGACCCAGATTAATAAAGAGACCCACAGCGGGTATCTGCTCATCCAGAGCAAAAGCACACGTGAGCATAAACCGCTAACAGCTCTTCAGAGGTCGTTTTGACAATTTACCGAAGGCTGCGTGTGTACCAATATGTTAGGGAGTAACAGCTGCTGCAGCCTAGAACTGCCAACACACACTCTTGTAGGTTTCACCTCCAGAAATCTCACCAAATTCTTATGGTGAATAACCCAAGAGAGGTACCCTGTGGCTCTGGCAGGAGGAGGGGAAGAGGGCTCGTTCTGAAGTACTCCCGGAGCATTCTCCATGCTGCCCGGGCTGGAAGGCACCAAGCCTTCACCTGGGGAAGGGCAGTGACCCCGCTCCAGTGCCCCCCGACAGGCCTGTCTCACCCAAGGGTGCCATGAGAAGCTGGGAAACACCCCACAGGGGTGAGGGATGCCCTCTCCACGGGCTGCATAAGGCCTGCAAGATCATTGGTCTGCCCCTGCCAAGGCAACCATGGCTGAGACTTAAAATTCAATTAATCTATAGCAGGCTAGTTTTTTAAGATTTATTTTAATTTTATTTAAGGTATACAAATTTCATGTATTTCATATCTATAGTTTTAGGAGCATAGTGATACTTCCCAGCCTACCCCCTCATGCTCAGCAGGCTAATTTTTAAATTGATAATATTTTATAGCCCATGAACCATGTTATAAATATCCAAAGACTCTTGGCAGAGAAAGAGGTTCCCCACCCGTGCCACAGAGGCACAGGCATACTAAAACTGAGATTGAATCGTCAGGTTGTAGAATGCTTCCTGTCTCCCAAACACTATCAGAATTACAGGGCTCCAGTGGATAAAGAGTGGATTACAGGGGGCCAGTGCTGTGGCGCAGTAGGTTAATCCTCCACCTGCAGTGCCAGCATCCCATGCGGGTGTCGGTTCTAGTCCCAGTTGCTCCTTTTCTGATCCAGCTCTCTGCTATGGCCTGGGAAAGCAGTAGAAGATGGTCCAAGTCCTTGGGCCCCTGCACCCATATGGGAGACCCGAATGAAGCTCCTGGCTCCTGGCTTCTGCCTGGCCCCTGCACTGGCCATTGCAGCCATTTTGAGAGTGAACCCCTGGATGGAAGATCTCTTGCTCTCTGTTTCTCCCTCTCTTTCTGTAACTCTGACTTTCAAAATAAATAAATAAATCTTTTTAAAAAAAAAAAAAGAAAATTATCAGACATAAAGAGAAGCATTATGTCAGAATAAATGGGTTGGTCTTCCAAGGAGCTGTCACAATCTTTACTATGTATTCACCTGACAATAGAAAATTAGGACCGGCATTGTGGTGTAGTGGGTGAAGATGCCGCCTGCAATGCTGGCATCCCATAAGGGCACAGGTTTGAGTCCCGGCTGCTCCACTTCTGATCCATCTCTCTACTATGGCCTGGGAAAGCAGTAAAAGATGGCTTAAATGCTTGGGCCTCTGCATCCCTGTGGGAAACTCAGAAGAAGCTCAGAAGAACTCCTGGCTTTGGATCTGCACAGATCTGGCCATTGCAGCCATTTGGGGATCTTTTAAAATATTGCACCTTTAAAAAAAAAGAAAAGAAAATCAAAATACATGAAGCAAAAGCTGATGAACTTCAAGGAGAAATAGACAAATCCACTGTTATAGTTGAAGACTTCAATACTTCTCTTGACAGATCACAAAGTTACAAGATCTATAAGAGCAGAACTATTAATCAGCTTAATCTAATTGACATTTCTATAAAACTCCATCTAACAACAGAATACATATTCCCCTCAAGCCCATACAGAGCTACCACCACATCAACACACTCTAATGATAGAAAAATAGAAATCACACAATGTCCTCAGACCACAATGAAATAAAACTAGAAGTTGTAACAGAAAGGTATCTGGAGCAATCCCCAAATATATGGAAATTAGACAGCATATTTCTAAGTAACACAGGAGTCAAGACAATGTCTCGAGGAATTTTTTAAAGTTTTAAACTAAAGAATAAAACATAACATCAAAATCTGCGTGATGCTGTAAAAGCAGTGCTTAGAAAGAAATTTGTGTCTGGGGCTGGCGCTGTGGTGTAGTATGTTAAGCCACTGTCTGCAGCGCAAGCATCCTATGTGGGTGCTGGTTCAAGACCTGGCTGCTCCACTTCCTATCCAGCTCCTTGCTGATGTGCCTGGGAAAGCAGCTGAAGATGGCCCAATGCTTGGGTCCCTGCACCCACATGGGAGATCTGGATGAAGCTCCTCACTCCTGGCTTCAGCCTGGCCCAACCCTGACTGTTGTGGCCATTTGGGGAGGGAACCAGTGGATGGAAAAATCTCTCTCTCTCTCTCTCACTTTCTCTCCCTTTCTCCTTGTAATTCTGACTTTCAAATAAGTAAGGAAAGAAGTCTTTTCTAGGCCGGCGCCGCGGCTCACTAGGCTAATCCTCCGCCTTGCGGCGCCGGCACAGCGGGTTCTAGCCCCGGTCGGGGCACCGATCCTGTCCCGGTTGCCCCTCTTCCAGGCCAGCTCTCTGCTGTGGCTAGGGAGTGCAGTGGAGGATGGCCCAAGTCCTTGGGTCCTGCACCCCATGGGAGACCAGGAGAAGCACCTGGCTCCTGCCATCGGATCAGCGTGGTGCGCCGGCCGCAGCGCGCTACCGCGGCGGCCATTGGAGGGTGAACCAACGGCAAAAGGAAGACCTTTCTCTCTGTCTCTCTCTCTCACTGTCCACTCTGCCTGTCAAAAAAAAAAAAAAAAAGAAAGAAATCTTTTCTTAAAAAAATAACAAAAAAAGAAAGAAATTTGTGGTCTGAAAATTGTGGCATATGTTAGGGGTTGGTGTTGGTGTAGGATGCCTGCATTCCATATCGGAGGCCCTGTGTTCAAGTCCCAGCTTCACTCCTATTCCAACTCCCTGCTAATTCACATCCTGAGGGACAGCAGGTGATGGCTCAAGTAGTCGAGTCCCTGCCACCCATGTGGGGACATCCAGATTGAGTTCCTAGCTCCTGGGTTTGGCCTGGCTCAACTGTTGCTGGTATTTGGAGAGTCAACTAGCACATGAGAGATCTCTGTCTTTCTCTGACTCTCTCTTTTTCTCTTTCTCTAAGTAAATAAAATTTTAAAACAAATGCATATATCAGGAAAGAGTTAAAATCAATGCTGTAAGCTTCCACTTTAAGAAGCTAGAGGTGTGAAAAAGAGTAATTTCAGTCAATCAGTTCAAAGCAAGCAAAAGAAAATCAATAGAAATTAGAGCATAAATCATGATATTGAAAACTGGAAACAATAGAGAAAATTAATGAAACCAAAAGTTGATTCTTGGAAAGATCAATAGGATTGATAAACCTCTAGTCAGGCTGACCAAAAACAACAAAGAGATGACTCAAATTGTCAATATCAGAAATGAATGGGGCCAGCACTGTGGCATAGTGGGCTAAGCCTCCACTTGTAGTGCCAGCATCCCCACATGGGTGCTGGTTCGAATCCCGGCTGCTCCACTTCCGATCCAGCTCTCTGCTGTGACCTAGGAAAGCAATAGAAGATGGTCCAAGTGCTTGGGTCCCTGCACCTGTGTGGGAAACCCGAAAGAAGCTTCTGTCTTCGGATTGGCTCAGCTCCAGCCATTGCAGCCTTTGGGGAGTGAATCAGCAGATGGAAGACTTCTCTCTCTCTCTGCCTCTCTGTAACTCTGCCTTTCAAAATAAATAAATAAATAAATAAATAAATCTTTTTAAAAAAAGAAAGAAATGAATTAGGAATTATCAGTACCAATTCAGGAATTTTGAAAGTAATAAAAAAGGAATATTATGAGCATCTCTATGTTTGCAAATTGGTAAGTTGAATGGAAAGGACACAAACTGACACTTGTTTTAAAGTCACAATTCTTTTAAAGATACACACTACCATAACTCAGTGAGATGAAATACAATCTGGATAACCCTATATCCTTTTTCAGTAAATTGACAAGTTAACAAACTTTCAAGAAGAAAGCTTCAAGTCCAGATGGTTTCATGAGTAAATTCGCCCAAACATTTAAGGGAAAAAAATGACATCAATTCTCCACAATCTCTTTCAGAAAACAGAAACTGAGGAATTCTTCAGAACTTTCTATGAGACCAGAATTACCCTAATACCAAAACCAGATAAACATGTTATAAGAAAGGAAAAACATAGACATATCACTCATGAATTTACATGCCAAAAAAAAAATCCTCAATAAATTATTAGCAAATTGAGTATAACTATATATAGTAAGAATTATAGACTATGACAAAGTGAAATTTATTCCAGATATGCAGGGGTGGTACAATATGCAAAAATAGATTAATGTGCTGACGGGCATTTGGCACAGAACTTAAAATGCCACTTGAGAGGCCGGTGCTGTGGTGTGGCAGGTAAAGCTGCCACCTGTGGTATCGATGTCCCATATGGGCACCAGTTTGTGTCCCAGCTGCTCCATTTCCGATCCAGCTCTCTGCTGTGGCCTAGAAAATCAGCAGAACATGGCCCAAGTCCTTAGGCCCCTGCACCCCCCTGGGAATCCCAGAAGCAGCTCTGGGCTCCTGGCTTCGGATCGGCACAGCTCTGGCTGTTGCGGCCATCTGGGGAGTGAACCAGCAGATGGGAGACACACACACACACACACACACACCCGCCCAGCCTCTGTCTCTCTATAACTGTGCCTTTCAAATAAGTATATAAATCTTTAAAAAAATAAATTAAATTAAAATTTAAAACATACCACTTGAAGGCAACATCCCATATTTGAGTTTCTGGGTTTGAGTCTCAGCTCTGCTTCTTTTTATTTTATTTTAAAGATTTGTTTTATTTATTTGAAAGAGTTACAGAGAGAGGTAGAGACAGAGAGGTCTTCCATCTGCTGGTTCACTCCCCAGATGGCCACAATGGCCGGAGCTGCGCCAATCCAAAGCCAGGAGCCAGGAGCCAGGAGTTTCTTCCAGGTCTCCCACGCAGGTGCAGGGGCCCGAGAACTTGGGCCATCTTCCACTGTTTTCCCAGGCCACAGTAGATATCAGCTCTGCTTCTGATTCCAGCTTCCTACTACTGTGCATCCTGGAAGGCAGCGAGTGATAGTTCAGTTGCTAAGATCTGTGTCAGCACATCCAAATTGAATTTGAGGCTCCTGGCTTTGGACTAGCCTGCTCCAGCTATTTCAAGCATCTGGGGAGTGAATCAGTAGATAGATAATATCTCTCTCTTTCTCCCCCTCCTTTTCCATGAAATGAAAATAAATTTTTAAAAGGTAAATGAATGTAATCGACCACATCAACAGACTAAAGAAGAAAAAGTATATGATCATAGAAACTCAAAGAAAGTTTGACAAAACTCAGTAGCCTTTCATGACATCAATTCTCAGTAAACTAGGAGCAGAGGGACATTTGCTCAAACTGACATATAACCCCTACAAAATCCTATAACTAAGACCATACTTAACAGTGAGAAATGAGAAGCTTTTCTGCTAAGACCGGGAACATGGCAAGGGCTTTCCCTCTTTCCCTCCCATGACTCCCATTCCATATAGCACTGGAAATCCTACCAATGCAGTAAGACAAAAAAAAAAAAAAAGGAAATAGATGGTATATAGGTTGAAAAGAAAAGTTTTCTTGATCATCTATGTAGAAAATCCCCAAAGAATATCCTGAAAATAAGTGAGTATGGCAAGATCATAGGAGACAAAGTTAATTTACAAAACCCATACCAGTAATGAAGAATTAGAATTTGAAATTTTAAAATATAATTTACAATATTACCCTAAAGCCTAAATATTTAGATATCAATAGAACAAAATATGTATAAGACCTATATGCCAAAAACTACAACACTGATTAAAGAAATCAAAGAAGGTCTAAATAAATGGAAAAATAGTCTGTGTTTAGAGGTTATAAAAGTCAATATTATTAAAATGTTAATTTTTCCTATCTTGATCTATAAATTCAATGCAATCCAAATCAAATTCCACTAAATTATTTTTTAGATATTAGGACACTGATTCTAAAGTTTGTATGGAAAGGCAAAAAACCTTGCATGTCCAATACACATTAAAGAAGACAGTTAAAAATCTCATACTACCTGACTTCAACACTCACGATAAAGCTTCAATAATCAAGGCAGTGTGGCATTGGTAAAAGAATTAAAAATAGGTGAGCAGAACAAAATAGAAAACCCAGAGACAAACGTACACAAACCCAACGGGACTTCAGAAAGTTCATGGAAAAATGGAATTAAAAGTTTGAGTTCGTTTCTGTGCAAAAACAGTTTTGCAGGTCATGCATTTTTTTCATAATAAACATTCCTCTTGTGTTGGAAAACAACTGCATAGTTACAGGCATAGATTTCCTAGCTCTGTCACCTGAGAGGGCCTGGAAGAAAGCACAAACGCCCCTTCCAATGAGGAACACAACAAGCACCCAACTCTTGGCTTCTAATACTGTTCTTCCACAAAAGGAAGCAGAGCTCCTTGGCGAAAAGGCTGACTCTAGGCCTGGAGCAAGGTATGTACCCGATCAACCTGCAGTATTTGCGGTGCCACAGAGCAAGGAAGCTGGGGGAAGCGCACATTCATATTGATGATGACAGGTCAGAGAGGTGCAATCACCAACGAAAGAGTTCCCAGGGCCAAAGCTGGAACAATTTGAGTGACAAAATAAAGTTGTATTGAATATTCACCTAGCTGTTAAATATCCTTGAGTTCATATTTTTGTAATGTTTGAGTAAATAAATAAAGAAAAGAAGAAACAAATCTCTCATATTAAAAAATTCCAAATAATTTATATTGATATTCAACCTTCAAGGAGAGCAGTGTAACTCCTCACTCCTTAAGTATGGATTACTCATAGTGACTTCTTTCCAGAGTCCTGTGTGGAAAGGGCGGGGCAAAAGGGTCACAGTACAGTGGATAAACCTTACTTCAGCCATAGTCAGGGTTAACTGACCTAAATCACGTTGATATCATGTACCTTTCATATGGTGTGATGAAATGGCACGTTCCTTTTGTGGCTTTCTTCCCCAAATCACATAACCCCAGTCTAATTGTGAGAAAAACACCTGACAAATTCTAATAGAAGGGCATTCTACAAAATACTCCCCAAACTGTCAAGATGATAGAAAGAAGAGCCTAAGGAGACAAGGTATGTAAATATCAGGTAATGTTTATGTAGATATGTTGGATATTTATGTAGAAGGGATCCTGAAAGTGACATTCAATTTTTAAAAAAACTAAGGTAAGGCAAGCATTGTGGTGCAGCCAGTTAAGTCACCACTTGGGACACCCCATTCCATATTGCAGTGCCTGGGATCAAGTCCTGCCCATGCTTTTGATCCAACTTTATGTGCACCCTGGGAGGCAACAGTTGATAGCTCAAGTATTTGGGTCCCTGTCATTCACATGGGAGACCCGGATGGAGTTTCTGGCTTCTGTCTTCAGTCTGACCCAACTCTAGCTGTTGCAAGCATTTGAGGAACGGACCAGTGGACCAGGAGAAAGATCTCTCTCTCTCTCTCTCTCATCCTTTCTCTTCTATTGCTTTGCCTTTAAAATGCATAAAAATAAATAACAAAAACATTTTGACATAAAAAAGTAAAGTAATATGAATAAAGCATAGACTTCAATTAATAATGTATCAACATTGATTAATTTTACAGATGTAGCAAACTAGAGTAAAAGGTTAAATCTAGGAGAAACTGAGTATGGGGCATATGGGAAATCTCCTATTCCTCAATTTTTCTGTTATTCTAAAACAGCTCTAAAATATAAAATCAATTTTACAAGATAAAATTACCTAAAGTATTTAGCAATAACTCAAAGGACATAGGAGCTGTCACTGAAAACTACAAAATATTGCTTAAAGAAACTTTAAAAGACTCAAATACATTAGAAGACATATTGTGTTCATAGTTCAGCAAACCCAATATTGTTAACATGTCAATATCTCCATATTGTTCTATAGTTTAACACAATTTTAATCAAAATCTCAGTAGACACTTCTGTATAAACCAACAGACTAATTCTAAAATTCACATAGAAATGTTTAAAAACCCATAGCCAAAAATTTTTGAAAAAGATGAAAGTTGGAGGACTAATACTATATGGTTTCAAGATTTCTTATAAAGCTATAGAAATCAAGACAATATGGCAGCCATGTATAGACATTTGGATCAATGAAACAGAAGAGAGAAATAAGAAACAGACCCATGAATACATGGACAACTGTTTTTTGTTTTACTTTTTTTTAAAGATTTATTTTATTTATTTGAAAGGCAGAGTTACAGAAAGGGAAAGGGAGAGTCAGAGAAGTCTTCCATTCACGGTTTCATTTCCCAGATAGCCGCAATGGCCAGAAGCCAGGAGCCAGGAGCTTCCTCCATGTGAGTACAGTGGCCCAAGTACTTGGACCATCCTCTACTGCTTTCCCAGGTGAATTAGCAGGGAGCTGGATGGGAAGTGGAACAGCTGGGACTCGAACTAATATGCATATGGGTGACAGACAGAGGTTTAATCACAACAGCACAATGCCAGTCTTGTACAACTGATTTTTGAGAGGCTCCAAAGGCAATTCAGTGGAGAAAGAACCATCTTTTCAATACCTGGTGATGGAACAAATGAATATTCATATGCAAAGATAAATTTTTATCCACAGTTCCCATAATATATAAAAATCAATTCAAAACTGATCAGAAACTTAAATGTGTTAAAACTATAAGACTCTTAGAAGAAACATCTTTTTTACCTTGAGTTAGGCAATGGTTTCTTAGATATGATACTAAAAATTCAAGCAATTAAAGAAAAATTAGGTAAATTAGACTTCTTCAAAATTTAAAACTTTTGTACTTCAAAGGACACTATGAAGAAAACAAAATGACAACCACAGAATGGGAGAAAACATTTGCAAATCATGTAACTGATAAAGAATATTTACCTAGAATATATAAATAAATATATAATTAGCCAATTTAAAAATGATCAAGGGACCAGCACTCTAGCATAGTGGATAAAGCTGCTGCCTGCAATGCCGGCACCCATATGGGTGCCGGTTCAGGTCCTGGTTACTCCAGTTCTGATCCAGCTCTCTGCTATGGCCTGGGAAAGCAGTAAGAGATGGTCCGAGTCCTTGGGCTCCTGAACCCACATGGGAAACCCAGAAGAAGCTCCTGGCCTGTGTGGCCATTTGGGGAGTGAACCAGCAGATGAAAGACCTCTTTCTCTGCCTCTCCTCTCTCTGTGTAACTGACTTTCAAATAAATAAATAAATATTTTTAAAAAATGATCCAAATGTTTGAACAGACATTTCAGTAAAGACGTATAAATGGCCAGTAAGAACATGAAAAAATATTCAATATATTTAATCATATGCAAATTAAGACACAGTGAGATATCAGTACACACGTATTGGAATAACTAAAATTGCAAACATTGACCATACAAAGTGTTGGCTAGAATATGGAGGAGCCTGAGCTCTCATCCTCTTCTGGTAGAATTATGGAATGATAATACAAACTTTTAAGAAAATAATTTGGCTGTTTCTTAAAAAGTTCAATATACACCTAACTGATGAGCCAGCTGTTTTACTTTCCTTCTAGTTATTCAAGAAAAATAAGGGCATCCGTCAGTATGAGGATACTTTAAAAAGTTCATGGAAATGTGTATACTGATAAAATTATTCATGCATTTCAAATTCTTTTGGATTTTGAAATTTTTTGCACCAAAATAGACATCTTTTAATTCCATTTCCATGAACTTTTTGAAGTACCCCATACAAAGACTTACACACAAATGTTCATAGACACTCTATCTATAATAGCCAAAAGCTGGAAACAATCCAAATGTCTATCAGTAGGCAAACGGATACACAGAATGTTGTACAGAAATACTGTTAGATAATAAACAGGAAGGAACTACTGATTAATTAATACAACATGAATGAGTTTCAAAATAATTATAGTGCATGAAATGTCAGCCAAAAAATTTATGATTCCATTTGTATAAAATTTTATGCTTCAAAAAGCTCATGGAAAATAGATTCATAAGTAAGTTTATTTGGGTACAAAAATGTTTTGAAACCCAGGCAGTCTTTTTTATTACATGCATTTTGGAAGACCCCCTCATACAGCAGTAGAAAGTGGGTCAGTGGGGCTGGCACTGTGGCTTAGCAGGTAAAGTTGCCACCTGCAGTACTGGCATCCCATATGGACACCTTTTCTAGTCCTGGCTGCTCCACTTCGAATCCAGCTCTCTGCTGTGGCCTGGGAAAGCAGTGGAAGATGGCCCAAGTCCTTGGGCCCCTGGACCCACGTGGGAGACCCAGAGGAAGCTCCTGGCTCCTGGCTTCGGGTTGGCCCAGTTCTGGCTGTTGCAGCCAATTGGGGAGTGAACCATCAGATGGAAGACCCTTCTCTCTCTCTCTCTCTCTCTCTCTCTCTACCTCTCTGAAACTCTGCCTTTCAAATAAACAAATAAATCTTTAAAAATAAAAGAAAGTGCGTCAGTGATTCCTTGGGTCAGGAGACATTACAAAGGAATTTGAGGAAGTGTCTGAGAGTGATGAATATGTTCAGTTCCCTGACTATCATGATGACTTCATGGGTTTATCCTTACGTCAATAGTAATCACTTTGTACACTTCAAATACATACTGACCATTGTTTGTCAATTATAACTCAATAAAGCTATTTCTTAAGAGTGATTTTCGAGGATAAGAGTACCTACGTGGATCAGGCATTGATGATTCCAAGTCATCTTCTTCTAATATTTTTTCCTTCTCATACAGCTAAGTATTTCAGGTAACATCAAGAAAACTTTTTCTATCACATGCTATTTTCAAGGTCTTCAGAAGGCAAGATCTTTTTGTTCCAATGGGTGTTTGAAACCAAGAATCAGTAAAATATCCCATAGGATGATTATAATCATAGAGCCATTTCTACACATCTTCATATACTTCCCAATGCATATTCACCCATATAATCTAATGCGTGCCCTTCTGTACGTGATGTGGATAGGTTGAATGTTATTCTACATGGCCACTGAGGACAAAAGAAGGCAAAAAGAGAAAAAGCAAGGAAGTTGAAGAGATTTGTGCAGTTATACACAGCAACTTAGCTGGGATGAAAGTGATGTTTCCTAATTACATACTTTCAAGGATACTGGCTACTGTGCAAGCCAAGTCAGAGAGAGTTTGTTTTGAACAATAAATGAACTGAAATTCAGGGGTGGAAGACTGATTCAAGGGTCCCACCCTGCCTTTCTCAGTGCTTCTTCTCCAGGGAGCCCCGTCATCTCTTCAGATGTTATTTCACAGGCTCTATGCAATCTTTTCACACAATTGTACATTAAAGAAACTACTCACCTTTTAACACTATTATTTGTTGTGGGCTCCTGGAATTAATATAAGCAGAATGATAATTAGTCATAGTTAATATTTATTGGGTTATTTTAAGTTGGCATTCATTTCATTATTGCTTACTTACTAACAAACCTAGGAAGTGGCTACAACTATGATGCTCCCTTAAATTTAACAGAAGATAGCCAGAGACAGAGATTCAGTAGCTAGAGAAAAAGCCACACAGTTGATGAGCTGAAGAGATGGTTTTAAACCTCAGAATGTACAACTTCAAAGGTTTAGCCTGTGCCCTTAATAAATCATGTTATGTAACGTATGTAAATTAAGACATCCCCAGATTATGTTTTAAATAGATCAGACAGCCATAAATTAAATTGGAAAAAGTGGAAATTTATCCAATTATATGATTTATGGCCTGGTCCCAACACAAGTTGTTCTCCCTGATCCTCGCTGGAGTGAGGCAGAAAGAAGGCTGATGGATGCAAATGGAAAGGCGTCAAATAAAGGCTCTGAGAGAAAACAGGAACCGGGTACTGAACTTCCCAAACGTTTGTCACCTTCCTCCCATGCTTTTCTTCTCCCTTACTCTTTACCCATCTTATGGGTGCCATGGCCTCAGAAAGCCATCTTGTAAACAAACAGAGAACCAGTGTCGCAAAGGCTTCAGAACTGCATTTCTCCACCTTCAGCTGTTAGAGACACATTCTCTTTTTCCAGCTCATCGTTCCTTATTCTTTACCAAAAAGGAAAGCCAACATTTTTAAAAAAGATTTATTTATTTATTTGAAAGTCGGAGTTACACAGATAGAAGGAGAGGCAGAGAGAGAGCGAGAGAGATCCATCTACTGGTTTACTCCCCAATTGGCCGCAATGGCTGGAGCTGTGCCTATCCGAAGCCAGGAGCCAGGAGCTTCTTCCGGGTCTCTCAAGCAGGTGCAGGGGCCCAAAGACTTGAGCCATCTTCTACTGCTTTCCCAGGCCATAGCAGAGAGCTGGATCAGAAGTGAAGCAGCCGGGACTTGAACCAGGGACCATATGGATGCCAGCACTGCAGGCGGCTCCTTTACCCACTACACCACAGCACCAGACCCAAAAAGCCAACATTTTTTAAAACTGCATCTCACAGACTTTAAGTGTTTATTAAATAAACTAATAAACTGTATGATGTATGGGGAAATTTTTAAAAATCCTGAAACTGGAAAGAAGATATTCACTTCTTAATCATATTTGTATTTGTTGTGGAATGATTAATTTCTCACTTTTTCTATATAAAAAGACAGTGATGCTTTTTGGAAAATGATCTTTAAAATAAGGAGACAATGTGAAGGAAGGAGTTTATTATATAACATATAATGTGATTATATTATATTACATTATTATAATACTATATTATATATAACAATAAACCATAAGACATCAAGGGAGAAATAGAATGAACTAACACACAATGCAAATTGTAGTTCAAAAAGACAATTAGAAAGCAAAATGAGAATATATGCTACATTCACCAAAAAAATTAAATAAGCAAAACATTAGTATTATTAATAGTCTTAGAGATATAATATTTTATATGAAGGAAGCCTTCTGGAAATTCCCTGTGATCATAGATAGATTTTCTTAGATGAAATCGGTGGCACTTGTGTAACTTGCTTTTTTCACTTGAGATTGTATCCTTCCCCTCCCTCCTTCCACTACACACAGTTTTGGTTAAGGGAGCTCATGGTTCTTAACATTTTATTTTACGGATATATTATTATTTATTTATTTAAAGAATCTCTAATACAAGCAAGACTAAAATGAAAATTCCCTCACAAATATTTCTGCCCGCCTGTGCAAGGCTGTCTGTAAGATAATCTCCTCAACACACTAACTCAAAGGTGTCAGCACTTAAAAGTTTTATGGATATTGCTACATGGGACCCAAAATATCTCCCAAGCCACGGTCTCACTCAGAAAGTATGAGAATTCCTGCTTCCGCTGTCTCTCACCAACAACTGTTTTTTTTACTAATATACGTCATCCTTGTCAAACTACTAAAGTCCTCAAGAACTTGTTTTAATTTGTTTTTCTTTAGCTATAGGCAAAACTGATTGTTTCTTTTATGGTTATCATTTGGAATTATTCTCTCAAATCCCTTATTCTTACCTATGTCTATTCTCCAAATTAGATTGCAGATGCAGATTAGAGATTGCAGATCCTTTTCTCTCTAATTTGTAAGATAAATTGTGCATTAAGGAAGGTACTCACTTTGCCGGTCCTAAGCCACCACCAATTCGTTTGTTGTCTTTTAACTTTAATTGATGCCTTGTAGGGGGTGGGACGCTTGATCTTATCTACATGTCATTCATCCATGTATCTAACACAGATTTATTGTAGATTTACTAGGTTCCAAGGATACCATGGCGACCAAAACATAGACCCTGCATAAACTTCAACAATAGTGTGCAGGAGAAAAAAGCATGCAATTTCCAATGAAAAAGTTTCAGGAGCAGCATATTCCTTTCTCGCTCCTAGGTTGTGCATGCTGTATACTTCTTATGCCATAATTATAGCTTGGGAATTTTGTGGGTTTTTTTGATCTACTTTTAAATAAATATGGAATTTATTTTGGGATATAGAGTCATGCAGAAAGCCCACTTTTATTTAACAACCGTAGTCAGTCAATATGTCATTGATTACTGGACTATAATTCCAATGATTAGTTATGCCACATTTGTCACCCTGCAATTATTACACACACCTACTTTGTTCTTCAGCTCTATTCTGTTTCACACCTACCTACAATGGAAAATGGAATCAAAAGACAGGTTTATTTTGGTGTGAAAATTAAAATCATACATATATATGAGATCTTCAAAGAGCTCATGGAAAAATGTATCATGAACAAACTATGCATAAATCTCAATTTCTGTACTGAAAATAAACTTATCTTTTGATTCCATTTTTCCATAAAATGTTTAAAGTGCACTGGTATCTGAATCAGTACCATACCATGCTGTTCTAAGTATTGTGTTTTTGTCATTGCAATTGCTGGCAAGACCAGCCTCTATTTTTGCAACGCATCCTGGATAGTCACACTTACTTATTCCTCCAAATCCTGTTGGTCTTCTTATGGAGATTTCACTGAGTTTGTAGAATAATTCAGTGATAAAAAATGTTTGAGTCTTCAAATCCAGGAAATACATAATGCTTTCTCATTTCTTTGCCTTATTTTTTTTGTTCCTTCCAGTAGAACAGCAAGGTTTTCTTCATGTTGACCTAGCATATTTCTTTCACTTTGTCCTGGTAGTTTATTTTTGTTGTTATCAGTAATATTTTTTTCTATTATGTATCCTAATTAGTCATTTAAAAATTTTTGCATGGAGCTATTCTAGGTAATATTGTATTTAGCTTCAGGTAATAGGAAATCAAAATAACAATAATAATCAAACACACAAGGTATTTCATCTTAAGAAGCAAGAAGCAGGGTCAGGCAATTGGCCCAGTAATTAAGACACTGCTTGCGGGGTCCAGCGCCATGGCTCAGTAGGTTAATCCTCCACCTGCGGCTCTGGCATCCCATATGGGTGCCAGTTCTAGTCCCAGCTGCTCCACTTCTGATCCAGCTCTCTGCTATGGCCTGGGAAAGCAGTAGAAGATGGCCCAAGTTCTTGGGCCCCTGCACCCATGTGGGAAACCTAGAAGAAGCTCCTGGCTCCTGGCTTCGGATCGGTGCAGCTCCAGCCATTGCGGCCATCTGGGGAGTGGACCAAAGGAAGGAAGACCTTTCTCTCTGTGTCTCCCTCTCACTGTCTGTAACTCTACCTCTCAAATAAATAAATAAATAAATATTTTTTTAAAGAAAGACACTGCTTGGGATATCGAAGTATCTGAGCTCCAGTCTAAGCTCCACTCCCTAATCCTGCTTCCTGGGTTCCAAGCTGAAAAGCCCTTCACTCAGCCCAACTTCCAAAGTGACCACTGCAGCTGAGGGGATGGTCAAGTAGGGTCAGCAACATTGCAGGCAGAACTGTAAATTTCTTGTTAGAGATGCCCCCTGCCTTTACCTGGCCAGCTCTCCTCCCAGGCCAGCGAAGTAATGAAAAGTCAACAGAGTGCCTTCCCCTAGGAGGTTCACACCTCCCTTAGGATATACCCCATGTGAAGAGATAGGTAGGTCTGGGCCTCTTAACTTACAAGGCCTAAAGCCCACCAGATTATTATCAAGCCCCTTCTATCAGGTTCTATTTGCCTCTCAATCAGAAAACTTAATTGTAGCTTAGACAGCACCTTTCTTAGCTCCTCTAATAATGACTCTGTCCTTTGTTCTAGACCCTGTCTAGTGCACTTGGGCCTCATTTCTTTGTAATCATAACCTCTACTCTACCACCAATGGCTCTACTCCCAACCTGTGTGTACTGATGGTCCTCTTCCCCACTTAATGCTGTATAATTGTTCAAACCTGGTAAATGCCACTCTTAGGATCATTGGTTACTATCCTCACTCTGTCTTTTATGACCTTGTCTAAATATGAGCAGAGTCGGCAAACTTGGAAGGCTTCCATAGCCTGGGCAACTCATGACGACAGCCTAGGGTGATTACTGGTGCCATAAACTAGAGTGTCAATTTGTTGGGTCAACAACAGGAGCCACTGTGCGCTTGCTCCTGATGTGGGATTTCTGTCCTTAATATACTGTACATTTTGATTTAATGCTATAACTAGTACTCAAACAGTATGTTTCACTTTGTGTTTCTATGTGGGTGCAAACTGTTGAAATCTTTATACTAAATTGATCTTCTGTATATAAAGAGAATTGAAAATGAATCTTAATGTGAATGGAAGGGGAGAGGAAGCGGGAGAGGGGAGGGTTGCGGGTGGGAGGGAAATTATGGGAAGGGGAAGCCATTGTAATCCATAAGCTGTATACTGGAAATTTATATTCATTAAATAAAAGTTAAAAAAAAAATAAACTTACCTTTTAATTCCATTTTCCATGGACTTTTTGAAGTACTTTTATATTAGATTATTTTGTAGATGTTCCATTATTTTAGATTTTATTTGAGATTTAGCTGAAGAGTTTAAGAGAGAAGCTTTGAATTCATGTTGCTTTTTCCTCTATTGGATTTTTATGTTAATATCTAGTTTATTACATGTAATCAGAAAAACATGGCTCATGGTATCTTGGTGGATTGTACTGAGATATTTAGGGCCTGATACTGAATTAAGATTTGTAAATGAACCAATGACACTCATATTTTTTTCTTTTAAAAGACACATTTTAACAGAGACATAAAAATTTTATATATTTATGGGTGCCATTGTGATTTTTTTTCAATACATGTGTACATTGTATAATATTTAATCAGGATGAATAGACACTTGTGTTTCTTATATATTTTGTTTAATATAGATTGGTGCTGCATAATTTGGTTCATAGATATTCACAAGTAGTTAATTGTTCTGTGGATATTTTTTCACTGTTACTTAATATTCTTTGCCTTGTTTAATACATTCTGCCTTAAGAACAAGCTTGTCTGGCATTGCCATTCTGGTTTTCTTTCCTTGTATGTCTAAACACAGTCTTTTGTTTTTAATTTTTCTGAACCTGTTTGTTTTGACTATGACTCATACTATACATAGGGCAGAGGTGTTTCTGTCTCAGCTCAATTGGAGAGGCCTTGATAAGTGAACACCATTTGCATAGGTTGATCACAACTGGTTTTGACTGATGTTTGTTGCTATTTTATTATTTTTTGCTGTCCTATTTGTATTTCTTTTTTTGCATTATAATGTTTTCTTTTTTACTGTTAACTTGCATGATTCAGAATCTGTTGTTGCTATAGTAATTACTTTTATAATTTAAATAATATATTTAGGCTTCTGTTTCTTTGTTATCTTATTTATTGACCCAAATCCTGAGATATACAACACATCTCCCATCCTTCCCTCATGCCTACCCCTGAGAGCTCTTAGGATTTGTGCTTCATTTGATTGTCATTAAATGATTGATTTGTATGGCATGACTTGCCCATCACAGTCTTTCATATCTGAATTTCTCATTTTGATTCACCGCTTGTTTGGTTAGATTTCTTTGCTATATGGTATCCTCAAGAAATTATTGTCATTAGAGTCTCTTACTTCCTTGTATATATTTCAGAATGTTTTCCTGCATACAGCAAGTATAAAATCTTTCGGTCACATTTTTCTGTCCTTGTAACCCTACAGATGTTGCTATGAAGAAATCTTTAATTTTCCATTTGGATGTGACTTGTCTTCCTGCAAATGGCCATAAGATAATACTTTAAATCTGTAGACGGGGGTGGGTGTTTGGAGCAGTGATAAACACACCACTTGTGATGGGCACATCCCATATGCAAGCACCTAGCTCCTAATTCCAGCTTCTTGCTGAAGCAATTCCTTGAAGGCAGCAAGTGATGGCTCAAACACTTGGGTCCCTGCCACCTATGTAGAAGGCCGAGATGGAGCTCCAGTTTTCTAGCTTTGGCCTAGCTCAGTCCCAGCTTTCGCAGGCTTTTGGGGAGTGAACCAGTAGATGAAAGAAACTTCCCTCTCTATCTCTATCTCTATCTCTATCGCTATCGCTATCGCTATCGCTATCACTCTCTCTATCTCCCTTTCAAATAAGTGGAGATAAATAAATAAAATCTTAAATAAATCTTTAGATAATTTCACTAGGATATCAGTTGAAGTCAATATTTGGAATCAACTTTTCCTTGAACATGTGCTCTCCTATTGAGTTGGCGATACAGTTCTTCCTCTATTTCAGGAAAGCTGCTTCTACTACATTCCTAAGGTTATGTCCCATTTATGCAATTAGTTTTGTTTTCTATGAAGAATAGGGATCCATTTGTTGACTCTCCACTGCCTTTTTGTCTACCATTGCTAATTTCTGGCCAGACCAAAGCCAGGAGCCAAGAGCTTCATCCAGTCTCCAACATGGGTGCAGGAGTCCAAGCACTTGGACTATACTCCACTACTTTCCCAGGTGCATTAGTGGGGAGCTAGATCAGACGTGGAGCAGCCAGATTCAAACCAGCATCTGTTTGGTTTCACTGACAGCAAGTGGCACTTGTAAACAATAATTTTTTTCATTTCCTGTGGCATTATTTTTCTATAGACTGAATTTTTTTGCCATTAGCTCTACAGGAGACCATAAGCTGGCTGGAGCCTAAATCAACCATGACTAAGTTAATTAGTTCTGTTTTCCTCTTCTGTAATGATACTTAAATCACACCACTTAGACTCAGTTTTCTAGTTAGAAACTTACCCTCTTTCCTAGGGGGCATAGTCCTGAATTTTAGATTCTGTCTCCCCTCCCCTGATTCAGAGAACAGCTCATACCTGTTTTCTTCAGAAAGAAACAACACAAAAACTTCTCCAGTCTTACCCACCTTTCCAAAGAACTGCTGCTATGGCTCTCCCATCCTAGACAGGAGCACAGGGAATACTAGAGGAAAGATGTTTAAGTAGACCAATCTTCAGTGCCTTGGCGCTAACAACATTAATCCACAGAGGCTACAAAAACCTGATGGAACTTTCACTACTCTTCCCTTGGGACATTAGCACCCTCAGAGGTCTTTGTCTTATTTCTTTTCTCTTTTCTTTCTGGAAAATCTTAGTTTGTGGTTGGAACGTCTGAGTCATCCCACCATGAGCTATTTCTCATTTTCTTCCCAGAGAAGAGCGAACTTGTGAATCCTGGTAGTTTTCCCTGTTTGGGGTGAGTCACCCACACCCCATGGAGTGAGGGAGGGACTCATGCTTCAGCAGAGGCTGGGTACAACCCCTCTTGATCCACTCCCTGCCAACTATTGAGGCCTGTGGAAGTTTTTAGAAAGCTGTCCATTCATGTTTCCTATAATATGGGGTCCAGAAGACTGGGATAAAATCTATAGATCAAGATTGCCAGTATCTTCTGGCTTCACAAACTTTATCAAGCACTATTTAAGGAGCATTGCACAGACTTCTTTGCTGTTGCTTGCTTTGGTAAACTTTTAGGAGTAAGAAAGAATTATCATCCTGCAAACACCCAACCAACTTCCCCTGGAAGTCCCAAGGATGCCACTTAAGACATACCCTAACAGGGCTACCACGCGTGCAGTGGATCCATCCTGGTTTTTACTGGCTTTATTTATGAGGAAGGATGTTTGTCATCTTGTTTCTATAGAAAGGGGAATGTCCATCCCCATTTGGATAGAAGTATGGAAGGTCTTCCAAAGACTTTCTTTTGTCCCATCTTCCACATTTCTTTGAAAGAGGAAGGGAGCTTTTCCTGATCCATGAGCCTGAGGAAAAAAAGAAGAAAAAAATCACAGCTTGGAGTTCTATTTCTCTTTCTCTTCTCCTCAGAATTCTCTTTACGTTGCAGTCACCCAGTGCTCAGGTCTCACCTATTCAACTTTGGGTCAAGAGGTTTCGACTGGGTAGGTTTGTTTAATTAAGCGGAAGAGGTATGAATTAGCCTAGAGGTAAGCCTTGGTTGCCAATCAGCTTTTTTTTCTCTAATGCTGATGGTTCCCCATTTGTACACTCCTAATGAATCACTGGTCCCTAGCCCATGGATTTAGGAGTAAGCAAGAGTGTTATTCTACAGTACCCTAAACCCCAGCATGCCCTAAAAGAACACAGTTTGAACAAATAGTGTGTTTTCTCTTGTCGAATCCAGGAATGTGATCCTGAAGATGAACACAAATTCTGATAATAAAAATGGAATCTCATGAGAACCAGTTACTAACATGTAAAGTTCCAAATAGCTATACTGTTAAGAAATTATGGATTCATTATTTCCATGGAATTCTTAATGACCATTTTTTGTCTACTCTGAAAATTTAGAGGAATTTCTGAAATATATCCCTGAAATATTTTTGGAGACCAGTCTTTATTGAAAGTCAAATTTTTATCAAAATTTATTTTAGAGAGAGGAAGAGAGAGAGACCAAGAACAGGAGTTCTCATCTGCTGGTCCACTCCTCAGAAACCTGCGAGGGACCAGGCTGAAACAGGGAACCACAGATTCAATCCAGATCTTACACACCAGTGGCAGGAACCCAATTACTTGAGTCATCACTGCTGTCTACCAGGGTCTGCACTAATGGAAGGCTGGAGCCAAGAGCTGGAGTCAGGGATTGAACTCAGGTACTCTCATGTGGGACGAGGGTGATTTAACTGCTAGGCTAAACAGCTAAACACTCACCCCAATGGAAACATTTTTAAGTTCAGAAACCAAGTTGTTTTGATTACTCTCTGATATTTAACTGTAATCAGAATATAACACCATCAGGCTAGGCTTGGCATAGGATGAGAGTGGAAGAGTTGAGACAATCAGACTTCAGCTGCTCTTCTGCTTAATCAAGAGAAAAATTCCAAACTTTATCTGCTACTTATTATTCATTTGCCAACAATAGATTTTTTGATTTAATGACCGAATGTGGAAATTCTAAGATTCACTATAGACAAAAAAATTAAGGGCAAACTTTATAAGAAGTTTTACTCTTTTAAAACTTATTTTATAATTTAAAATTTGTTATTTTGATTAAGATATAATGCTCGTACCTTTTATGATCATATGGTTAACCCTACTCTAAGTAAAATAGTTCAACAAATAGTATGAAGAGAAAACAACACAAAAAACAAAACACTGTTCCTCAATGGAAGAGACAAGGGCTGTAAACAATCATCAGTTATCAAAATGTCTATTACATTCCAATACATTACATTTAAGGTAATCTATTAATTACTTCAGATCAGGAAAAACATATGATATCTGTCATTTTGGGACTGGCTTATTTCATTAAGTATAATGGTTTCTGGTTGCAACCATTTTGTTGCAAAAGATAGGATTTCATTTTTTATAGCTGAGTAATACTCCATAGTGTATATATACACTGTTTATCTAGTCAAGAGTTGATGGACACCTGGGTTGATTCCATATCTTAGCTATTGTGAATTGTGCTGCAATGAACTTGGCGGGGGCGGGGTGGGGGGGGTACAGAAAACACTTTCATATACTGATGTCTTTTGATTTGAGTAAATTCCCAGGAATGGGGTGGCTGGATCATATGGTAGGTCTATATTCAGGTTTCTGAGGTATCTCCATACTTTCTTCCCTAGTGGCTGCACCAGTTTACATTCCTACCAACAGTGGGCCAAGGTACCTTTTTCCCCAGCATTTGTCATTTGTCGATTTCTGTATGAGAGCCATTCTATCTAGAGTAAGGTAAAACTTCATTGTAGTTTTGATTTGCATTTCCTGGATGGCTAGTGATCCTGAGCATTTTCTCAAGTGTCTGTTGGCCATTTGAATTTCCTCTCTTGAAAAATTCCTGTTCAAGTCTTTTGCCCATTTTTAACTGGGTTGTTTGTTTTGTTGTTGAGTTTCTTGAGCTCTTTAAAGATCCTGGACGTTAACCCTTTATCAGTTGTGTAGTTCATAAATATTTTCTCCCATCCCATTCTGATGATTGTTACTTCTCTTTGCTGAGTGTTTATTTTTCAGTGCAAAAGCTTCTCATCTTGATGTAATCTCATTTGTTAATTTTGGCTTTGATTGCCTGTACTTCTGGGGTCTTTTCCAAAAAGTCTTTGCCTATGCCAATATCCTGCAGAGTTTCCCCAATGTTCTCTAATGATTTGATGGTATCGGGTCATAGATTAGGTCTCCGATCCATTTTGAGTGGATTTTTGTGTAAGGTGTAAGGTACGGGGTCCAGTTTCATGCTGCTGCACAAGGAGATCCAGTTTCCTCAGCACCATTTGTTAAAGAGACTGTCCTTGCTACAGGGATTGATTTTAGCTCCTTTGTCAAAGATAAGTTGGTTATAGATGCATGGATTGATTTCTGGAGTTTCTATTCTGTTCCACTGGTCTACAAGTTTATTTTTGTGCCAGTACCAGGCTGTTTTTATTATAACTGCCCTGTAGTGTATCTTGAAATCAGGTATTGTGATACCTCTGGCTTTATTTTTGTTGTATAAGATTGCTTTTGGTATTTGGGGTCTCTTGTGTTTCCATATGAATTTTAGCATCATTTTTCCTAGATCTGCAAAGAATGTCAGTATTTTGATTGGGATTGCATTGAATCTGTAAATTATTTTTGGTAGTATGGATATTTTGCTGATGTTGACTCTTCCAATCCATGAACATGGAAGATTTTTCCATTTTTAAAATGTCTTCTTCTATTTCTTCCTTTAGTGTTTTGTAATTTTCATTGCAGAGATCTTTGATATCCTTGGTTAAATTTATTCCAAGGTATTTGATTCTTTTTGGAGCTATTGTGAATGGGACTGATCTTGAAAGTTCTTTCTCAGCTATGACATTGTCTGTGTATACAAAGGCTATTTGATTTTTCCGTGTTGATTTTATATCCTGCCACTTTACCAAGCTCTTTTATGAGTTCTAGTAGTCTCTCGGTGGAATTTTTTGGATCTCCTATATATAGGATCATGTCCTCTGCAAGTAGAGATAATTTGATTTCTTCCTTTCCAATTTGTATTCCGTTGATTTTTTTCTTGCCTAATTGCTCTGTGTAAAACTCCCAGGACTATATTAAATAGCAATGGTGAGAGTGGGCATCCTTGTCTGTTTCTGGATCTTAGAGGGAATGCTTCCAGCTTTTCCCCATTCAATAGGATGCTGGCCGTGGGTTTGTCATAAATTGCCTTTATTTGTGTTGAGGAATGTTCCTTCTATACCCAATTTGCTGAAGGTTTTCATCATGAAAGGATTTTGTATTTTCTCAAATGCTTTCTCTGCATCTATTGAGATAGCTGTGTGGTTTTTGTTCTTTATTTTGTTAATGTGATGTATCACATGTATTGATTTTCAAATATTGAACCATCGCTGCACACCAGGGATAAATCCTGTTTGGTCCAGGTGAATGATCTTTCTGATGTTTTCTTAGATTTGATTAACTAATATTTTGCTGAGGATTTTTGCATCTATGTTCATCAGGGAATTGGTCTTTAGGTCTCTTTCTCTGTTGCATCTTTTTCTGGTTTAAGAATTAAAGTGATGTAGGCTTTGGGAGCATTCCTTTCTTTCCTTTATTGTCATTTTGACTTGGGTTTCCCTGATAGCCAATGATGTTGAGCACTTTTTCATGTATTTGTTAGCCATTCTTATTTCTTTTGAGAAATATCCATTCAGATCCTTTGAAATGAAATGCATGGGGTGGCACTTTGGCATAGTGGGTAAAGCCACTGCCTGCAGTGCCAGCATCCCATATGGGTTCCAGTTCAAGTTCCAGCTGCTCCTCTTCCCATCCAGCTCTCTGCTATGGCCTGGGAATGCAGTAGCAGATGGCCCAAGTCCTTGGGCCCTTGCACCCATGTGGGAGACCCAGAAGAAGCTCCAGTCTCCTGGCTTGCGGGCCAGCTGGGGAGTGAACCAGCAGATGGAAGACCTCTCTCTCTCTCTCTCTCTTTCTCTCTGCCCCTCCTTCTCTCTCTCTGTAACTCTTTCAAGTAAATAAATAAATCTTTAAAAAAGAAAAGAAAAAAAGAAATGAAGCACAAACATTCTGTATCCTGCTTGCCTGTGATATCCTGTCACTGCAAAAATTCAGGCAGAAGACAACACAAAAACCCCACTGTGCAAAACCTTAGCATGTCCTGGAAAAGGACACTAGCAACACCAAATGGGTGTTTTCTCCATATGGTGAAGCCACAGAAATCCCACTTCTTATACGTTCTGCCTACTTGGAAGAAAGATGTTTTGGTTTCATAAGAGAAGAATCCTCCACAAATGGTTTTTCACTTGCCTGTAGCCTCCAAACTTGTACATTCCCAGCTTCAATGAAACTCTAGATCTTGGATATGTTCAAGTAAGAAAGAAGCTGAATTATGGAAAAAAAGGAATTTAACAAAATAACTGCTTTTTTCTAATTTTTAAAAACACGCATCTTCATTTTAGAAATCTTGGAAACAGTAAAAAGAAGAAAACAGAAAGCAAATATTACTCACTATCTTATAATAGTAATCAATATATTCATGTATTCCCATTGATTTTCCCCCAGCTGTACTCAAATGCACAGGTAATTATGATAAAATTATTTTTAATTTTGTGTTCTTATTTTTATGATCATTTTAAATTCTATCATTTCTTCAAAAATATCATAAATGTACAACTTTTTTATTATAACAAGGGGATTCTGAATTTTCAAAGTTCATGATGTCTAAAAAAATAAATAAAAGCAAAACCAAACAAGGAAAAGACTACTAAACAGTGATCTGTTCGAATCTGCATGTAAGTTGCTTCCACATTATCCCCAAAATGGAGGCGCCAGAATCGCCTCATTGTTCAGGAGCATAAAATGCACTGTGGAAACCTTACACGTTCTGGTTACAGACGCAAAAGAGGCATGAGAAATTTTCTCTGGAGGATCTGTGTGGATCAGCCACCTCAAGCACTTTAGGAAATCAGATTCAAGCTTCTTTCTCCCAGATTAGCACAGTTAAAGAGACTCAGACCGTCCAGAGGAAGGGACTGGAAATAGCGGATGCTACGCCTTGGTGGAACCTACGTGAGGGTGCCGAGGCAGTTCCTGAAGCAATGAACAGCTACTTTGGGGGGAAGGACCCATCATGTGCCGTTGTATGCCACTTGAAAAAGTCCACGAAGAACTTCTAAAGTGTGAACTGTTCCATTTCATCAGCCATCATTCCCGGCAATAAAACAGTAGAGTCAGAATCAAAAGTTATAGATGATGGAGCGACTTAAAAAGAAAGCAGAATGACTCAGCAACAAATCACCTAAGAAAGGAATTGAACACAATTTTCTGTACTGATTTTACAGAAAATGGGGGAAATGTTCCACACAGTGATCTCCAGAAATCTCCAAATAGCCAGGTTTCACCTAAGAAGAAGGCACCGCTAACATTCCTGAGAAGCGTGCGCAGCCAGCGCCACACACCAGTTTGTACAACATTTTTGGGTAGATGAAAATCTGAAGTAGTTGCAGTGAATGATGATGATAAGGATAATAAAATGTGTTTCAAACAACCTGTATCTGATGTTTAAATAAATGAAATCCAAGAGACTCAACACCTACACACTCAGGGTGGGGGAAAGATAAAAAAGCAAATGACGATTCTGCACGCATTATGTGTAACTCACAGATCTTCTGGGGAAGGTGATGGTTTCATTATCAGGCCTCACTCCTTGCGTTTTGCTGGGCACAATGCACTACAACCACTGACAAAGAGTTTGAGAGGAAAAACATACCGCTTGTTCATGTCAGTAAGGAAGGCAATCGGTGATTCTGGCCGTGTGCCCTGGCTAAGAAAGGGGTGCAGACCGGCTGCCAGTGCTTGGGTTCACGCTGCCTTTGTCCTTGTCTCCTCTAGCTTCCTTTTCAGATTTCATAGCTCTCCTTCGTTATTCTGTCTGCATAAAAGGGGTACCATTAAGTGCAGGTTTAAGCACCAAACCACAGCTGTTTTATCTCCACCAAATCAAGACCGCCAACTTTGGCTGACATCCTAGTGGTGGTGCGTGTTTATGCCTCAAGGGAACTTTAGACCTTAGCACCCAGTGGTTGAAACTGAAGTTAAACTATAGAGAAACGAAGAGGGCAGTGCAAGTGTTTATATGGATTCAAAAATCATTCATTTCTGCCAGTAATGGGGAATTTTTGGTAAGTTAGCATGGATTCATAACTATCATATTTATTCAGTATCATCAACATGGAATTGTTTTCCAAGAATCAAATAGTGATCAGTGTGCAACCAGGAATGAGGAGCAGTGGGAAACAGTGGTAGAATCCCTCCTCATCTATTTTAGATTCTGGGAAAATTGAATTCTTCTTTTTTGTTTTTTTAACTAGCTATCAAGATTTATTAAAAATACTCATTGCCACCAAAAATATTGTGCATGTAATAAAAGAGTAGTTTTGAAAATAAGGATTCCTTTATCTCCTGAACTCTTTATTTACTGGAGCCGATAAGCCTTTGACTATCAAGTAAATTAAAAATATATTATCTCTGGGTCAGTATTGTGGCCTGCGAGGCTGGCATCCCAGATGGGCTCTGGTTTGTGTTCTGGCTGTTCCACTTCCAATCCAGCTCTCTGCTGATGCGCCTGGGAAAGCAGCAGAAGATGGCCCATGTAGTTGGGCCCCTGCCACCCATATAGGAGACCTGGGTGGGGTTCCTGGCTTCAACCTGGCCCCAACCCTGGCAGTTGCAGTCATCTGGGGAGTGAATCAGCAGATGGAAGATCTCTTTTCTTCTCTCTGTAACTCTACATTTCAAATCAATAAATAAATATTTTAAAATATGTTATCCCAAAAATAACAAATAAAATATTACAAATAAAGATTTACTTTCATCTATAAGCTTAGGGATATTTAAATTATTATATCTATTGTTGACAAATAACTCAAAAATATATTTAAAGCCACAAAAAATTAATATTTTTAAAGACCTAGAATTCTAACTTGCAGATCTCTATTTAAAAATATATAAGGAGGGACTGGCACTGTGGTGCAGTGGGTTAACACCCTGGCCTGAAGCGCTGGCATCCCATATGGGCGCCGGTTCTAGTCCTGGCTGCTCCTCTTCCGATCCAGCTCTCTGCTGTGGCCTGGGATAGCAGTAGAAGATGGCCCAGGTCCTTGGACCCCTGCACCCATGTGGGAGACCCAGAGGAAGTTCCTGGCTCCTGGCTTCGATGGTGGCAGCTCTGGCTATTGTGGCCAATTGTGGAGTGAACCAGCGGATGGAGGACCTCTCTCTCTCTCTGCCTCTCCTTTCTCTGTGTAACTCTGACTTTCAAATAAATAAATACATATATTTATATATCCATATATATATGGAGGGGTGGGCGCTTAGCCTAGCAGTTAAAGATGTCAGTGGCCCGCATCAGAGTACTGGGTTTAATTCACAGCTTTGGCTCCAGATTCCAGCTTTTTGTCACTGACTACAGACCCTGGGAAGCATCAGCAGTGACTGAGATAACTGAATCCCTGCCACAGACTTGGACTGTGTTGCAGGATCCTGGCTTCAGGCTGGCCCAACCCTGGCTGTTGCAAGCATTTTTGGAGTGAATCAGCAAAGGAAAGATTCTCTCTCTCTCTCTCTCTCTCTCTCTCTCTCTCTCTCTCTCTCTCTCTCTCCTTCAAATAAAATTAAAAATATGCTTTTAAAGACATTTATTTACATGAAAGGCAATGTTACAGAGAGCAGAAAAGACAGAGAGATCGTCCATCCCCTGGTTCACCCCCCAGCTGGCTGCAACAGCTGGGGCTGCACCAGGCCAAAGCCAGGAGCCAGGAGCTTCTTTCAGGTCTCCCACATGGGTAGCAAGGGCCCAGGCACTTGGGCCATTCTTTGCTGGTTTGCCAGGTCATTAGCGGGAAGCTAGATTGGAAGTGGAGAAGCCAGAAAACAAACAGACACCCATTTGGGACGCTGGCATTGCAGACGGTGGCTTAACCCACTAAGCCAAAACACCAGTCCCAAAAATATTTTCTAAAATAAAACAGTGGAACTGGCACTGTGGCATAGCAGGTAAATTGCCACCTGCATCCTCGGCATCCCATAGGGGCGCTAGTTCAAGACCACTTTGGATCCAGCTACCAGTTATGTGCCTAGGAAAGCAGTGGAGGACGGCACAAGGGCTTGGGCCCCTGCACTCCTGTGGGAGACCTGGGTAAGGCTCCTGGCCTCAAACTGGTCCCAGCCCTGGCCATTGTGGCCACTTGGGCAGTGAACCAATGGAGGGAAGATCTTTCTCTCTCTCTCTCTCTCTCTCTCTCTCCTCTCCTCTCCTCTCTCTCTGTAGCTCTGCCTTTCAAATAAATAAGCCAATCTAAATAAATAAAACACAACAGGTAGTTTCTAGTGCTTGCTATGACACACTGAATATCAATTTGATGTTTTCGTGCTTTTTTGAAGGACTGGCTGAATTTAAAAGAAAAAGCAAACAACTGATTATGCAACTTGAATCTCTAGAAACTGGGGCAAGTCTCAGAGAACCGTTTGACCCCTACTTTAAAACTCCAAGTCTGCTATGATCCCATTCAAATTAATGGCATGCTATCCCCAGTTATGAATTATACAGCTACTAGGGGAATGGTTAATGGATTTGCATCAGATGCATCCTCAGAGAGATTTAGGTCCCTCTGCCCTGCCCTTAGCAATAGCACCAGAGCATATTGTTCTTCACTGCAATGCCCATCAAAGTCATTGTTGCAAATAGTCTCCTCCTGATGGGACTTCAGTTCATGGTTAGGGAACAGGAGGAAACCTAAGTACAGTACAAAGTAATTTGCAAAGTAATAACAATGTTTCCTACCCAGGTGATAGCTCAAAGGAGATTTAATTGGATAAAATTACCCCATTCCAAGAATAATACTTTATACTTTATGTCACCATTATCACCAGAGGATCTTGATGAAATTTATGAACATTGATTAAACATCAGCACACCATTTTGAAGGAGGCGATATTAACAGTATTTTGCTGAGCCCAGGGAAGGATGGCTTCGTCTTCCTAAGTGCACAGCAAATAGTCATGAGATAACCTGAATCTGCACGAACTCCATGGGAGGACTACTGTTAAGTAAGAGTGTAGAGCCCGGGGAGGTTTACTAAAATGGCAAAAGAAAAAAAAAAGATTTTTGTTTCAAAGTATGTCATACAATTGCCACAAAGGAATGCCTTTCTGATTGTCAGAGTCAGAAAATGCTTGAATCATTTCTCTTGATCTCCTGAGACTTTATTTGGGAAACTTCTGCTTATAATTAGTTTGTCCTTCCCCTTTCAGATGCAAATATTTGGCATCTGCAGGATCAAATATGAAATTCAAAAATCACTGGATCTGGGAGAAATATCAAAAAAAGAAAATCAAATCCTTTCTATTTCCAGATGAGGAACCTTGTTCCCGAGTGGGAGCGAAGGCTGAAAAGGGGTCTCAGTTCAAGTAATAAAGAGGCTCTACACTGCCAAAATGTCTCTGGTTACAAAGAATGCCCCCCCCTCCGCCATGGCTGTGAAGGCCCTGCCTGCTTCCTTAGTTTGCTGGGCAATTGAGCATCCTGAGTTGAATGGGTGTAAATAATCCTGCAGCCGGGCATAAAAGTGAAACCGATGCAGAAGGGCCAAGTGTTCAGCTGAGGGCAATCCTATAAAACAAATATCAAACTCTGAAGTTTTGTTTTGATTGTCCTAACCACCTCAGTTGACTTGGATGTTACCAAAATGAAGTCATGTGTGTGAAAGCATTCTCCCCTGTGCCCGCGTAGAGAGCCCTCAGTAGGTACTCCCTCATTTGTTCACAACCAGCCCTGTTCACTCCCTGACTTCTCCCAGAGCCTGAGATGTAAAACTTCTTGATCCACACATCTCTATGTGACCAAAATACTGCAGAGCAGATATCATCTGTATTTGAGGAAGCTTCAAGTATCCTACCAGATGTCTCTTTGAAAGTTTATGAATTCTTCTCCAAGCTTTCCTTAAAAACAAATAAACACTAAAATGAATACGTGTGCATTAAAGTTCGTAAGCAATGAAGTATGATCAGGAGTGAAGGTAGAGAAAGTTGGACACAATCAGGCTAACAGCTGTCACACAAGCCTGTGTTTGAGACGAAAGCATGGAGACTCCCCTCAAGGATGTAAACCCTCAATTGTGTAAGAGTCCCTCCTGGCCGAAGTGCCTGCCTTGGCAAAATAAGCAAGATTTGCTCTTTTTACACCAAGGGTGAATTTCTGTTTCTATTTGCTCACCAAGGCCAGGGGAAATCAAAGCACAGGAACTGAAGGCGTAGTTGCTGCTGCTGCTGCTAGTGCTGCTAGTGTTGCTTTTGTTGTTAAGCTTCCTCGTATGATTCTGGACACAATCAAATGAAGACAGGTTCTGAAGACCCAGTGACCCTTCCTGTATTTTATTGTGCTTAAAGTATCTTTCTATCAATTACAATTTTAGAAAAAGAAATTCTGTAAAATAATGAAAATATGATGATGAGTGGCTACATCAGCTTAAGTGTGTTTTAAAAATAGAAACTATGACAAGGCTGATATAAAATTTAAATTTTGGTCTCTCCATCCCCTTCCTGCCCACAACATGACAGAATATTCAACCCACAATAAAAGATTTCACTGTAGTACAGGAGAAAATATTTTGGAAGTGAAACTATGTCTCTAATATTTCCAAGTAGAAGAATTCATATCCGATAAAAGCAATACTTTTAGATATGTCATATGTAAAAAGAGTACCATATAATTAGAAGTGAATTTAGACAGAAAGATGAGATGTAAAAGCAGATAATTAGTGCACTGTTATAATTAGCAAATACTTCTCAATCCCATGGTAACTGCTCTCTGCAAAGGACTCCTGCCGGTTAACTAATATTCCCTGAAAGCAGTTTTCTTCTCTCTTTAAATGGAAAGTTTGAATTGCTATCTTCTTGAAAACCATGCTATGATATGTCGTAAATTGATTTATGTCTATTATAGTTTTTTAATTCAAGAAGACACATTAACTAGAAGAACAAAACAAATATTATATTGGCTGAATGGAAGAATTATAATAAATCTGTACTAACCTTGATTCTACATGTAATTTTGAGTGTGCTCTTTCAATAATAAACATTATTTGCAAAATTAAAAATTGCATTGAAACCCAGAAAGGTAAATATTTTTACACTGAAAATGGTTAATCAATGTGAAATGGCTGAATGCTGGAAATAGTAACACTTTCTGGGGATACATCAAGTAGCTGAAACATTTCTAATCTTACCATAGACAAAAAGGAAAAATAATTTTAAGATTAACAACAACACAAGTTTACTCATTTACTCTTTATGTCTCCTTCCAAATGGTTGGCATGAATGAATGATACAGTTACAGAAGGGATTTTCCAGATTGATACCAGGATGTGGCAGGCTGAGTTAGAGTTCACAGCCTTTGATTCTAAACAAATGAGTGACCTGAAACATCACCTGTGACATGGGGATGACAGTATGTTCTCAGTAAAAAAGGTTGTAGATCCAGGGGAGAGGGGCACAGTTTTGGCCAACTGTGATGTTTTATAAAATTAAGGACAAAAATTAAATTCTCAGTTTTATACTCGGATATCAATGACTTGTTTAAGACAGATAATTAACTTCACCTGAATAAAATAGTCTGACCAGAGCAGTGGAAAACCAGAGCAAAGTTACCAATTACAGGCAACTGGACTTAAAAGTTAGTGAAGCACTTTCAGTCAAACTGAGATTGGTTGGGACAAGCGGTGACATATGGTGACATTAGTGAGAAGGGCAACCTGACAGCAGAACAGAGAGAAAAGGCTGATTTATGAAAGTTGCAACAGACTTGCCTTTTTATCATGATCCAAAAAATGTCAGTGACAATGAGGAAAGCAGGTAAACTCTGAAACAGTTTGGGGAGCTCAGTGTTGTTGAAAGTAGGGTAGGATGGTGAGAATGGCTCCGGGATCCAGGGTACCTGCAGCATAGAAAAGTGTGCAGATCACCCCGAGCGGCTGCCTTCCGCCGGTCTCACCACAGTGAAGACCTCCTGAGGAGGAGCCTCTGAGGGGAGCCCTTGTGGAAGCGAGTGGTCCCCCAAGCACTGGGAAGAGAGCAAACCCGACTCCTAGATTCGTGATCATTCACATGTGCTTCTGACGCATAGCTGGCTTTACAGACTTCTTTCTCTAAGAATACTTGCTGTTCCCTGGAATTATTCTAATGTGGTAGGTGTGTTAGAGAAAGTGCAGCGAATGCTGGCCCATATTAAAAACAACTTAGGAAACAGCTTTTTAACTCTGACCGTTTACAATTACTGAAGTGGAAAGATTTTGACAAGCAAACCAAAAAAGAAAATAAATTTTTTTAAAGTTATATGAAAAAATGCTGATTAATACCAGCAATAGGAATAGACATTTTTAGAAAGTGTTTTTAATCAGCTCCCCAGTATGGGGTTAACCAACTGTGTCAGCAGAACTAAATTACGGACTCATAGGAAAGGAAAAAAACAAATAAAAAGAAGGAAATTTTGAAACAAATTCAAGTGATTCCCTCCTGGGTAAAAAGTTAGAAGCACTGAGGACAGTTCATGGGTTGAACACCTCAAACAAATAAGCCCTAGGCATAGAACAGGCAAGAATACCTGAAAACATGCAGTACTTTTCCGTCTAAATTAGGCTTAAGTAAAAAAAAAAAAAAAAAAGTTTGACTATCACAGAGATGAAAAAGGACAAAACTAAAAAGAGTGAAATATTCGATGAGAACGTGGTAGCTCCCTAACACACAATCGTAAGTCAGAGAATGAACTGGCTGTGGCCATTCGGTCATTATCTGGTCAGAAGGGTGGCTGGTCCCATGGAGCCAACAATTCCTGGGGGTATAGTTCTGTAGGGCATTTAAATACTACGACGGAATCGGGCTCCAGAGGAGCTATTTTCAGAACATTTGAAACTGAACCACACTCCATATTGTGCGTGGCTCCCGAGTGAGGACCACAGGGAAGACACAGGTACTAAAAGAGCCATAACTCTCGATGTTCCACTGCGCGGTTTTCAAGTTCCCAAGCACTCTGGTTGTGCCAAGCAAAGCCTTTTGGTTTTTATTTTCCTTGGCTTTTCAGATGGTCAAGTGTTTATGATGTTTCAATAAATTTTTATTTTAACTCAATTCTATGTTCAGGCAAAAACAAAACAACAAAACTTCAAGCAAATTGTATTTGGTTTGCTGAGGTATGTAACCATTAATAAGCTATCAAGAAATACAATCTGTAAATAAATTACCGCTTGTCCTACAAACTCAGTGTGTAATGCTACCAGCAAAAGACAAATGTGAAGTCAGGGAGTTCTAGAAAGTGCCTCCTAATGTCTGGCCAGTGGAAAAGGGATTAAAGTTTTTTACCTCCAAAAACACACTGACAAATATCCAGACAAAATCTAATGGCAACAACAAAAAAAAGGCATCCTGTGCTTTTGACATCTTTCTGTTTATTTTAGTTCTTTCAGGTGTGTCTTTCAACAAAGACCTAAGTTGTCATTTTCTAACTCTGAGAGCAGTATTTGGAAGTCACAGTGCCTGAAGGTATTGAGTAATTCTCTTGACACTTAATTTCCCTGTCGGGAGAATCTCAAGAAAGGAAGAAGTCGAGAGTGAGTAGGGAAAAAAAAAAAAGACCCAGGTAGAAGCATTTATGTTTTCCTTCCCTGGAACATAAAGCACAAGAATTTAAGATTTCAATGTTCTGAAGGTTTTTATGAGAAATTATTGTCAGTTTTTACAGAATGAGGTATATCCTCCAAAAATTGCCTATTATTATCATAAATTTGGTCCTTACATATGTCTAAAATTGTAGCAATTCTGTTTCAAAAGGCTATCTTTTAAAATGGATATGTTACAGACTTTACTGCCAACAAGAAGTTTGCAGTTACAGAAGTCTTATGAGATACAAGTCTACTTTACATACCAAAGCTCCTTACAAAATATTAGGGGGACTTCTTCCTAAAACGAGTGTGCATTTTTTCCTAATCATTTCTGCTCCTTCTTTCTCTGAGCATTGTGTGATAATGTCTTGAACAGTCCTTGGTCATGTTGATACAGAAGAGAGACTCTGTTAGGAACACTGCGTATTGAACAGATTAAAACATCTTTAGGTCGTTGCTTCCCAAAGAGTGCTGAAGACGATTTAGGAGCATATATCCAAGCAAATTGCTTTAAATTTATGAGTGTAACCATTGTGCTCTGTATTATATAAAAAAAAAAAGGAATCCACACTGCAATATGAAGTTTCACTTTAAAATACATTGATTTGTATTGTTTTAGTTGTGACTTTAAAAAAAAAAGAATAGTCATCCAAGGGCATTAAAATGAGGCAAAAATCCTAAAATTATATGTAAATGGCTGACGTCAAGACAAGGACGTGTGGCTTTGGGATAGCTTTCTCCAGCCCAATTCCTAAATATCAGCCTCTTTAAAACTTACTCTGAGATAGGCATGATTGCCACATCCTGACACTAAGCTTTTTTTTCTTTATGAAGGTACCCATTTGATACCTAATTTTATAATATATCATTTTAAAAGAGAGTCAAGGAGATTAAAATCGTATAGCCAACTCATGTTGCCGGTGATGCACTTCTTCAGATCCAATCAGCCCACCAGTCACTGAACTACAATTTGAAGTCCTACATCCTCTGCTCTTCCTCACAGCTACCCCCAAGACTCTGTCCTGGGAGTTATGTGCACATAATGAGCCTTTTCTAATTGGAAATACTTTCCAAAATCACTCTTCAGTTTCAGCCTACCACCACTAAATAGTTGCAAATAAAACAGCTCTCAAAGATCATGACCTCATAAAAGATTTTTAACTCAAAGACAACAATGTGCATTAACAAGTATCTAAGAAAATACAACAGGCTTGTCATAATAGCTAAACACCGACACAGAAAATTACCAAAGTTTAAAACTCCAGCAGCATTAGGCTTTGGGTTGTTATTCTTATTCAATGAGTAAAAACAAACCATAAAGTCAGTAAAATTTCGAGTTTTACAAAACAGAACAAACATAGATGACAAGAGATAACTGGCCTACAGGCAAGTTTTCTGTACCAAACACCCAAAACAAGACAAAATTCAAGGTCACAAAAAAGTTATAATAAAAGGCTAAAAATAATCGGGAAATGAGGAGAAGAGGGTGACAAACAACTGACCTGTTGCAGAAGCAAAATTTGAAACTAAAAATATAAATATTTCAGAATTAGAAATGCCAACTCGAAAGCTTATTTTGCCCACAGAAGACGCAGGATGTCTTTGCAAAAGGTCTGGCAGCCTGGGTTGCAGTAAAGTTTGAGGAAGCAGCAATAAAATGCTGTTTCCATAACTTGGGATCTCCACATCCCAGTGGGGCACTGGGTCTGTGCGGACTCCAAGAAGCCTTTTCTCACATCCTTAAAAGACAAGCTGCTGGGGGCGGCCAGGGTTGGAGGACACTCGCCCTGCTCCTGTGCAGTGACCTGGGCCAGTTTTGCACTTACGTTCATTAAGGCACAGGAAGACAACCCAAAAGGCGGAGGTTGCTGCTTGCTTGCTTGCACGTAAGAACAGTAGGAGAAGAGCAAGCCCTAGGAGTCAGCAGCACCATCACTTCCTGACCCCAGCTCTGCCTGCCCCTGTCCACTTTCCCCTGCATGAGTCTCTGTCAGCGAGCCTCCCTGACTGCCGCTTTCCCAGGGATCAGGGGTGGGGTCAGTGTTGGAGCCACACACCCAGGCCCTCACACCCACACACTCACACCACCACACACCTGGCCCCATCACACTCACCACACACACACACATCCTCACACTCACACACCCTCACCTTCACCCTCACACACTACACACACACCCTCACATCACATGCACACACATGCTGACACACACACACCAAACACACATCCTCATATCACTCACACTCACACACTACACACACACCCTCGCACACTACACACATCCTCACATTACATGCACACCCTCACACTCACACCTTCACACCCTCACACATCACACACACCCCTTCACACACTACGCACACCCGCTCACATTACATGAATACCCTCACACTCACACCCTCACACACTACACACACACCCTCACACATACACACTCACACACATCACATACACACACATGCTGACACACACCAAACACACACCCTCACATCACACACACACCCTCACACATCACATACACACCCTCATACTACACACACTCACACACACCCTCACACTATACACACACCTTCACACTCACACACACCCTCACACACTACATACACACCCTCATATCACATACACACACATGCTGACACACACCAAACACACACCCTCACATCACACACACCCTCAGAAACTAATACCCGTACATTACATGCACACCCTCACACTCACACCCTCACACACTACACACACACCCCTTCACACATACACCCTCACACACATCACATGCACACATCACACACACCCTCACACACATCACACACCCTCACATCACATGTACACACACCTGACACACATATCACACACACACTCTCGCACACCTTCACAACACCCTCACATCACACACACCACCACACACACACCCTCATACATCACACACACACACCCTCATACACATCACACACCCTCACATCACACGCACAGGTCACAGACACACACCCGCACACTCACACCACCATAGACCTGGCCCCTCACTCACATACCACACACACAAGAAAACACACTCTCACACACATCACAAACACACAGCACACACACGCACACCACCCAGTGGCAGTCTCCTGAGGGAGGAAAGCCACTTCCCTAGCTGTGATTTCTTTTGAGAGTCGGGAACACATAAGAAGGAAGCTTGAGGCATGCAGGAGAAAAAGGGGAGAACTTCTATCCACTTCACTTGACCCCCTGGATCTCACTGTCCTCATCTGTGAAGTGGGCTTTCTCAGGCCTCCACTCCCTATGATGGGGAAGGGGCTGTGAACAGGGGGTTCCAGGCAGAGCAAAGGCCCATCCCACGCTACCCGCTCCACACCGGGGTACATGCTGCCCGCCCGGAGCAGGACGGTCACTTGTGGACTGGCCTAGGGGATAAGAGAGGGTCCGTGTTTGCCTCTGACCTCTGCTCCTATACCATCCATATCTAGCCCCTTCCCTCCCCATCCCTTCCCTTCATTCCCCCCACCCGCTCCCCTGCCCTTGTCTTCTCTTCCTCTCTCCTTCCCTCTCTCTACGCATCCCCCAGAGAACTGCGCACAAACGTGAAGAGCCGGGGGAAGCAACAGCTCTGTGAACTATTTAGGAAAAATCAATATGCAATTCCGTGCCAAGGCGCCCGCGAAGCAGAAAGCACCGCACGGGCATGCGGCACGCTTTTGCCCGCGTACCGCCGCGGGGAGGCCGCTCGCGGGTCCCGGCGGGGAGAGCGGCGCCCTCGGGCTCGGCTCTCCGTCTGCTCTCGGCGCCGCCTCCGTTTCCGCCGCTCTCTAGCTGCTTGCCCTCGCTTCGCTTTGCCCCGGCCTGCTCTTCCCCTCCCGGCGCGAGGAGCACGGCCAGGCGGGGCCTCGGCTCCCACCCCGCGGCGGCTGAATGCCGCATCAGGACCCGCTCCGGTCTCCCGCGGGCCGCAGCCGCGTCTCCTCCCCGGAGCGCACCTGAAACCAGAACCCTGGCCGTAAACGCGCCCGCGCGCCAGCCTCTTCCAGGGGGCCCGTGGCTCCCCGGGGCTCCCCCGACCCAAACAGACTCGGGGAGCGCACTTGACCTCGGAAGAGGAAGGGGGGATGGGGGCGCCCCTGAGAAGAGCCGTCCAGGAACAGGAGCGAGAAGCGTCTAGAATTAGGCCGGGAAGCGGGAGGCGGGGGGGGGGGGGGGGGGGGAGGGAGGTTGGTGAGCGGGACGATCGGGAGTACCCGAGGCCCGCTGGGCAGAAGGGCGCCTGCGGGTGCTCAGCCCGAAGCAGCCAGGGACCGAGGCTGGCGCGCCCGGGTCTTCGCGCCCCCGCCGCCGGGGCCTGGCCCGCGCGCTCCCGCAGATGCTGAGACGAACTCCAAAGGGGGGGGGGGGCATAAATGACAGGGGAGGGAGACCCGCAGGAGAGAGGATCTTTCCACCTTCCCAAGGGACACGTTCCCCTCCTCTCCTGCGCCAAGCCGGGTGTGAGCGGACCCTGCAGCTCGGCTGCTGGAAGGGAATTCCGCCGGGACCCTCCACCCGACCCAGGGAGCCCGCACCCTGGGGTGCAGGCACTCCGGGGCCTCTGGATCCAGACCGTGCTCCAGGGCGCGGCGGGGCCCCGACCCTTGCTCGCATAACCCCCTGTTTTGTGGGGTCACTGTGCAGACACACACGGTGAGAGGCTCCCCTCCGCCGGGATTCCCAGAAGGGGTCCGTAAATGCAGTGTACCCCGGCGGGCTCGGAAGAGGGGGCGCCTCGCAGGCTGTGCGCTCGGCCTCGGACCGATTTCGTGCGGCTTCGACGTCGCCTTCTCCTATTAGTTACAAGTTTTCAAATTGGCCTTTTCTCCTATAAATCGCCTGGGAGAGAGGTTGTACTTTCAGCAAGTACAACCATAGTCTGAAGTTAATCTTAAGAAGTTAAAAAGGGGCAAGGAAAGATAATATTTATTTTGCATTTTAAGTGAGGACCCAGAAAAGTGTGTTTTCGGGTACTAACAAGTGAGTGGCAACTCAGCCTCGTCCTGCAACTTGAGTTTTCTCCTCCGTGTTTCTGAGCTGCAGGAAGCCTTCGATGTTGTTCTAACTCATTAGAGAATTCAATGAAATGTTAAAATATTTATTTTTCAATAATCAGCACGCGTTTTGCCTGGAGGTTTTCACAAAGCGTGCCCCTCTCGGCAAACGCGGATGCTAGAACGTCTGGTCTGGTTCGTCCTGGGGCTTCGAAGGGGCAGTGTGTGCGACTGAGGACCAGGGTCCCTTCGCCTGGTCCTGCAGCAGTCAGTGCCTCCACTGTTAGTTTAGCAAATGTCAAACGTGTATTGCTTGTGATTAGTTCCTGCAAGAATTTTCCACGTTCTCCACCTATTGTCAGTAGGGTTTCTGTTTGTTTTATCTGGGTCAAATAGCATCTCACAAAGTGGCTCCAAACAGCATCTCATAAAATAATAACCTTTCACAGTCCAGTTGCTTATGCTAAGGTTGAAGAGACACCCCACCCCAACACCACCATCTCAAATGAACAACTGATACCATCCTGAGTTTTCCACTGCAATGCCAGCGATCCCACTGTTTTAAGTAGTCAGTGTCAGTCCAGGTTCTCTGATAGATCTATATTTAATATGATATTTTAAAGTCATTCTGCCTTAGTGCCACATCAAGATGTATATTGTAAGTAGATCATTGAAATATATTTATGCATCAATGAAATGTCCTAAAGCTGTCTTCTTTTCACTCTTAGGTTTTTATTAAGAGGCACCCTAATAACTAGTCATGTCCTACTGGGTTTCAGTAAAATGTAACCAGAAATTTTAACTTCAGAAAAGCACAACAATGATTTTAAGAGCCCTTGTACCAAAGCCTACGTCTCTTTAACCAAAAGTAGCTCGACTTCTCCATATTTTTTGGCATTGGGGTTTGTTTGTTTCTTAAATCACTTCTCTATGGTAATTGTGATTACTTCAGAAACTATGTCAATACCAAGCAGAGGTCAGAGTTAGCTTCATGCCTTTTTAAACATTTTTTCCCCAAAGCCTCCACGGTGCTAGAACACCACAACTACTTTAAAATTATAACCAACATGTATATAAGATTTTTAATGACTAAGAAAACAGCAAACAGCCTCTGTACATAAAGGCATCTGAATGTGAGTCTCACCCACACTTTCTCCACTGTGTTCCCCAACAGAACACACTGAAGTTTCACATTTTCATCCAGAACTGCTAAAAGGGGACTACACTAAAATTTTTCTAATTACCAGTCTCATTGCCCCTCTTCTAAAAGTTCTTGTCTTGATTACCAAATGTCATGTCACGTTCCACAGTCCAAGCGTTAATTTGCACGTCCTGGATCTTACAGCATCCTGGATAGATTTAACCTGTCAAGCAAATTCACACTCAGAGCCAACCAACCACCAGTATTTTTTTTTCCTAGACACCAAACCTGTTCCATCATCTTTTCTGTTTTTCCAATACTGACTTTGTGTCCACACATACACACACAGCTGTAGCAAACGTAGATTTATGCCTGGTGCCTTGGTAAAGTGGTTGAGATGTGCCTGTACTTAATGTGTCCTATCCTTGAATTTGAAAAAATGTGATTAGGCCACAAGACCTCTCCTGTGAGCCTCAGTTGGATCCTGTAGTGGTCTTCTGTTACCCCAAATGACACTGTCCAGTCCCCAACCCCCAACTCCATTAAATACTGGACAAGAAAAAGTTTGTTATTAAGGCTGCAGTTTTTCCATTGTCCAGTAGACGGCATAAAAGATCAAGCCTTCAAATGCTAAACAATTCACCAAGGCTGTCTGGTTTGGTTTGGAGTGTATGTGAGTGTGCTATTTTAAATATTCAGCCAGAATTGTATCTGAGCAGAAGAGACGTATCTCAGAACTTACGGCAACTCATCAAGGTTTTGAAACATTAGTGATAGGGAAAGTTTTGGGTATCTTCTCAAGAAAATGCAACTTCAGAAAATACACTGACTGTTAGAAATTTGAAGTGCAGAGGGGAATGTTATTGAAAATTTATCATGTAAAAGTTATCAACAAAGGAAATGAAATTGAGAAAGGTGCAGTACATTTTAAATTATTTGTTAATGGATAAAGAATGTATTTACAACCAAATGTTCAAGATTCTATATTGTAAGTTGGCATGATGTGTCCATGTTTTTTATTAGATAAAATATACAGCCCAGCCCACAGAACTGAGGATTATATTTCAAATGGGCTTACATATGCATGCATATATGGCGTGTAGTAAATGAGAAGAAATTCGCTCCACCAAGTTCTGTGAGGGGCTCTTGGGGGATATTGGAGGACGATGCTATTAGAAATAACAGTTGAGACTTTGCCTCTTCTACAGCCTTGTATGACTTTGCTAATATTTATATTTTACTAAAAGGTTTCTATTTCCCTTTAATTCTGCAGACACTCTTAATGCAGGACCAGGGGGTGGAGTGGGGGTGGAGAGGGTAAAGTGTGAGCTAATAACTCATTTCCCAGTTAATTTTATTAAGAATTTATAGCACTGTTTAGAAAGTTTTAAGACAACCATAAATTTTATTAGGAATATTTTATTAAGCCCTCCATTTAATTAATAAAAGACCTCTATAACTTCTGAAAATGTCAGAGCTAGTAATTATGTTAACCAGTGTAGTTTTTTCCCCCTCTAGAGACCAAAGCTTTGTAATGATTTGAAATAGAAAAGTAGTAAAGAAAGCACCCCCACCCCAATTTTTCTCTTAGCTTTTGCATTCTCAGGCCAAAGTAGAGTGACTTAGATATTTTCCCTCCGATGATTGGAGAGCCTAAGCTGACCTCTCACTGACTTCTGAACTGGACCCAGACATTCTTTGTTTTCTGAAGCAAAATGCAGTAAACAAATTTCCCAGTCCTTATAGCCTCCATTGCTCTGGGGCACTTGATTAACGTCCTCCTTGATCCTCTAGGTTGACCCCCCTTGCACATGCCCTAACCAGGTTTCTCCCTTTAATAGACTTCTAAATAGTTTCTTTCACTTTTCTCACAGCCATTCATTAGCTCTGACTTCTTGGTACCTTTCTCCCATCACATCCAGGCTCTTATCTCTAACATTCCTCTATTATCTCTACTAGATTTCAAATCTATTTTCTTTAAGCTGTCTTCCCCTCCTCTTATTTCTGTGTTTTTGAAATGCAAATACGAATGCGGGAGTGAGATGTAGAGGAGGGATGTTCTTGAGGGACCAACCCCAAGCCTCCACACCACAGGACAACCTAAAAAGCAATCACAACATTTTAAAAGGCATCTTGAAGTTAGGTGGCAGATGATAAACTCTTATCATTCTGTGAACACAGCTGCCAAACTCGATTGATTAACAGGCTTTTGTTTATTCTGGGCTGGCAAATACACACACATTTTACCTTAAGAGGTGCCTCTTTAATTTCACAGGGCTTTGGAACTGACTCATCAGTGTGAAGTTTTGGGACAAAAGCCTAATTCAGGATATAGGCCCTCCCAAAGGCAGGGCTCCTTATAGAACAGAAAGTTACAAGGGGAGTTCACCCCAGAGGAGGCCAGCAGCCCAGAGGAGCTCCCCTGGCTTCGAATGCCTCCCTTGGGAGGGGAGAAGCAGCAGAGACCCAGGGCCCAGACCGCCTCTTTTTAGTACTCCTTCTCCGTGGTGGGGAAGATGTCCCAGGAGGTGAAGGAGGAGCAGAGAATGGAAGGGCCTTCGCCAAGTCAAGATCCTGCAGAATGAAGTTCACTTGCCTAGAAAAGAAAGTGTACGATCCACGCTTAGGATAGGTGCTGTCACATAGCAAGCAGGAATGTCTCATCCGCTCTCACTGACACCTAGGACTTAGCCCTTCACTTATTCCTTTTAATAGATGATTCATTGTTACCCTGTTGAAGGAGGTGTCTTTTTTTTTCTTTCTTTTATGGCTCCTATATTAAAACTCTAGACACCCTCTATGCAATTTCTCCCGGCAAGCCCCAACTGTAATAACTGTTTGCTAATTGTAAAATCCTTATCCAGAATGAGGTTTGGGCAAACAATTTGTACTACTGTAATTACATTGTAAAAGTGTTTCAGCCCCTTGATTGTCTAGAATTAATTGTACAAAGGCCTAGAAGTAGCATTGGGTTCACAGTTACAAATGGATAGTGGGGAAGAAGACACTTTTCACAACCAGTAAGTTTATTTTAAGCTCACAAACTCAAACTGTTCCATTCTGTAAGAAAAATCTATGTGTATGACATTAAAAGCACATTTTTAAGGTGACCTGGCATACCATGGTTTGCAACCAAGTCTGCCTACTATTTTGAAGGCTCCGGTTGTGGGAAAAGAGTGACTTACTTGAATTTTTTTCATTTTTAATCTCTGCTGAAAACAAAAGATATTATTTGCTGGAAAGCAATAACACGAAGCCGATCCTGTTGTTAAAAAGTATATTCCGTATATTAACAAGCTGCCCTTTTCCTAATGTGAAAACGTGGAGGGTTGAGCAGAGGTTCAGAACGCCCGGCCGGGTTACCTAAGTCTGCTGAGAACCCCTAAGGGCTGGTAAAGATCACGGTCGTCTAAGTGTATTTCGCAGTAAATTTCCCTCAGTTAAATTACACAATCTCCCTCGCAGTTCATTTAAGGGCCGTCAGCGAAGCCGTGCCCACGTCAGGCTTCGGTTCGACGCCCTCCCCCTGCCCCCTGGGGTCCCCCTCCCGCTCCCAGGCGCGCGGGTGCGGAGACGGCGCGCACGGCCCCGCAGGCAGCCGTCGAAGGCGCTCAGGTGGCCGGGAAGGCTGGCGCGCTGCGGCCCGGCCCGGTCCTCTCCATACTTGGGAAAGGTTTGTGTTGCCTGGCCCAGCCCGCGCCGCTCCCCAGGAATCAAACAGAAATCGCCTCCCCGAGACCCTGAAATTGGTCTGAAATTTGCTTCCAAGTTCACGCCGCGAGGGTGGGGAGGGCAGGGGTCAGGCGTGGGCTCGCAGGCGTCGGTCATCCACCTGGCTGCCCCTCGCCCGCCGACCCCCGGGCTTTGACTCCGGGGCCTGCCTTCCCTTGCCGAGTGAGGCGTCGGGGAGTTTGTGCCAGGAAACGCTACACACGTATGCGACGTACAAAGTAAGAGGTCCTAAAACTTGAGTGTGCCAGACAAAAGAAGAAGAAAAGGCGTGTGTTTGAGGGGGATGGGGGGGGGCGAGTCAAGAGATGAGGGATCCCCAGGACGATTGGAACCGACGGAAAGCAGCCGTGGCTCTTCGGAGGAGATCGCGGTTCTGGGTGGACCGCGCCAGCCCTGCCTTCCAGGCGCGCACCGGGAGCGGACTGGGGCGGGGGGCTGGGGGCGGCGGCGAGGCTCGTCGGCTCGGCCTGCGGGAAACGCTGCCCTCTCGGGGCGGCTCCGCCGGCGCCGGCCCGTGCGGGGGCTTTCGGAAGCCACGGGAGTCGCCCCGGGGAGGCTCCGCGCGCGGCGGGGACCCGGTCGGGACCCCGGGTCCGCCGCTCGCCCTGGTGCCCGCTGTCGCAAGCCCACTCCACATCGTCCCTGCTACTGGGCGCCTAAGAGTTGGCTGCTGCACACCTCCGAGCGCCTAACCTTTTCCAAACCGTCCCCGCCACAACGGAGCCCCCTCGCTCTGGCTGCAAACTCTGCCCCCCACCCCTGCGCCCCCTTAGGGGCCGGGGCTGGGGCCGCGGCCCGCGCCGCAGGACGGGGGTGGGGGGCGAGGGGCGCGCGCGCGCCCGCCGCTTCGAGGGAGTCAGCCTTTTGGCCACCTTCGGGGCGGGAACCGGGGCTGGCGGTTTGCATTCCCGGCAGATCGAAGCTCCCTGCTGATCGATTATTTGATAATTGATTTTCCCCGCAGCCAATGCGCGGCCGCCTGGGCGGGGGCGCCTCCTGATTGGCCGAGCCCTTCGCCACGGCTGCCCACCGAGATTTGGGTGAGTTCATTTTCCAGCCGACCGCAGGGGGAGTTTTCGGCGAGGCTCCGGCTGGGGGGTGGGGGCGGGGGTTCCTCTCGGAGCCGAGCGAGCTGCGAGCCCCGCTCGGGGATGGGGGGCTTCCCGGCGCCGGTCGAGCTGCTGCGGCCGAGCCCTCTCAGCAGACCGGAGCCCGGCGGGCAGCAAACTCGAAAATCACACCATTACACAGCACCGAAAAGGGCCACCTCAGAGTGCCACAATAAAGAGAAGGGGGGAAATGACTAAGCCCAGAGAATAGGTGTTCGCAGGGGCAAAGTTAAAGCCAGAGGCGCCGAGCCTCCGAGTTTGGGTACCGGCAGCTTTTGTCTGCAAACCTCGGCTCCCGAAGTGGATCCTTTTGCTCGGGCACTGGGAGTTTTCGCCGACCCGAGTGTGTGTGTGGTGGGGGGTGCAGGAGAGTGCGGTCAGCAAAGGAGCAAGGGCGTCGCCGGGGAGAGAGCTGGGGGCGCGGGGCCCCTCCAGGCCCGCGCGAGGCCGAGGCCGGAGCCCCTCGGCGCCTCGAAGACAAAGGCGGCGGCGGCGGCCGCGGCCGGAGCCGAGCGCGCCGGCCCCGTCGCGCCGCGCCCGCGGCGGGGCTGAGGAAAAGCGGCCCTCCCCGCGGCGCCCGGGCCGCAGCTCCGCCCGCGAGGTCCGGGCTGCCCCGAGCCCGCGTCGGGTTTCGCTTCCCGGCGATCATAAATAGCTCGGTGTTTGTAAACAGGCGCTGGGGGCACATTCCCGGCGCCCGGCTCATTGTTCCCTGCCTGGCTCTCACTCCGCGCAGGACGCCGGGGCTGGGGCCGGGGGCGAGGAGAGGGGGGCGTCCAGGTCCAAAGTGACACCGCGCGAGCACTGCCTGGCCGCCGGCCGGGCGTCCACCTCTGACAGCACAAAAAAAAAAAAACCCGTCCGCCCGAGCCAGCCCCGGCCCCGCGTTCCCAGGACTCCCCCGGCGGAGCCTCTCCCAGCCCCGCTCGCGTCTGGCTCCGGGTCGGACTTTTCTCCTCGGGGTGGCGGGGGTGGGGAGAGGTTTAGGTCCGAGGATCCGGCACTTCGTGCATCAGCCCCGGGCCCGACACAGACTGGCCGACCCCAATAATTTCGAGGAAAGTCTTGAAGTCTACGTGCGGTGCCCTGTGCAAAATAACTCCCGCTGCTGCGGCGGCGGGCCCCGCGTTTATTCCCAATTTATTTCAAGAGAGTCGGGCTGGAGACCGAGGGAGAGTCTGGAGGGGGGGAGAGAGAGGGAAGAATGCGGGAAATCAAGGCGGCGGCCGGGCGCTGCCGCCCGCGGCGGCGTGCGTGTGCCCCGGGTGTGCGGCGGCGGCGCCTGGGCGTGCGATTTCATGGAGCGCCTCTCCGCCTCTCCAGTGTGGCCGGAGCTCGCCTCGCGCACCCACCCCTGCCGAGGAGCCTACTTGCTGCAGCCCAATGCATTGTGTAAGACGCGACCTGTTATGGCCACCACTACTTCCGGGTTCTAGCATTCTGGTCGGAATCCACCTCTCCGCCTGTGCAACACACACTTTACACACGCACGGGGACTGCAAGCGGGCAGCATCGATCGTGGCTCCTTTAAGACAAACTCAGACAGACATTTTTTTTTTAACCCTGCTTCTCTAATCTCCCTCCAGTGCAGCAGTTGCAAAGGGGGAGAGAGAGAGGGAGAGAGAGAGAAAGAGAAAGAGAGCGAGCGAGCGAGAGAAGAGAGAAACTGATTAGGAATTAGGACTGATTCGAGGGACGCGAGCGCTAGGGCTTTGTGCATTTGAATATTAACATTTGAGGTGTTCTGACCAGAAGAAGACAGAGCGGATGATCATTCATTCACCACGTTGACAACCTCGCCTGTGATTGACAGCTGGAGTGGCAGAAAGCCATGAGATTTGGTAGTTGGGTCTGAGGGGCGCTCGCTCTTTTTTTTTTTTTTTTTTTTTTAAACTGATTTTTGGGGGAGAGAAGATCTGCGCTTTTTTTCCTTTTTCCTTTTTTTTTTTTTTTTCTTTTTTCCTCCCCCCCGCTGCTGTCTTGGAAACGGAGCGCTTTTATGCTCAGTGACTCGGGCGCTTTGCCTCAGGTCCCGTAGACCGACGATCTGGGACGAGTAGCTCACATTGCTGGAGACGTTAAAGGATTTTTCGTCGTGCTTTTTTTTTTTTTTTTCCGGGGGAGTTTGCTTATTTGTTTCTTTTCACACTGGCCTTAAAGAGGATATATTAGAAGTTGAAGTAGGAAGGGAGCCAGAGAGGCCGATGGCGCAAAGGGTACGTATTAAAAACAATTGTGAGATTAAATTGAAACGTGGCTGAAGGACACTGCTAAAAAGTTTCCTTTTTTCTCTCTTTCTTTTTGAATGAGGCTCTTAAAGCCATGGCCTAAAGCGAGAAGATTTATTCAATGCATTTGTAGACTTGTGTTTGTTATTTGTAGATGTTAATTCAAATAACCAAGTTTTCTGTAGATTCCTAACTAGCAGCTATATAAAAATAAAAATATGTTGCTGGAGCAATCATCTATTTAAAAAAAAAACTAGATACCTAATTTGAGCATTCAGGGAGCAGAAGTTTAAAGCTATGTTTAAACTAAAAGAAGCAGCTGGAAACTTTTGCTATGTTATTGATTATGCCCATCTTTAATATCATTAGAAGTATTTAGTTTTTTAAAGCATATAACTTTTGTCATAGTACAGCAGGTTTTGGGGGTCGGAAGGCATTCATCTTTTAAAAGTAATTTTAATTTGCATGGGGTTTTTATGCAAGATAATACTTTGCAAGCTTTTCTTAGGTAAGCCTTGTACTAATTGGATACTAAGCACATAGTCACTCACTTTAAAAATGCAATACTTAATTTCCCCAATATTCCTATTTGAATGGAAATGTAGTGAGAGTAAAGTGAGACAATGACAGCCCAACTGAGGTAGTTTCTTAAAAGAAAGGGGGTCTACAAAAAGCCTTCCTTGCATAATTTGTGTCCTAGCCCTCAAAGCCCTGTTTGCAAAAGAAAGTTACTAGGCTGACACATTTTTCTTTACTCCTTTGGTTCAGGCAAATGCCAGCGTTCTTCCAAACTCTTTTCACACCTCTGGCTTTAAGGAGATGAAAGTGGCAATTCCTCTTTTCTTTGAAAATCATTTCACTCTCGGCGCCTCCAAATCTTGGGAAAAGAACTTGCCTGGAATGAAGCAATTAGAAAAACCCAAATAGCTCAATTTCGCACAAGAAATAATGACAGTCAATATGAAAGTAGTTTTATTGGGAGAAGACAGCGGGTTGTGTGTACATTTGCTTTTGAATTTGCCTTAAACCTATTGAGTAGCATTTGCCTGGATGACTTCTAGTCTGGGGAGAAAGTTCATAAGCGTAAAAAAAAAATACAATATTGATTGCTTCGACTATAGATTTTCTGTAACTTTTTGGGGAAATTGCCCCATTCTAAATTCAGCTCTAAGGTGGGGAAACATTACCCTTCCTTGAATTTCATGTATCAGGGAATCAGTTCCTTTTGTATAATTTAGCAGAGTTTATCTTGGAAAGCAAAGGAAATGCAGTGTCTTGCAGGACTGCCCAACCCCACGCTGGCAGGGAAATAAAATGAGAAGCCTGTCTGAATTCACGTGCTTGGCAGAGCCGTTCCCATCGTAACTTTTTTTTTTTTTTTTAACTCCCCCTGATGTGAAGGGGCTGTGAAACTAGGCAGGTTTAGCTGCACTGCCCTGGCACGTTTTATTATTGTGATTTTGCTTGATTTTCCTCCTCCAGAGACATGCACGCTGTACCTTCCGCCCTCCGGGAGAATGCCTCCCTGTCTTTCCTTCTTTCTTCCTTCCTTCCTCGCCAGGGGATCCTGAGTTTCTGAACGAGTGGATAGGGACACAAGTTAGGGCAAGAACATTCATCCCAGATGAGTCTTAGCGAGACTCCTAGAATTTTTACTTGAGAAATTGTTTTTTAAACAAGAAATCTCAACTTTGGAGATGCAAGGAAACCAAATTCCGGCTTGAAGGAGCCAGCTGGACTGACCTTATATAAGCTTGGTGCCCTGGCGTTCCCCTATTTGCCCGCCCGGCTTTCTGAACCTTCTCTCTCTCCTGTTTGTCATGCAGTACGACGATCTACCCCATTACGGGGGCATGGATGGAGTAGGCATCCCCTCCACGATGTATGGGGACCCGCACGCGGCCAGGTCCATGCAGCCGGTCCACCACCTGAACCACGGGCCTCCTCTGCACTCGCATCAGTACCCGCACACAGCTCACACCAACGCCATGGCCCCCAGCATGGGCTCTTCGGTCAATGACGCTTTAAAGAGAGATAAAGATGCCATTTATGGGTAGGTACAATGGGGAGCAGGTTAACTCGTTGAGATGCGATGCTTCCCCTGTTTCCCGGTGCCCTGGGTAAGAGGCAGGTCAGAGCTGTCTGGGTTGGAGGTGCCGTGGTTGACTATTCATTCGCGTTGCATGAAGGACTGGGGGAGGCGGTCTGCAGTCCCCGACCCCCACCCCGTCTCCATACTCGCTCTGTGTTCACCCAGCGCCCCATTCCGCCGCGGCAGCGCCAAACAGGGGTCCCAGAGCCAGAGAAGTTGCCTAAAGGTCCCTGGTCCCCTCCCAGACCGCCACTCAGCGCGTTGGAGTCCATCCTCGCTCGACTTCGCTCGGAGCACGTTAGGGCTTCTAAATGTAGGCGCCTTTGTGTTGGTACGAAACTTTGAGTTTAAGGGGAAATCTTTTAAGCCACTGATTGTTCTGACTTGCTAAGTTTACTCAGCAACCGTATGCTGGCTCTGCCACTGCACAATGAAATCAAGGGAGCACGGTTGCGGGTCAGACAAGGGGGAACATGTTTTGCATTTAGGGAGTCTGACCACTGAAGTCAAGGAGAGGGGCTGGCTCTGGATTGCTCCAGACGTTAGGAAACTTCTGGACGTTTTAACACTTTGTATTCTAAGGCGAAACCTGCGGGATGTAGCTAGAAGGAAATGCGGGGTGCACTCAGGCGGGAGGCTGTTTTCTAGCTGAGGCTCGCACCGTGCTGGATGAAACCCTGCTGCACTAGCTAAAATCCTTGGAAAGGCACTTGCGCCTACTGTGTGCTGATGGATTCGGGGAGCTCCTTTTACTTTGCAACAACTTTTATTTCTACATATGTCTTCTTTTTAAAAAGAAAACCTGGCAACACGGACGCTCCCTGGCCGAGGGGGGTGGGGGAAATCTTACTGCTTGATTTTCTGGCCCCTGGTGCCATGGACTTGTTTAAATCCTAGCGTTTTTTCCGCAGCATTCACTGCAAATGGTTCAGGCTCAGGGACAGAACATTTGGGGCAGCTTTGAAAAGGCCCCCAAACTGTTAAATTCCCAGCTGGGCTGTGAGAGCGAATAAAAGACTCGAGACACCTCCTTGGGCAAGCTTTTTTTTTTTTTTTTTCCCTAAATGGGCTGAGACAGGCGACATCTAGGCCCCTCACAAGACTAGCTGCTCTGCCACTCCGCAGAAACGAAATGAAAGGCCCCACCGCGGGAACATTTGCAGGAACTTTGTTTGGGGGGCCGTTGGGGACATCCGCGAAGGGAGGGGAGCGTGCAGAGGGCCGAGGAGGGCCCCTGCTGCTCTCCCAGGGCCGTGGGCTTGGGTTCGGTGGGTGCAACCCAGTGACAGTCGGTCCGGCAGCCCCAGAGAGCCTTGCCTCAAGTGAGCTGAGCGCCTGCCACTGAGCGCCCCCGAGCCTTCGGCGTCCGCGGCCGCCCGGGAGGAACCTTCGCCAAGTCGCTTCCCCAGCCCCTGCGCCCAGCGCCCTTCTCCTCCACCGGGTCCTGGATGTGCAGCCCAGGGACGAGGGCTGGTCGGGGTGGGAAACTTAATTCAAAATGGCTGCTGGAACCGCTTGGGTTTTTATTCGTGGCAAATGTTGCCAATTTCTCTGGCCAGATAGGCTGAACCGATCCTTAGATACGGCCCATGAATGGCTCAGGGCCTCGGACTTCAGGGCCCTAAGGGAGGTGAGCCGCCACCTGGGCCGGGGGTTGGAGGAAGGGGATAAAAGTAGGTGACAAAAATCTGGGAGGGGGTCTCTTTCTCGAGCTCCTCCGGCTGTTTTTCTTGGGCGCGTCTTTCACTGACTCGGGACTAACCATTGTATTGTTTGTGACTGTTGTATTTTCTTACAGACACCCCCTCTTCCCTCTCTTAGCACTGATTTTTGAGAAATGTGAATTAGCTACTTGTACCCCCCGCGAGCCGGGGGTGGCGGGCGGGGACGTCTGCTCGTCAGAGTCATTCAATGAAGATATAGCCGTGTTCGCCAAACAGGTCAGCAAATACATGTTTCCAAAAAAAAAAAAAGTCAAAAAAAAAAAAAGAAAGAAAGAAAAGCAGAAGACAGCCCCTCCCCCAATGCGCGAGCACACACACACACACACACACCCCGCATATTTTCAAAAGTAGCCAGCAAAGAGTCCACCCACCCTCAGCCGTGCGTGTCACGTCCACCGTGAGGTCGTCCTCCCCTTGTGAGGGTCTGCTCTGCGGATGACTTAAAATCGCCCCCAGGCGGCCCCGGGCCCCCTCCACCGGCCACCGCAGCCAACTCCCTGCGGAAAGCTGAAATCGCCGGCTGCGGGCGTTTGGCCGCTTTGGACCCGGCGCGAGCGGCGGGCCCCGCAGCTGGGCGCTCCCAGAAGGGAGCCTGGGCTCTGGGCTGATTTTCAGCTTCTTGGAGTCACCCTGAAGTGCTCCTAAGCGGGCCTCCGTCTCGGGGTTACATCCCGTCCCAGGCAGGGCAATGGGGCAAGAAACTAGCAAGGCGACCAGATTTCATTTTCTTCTTCTTCTTTCTTCCCTCCCCCTCCCCCCTTTTCCCGCCCCTCCTCACTTGTATTTAGATTCGCGCAGAAAAACCTCTATTTTCTTCTAATCCTGAACTGGATAACTTGGTAAGAGCTGACCCCTTCCCCCTGCCCACTCCTCTCCCCCACCCCAATCTCCAACCCCCTGGGCTTCGCCTGGAGAGCCCTGGGGTTTCCAGACCAGTCTTAGTGTGTGCGTCCACGCACAAGTGGTCCGGGACAGGATCCCGGGGAAATAAATTCATCTCCAGAGGGGCCGGGCGAGCCGGCGCGGGGAAACGCGAGCTTTTGTTTTTATGACAGCCGGGCCGCGCAGCCCTAATCAGCGCGGGGATTTATCTCCAGGCCTGTCAGCGTGTGTGCTTAAACTTTGTGGACTTCCCAGCCCTGCACGGCTCGCCACGAGGGCAGCGACCGGGCAGGGTCCCCCAAGCATTCCGTGTGCCTGCAAGGTGTGCGGAAGGCGGCAAGAAGTTTGCAGTGTGAAAAGCCACAATTTGGGGACCCTTTGGAATATTTTCTGGCGCACTCTCCCCCAGCCTCCAAGGAAACACCTAGTCCAGCTCTGTGGCCCTTTGGGGGTGGGGTGGACTCAGTGGGTAGAGCCAAGGGGGAAGAGAGTGTTTATGATCCCCACTTAGATGCGTTCTTGTTGTTTTAGCTGGTTTTTTTTTTTCTTCTTAAGAAATACAAACCTCTAGATGGTACCCAGTCGCTGCTATTAAGTTTTAGTGTTATTGCCATAAATCAAAATAACTATATTTACTGGGGGAAAGGGGTGGGCTGGAGATGCTGGAGCTGTGACAGCCAATTTTCTGCAGACCAAGATCGGGGTGCTCATGCTTTTTGTATCTTTACAGATGATTCAAGCCATACAAGTATTAAGGTTTCATCTGTTGGAATTAGAGAAGGTAATTTCTCTAGCCTCTTTTACTTCCCCTCACCCCAAACACACAGAGAGGAGCCTTCAGAATGGCTGAAGTTCAGGCTTCTGCGACATTTGCATAAATGTCTTTCTTGCTGGTAATTAGTGTCAAGGCCAATCTTAGCGTCCATTTCTCTTCCCAGTTTAATTACAATTTCAGCCACTATAACCGGAATCACAAACGCCCTATCCTTGTGTTCACTCTTAATACTTTGCTGGCTTTGTGTAAATTGTTGCAATTCTGTGCATCCCGGTTGGTGTTTAGAATGCTGCTGTGAGTTTACTTCACAGGTTGATACCTCTGTGGTCTCTTTTCCTCTTTCTCCTAGTTGCATTGGGGTGGGGTGGGGGGAGGAGGCGGGGCAGTTTTGTTTAGTTTTTGTGAGTTTCTGGAAGACAGTCTGAGAGCAGGGGCAGGTCAGACGCAGAGGAGAGGTGGAGGGGGAGGAGAAGCCCGCAAGGGGTCTGGAGGAGCTGGTGGGAGAAGCACACTAAATGTTGTGCAGAGACAAAGCAGAGTTGATAGTTATGTCAATTCCTTGAGTCCTCCACCTTCACACTCAAGAAAGGGTGTGGGATAACATGATGTTGCTAGCTGTTCTATAAATCTCAGCAATAAAAACTTAATGCATTGTAATTCAAACTAACATTAAATTGCATGTGCACTGGGGTTTCTTGCAATTTTTTTTGCATGTTAGTGATGCCCAGGGCCTGGAGGAGACCAATTCTCTTACTCTTAAATATTTTGAGGCAGTCTTTTCCCTTTCTCTTAAAAAATATCAATTCACTAAGTTTCTGGGGCTGAGTTCTGGCAACTTGATTTCTTCAAGTTTTGGTGGAAACACTAACCCTAAAACATGCATCTTCTGAACAGAATTGCTAATTATAAATGTTACAGGGTTTTACATAGTCAGCACATATCTTCTGCTCCTCCAGTACAGGTCTATTGGAGAATCCATACATATTGTACATATACATATATTTATATTCACTTTTTTCCTTAAGGATCATTGGAAAAGGATTTATAATAAAGCAACTGGATGAAATTAAATAGTTTACCTTAAATGTCACCCACTCAGGTCACCTCTGTAATGGCCACAACCCCAGGAGCAGATGAATTTAACACGGGTGTTGAATATGTTGTAGCCTGTGAATCATCTTGTCACTGTCAATTTTCTGGGATATCTCTATTTTGCAAGAAAAGAAAGTTATTCCTAATTCTGGATGCGTCTGGGGGTCTCTGGAGGACAATTGGCCCGTGTTTCCCCTCTTTGGAAGTTTGGGTCTCACAAGGGGGGTGGATTGCACTTGTCAATGTCACTTATGCACTCCTGATTATACTTCCATTTTTTTATTTCTGTCATAATGTAGGTACACGAATTATGTGACAATTTCTGCCACCGGTATATTAGCTGTTTGAAAGGGAAAATGCCTATCGATTTGGTGATAGACGACAGAGAAGGAGGATCAAAATCAGACAGTGAAGATATAACAAGATCAGCAAATCTAACCGACCAGGTATGCGCTTTTCAATTTCGACATCCCTGGAAAAAAAAAAAATCTGTATGCATATTGCTTGCTGGGTCACTACCACCTCCTTTTATTATTTGCATATGATTAAGTCCCTTTTAGATACATTTCCATCGAAATGAAAATCTTTGAATAATGTGGCTATTATTGCTTCATTAAGGCTGGCTCTGGGATTCGACCTGGAGAGATGAGCTTCTAAAAGCTTTGCCTGCAAACTTGACCTGTTTCTTGTCGCTTTTAATTTTTGTCTTTATTTTATTTACCCTCTGTAATAATGGGAGTGTTAACTGCCACTGACCGCCTCAGATTGTAGGGCTTTGTTCCGGAGTGTTCCCCCCCACCCCCTTCTATCTGGAAGAAAAGAAAAGTGTAGGGTCTGCTTATTTCTTATTTTATTAGGAATAAATCCAAGATAGGTGGTCTAAGAGGGACAGCGAGGGTTTGAAATCTAGCAAATGCTGGCTATTTTCTCCCTGTCTGTACGCTTCATTAGCCTGTCTTGTCAGTTTTCCTCGGCCGAGCGCTGCTAGACCTCACTGAGCATTGCTTTGTGCGGTGTTCGCGGCAAACTAGCCCGTTTTATTGTACTTAATAGAAAAAATAAGACCAGGCCGAGGTTACAAAAACAGATAAATATGGACTCTTCTCCTCCTCTTTTCCCACTCATCATCCAGCTGGTACGTGCTCTGGGCCCTCTGGGGTGGCAGCTTTGTGGAAGTCTCGGCGTCGGGGGCACCCCGGCGGCTCCTCAGTGTGGAGGGTGGGGGACCTTGCGCCGTCGCCTTGGCTCTCAACTGCCGGCCTTCGCGGGCTGCGCCCCCTCCTCTAGCGTCTTCCCCGCAGGCCCTGTCTTCCGCCGCGTTGCTCAGAGGGGACGACTTGTATTCGGAGTAGCTGGAGTCAGTTCTCTTCCTGTCACCCCAACATCACCATTTGCTCCCAGTTTCTCTCTCTCTCTCTCTCTCTCTCTCTCTCTCTCTCTCTCTCTCTCTCTCCCCCCATGTCTGTTTCTGCCGTCCCTGCGTCTCAGGATTGGTCCAAAGGAGTTGCAAAAATGCAATGAAAGTGAAAACGTGAGGGGTGAGTGAGTGAAATGAGACAGAGCCCAGGACAGCCCTGTTGTGAATGGTGCCTAGGAGGCTGGAGGTTAGGGTAGCCGGCCTCCTCGGCCCCCTCCCACCACGTAGAAGTAAAGACCCCCGAGTGGTTTCTCTTTCCGTCTTGGCACGTGAATCCCGGTCTTGGGGGAAGAGATCAGGCTGTCTTTGTTAAGCCAAAGGCCAGCCAGTTCTATGCAAGCTCTTCCATGATCACTGTTGGCTGGCAGCTGTCCGGTGCACACTGTAGCTGACACCTCGCTCCTGGGGTCCTCGTAAGGTTTCTCTTCTCTCAACATCACTCCCATCAAGAAAATTCCCAGCGTACATTGTCCGGGCAACCCCTCGCAACCCAGGCTAAATTCCTCCTTTGCCTAGGAGGAGTGCGGCCCGGCAGAGCTTTCAAAGCGCCAACACGCGGGGTCCTCGCTGGAAACTTTGGACAGTGTAGACGAGTGCACAGGACCCCGCAGCCTGTGCAACCCGGGGGCGGCCGGGCGGAGGTGGGAAAGCAGCAGGCAGCCCCCGACCCCGGCCCCACAGGCTGCGGGGCCTCGCGCCGGCTCAAGCCCACGGTCCTCGCCCGGGAGCTGCTAAATGCAGATTCCGCCGAGCAACCCTCGCGTCCTGCTGTTGAACAAAAATTGTAATCCAACAAGCCGAACTAGAAAATGGGATTCTGAGAGCTCCGGAGTGCCGGGTACATAAAGCTATTTGAGCAAATTACAAGAATTGCTTAGGGGCATGAATGAAATCAACACTTTAATTGCCTCCAAAATGAAGATTTATACCCCATTTTCTCAACGAATCATTATTTTATTAAGGTAAAAGATAAAGGACCAAAGTTATGGTTTTTTTTTTTTTTTGGCGGAGGGGAGGGAGGAGATACAAAATACATACAACATTATTAAGTTCTTCCCCCTACTCTTTCCATAAACTTTCTTTACCCAAGTATCTTATCCTGAGGTGTGCAAAGATTGGCATGCAATTGTGTCGGGTACAAGCTGCCCCTCTGTGTTCCTCTCCTACCTCTAAGAGGAGAGTCTTCATCCTGCCCCGCCGTTTGAGAGTGGGCTTCGCAGCTTTGGCTAGGCTCGTGGCGCTGTTGGCCAAGGCGCTTGGGCGCCTTCTTGTGACCTCGGCTCACCCAGGTCTCAGAAAGCACACCCAGGATTGTGTTTTCTAATTGTGCGGGTCCCAGGAGCCAGGAGTGACTGTGTCTGGGCCGGGTTGAGGGGGCGGCGGAGAGAGAGGGGCACACGAGGTCCTGGGCCTCGGACGCGGGTGGCCTCCCCTGCCCCGGGGAAGCGAGGGGTGAGGGAGGAGGCACCCGGGCCGTGTGGTGGGCGCCTGTTCCCCCCTACTGGAGCCTGCTGGGCTGCGTCGGCGGGCGCTGAGCCCCCCGAAAGCTCGGCCTCCCCACCTGTCTGTGAATGCAGCCCAGCCAGTCGGAGCCTGGGCAGAAGGTGCTCTTGGGGGCTGGACGCTCCAGGTGTAGTGCGAGCGCTGGGCCTCGTTAGCTCATTAACCCCTCTGTCTCTAGGGCCTACTGGCGGCGTGGTTTATTTTATTTTACTTTGTTTCCTCCGAGGGCGCGAAGGCTGCCACCCGCGCCGAGACCTGGGATCGACCACTTTGATACCAGTCGAGTTCCCGGAGGGCTCAATCGGAGGAAATTCACTTGGCCTTGTAGTGTTGTTGTTGTTGTTGTTATCTTATCAGATTAAGACGCCAGTGCAAGCTGTAATCCCGTTCTCCCCTAGCCGCCAACCCCCTCTCGCCCCGTCTCGGACGCCGCCTGGAGGTCCCAGGGCCCGGAGGCATCTCTGGCGGGCGCGGGCCTCCTGGGCGCCCTCTCTCGACCGCTGCGCTCCTGGCTCGGCACAGACGCTCCCGACGGCCAGGGACTTGGAGGCGCGAGGGGCTGCCTGGTCTCCGCAGGGCTAAGGGAGGGCTTGTGACCCTGGAGCGGACCGAGATGGTGACCAGGCAGTGTAGTGTTGAGAGAAGGGGAGGGCCGGTTTGGCGGCGGAAAGGAGTTCGGCAGACAGGGGAGGCGGGGCGTGTGAATGGCGGGGGGTGGGGTGGGGGGCCCGGGGTGGAACTGAGGAGGCGGAGAGGGGCTAGGCGGGGGAGAGTCCGGTCACCCAAAATGCCAGGCCTCGGGAGGGAGCGGTCGCCTTCCTTCCCGGGGTTGTCTGTTGCTCCCCACTCCGGGAATCTACCTCTTATCCACGGCCAGGCGCCACAGGGGGATTGTGAAGAGGGGAGCGAAGGTCTCCGGGCCCCCAAGCCCGCCTCCCGGGGTGGCCACGCCTGCCCGCAGCAAGGCGAGGTCAGCTGGGCCGGTGCTGGGCCATCCGCGACCGCCCTGGTTCTGCCCGCCAGCAGCAGGAGGCAGAGAAACAGTCCCTAGGGTTACAGTTTGTGTTCCGCAACGGCTCCCCAAGGGGTCCCGTCTGAATCTGCATTTAACAGCTCCCGGGCAAGGCCTGGCGGGCTGCACAGGGCGCCCTGTTGCGTGTTAATCCAGATTTGTGCCTGCCGCCTGGGGAGAAGTAAGATGGAACCAGGAAGCCAGGCAGGTTAAAATGCCAAGTGCTGGAAGGCTCCTGGGGGCTGGGGAGCAGCCGCTGGGGCTGTGTGACCCAGGCTGCAGGGCGGGAGAGGCCTCGGGGAGCTGGGGCGGACCTGGGCCACGGAACCCTGGCGCTGGCGGTTTCATTTCAGAAGTTTGGAATGTTGTTTCCAACGCATGGTTAGGTTATGATTCTTAAGACCGAAGTAGGACTTGATGGCAAAAGTCTCCTCTCTTCAAAATGGTGTGAGGGTACGTCCAGGGCAATTTTGAGCTTGGGGAAGGTGTCGTGGTAAGGGGCGGCCTATGAGGACAGGGGTTATAGCTAAGGTCCTTTCATGGGTTGGAGCTGTTGCTTTAGAAAAAAACAAAAAAGCGAATGGGGTAGCAGATAGTTGCTTAGACTTGTGAGCTTCATTTTCATCACTTAAGAAAACTGGACACCCACAGTGGGAGGCAGGAAACCAGTCCCTTTGTCAAGTGGCTTGTTTCTAAATACTTGCATTCAGATACACCTTCCTTGCAATGTGAATGCTTCCTAGGGCCTTACTTGGTGCCTTCATCCTGGAATCAGGCCATGGGGTGAGGTCCTCCCGTCCTCTAACTTTTGTGATTATTCTTGTGGGTCATGTGGTATATTCTGAATTCCTTTCTTGATACATATCAAGAGGAAATTATGACAAGATTCTCTTTAATGATTAAATAATAAGGTGTTGACTGCTTGTCACCACGCTGGCTAATTGGGATGTTCACCCGAGACCCTTTATTGCTTAGTGCCCCTTGAGTTAAAAGTTAGTTGTTTACCACTTGAGTTAAAAGTTAGTTGTTTACCACATATGCTTCTATTGTTGCTTTCTGGTTGGCTTTAGTGTATCTATGTGTGAATTTCATAATAGCAGAGTATTGATTATTAATAGAGGCACTCAACATTTTAGAAAAGCAATAAGGAAAAAAGCACAAGATCTATGCAGATAGGTTGTGATCAATTACATTGTTATATTGTTATCTCAGGATCTAAATGTTAATACTACAAAAATTCTTCTCTCTTTCCCTCCCTCTCTCTCTACCTAGTACGAGTTCTATGGTTAATGGAAAGCAATGATACTAATGCTACTAGGTACAAAGTAAAGCCCCATAACAGTAACTATAGCTCAGTGATTTAACTAGCTCTGTGGTAGTAGATCACTCAAATAGCAATTCCTCTCCCACCAGAATCGCTCTATTGCTCACCATTCAGAAATATATACAATAGTTGTAGGTACTCTAGCTACTGGTCTTAACTTATAGATTTGTATTAGGAAACATGCAGAATTTTAAATAACAGAGGAAGAAGAAAAGGAGGAAGATGAGAAGGATGAAAATGTGGGCCCTACTTTCAAAACAGTTACTTGTAATTGTCCAACTTTGAAAATATACAAATTTTAAATCATTGTTTTCAAACATTCATATGTTTAAATTTTAAAATGTTTGCCATAATCCAAAAGATTATGGAAGCAAAATTTTGCGGTAAACTTCCATAAGCTTACAAAACAGCCTATTTGTGGTCCCATGGTAGAAACTTATATTTCCTAAGGCCAAGCAGATAACATAAAATATGACCAGGGGACTCACTGTTATAAAACTAGCTTACCTTCCCTCCCAGCTGAAGTTGGAGAAACTATGAAGAATACATAGCAAATTATGTTAAGGCACTCGACATAAGTGAAAATACTGTCAACGTGAATTCAAATAAAATATTCTCAGTATATGTTATGCTTTCCATTGCAACAGTATTTTCTAGTAAAATGTAAATAAATGTGAAATGCTAAAGTTTTAATAAGTGGTCATTTAATCATCCCATATAGTCCAATATGTATACAGAAACTTTTAAAGGCAAGCATTCATACAGCCAAGTTCTTATAGGAAGTAGCAGGGAAATGGTCAAAAACTGAACATGAAATAAGACTTCCTGTAAGGAGGTCTATAATTCATCATGATTTGACTCCATTGTCAGGGAAATAGTTGAGGGATAATAAGTTGATACCATTCTCTGTCATTTTTGCTACAGTCTTAAATGTTTGCAATGGTAGCATTTTATATGGCCTTTTTTTTTATTATGATAATCTGTCCCATTGGTATCAAAGTAGTGGTTGAATTTATGCTATAACTAACACAAAAATTTTTGCCATTTCTTCTGAGTGTGAAAAATCTAATATTTAAAGATTGAATCAGACTTATAAGAAATAATTTTTTACAAATGAATAAACAAAAATGGAAGATATATACACAGTTGTAAAGATGTTAGGATTGTAAGTTTCCAAAATTCCAAGAAAATATTGCTGCTGTAAATCATTTTGATTTGCTGTTCTTACTCATCAAGAAACATCAGATTGTAATACCTTCTTAAAAACTTAGGGTCTAAAACACACAACATACAGCCTCTCCACTGAAGTTTTTATAATAATTCCAAAGTTTGACTTTAGAGAGCCAGTAAAAGTTTGGATATTTTACTATCCATAAATCTGTGAATGAACCTGGTCTATATAGAATTGATTTAGAAAAACTCAAGCAGATGAATATGTTTTTGTGTTATAAAAGGTAAAAGAACATCTTGATGGTATCCTTCATTTAACATGGAATGATTTCAGGATCATAGGAATTTGGAAAAGCTGTTGGAGATTTCAATAGCTTCTCTAAGAAATATACCTATATCTGGCAATTGTTGGATTTCCCACACTTACAAATTTGACATTTTAATAAACAGTATCAAGAATGCTGTGTGAAATAAGCGAGAATATATTCATTTAAATATTTGTCACTAGAATGCAATTTCAATCAATTTAATGCATTCAAGTGTGCCGAATTAAAGCAATTGGCAACACTTTACTAGACTCTCTCTGAACACTCTTTTTCCAAATAGCATTTCTTAATCTAGAAAATATGTTCATGTTAAAGGAAAATATAAGAGTACAAATCTTTCAAAATTATTTTATGTTTCTTGACTTATGGGTTCAGAATTCCTAAAATTGATTAAGACATACCTTAAAGAGTTTGTTCTCTGGTGAAAAAAAGGATTATTTATTTATTGTATTAGACACCTGTTGTTTACTGGTGTTATGAATATATACAGTCAAACACAAATTAAAGCCAGAAACAAGTCACTAACTGCCAAGATATGAAATAACCATGTTATGGCTTTGCCATGACATATACGCCACTGTATATGGCACAAACTAATGAACAATAAATAAATTGTGAAAATAAATTTTACCCTATTTATAATTCTCAAAAATACATTTCTACAGTTGATTCTTCCCTTGATGCTTCATGACTCCATTTATAATTAATAGGATTTATACTTTGAGGTTACCAAAAAAACTCCTTGAGTATGTAACATTATGGCTCTTTAAAAAACTTAAATGAAATCATATTCTTCCACAGAAAGGAAATGCTGCTGTTATTCTTAATTAGTTTACTAAGTAATACTTTACAAATGGTCACAACCTTTTATGAGTTTAATAAGTTTAAGTGAAATATTATAGTCATGCTATTTTTTTCATTTTGACATAATGCAAGGTCTTAAATTGTACAATGGATTTAAACTTACATCATTTTGATTTGTTTAGCAAATATTAGTAAATGAATAACTTTTTAGTGATAGCAGAATTAGTCTAATGTTAATATCTGATAACATTCTAATATCAATGACTGACAACAGAAGCTATCTTGGGATTAATTGTTGTTACTCATGGATTCCTACTTCTATAGATTTTTCTTACTTTACGACATGGTAGAACATCTATTATTTGTGAAATCTGTGAATGAACCTTGCGTGTATAAAATCAGTTTTGAAAAATTCAAGCAGATGAGTTTGTCTATGTAGTATATGTGGTACAAGAACATCTTCATTGTATCTCAGTATAATATGACATGATTGCGGGATTATAAGAATTTGGCAAAGCTTTTTGGGGTCTTAAGCTGATTCTCTAGGAAGTGTACCTATATTATTCATTAGCTATAAATATCTGGTCTGTTGATTATTATTTAGAAAGACAGGATTATAGTTTTTTCCTTTCCTGATCATCTCTTTCCCACTGTTTGTTGAAACCTGCATGCCTGAGATTTGAACTTGAGCTATTTTGCTAGGCCTCTCCCTGTTAGAGAAGCGGTGGGCTGGTATCTGTACGTGGATGTATTTCCCTGAGAAGATGAAAAATGTTGCTCACCTTAGAACAGACACAAATAGAGACCAAAGTCATCAAATATTGCCAACCTGTGCTTTACAATTAGGTGAACAACTGAAAACTGTCATTCTTATTTGCCACCCCTAGGGCTGTGAACACTGACAATAAAGATTCATATCAACCCCTTTGTGTGCTCCTCTCAAGGTCTCCGTGTTTGTTTTTTGGTGACTGTGTTCATAACTGATGGTCCATATTTGCTCCTAGACCTTTGCAATTTGCATTTTACTCTGAATTTGCATTCATGTTATGTTCCTTAGAAACTCTTTAAAGTGAAGTGTGTTTATGACTATTATGAAACTCTGGAAAATGAAGTTTATAATGAAATTGACACAGCTGTCAAAAGTACAATGAAAAGAGCAATTTGATGTAAACCCAGAGTTTTTTTTATCTCATCCCAACTTGTAAAAGGCTATTTCTCTTCTTTTAAAAATACTAGAAGCTGAATGAATAAGAATTTCTTTGTCAATAAAGCTCCTCTTAATGTCTCCATAACTATTTGGATGTGTTTTCAAACATTAACTTAATTTGATAGACAAGCTATAATTAACTGTGACCTATATTGTTTTCTGTATTCGGAGATTATTTCTTAGTGATTTGAAAACTTAATTTTAAACTACTTCATGTATAGTGTCTGAGGTCTAAAGACATACTTACACTATTTACAAGAAGTAGAGTGTTTGTCCACAGGCCTTCAAAAGGGAGACACTTTGGGGCAGTGGGGAATGAGTTTTACACTATTAAGTCTTAGCAAACTAATTAGAGCATGTGGTTCATTTTGGATTTTTTTTTTAATGTGTGAACTTCCTTTCTATTTACTGAAATGTTATTATCACAGCAAAAAAATAGTGCATTTCACTAATTTCATTGATGGCAAAAGGTAGTAATATATAGAGAGAATTTTAAAAAGCAAGAAATGGGTAAGATGCTATTAGCAACAATGTTACAATCAGAACAGAAACTTCAGCAGTAAATTAAATTGGGTACTTTGGGTTTAGTTGGAACATTTACTTAGAAGTGTCTGCCAGATCTGAACTTGTTTTAAAACCCTCTCCAGAATGTTTTGGTATAGGGATTTTATGATAACTTGCCATTGAATACACTTTCATTTGAAATTGTTCATTCATAAGAGACTTAGTCTTGTAGTATCCACCCTGCCCTTCACTCTTGAATAGTTCAGATAAATGTATTATTTATTTACATTCTATTGTATGCATTATTTATGGGAATTATACTATAACACTGCAGACTGTATGGAATTTATCTTTGTGAGATAGGGGTGGCATCTCTACCAAAAGGCAGATAGCCCTGAGTAGATATTAAGGATTACTCTTTTATCACCTCTTATAGAGTCATCATGTGTTTATATTTCGTAGTTCCAGATACAAATGCAATTTGCCATTTTTGTCTTAATTATCAGTTTTCTTGCTCCAGCTTCTAACAAAATCAGGAATTTTATATTTTTAATTGATCTTGGTAATAAATTAATATGGGTGAGAAAAAGAAAACTATTGAGTAGCAGAACAATTTAACCCCTTCCTTTCCTTCAGCTTGCTTTCCCTGTCTAAATGTATTCTCAGGTTTTCTGAGGAATATTGCTTATGAAAGTCCTAACATCCGTTGTGTTGTCTATTGGCATCACCATGTTTGAGGATGTTATAAATTCTTCAATAACAAAATCACTAAGGAAAATATCAGACCCGCTGCATCTTGTGTTTCCTTGCACAAAATAATGAAGACATGTAGACTACACTTGCTCTGTTCATACAAAGCATATTGTTGGTGCTCAAATTTTTTTATTCTAATAATTATTTAAAGCCACTAACAATCTGCATTTGAGGGAGTATAAACATTTTTATTCTTGAATTTGCAGCAACTCAATTTTATTTTCCAAATTACTCTGCCATTTCAATTAGGTATATTGTTCTTCACTCTACTGTTACGACATTCTAAAGGTTTGCTTGCCACCCTAATAGTGAGTTGTTGGAGTGTTTAATATTTATTGAGGGCATGTAAAGAATATGCCAATGGAAAAGAGGAGAATAAAACATTGACAAATCAATTAGGGAGCTTTTTTTACTTGCAGTATATTTCTAATTCTCCACATTCTGTATAGCCATTAAAACAGTGTGACTCCCTCTAGAAGAATCGTCTGGGTATGACTGAGAACGGCATTCTGATGGACTGGAATTCCTTAATAAGTGCACAGTATGGCTCAGAGTCCTACTTCAGGAATTCTCAGATCCTATGGTTGATCCTGCCGTTAAATGCTTTGAAATGTAGAGAACCTGGCCATTCTAGGAACCACAAACTCAAATCAGATTTCAAGATACTTTCGGAAAGGCCTCTGGTGATTTTACCCAACGGACATAATGAACAAAGGGGAATAATTACTCTACCTCCATATTATAACACTGTCAGACAGCTTGAAGATCCAGAAATCCTTGAGGAATGATAGACACTTGAAAAGTAAAATGTGATTGAAACTGTAAGAAGCCAAAAGTACTCGTAAAAAAATTAGGGAAATCAGAAAAGACCCTATTGCTAATTGTTAGTGGAAATCAGAGGTAAATGTAAATTTTCACGACTCCTTTACCTAAAGTATAATGTTTTAAGGTAGAATAAAACAAGATTACATTTGACTGAAATTTTTTTCTTCTCACATTAACACTGGAATCTTAGAGGTGGAAGAGAGAAAACCTCAGAATCACTTAAGCAAGAACAATTAGGCGTTCTGATTGTAACTCTTAGTCCTACACCCTTTAGGCAAGCAGTGTCTCAGCGAAGCGTACACAACTTCCAGTCAGAGCACTTGTGTTTGAATCTAAACTTTGCTGTAAGAGGGCAAGTCACTTCACCTTGATGAGTCTCCATTCCATAATGTGTAAAATGGGGATTATAATTTCCGTTTCATTGAGTTACTGTAAAAACTCAACAAGAATAGGTGTAAAACATTGAGGATGGTAAACCCCAATGAAGGTTTACTAAATAACATTTATCTGTATTCTATCCAGCCTTCAACAATGTGAATTGGATTTGGGACAAAAAACTTGGGTACCAATTGATGAGGGTGTTGTTTTACAGAGTATGTTAAAATGAGAGTTTAATTGAGGGTGTTGTTGTATAGAGTATGTTAAAATGAGAGTTTTTTAAATGTCATTTTTATGCTTGTTATGAGGGGGTCACTATTATTCTGATTTCATCATATTATAAAAAGAGACTGGATCCTCAGATGTCTTGCTGAGATAGCACAGTGAATCACTGCAGATTGCTCTTAGGGTAAAATTCAGAGAACAGTTATGTGTTGACTTTGTACTAAGTACTTTTTTCCAGATTTCTAAGTGCAGATGCTTCATGCTGAGGTCTAATTGCTTAGAGGGCCTTATCTGTCTGGACTTAGAATACCATGTTTCTGCATTATTGGATGTTCTTTCTGCTAGGATGCCTGCTTAGAAAGTTTGTGGTTTTAAGTTGTTTTATATAAGACACTTCTGAGTTTGTTTTATCTTAATTTGTCTGCAGAACAAGGAAAATAAGTTGTAAATGTAAAGTAAAACATTGGGAAGCAAACAATCTTATGAAAGTGATTTTATAACACCCAGGTATACTGGCATCTCCCACGGCTAAATAGAAATGATAGAAAATAATCTAAGTTTCAGCAGAAAGCTAGCAGCAGACAAATGAAGAGTATGGTTTGAAATATTTAGGTATAAATATTTGGGAATATAGTAGTATCTGTTGGATTTGGTTTTTGTTTTGTCAAACATCTAAGTGCATGAACTACAGTTCATAGGTATGAATTTAGGAATAAAAACACATTGCATCATTAATATCATTATTGATAGGAGTTTATTTTTATTAACAGCATGCCAGCCTCAGTACAAGAGTATAGAAAAAGGAAAGGCCATTAAAACACACCTTCTCCCAAGATCCGTCGTGTAATGAGGTTTTACCTTTTCTTTTCTTCATGAGAGTTTTTTTCTTCCTCAACAAACTGCTTAGCAGAATTTGAACATTCAGTGCATTTGAATAATTTCTCAGTTGCACACCTCCACTTTATTACTTTCCAGTTTTGAGATTTTGGTGAAACTGGTTGTCAACTCTTGTCCTTTGTCCTTTGGTTGTTTTTATTCTCCTCCAACAAAATTTATCTTAATGTACATTGTATACAAACAACAGTATTTTCTTAGACCATGGTGGAGTCACCATGGGATGGTATTACCGTTGATTCTCAAAAATTGGGTGAAATATATGAGTGCAGGAAAAGGAAAGCCTTTGGGATATTGGAATAGTTGAGGTGTTGTTTTATATCTGTGGACTTTTGCTTAGCATTGTCAGTTCATTTTTAATTTCTTGGATGGATTAATTCCGTTGTGCAGATTAACAAAGTCTGGAGAGTATGAGAGTTGAGACCTACTGGATGCCAGTCTGTGGGGAAGCGGAGTTTTGAGCAGCACTGGCAAAGTGTCCCATGGTGCAGGGTCCCAGTTTCCTAAGGTTACTGCCCTCACAACCTGTCCCCATAGGCAGTCTCTGAAGATGAAAGGAGAATGAAACACGGATGCTTGCAGGAGAGTGGGCAAGATATTTTAGGGCTAGTGGATTTTAAAAATGTGTCTGGCTGCCACAATGCTTTAAATGCCATCACAGTGTAATTAAAAACATTTCAATTCATTTTCTACATTCTTTGGCTTCTGTCTCATGCATGTGGTGTGGTGTCTGCTGCTCTGTGTGAGTGAGTACACATGTGTGCACTGTGCATCCTTCCGTGTCTGAATCAAGGCTTCAGAAATTCCTGGAACTTCCACAATCACCTGATAGAAAACTTCTCATTTAAAGATGAAATTACTCCTTGGAGACTTTTCACCAAAGGCAAAAAAGCACAAAAATTCTTTTCCTCCTCTCTACATGGCTCATTACACAGAGATAGAGGATTCAATGTTTGAAAAATTATCATTTTTGTAGGTTTTATTTGTGTTATGTGAGAACTGGGAAATAGAGAACTCAATTTAACAGACCCTGTCTATGCCTCTACAAACTACACTCTCTACTACATGAGGTCATACATGTATGACTGTATATGTTGTGTGTGTGTGTGCATACGCGTGTGTATGTTTGAAGACATCAGAGTTGCTTAGCCATTAAGGTTTTAGAAACCTACTTCATTTGATGCTGAATTAGACGCACTTATGCTGTGTGCAAAGCTACCAGCTGGCACCAATGTAGTGTGCGCCTTATCTAAGGAATGATTGGCTAATCACTGAGATGTGTTTCTAGATTAAGAGTCCACAATGGCCAAAGCAGCAGGGTTGGGACTGTGAGAAGAGGAAGTGTGGTGACTTGGTGAGAGCCACGGATCCTTGGAGGGAATGCTGGATTTCCATTGTCTTACCACTAATTGACCATCTGCCCTGAGTCACCAAAATTACCCTTCAGGCCTCTATTAAGAGGAGTAATAAGCACATTTTATCACAGCATCATTAAAAAAGGGGCTCAATAAGAACTCTGGCAGGCCTACAGCTTTGGCAAAGCCTAAGGGAGTGGAGGAGGGGACAGGAAAGGAAAGGAGAGAAAGGAGGAGAGCTGGTGGAGAAAGTGGGGTTGCAGGTACAAGGGAGGTCACCCTTTAGAACCTTGTCTTCCCTGTGGAAGGCAAGTGTGGGCCACCACCAAGGACTGCCTCAGGCAGCAACAATCGTCTGTGCTCTATCACCTTCCAGAGGCACACTATATGGGCATTCCCAGGAAATGTCCATGTAAAGCATGCTGCTTCACAACCAAACCATTCCCCAAACATGTGGCCCCCGAATCTACAGCATGCATATACACTGGAGTATTAATTTGTGAACGCTTCTGGCATTTACGAACTTCTGAAAGCTTAAAAGGCAAGGGGGCAGTTTTCCTGTGTTAAAAAAGCAAGACAAAACAAAACTGACTGCCTGAACTTGTTGTGGTTTTTGCTTGTGAATTTTGCTTAATGATTTCCAGGGACTTTTTAAAATGCATTTAAAGAATTTCATTTTTTTTTTTTACCCTGAGTTATGTGAATTTGAAGTTGAGTAGATGTGGCCTCAAATAAGTATGTTTTGAGATGAGCAGTCTTCACCTAGGACTCTGGCAAAGTACAGGCACTCAGTAGACACCAGGGAGGGTGCTCAATGATTACATGGTATGTTTTGTTATCAGCAGAATTAATGGGGGCTACCTTGAGAATGAACAGGAACTTCAGCATATCAGCCTTCTAATACACATACAGAAATGTATTTTCCATATTTCCCACTCCCCACGTGCAAGTGCACACAGGTAAATAGGTATTCACTTCTCACAGTGGCACGTGGGCCCTTTGTCTCCTCCTCACCTCACTGTGGATGGGACTCCTGGTCCCTCTCTTCAGATGGCATCACTGATTGAGAGGGGTCATATCTGCTGGAGTTTTGGCCTGTTAGGATTCTGAGAGAACTGTTCAGAGCTCTGTTCAGAATGGAAATGTTAAGAGATGGGGTCTAGTTAGATGTGGGATGGTGACATTCTATAATCCCATCTGCTATAGACTGGGTGAGTGCAGGTGTACATGTGTGCATGTGTGGATGGACATGTACAGGTATGGAAATGTGAGTGTGTGTGTATGTGAGAGTGCCAAGCACATGGATACATTCCTGGAGTGAACTGGTGATTCTCCTAATCTGGGGGACCAACCTGTTTGACTTTTGGAGACAAGCCAGTTCTTTCTGGCCACTGGGGATCTTTACTAAAGAGACCCTGGAGGTGTAAGAGAGTAAATGTACCTTCCAAAAGAGAAAGACACCTATTGATAGGTGCAGGCTGACTTCAAATTTTGAGCACACGATTATTCCATTGATTTCTACATAGTTGCTAGCTGACCTCTCCAGAGTCAAGTCATCAGGCTGTCAATCATCTCCCTTTTTGAATGGGACCAATAAGACAGAAGTTATTAATAAAAAAAACACAATTTATTTTTAGTTTAAAAAATAAGATTTTGGCATCATACTGAGGTGATGAATAACCAACTGAGAAATGCATCCGTGTGCTTAGTATACTGTAAAGTGATTTATAAATATTAGGTATCAAATTAAACTTGATGGTCTGGGGAGGAGCAAACCACCTATAAAATCATGTTATTCCAAAGTGAAAATAAGATCAGTTTGCTTTCCCTGAGCACACAGCAGCTGGGAGATAGCCCAAGGCTTACCAAGCTGTGCATGAAGCCTGCTCAGGTTAACCATTCTTTTCAGAAGGCCTATAAACTGAATACACCTGTATGTAGATATTCCAGGGTTGACTAGGTCAACCTGTGTGGTTACAATAGGAACTACAGTAGCTGACATTTATTCTGTGCTTGCTGCATGCTTAGCCATTTACGTGTGTCATATCTGTGGGGCACTATTTTTATCCCCCTTTACAGGCAGGACATTAAGGTTCAGAGAGGTTGTGACTTGCCTAAGACCACTCAAACAGCACAGCCAAGCTTCAGACATAAAATCTGCTTGAATTTCTTTTTCTTTTTTTTTTTTTTGGTGTGTTATGGTACCATTGAATATTAATATGCTTTTATAGTGCCTTGTGTTTGTGTGGATGCAAGAAATGTGAGACGCTTTCAAATTGTGAAACATGAGATGCTTTTAAATTGTACAAGTCCTTTTTAGACATTTTGTGATGTGTAACATAGGAGATCACAGTATCATGTGACAATCTCATACAGAGATCCTCTCTGTATTCCTTTTTTTAAAAAAAAATTATTTATCATTATTTATTTGAAAGTCAGAGCTACACAGAGGAGAGGCAGAGAGAGAGACAGAAGTCAACTATTTGATGGTTCACTCCCCAATTGTCCACAACAGCCGGAGCTGCGCCCATCCAAAGCCAGGAGCCAGGAGCTTCCTCCAGGTTTCCCACGTGGGTGCAGGGGCCCAAGGCCTTAGGCCATCTTCCACTGTTTTTCCAGGCCACAACGGAGAGCTGGATCGGAAGTGGAGCAGCTGGGTCTCAAACTGGCACCCGTATGGGATGCCGGTGCTTCAGGCCAGGGTGTTAACCCACTTTGCCACAGCACCGGCCCCTCCTCTGTATTCCTTGTGAAACTCACTAATTTAAAATATATTTGTATCTATTGTGGTGTGGTATAGAAATTTTCCTAGGACACAGGTAATAAGGATGAATAAAATGGTTCATGATTTCAAAACATTAATAGTGTAGAATTGTAGTCAAGCATAACAGGTCACCACAAAGCAGTGAAAAAGTAAAATGATAGCTATATGCCTGAGATGGTCTGAGCACTCAAGTGAGTGGAGACACACTCACCCTGAGGACTGTGTTAATGAGGGAAGGCCTTCTGGGGGAGGTGATATCTGAGCTGTGCCTTAAAAAGCAAGGATGTAACCAGGGCTGGGTTCAGGCTGGACAGAGCAGGTGATTCCAGATGGAGCGGAAGGATGAGCATGAACCTGCAGCAATGAGCAAAAGAATTCATATGTGGTTGGGAGTTGCTGGAGCACAAGGACCAAGGAAAGGAATGGTCCCCAGGGGGAATTATGAAGGGTTTTGCATGGCAGGCTAAGGACCTTTGATTGTATTCTGTAGGTAGCAGGAAGCAGCTCATTTATTGAGCAAAAGTTTTCTGAATGCCACCAACCCTAGGCCAGCAGTTGAGCCTGAAGATGCAAGGATGAGCAAAGCTGACATTGTCCTCTCCTTACGGAGCTTGTACTCCAGAGTAATTGAGATCTTTACAGCTTGGCAAGGAGGAGGCCCTTAAAAGGTACAGTAATCACTAAGACGGAAAATGAGAGCTTTATTCAAAAACTATTTAGAAGTAAAAATGGATACAACTTGATGACTCGTTGATGGAGAAGTGATGAGCGAGAGGTCGTGGCTTGCTCTTGGGTTCCTATCATGGACAGATGGTATCATGCTCACTAGGATGGCGAATAAAAGAATGAATAGAAGATTTGGTGGAGACATGAAGACTATAGCTTTGACCTTGTTGAGTGGAGTGAATATCTTTGCATGAGGCTGGTTTAGAAGGTAGTTGGACAGACAAGTCTAAAGACTGAAGAAGAGATCCAGAGACACAAATTTAGTAGCATATGGGTGATAATTCAAACCATGTTAGTGAAAGTAGTTGTCAAAGGAAAACATGGAAATGATAAGAAGAACTGAAGTATGTTAAAATTTAAGACGTAGATGGAAACAGAGTGCATGAAGGAAAGAAAAAAGGTCTCTGATGGATGCCTATTTTCAACAAGCCAGGATAATTTTTGATGTTGCTGTCTGTTTGTTGGGATATTGGTGGTACAGTAACTAATGAATAACTCCATTGAGTTCCTTAAGCATTTCATGCATACTGAACATGAGCCATGCATTGTGCTAAGCTAGGAAGGGAAACAGGAGGTTAAGACACCATCCCTGCCCTCGAGGACACCATGGCAATGGAGGTCGCTGCTTCAATGTCACCACCAGATACCAGTAAAACTGCCTTACAAATAAAAAATCACACAATAAATCATAAAATATCCCAAACAGCATATTTTGAATCATCTTTGCGAAATAACAGAGTATAAGCTATGGAAAAGAGACAGTCCTGGGGAGAATCATGGCTGGCTTCAATAATGAATATGGATATATCAACCGAGAAGAACTTTCTGACAGAGCTTCTAGCAGGCTGCCTCCATTTTTGACAACTGAAATAATACCTGGAGGGTGAATGTCAAGGTTTTTGTGTCTAGCCGTGTGAATACCTTCTAGAGCAATGATTCTCAAACTTTTGGAAAATCACACACCCCTTTGAGAATCTGATGGACAAGTTTTCCCTACTCCTATGGAAAGATAGGGAACCATGTACACAAACACAAATATTGTACAACGAACACCTCGTGAAGACCCCTATGGACTTTTGGTCAGGACCTCTTGTCTTGATGGATTTACAATAGGGGAGAGAATGCAACCATTGCTTACTCTGAAAAAAAAAAAAAAAAAAAAGTGAAGGAAAAAGCCTGTTTGGGACTTAATTTAGAACCATGACTAAAGTTTGCTATACATCTAATGCAATGCACCATTGATTTTATTCTGTCAACCTTATTTTACAAGTGGCCCCAAGCAACTCACAGTTTCACAGATATATGTATATAATCATATGCACATATTTTATTTTAAAAGTGATAATGATGTTTGGTGTAGCCACATCTAGTAACTGAGATATGTTATTATGACTGAGCTTCTCTAGTAGATGGAGTTTAGGGGAGTTATTTCTGATTAGGGCTGTCTTACATATTTATTCTACAAGAGTTCATGGGCTATTTCTGATACTTAGATTTTAATCATGCCTAATGAAGTGTACTGAACATAATTCCTGCTCTGTTTTGGTAACCTTGTGAATTTCTCCTAATGCTCAGTTTCATACGACTACACCATTCTTAAAATGCTAATATACAGCATACTAATTCAAGAAAGAACCATGAAAGTTAGATTTCATTTTGGAGAGGTACATCCAGTATTCACAGGCCTTCCAGCAGAGCAAGGCTGTGAGAAGAAATGATATTAGGTGGAAAATATTGGCTCCTACCTTTGGTGAACACACAAATTTAAACATATAGGTTGCACAAAATTTGGATAAACTGAGGTGGAATCCAACATTTCTTGCATGAATGCCTGTATAATGTGGCGATAGCTGTGAGAAAAGAGGAGCCCAGCATCTAAGACCCAACACAATGAAAATGCAATGAATCGGAATGCCTCACAGATCATAGCGGAATCAGAATTTCCAGCAAGGAAAATCTTTTCATGGTGAATTAAGTGGTGGATGAAGAAAAATGGTGATGAAAAAAGGTAGGCACAGATCACAAACACTGGGCTCAGGGCTCACTGCTGAAGATTTAAGAACCTTAGCTAAAGCTATGCAGAATAGAATGTGGAAAATTGAATTTACTAAACAATTAAGCATTGAATTAATCTACATCCTGCACAGTAGAAAAGTGGGGGAGGGAGTGGAGCAGAGCTGAATAAATCAGTGGAGCTCATTAAAAGATAGTGAATATATCAGGTCTGTTGTGGCATAAAGGAGGACAGTTTCCTGTGTAACATGGAATAATTCTTCGGTTCTAAGTCACCTTTTTGGAATCCTAGTCTTAATCAGATTAACAAACATGCTTCTGATGAGGTTAGTCTGTTGCTCTCTATTTTCACTTGTTATCACTAGCTTTTCTATTAATTACAAGTCAGATCACCAGTCAACAGTAGTAGTGAGGGACAACATAAATAAAATGAGAGTGCCCAGGAGATGTCACTCGCAGGATCTCATGCATCCTGAAACTCCCACGGGCTCCTGCAGCCTCCCACATGCCTTGCCGGTCTTTTGTTCAATTACAGTTAATGCAATAGTTTGCCATTTTCTCCTTCTAATTATATTTTCAAGTGGGATTTGTAGCACATAGAAAAACATCCTTTTACATGTCGAGGCATCGGGGTTTTGTGCCTGGCATTGTCTGTCCCCTGGGTGCTGTACCATTCTTTCTGCAGAGCTCTGAATAAACAAGTCCCCCTTTTAGAGCTGCAGTTGTACAAACTGAAAATTTATGCATTAACTGTTTGCATTCTGAGCATGTGTTCCAGATTACGTCTTACAGCATTCTTCTGGTATGTTGCAGAATGTGTGTGTGCAAAAAGCACTTCTTTCACAGTTCACATATCTTTCAATCGCAGATCAATTAGCACTGTTTTTGAGAATATGCATAATGGGTGCGTCAAACATGTAAGTGGCATATCTCTCCATGACTTTATTTCATTTTGCAGGCCGCATTAAGCTTCTGGCCAAGATGATAGACTAGGTGGCAGTGAAAAGCATCCTTTTCAGGAATGGTGCATCTTCCTTTGATTCCTTTGCAGCTCATTTCTTAGATGGGATCTTTACTTTTCTCTCTCTGGGTGTCTGAAACATTTTGATCTCTTCAGTCCTTCTTATCTTCTCAGGGATAGGAAAATACTTCTCAAGAAGTAAGCAGAGAAAACTTGGATTTTGCCAGGCATATTAAAAATGTTGGAAGAGTCAGTAGACTTTACTGCTGCGTAGTCCTAGGTCTTGACCTTATATGACTGAAATGATATATGCATATTTTACACAAGAAATCATCCTGCCTTCCCACTAATAATCTTGAAGACAAGTATCACTTCCCAGCCAAGAGCCAGCTTTCTATTTTGCATCACTCCTACTGTGCAGGATGACCAGTGACTCATGAGGCTGCTTCTGAAAGCTAGCGCTAAAAGCTAATTAAAATCTTTTCTGGTGATAAAGGGAGATTTGGGAGAAGTGTCGTCATGATTGTTTTCTCCAAGAATTTAATTTACAGCCAATTTTTCCTATCTGAATGTTACTTTCAAATGCACCCAGTGATAAGAAGCAACATCTGTTTTCCGTTCAATAGTACAAGAACGCTCGGCATGGGGCTGAGGGTGCACAGTCCATGTGAACCTATTGTTATTCTCATTTCTTTTTGTCCCTGTGCCTGGTCCATTTGCCATGTACCATCCGGCCAACAGCTGACACATACTAGCTATTATGGGCCCAGGCTTCATTGTGAGCTCTTAAAGACTCTGCCATATTTGTCTTCTAGGATGAAGCGGGGGTTGGGTGGCCTCTATAAACCCCAGTCCTATAGACTACTACTCTTATTTTGTATTTCCAGAGGAGCAGGTTGTTGTGCCAAGGGTTTGTTGCTGTTAAACACAGGCTCAGAATCAGGTGGCAGCATTTGTTTTTGCCCTTCTTTGCCTAGAATGTTTTCATTTTCTCTGGTTATAAAGCATGCAATGACTTCCAGAATAATTATTTGTAGGTATTATTTTAGCTTGGAAGCAGAAATTGGCAAAATAAATGTGCCAATGCAGCTCTGAGCTGGAACCATTTGTGAGAGGGGAAGGGAGCGATGGCTTGTTGTCCGTTCCGTCACATTGTCGTTGTGCAATGGGATCATACCCAACAAGTGTTCACCGACAGCTCTTATTTGGATTTCTGATTTGTGCCCCCACAGCCCTCTTGGAACAGAGATCATGACGACACGGCATCCACTCGCTCGGGTGGAACCCCAGGCCCTTCCAGCGGTGGCCATACGTCACACAGTGGGGATAACAGCAGTGAGCAAGGTAGGACAGATGTTCTGTCTTCTTTGTTACTTGTTTCCTTTGTAAGGGTTGAAAAGGCAGAAATGTCTAGTTAGTTCCTATTTACAGAGTTTTTCCTAAATCATAAATGTGATATAAATTCAGAATCAGCACAGCTTGTTTCTTCTCTAGCTCTTTTCTTCTTCTTTACCATCTCACTGCCCAACTGTCACTTCCACTTTTTGGCCACCTCCATAAAGCAGGGCCAGTGAATTGACAAAGGCCAAGGTTAGAGATGTAGATTAGAAGTTTGAACGAGCATACATCTTGTGCCATGGATACCCCGATACATAAACAAAAAGTACTGTTACTACTTGCCCTTGGAGGCTCTTTAAAAGATCTTAAGGAAACCACAGCAGGATTCCAAGTTTGCAACTTGAAGATGCTTAGAAGGAATTGGGCCTTTCAGAAACCCTGGTCCGGCTTCTGTCTCCACTGGATTGAAGCCATTTTTTTTTTTCTGGTTTTGCTTATCTGAATCTCTTAAATGCTTGAGGTCATTGCAAATCCAAACTAAATGGAGTTAGGAAGAAATGGAAAGACACCAGATTAATTTAATTTGTGTGTACTTTGAATGTACATACCTCTGTATGCATGTGGGTGTCAATGGATGTGCATGTTTGACCACAACTAGTAGGAAGTGAAGTTTAAACTTCAAGTTAGTCTTCAACAAAAAGGTGACTGGGTATTCAAATGTCCTATCCTACTGTTTGATGAGCCCTTTCTGCAGTGGATTTTGTGTGCACTTCATGCAATGAAAGTTTAAAAAGACAATTCTTTATATAAGTATAAAAAGACTACTTTACTGAAGTTGACTTTGAGTCTGCAGTAGGTACATACTTTAAAATCTGGTTTTATGATCATGTTTCACTAGAGTGCTGTTAGACAACAAAGGGATTTTGTTGTCTAACTTAGTTGGGCTCTACCAATTAGAACTGCAAACTCTACGATGAATTTGGCATGATTAATTTGAAAACGAAAAACAGAAAAGTTAATTTTCTTAGGCACATGTATGCTATTTCTGCTGGGAACAACTTCTAAAAATGTAATTTTAAGCATTGGAGACCTTTTATTGTTCAAAGAAAAGTTGCTGACTTCATCACAACTATAAACCTAGCATAAATGGAGCCCAGAATAGTAAACTAGGCCAGAACTGAGGCAGAAACAGGTAACCTCTGACCTCTGACTTTTACTGGAAAATGATATGCAGCATAAATCCAAGGGACCTTTTTCTTTTCAAGTGTGGGGTATGTGTGTGTGTGTGTGTGTGTGTGTGTGAGAGAGAGAGAGAGAGAGAGAGAGAGAGAGAGATTACATTGCTGTTCACTGCACTATGGTTAAGGTGGTGTCAGCATTTTCAATATAAAGCCCTACTTTTAGAATTCTACTTACAGTATGAGTTTTCAAAAAGGTGTAAATAGAATCTAAATTCTTTTTCCTGTAAGCCCAGAATGACTACATAGGATCACAGCCTAGCATTTTGTTGGTTTCTTCTTGCTTTTCATTTCTTGCTTTTGAAAACATACATCATCTAAGAATAGGCAGGTGGTTTCACCGGTGCGCTGAAGGCTGCAGACTGCAGAGGGGCGTTTGCACTGAACATTTCAGTGAGTAAGTTAACTCAACATAATCTGATACGAGGACTGTCAGAGGGCAAATGCCCAGTACTGGTCCTTCCCCTCTGATATGCTCTAACAAGGAGTCAGGAATTTTGTGTTTCTTTTTCCTTCCATTTTTCCTTGAAAAATGAATTTGATAGTAATCAGGAGCCTTATACATAACTTTCACACTGCTAATTTTCCACTTAGAAAACTTCTCTTTATATTTTTAAAGGCTGCTATCTAGGTTTTATTACAGCATTTTCACATGAATTATCTCATTTGAATGATCTCAGTTGAGTCATTTAAACACACTTCCGGGTGACAGATAAAACAGGTCTAGCCCCGTTTGACAGATGAAGAAGATAGAGCATGGAGAAGTTGAGTGATTTGTGAAGGTCCTGGTGCAGCTTCAGGTATAAAATTCCTGTGCCCTGTTTATCAGGCTGTCCTCATCATAACCTCTTTCCTCATCCCTCCATCAAAAAACAAGCAAATAAACAAAATCTTCCCAAAACCAAGCCAAACAAAACAACAATTATTTCCACTGTGATCAAATAGGAACCATGCTGATTTCTCTTCCCTGTCCACCCCCAGGCTGGTAACAGAGGTGGTTGCAGCCACACCTTTAGTCTTCCTGGCCTTCCTTGTGGGGTTTCTCTGGTGCGGAGATTTAGTCCTGCCACACGCAGAATGATGCCTGAGAGCCTTGTGGCTGCAACGTAGGCACATTTCCGTGCCAACCAGGACCTCCTAAACCTCTTTTTTTCATCCCTGAGACCTGTGGAGCAGGTCTTTGTGCAGCCTTTGGATTAACTGCGCACAGAGGCTTTTCCAGGTTCTCCTTGTCTGCCTTTTCTGGCAGGCATGGATGTGTAAGCTGTGCCAGCATTTGGCCCGTAGTGCATGTCCTAAATAGTTATTTACACAGTTTGAGTCCATTTTAGTCAACTGGGTAAATAACAGCCCTCTTCAAAAGATTTATAAATCCATAAATATGTCTTTATACATACCCAATAGACAGAAATAACTCAATCTGTCAAGAACATATCCAAAGAGGTGTTTCCCCCACAGACAGGAGTAATACATATTTTAAAACTTTCTCTACTGCATTATTTGTACTGCATTTCCTCTTCTTCATTTCTTTTTCAATTTTCACCACTTCATTATGGCACCCATGGCACCAAAAATAAAAATAAAAACAAAAAAAAATGAAATAAAAAAGGAAGAAAGAGAAATAAGTCCCTCTAGACTTAGCCATCTGTTAAATAACCTAATCTGCCCCATGATGTGGGCATGTGACAGGACTTGTGTGTCTGAGTCCTATTCTTTTGAAATTTCCAAGTAAATAAAATAAAATAAGTCATCCAGGAAATTTTTAAGTCCTGACACATTTCCAAATATAGTAAGAGTTCCTGGTTCGAAGACAAACAATTTGGGGGATTTTGAAGGCCTGATACTTTGCCAAATTAGTAGTCACTGTGATCTATGAAATAGTTTCAGCATAAGGGCTTTTGTAAACATAAAAAGATGCAAACACAGAAACCAATCCTGGGTCTTCTAAAGAAAAAAGAATAAGGTATATAATTACCCATTTTGTCTCATCATCCTATAGAGAATTTAATTGAGCGATAAATATGCCACTTACAGTAGCTGAAATAAATATTGTGTTGTTGAAATATTTGCAGAATTGAAAACTTGTAACGTACTAGGTTAAGAAAATACAAAAGCTGTTATTCAAGGATTTAATTTTTTTATGATTTATGTAATGTATCTTTTCGCCAACTCAAAATATTTATCATGGCCACTCTTCCTGGGTTGTCTACTTTCATTTAATTTTAACGCTAGCGGCCCCTTGCAGGAAATTGGTTCCTGAATCCTGAAATCCCTTTAAAACGGCACGGAACAGGGAGGGCCTCACACCTGTGTTTGGCTGGGGACTCTGGTGCTGTTACTGCATTGATTTTTGTCTACTCTTTAACTTCCTCAAAGCTCTTCCAAAGATACTAGATTGAATCTTTATTTTATACTTGTCAGTTATTTGCTATTTTTCCCATTTTGTAGGAGAAAAAAAGTAATAGCTCAGAAATACTGAAGAATGACTGTAGTGTTGGCTCCAGGGTCTTGGTCCCTTGGCCTTGTTGCTGGTTGAGCTCAGGGTGTTATCAGGAATCTCAAGCAGTGTGTCACAATGGGAGGCGCCTGCTGGCCAATGAGGATGCTGCGTCATGTGTCTTTGATCCTGGTAATATTTCTTGGCTGCCAGGCTGCTTGTAAGCAGGGCCTCATTTAGGAGGTGTGTGATTTGAACTGGGAGAACCACAAGCAAGCTTGGTGCCTCTTCCCATCAGACTTGTCCTCCTGTCCAGGAGGACTGCTGTAGCCACTCTGCATCTCACGAGCAGTTTAGCTAACATGAGCTAATGTGGTTAGCCATGGCTGACCACATTTTGAGTTAGGGTATGTCTCCCTTTTTGGTTCAAAGTCAAGAGAGCTGAATGAAGAACAGTGATGAACTAATAATATAGACTATTAAAGGTGTCAGTGTGGGTATCTTCATCCCCTCTCTTCAGTAGTGAGGTCACAGGAGCTCAGAGAAGCCAGGAGCCTTTCCCAAGGCCACAGGCTGGTTGGTTTGTGAGTTGAAACTTGAATCTGTGCTATCAAATTCTAACTACTTTAGTGTGGCTTAAACATGGAGACACAGATCCTTTGCTACCAAGTCTTTCTGCTACCAGTTGAACAGCTCTTTGCCCATTCATCTGCGCTGGGCCCGGCACTGTGCTGGGTGCTAGCTGCATGTCAGACAGATCAGCTGGAGCTGAGAGTGAGGCAATGCTGTGCGAGGGAGCAAGAACCTCGTTTGGTGTGCTAAGTGGGATGATGACTGAAGTATTTACAAAGGACGTGTGATGACTGATATGATTAATTGTATTATGTATTAAGAGCCTATACCATTTCACTCATTCAAAGAGTTGTTGAACTGAGAATAAGAGCATGGAAAACAAGCCAGGATATTTCTCTTTCAGAACATTTCCCACTTAAAGCTCATCTTATTTTCCTTTTGTGAGGATACAGAAAAAGTGTTACTTCTACACTGAAATTTGATGTAAAACATTTCAACCCTAAAGGACTTTAGTGGTGTTTGAACTTCTAAAGCCCACTTCTGAACTTCCCCTTCTGGGGCCAGGGCTTACATCAGCAGTAGTATCACTGAACAGAAGAGAAAAATAACAAAACCAGTATGTTCCTTAAACAAGAATAATTGAAAAGAACTGCCATTTCTTTATAAAAATGAATCAACAGTTGCAGTGCCTGCCAGCACCCAGCCCCCTCCACGGCAGCGTTTGTGGGTGCTCAGGCAACCTACAGGCAGAAGGCAAGGCCAGTTTCTTCTTGCGGGAACTCTCAAGGCACTAGGTTGTTGCAGACCTGTGCAGCCAGCAGGCAGAGCTGCCCAAGAGGGGGTAGGCAGCACCGAGGGAGGGAGAGGAGTAAGGCCACATTAGGTTCCAGATGACCGAGCCACGATTTATATACCAGCTCGCCTTTTTACATGAAGAAGAGAAGTAATAACAGCGCAAAGCCAGGCATTTGCAACAGTCAGCTGTCCGATGAATAATGGGATAGGTGGGAAGGAGCGCTCTGATTGGATGTCTTAATGAGCACATTTCTCGCAGAGTTTGGGCTGCAATTCCCCTTGACCTTTGCCCTTTATTGACCAAACTGACACTTCATTTTTCACATACTTCCAATTATGGCACGGCTTAAGTGTTGCCCTCCCTCTTTTATTTCTTTCCTATGGACAACTTGAGAGTGGTTGAGGCCACAGAAGATATTTTAATTTGAAAAACTACCGTAGCAACTCAGGTTTCCGATGTAATCTGAAACTGCTGTCCCTTTGCAGTTTTTCAGATGAAAACACCAATTGTTTAGGAAGACCTTTCCCAAAAACCACAATTTCCAATCGTTTTTTAACACAAAGTGTTGATAATAACTAAGAACCTAAAACTGAAGAAAAATGTTTGAGAATACTTTTTGGGTTTGGTTGTTGTTTCATTTGTCTGTAGAGCAGAGTGACTTGAATGATCTATATTTGTTCACACTTCCTACTTAAGCCTTGTGACTCTCTGGGGACTTCTTGTGTTTCAATGGCATTGTAATGTATTTTGACTAATACACTTTAGAGAGAAGAGAAAAGGAGAATTATGTGACCACAGGCTGTGGCCCTTACACCCATATAGTACTATGTGTTTCTCTGGTTCCATTTAATGTTGAACTACAAGTTAAAGTGCGTCCTTTGCGTGCAGTGGCAAGCTGAATAGGAAAATAATTTCCTGGTGGGAAAAGTCAGGTGTAAAAAAAAAAGAGGAAGTTATTATATTGCACAATCTTCTGTTATCAAAATGTCCATATTATTAACTTATCAAACATGTTGAATTAGATGTATAGAGAATTGTTTTCCCAAGAACACCCTCACCTTTCCCTGTATTGACTCATCAAATGGGAGTATCAGTTTTCTGTTCTCCATTTGCTTGACTTCCAGCATCATGAAAGCAGGTCCACTTAAACAAAAATAGCTTCATGCTAGAAAAGTAGTAACCGTATACGTAGGGGCATGAACCTGGCTCTAGTGTTTTCATCCCAAGTGCCTCTTCTCCCTAGTACATAATATCACCAGTCAATTTGGGGTCATTGTTTTTTTAGTTTAAACAACCAAAAAATGCATTTGAATTTATTTACAGCCACATAGATTTCCCTCTAATACAGAAGTATTTGTCAGAAATGTGGATGAAGTGTTACCTACTTTATTATGTAGCCCTCTGGCATATCCATAGCATATTTTTACTATAATATGGTAATAAAAGAATATGTAAAAGACAGGCAAAGGTTCTGTCTTTCTCTGTAAGGTGACCTCTGTTTCTAAGTAACTGCTTTACTTATGAGCTTATTAAAAACTCAAAAAATGAGCTTTTCATACTTCACAGGCATTGATGTGAAAATGAGCTGTCCTGTGAGTAGTTTTCTTGATCATTTTTAGAACAATTGATTAGCCAAAGAGCTCCTGTCATTAGTTGACATTGACTGATAGCAATTTGTCACAAGCTCTGAAGGTCAGCTAGACAGTTGGAATTTCAGCTTGCCTTTGACTGACCTTTACTGATTCCATCTTCATGTGATTGGGTTTGAATAGGCCTGATCCTCAATTGGGAAAGACAGGGCATTAGTCAACAGGGTCACTTCTTATACTTTCCTGTTGATTGTTTATTTATGTGTGAAACCATGGTCTGGATTTCTTATCAACTTTTGTACTTGTGTTTTTGCAGCTTAAAAGATGTGATATGCATTAAGTGTGGCCTTAAAGTCACGCTTTTATTTTCTCTTTGCTTTGCATCTGACAGTAGACTTGAAATGTGATGTCACAGACTTTGCTGCTGATTCCGGCCATTGTCACCTGTGCAGAGACTGGAATTTTGTTGCATGTAATGGACTGGGGTTCTGCTGCTGCTGTTGTTCTTTGAGCAGCACCATCTCCAGTGTGAGCTGTAGAACTTCTGAAATCACACACCAATTCTTTGCCTCTCTAGATCTCATTGTTTTGTCTCCCAAGAATCATGCGACAATTTTAATAGAAATTGGATAGTAAATACTTATGTGAATAATGATATATCAATTCATCATTTATCTCTGCAGCCAGAGGCATGAAAATGATTTGTGAAAGTCTGCTTTTCAGTTTCTCTCAGTATGCTGTAAATGAGAGAAAGCTCCTCTGCTAGAAGCGCATTAACTTTTCAGTGAGAGTGGATACATTGCCTATTGTCGTGGATCCAGAAGTTAATTGTTCATAATACTCAGTTCTTTCTTCCCTAAACTGTCAGCTAGTTTCCAAAAGCACATCCCATATAGAAGAATACATTTCAGATGCATATTAATAGCATACACTATATTGCTTTATGATTAATTAACTTTAAAAACCCAGGTCTTACCTTGTAATTATTTAATTCAGTTCCTAAATAAGGACTTCTCTCTTGCTCTCTCACCTTCTTCTCGTCTCTGATTTCTACACAGAGTTTTTCAACTATAAGCGATAGCTTGTTTTTCAAGTTGGCTCTCTTAGGCATTCCAGGGCCACCACACACAGCCTGGCACATCTTAAACATGTGTTTTAGTTTCTACCCAAGAAAATAAATGAGGAGAGAAACCGTTGTCCCAGGTGGTGGATTCTTCACACGGTGTCATTCTTGGCAAGGCAAAAGTGAGGAAGTTAATTTTAGGGAAGCATTCATTTCACATAGCCCAAGGAGATGAAAGGAGTTTAGAATGGTAATCTCTTCTGCAGATTGAGCCAAAATAGTATCATGAGTTGTATTTAAGGGGGGAAATGCAAATGCACATATTCTACTCAAGTCATCCACGTGGATTCAGTGCTTACTGTGTGTCAGGAGCTCTGTGTAAGCCTGTAACAACGGGTAAGTTGTAGTATTTGTGCTCAGGAAGTTCATGACTGCCACTGAGAGCAACAAGCAAAATATTTACTAAATCCTGAATATTCTTAGGAAATTGTGAGTGTGTTTATTTCACAACACACCAATGAACCAGCTTTGGTGAGACTCCACGGCCAGGGCTGCTGGCTGAAGCACAGGGTGAAGAGTACTTGGTTAAATTGCAGTGGATGGTCCAGTGTTGTGGCACAGAGGGTAAAGCTACCACTGGCAATCCATGTGCATGCCAATTATTGTCTGGCTGCTCCACTTCTGATCCAGCTCCCTGCTAATACATCTGGGAAAGCAACAGAAGATGGCTCAAGTACTTGGGCTCCCACACCCATGTGGAAGACCCAGATGAAGCTCTTGGCTGCTCCTGGCTTCAATCTGGCCCAGCCCTGGCCATTGCAGCATTTGGGGAATAAACCAAATGGATGTAAGATCTCTCTCTGTAACTCTCTTTCTTTCTCTCTTTCTTTCTTCCTCTCTCTCTCTTTCTTTTCTTTCTTTCATTCTTTCATTTTTCCTTTCTTTCAAGATTTATTTATTTATTTGAAAGTTATAAAAAGAGGGAGAGGCAGAGAGAGAGAGAGAAAGACAGAGAGAGAGAGATCATCCATCCATTGGTTCACCCCTCAGATGGCTGCAATGGTGAGGGCTGGGCCAGACCAAAGCCAGGAGTGAGGAGCTTCTCCCAGGACTCTCATGTGGGTGGCAGGTACCCAAGCACTTGGGCCATCCTTCACTGCTCTTCCCAGGCATGTTATCAAGAAGCTGGATCAGAAGTGGAGCAGCCAGAACACGAACTGGCACCCACATGGGAAATGGGCATTGCGGGTGATAGTTTCGCCCTCCATGCCACAATGCTGGCCCCAACTCTGCCTTTCAAGTAAATAAATAAATTTGTTTTTAAAAATTGCAATGGGACACCTGCACCCTGAGCTTTTTACTCCCGTAGGGAGTTGACACATATGAGGCCCTGTGAGGCCAACTTCTATCCATAGCCCACTCTTGAGAACTTGGTTCAGTCCTCCCACACAGCCAAGTGACCAGCCAGAACCTCTGCTACCTGAACCTGGAGGGAGGTCATCATTACTTTTGCCACCATTGATCATCTTGCTGCCGACTCATGTCAGTGCTCTTCAGGGGATCTTAATATTTTGTGCAGAGGGGTATGGTGGCCTCATTGACAGTCTGTAAAGCCAATGGATGGTTCCTTGTTGGAGTAATATTTCTGTTTAGTGTATACAATAAAATACATAGAACTGCAAGGGAAAATAATTATATTAAAATCCCACTATCAAAAGTTTTTTTTTAAAAAACCAAGCTGTAATATGGTAATATTGGTGCTTTGTTAAATATGCATTAAATCATCAGGACTGCAGTAATTCTATTGTCCACCTCATTTTTTAAGTAGTGGTGAATGTCAATCATATTTTAAGATTTTTGTAACACTATATTGTGATATGTAAATATAACTTCCCAGTAATAGTTTTCTAGTTTGTTAGCTAATCATGGTGTCCTCTGGGGGTGGAGAGAGGTCCATGTAAATACATTAAGAGCTTCCAAAATTCACTCAGGTGTCACCTGCAGGAAATCTTCAGAAACCTCAGGTTGGGAGAACAGACCCTCTTCTGTGCTGTTCATGTGTTCTGTATCTTATCTTTTAACATATGTGTGTGTGTGTGTGTAGTTCTAAAAATTACTTTTGAAAATTTTTTATTTGAATGGGGAAAAGAGGGAAAGAAAGAGAGTGAGTGAGTGAAAAAGAGAGAAAGAGAAAGAGAGAGAATCTACACTTCAAATGCCTGCAACAGCTGGGGCTGGGCCAGGCAGAAGCCAAGAGCCTAGAACTCAATCCAGTTCTCCCACATGGGTATCAAGGATCTAGCCCCCTGAGTCATTCATTACCTGCTGCCTCCTGGGACTTGAGCCAGGTGCTCCCATATGGGATGTGAGTGTCCATACCATGTCTTAACTGCTGTGCCACTAGGCCTGCCCCCCTTCATCAAGTATCAAATGAGCCATTCATAGACCACCTTTCCAGGATGCTCCCTGGGAAGGGACTGTGTCTTCCTCCCCGTTGAATCTCCAGCACAGTTACAGGCACATAGTCATTGATGAATAATTATTTAAGAGGACTGAGAACCATCTGCGGTGTTCAAATTGTGATTGTACTACAGCCCCTCAGGACTGATTTCCTCTGGGTGCCAGAGAAATAATCTCACACGGAAATCTCTGTCAAGGTATAAACAGGTGCCAAGGTCTCACCTGTCCTGGCTCCCAGAGATTTTTTTTTTTTTTTTTTTTTTTTTTAACAAGAGCACTCAAGGAAAGATTCAATGGAGATGAACCTTACATCATGGCACTCCCCTGATTACCAGTTCTGCCTTCTCTTGTCTTTAGCATCCATCATCTACCCCTCAGTGAGCGTCTCAGAGAAGGTGGGCACAGATCACTAGCAGCATTTTAGAGCCTTCTGCAGGATCATAGGGCTGGAGGAAAGGGTGAATTCTGAGACAAGAGCCTGTAGCAGGAGTAGCTGTGCTACCCCGGGTGCGTGCTTTTTTGTCCTATGCCCCTCCCAGTAGCAGCCATGACTCCATCCCGTGGGATGTGATATTTAACTCTGGTGCTGAATGTCTCCTCCGTGAATGCTACCACTAATTAAGGATAGCAGTAGAGGTTTTGGCTGTTGGCCTAGCATAAACTAACCCAAACAGTAAATTTATGCCAAGCATTTTCCTTAAAAAGCTGTAGGCGTTGCCTACCTCTTGTATTGCTTGGTCCCAGAAGTGTAGTTGGTGAAGTTGGGTTTTGCTCCAGTGTCTGGCTTTGTGGATTAGTCCAGTCTTGCAGATACTTTTCCATCATTACTTAACCTAAAAGCATTCTGTTTGATTAGTACAGTTAGCTTTGGCTTTCCCCTGTTTACCAATATCAACTCATTTGTGTTCCCTCCTAGACATAGCTCATTTTATTTCCTAAGAAAGAGCAAAGGAAGCAGAATGTCTTTTTACTTATTTCCATTATCAGGAGAAAAAAGAGAACATGGATTTGTGAAGCACACTTATATCTTTAAGAAAGAGGGAATTTGAGAGTGATTGTGGGAAGTATTGAATAGGCCAACAGACTTTCTGCTAGATTATTAACATTTGATCAATGATCTCACATTAATAATTTCACTTGTCTTAATTTGAATCTTTCCCTAGTGGCCCAATTAAAATGCACCTGTGATAGCCAGGAATGGAAGCACCTTGACACTCTTGCATACTTTGAAACTTTGGTAGAAAATAAGTGCAGATTTTAAAACACATTTATATCTATTCTCCCCTTCATTCTTAGAAAAGATTTAAAGAAATCAACAAATGTGTCTAGCACACAATAAGATAGAAATAAGTAGATGAAGACATTAGAATGAAAAGAAAATAAACAAGAAACTAATCACAAGGGGGAGTACAGAACCATATGAGATCATGTACAATTGTTAGAAATAGGGTGCAAGTGGGAGGGAAATTATGAGAGGGGGGAAAGCCATTGTAATCCATAAACTGTACTTTGGAAATTTATATTTACTAAATAAAAAAAATGTAAAAAAAAAAAAGAAATAGGGCGTTAATTTGTCTCTGAGCTCTCTAGCAGCCTAAATGAAGAGTGAAATACAAGATTTATAGCATCCATGGAAGTTACTCAGAAGAATACTTTTGACTGGCATTAGAATTTGAAGGAAATTCTCCTGCTCTCACACAGAGTATAGGACTCCTTGAACAACCCTCCTCAACTCCTAGTCCAATGCTGCAAATATGCATATGATAGATATTTGACTGTTTGATGTGACTGGGTGTGTAGAATCATATTGAGCCTGTTCTTACTTCTAACTCCTTGATAGCTAAGCTAGCCTTGTTTCCCAGAACTGAAATGAGTGATAGACATTTCTAATATGGCCCAAGGTGTAGAATGTCCCTTGATACCACGAGGCCTCTTTCCTTGTCTATATCCTTCTTTGGACCATTTTGTGGGGGGTTAGCTCCACTCTTCAGCCTTTTCTCCGTGTCAGTGGGGTCAGAGACTTGTTACTCTAGTTAGTGTTTCCTGGAAACAGGGTTAACAGAGCCAGAGAGACTTGGGTAAGTGAGAGTTAATGTGGAGATGCTGAGGGGCTGAACTGGGTTGCCCAAGTGGGAGGATTCAGGTACCACCATCTTTGGAAATAAAACTTCTGAGTGACTTATGACATCCACTTACACCATCAGAGGAGGTTGGGTGTTATGAATATTTGGTCCCTACATCTCAGCACCAAGAACTTCTTCTTAGGTGAAAGAAATAAATGTAGTAGAAATAAAATATATTGTTTTCTATTGTGAAGTCTTTTTTTTTTTTTAAAGAAAAGATTTATTTATTCAAAAGGCAGAGTTACAGAGAGAGAGAAAGAGAGAGAGATCTTCCATGTGCTGATTCATTCCCCAAATGGCTGCAATGACTGGAGCTGGGCTGGTCCAAAGCCAGGATCCAGGAGCTTCCTTCGGGTCTCCCACATGGATGACAGGGGACCGAGTACTTGGTTCATCTTCTGCTGCTTTCCCAGGCACATTAGCAGGGAGCTGGATCAGAAGTGGAGCAGCCAGGACCAGAACCAGCGCCCATACAGGTGACAGCTTCACCTGCCACAGCGCTGGCCCCTTATTGTGAATTCTAAGTTTATGAGAGGAATACTCTCAAAGGGAGAAGGGTGAAAACAGAAACAGTTCTGTTCACAAACTTGCTTAGTGTTGTGTCCATTGTATTCCAGCCCTTGCTGGATGTGAGAATTCATAGTAAAAGAGGTCCTTTCTGGAATCAAGGTGCTGACAGCTCAGTGGAGGCACAGACAGTTAATGATGGTAGGTTAATTCTTATGAGTATACTTGGTGTAACTTGGAAACAGAGGAAGGACACCTAAGAAACCAGCAGTGGTGTTGGAATTGCCTTGCCTGATGTGGCCTCTCTGGGGTCTCTCCATGCCAGATGGACCCTGAATGGGACTTAGATGTTGGTCCTTCTCCACAAAGACCCAGGCCACCAGTAGCTCATCCTGCAGAGTTAACTCTACAAGAAATCGGTTTTTTCTTTCTTTTTTTATTTTTTATTTTACAGATAGAGTTAGACAGTGAGAGAGAGAGAGAGACAGAGAGAAAGGTCTTCCTTCCGTTGGTTCACCTCCTAATGGCCGCTACGGCTGGAGCTACACAAGTGCTTCCTCCTGGTCTCCCATGCGGGTGCAGTGGCCCAAGCACTTGGGCCATCCTCCGCTGCCTTCCCAGGCCACAGCAGAGAGTGGACTGGGAGAGGAACAATTGGGACTAGAACCCAGCACTCATATGGGATGCCGGCGCCACAGGCGGAGGATTAACCAAGTGAGCCACGGCATCGCCTCCGCCCCCCCCCTTTTTTTTTTTTTACATTTTAGGCATTTATTTGGTGCGAAAGATGCAGAGGGGAATGAGAGCTTTGTTGCAGAGAGAGAAGTAAATCTGGGTTCATACCAAGCACCAGGAAGCAGCCACATGGAGGAGCATCTAGGCCAGGAAGCCTAGGGCAGGTGGCCTAAAGGCCACGCGCCCTGGAGGCACAGGGCTACAGCAAGCCTCCTCCTGGCTAGAGGCCAGGGAAAATCAGAGAGAGAACAAGAAATCAGTTTTCTATTTCTAATATCCCACCTAGCATCATGAGGGAGCGAGTCTATGGTGGAAATTTGGGAAAGATGGAGAAGGGCCAAGAAATGATGTGTACAAAAGCAGAAAGGCGAAGTGTTATGTGTGCTTCCACATGAGCACAGGGCCAGAGAGTGAGAAAGGAGGGATCTGAGATGAAGCCCACGAGTAGCAGGGTCAAGGCCAGGAAGGGTCACATATGTGATTGTAAGGGGTTTGGAGTTTGTTCAGAGGCAGTAGGGAGTCATTGAGAACATCAGAGCTGTGGCCCGGTCAGATCTGAGTGGAGAAGGAACTGTGTGGGGGAAGGCTGGAGCCAGTGCTACAGGTATCCAGAAATGTTGAAGACCTGAACTAAGGCAGAGGGAAGAGTCTGGAGAGAAGAGATCGTGAGGAGGACGCTGGACGAGCCCAGCAGACTGCATGGACAAGAGGGCCATGGGTGCCAGGGGTCTCTGATGACACCAGGGCTTTAGGATTCCATTGACACAGGTTCCAGGCAGTTCCTGGTCTTCTTCAGCACAGCCTCACCTCTCCTGTTGTGGGGAAAACACAGATGACCACTGATGATGACAGCTTTGCCCCTATATCCTTGCTGGGCAGAAAGGACGATTTTTTCACCCCTTCCTGAAGTGGCTTGCAGGAAGCCACTACAGCTCTTTCTCTCACTCTCGCGCTCTCTGTCTCCCCATCTCCTGTCTGCTTTCCCTGGGACCAGGCTCTGGCTACATGGGGCTGGGTGGAAATGAAGGGGCCGGGCAAGCTTTCATGGGAATTTGGTGACTCATTTCATCAGTTTACTGCTCTGAAAATGAGGTGACTTCCCCCTTTGCTTGACAACTGATTGATGAACATTTCCTGAGTATTTGCAGAGTCGATGTTTTGTTTTGTTGTTTTGTTTTGTGAGCCTTCATGTTTGTGGGCTCCCAGTGGATTCTAACCTTGGTGTGCCTCAGCCTTTTCCACTTCCCAGCTACGACTTTTTATTTCTATGGAGAATCTTCAAATTACCCACCCAAGACATCACTGAATCCAGGATTAGATATCATATACTCTTTGCCTGATGATGCAACTCTGGTTATATTTTTCAATAATGAAATGATTTTTAACTAAATGCACTATCACATGCTACTAAGCAAGTCCACCTTGAAAGTTGCTTTCAAAGGTAGTGCACTTCATTTTGTGTTTACAAATGATTTTGTTTTCCGTCTTCACTTTCATTCCCAGATGTGAGTTTTTGCATTTTTAGGATTGTCTTTACTTTGTTTCCAGATGTCCTGATGCTCCTGATAGAAAAGGAGTGAGCTTTGGAAAACATTAATTGCTCTGCTGAATGGTGCAATGTCAATAAAAGCTGCATAGCAACAAGTGGAAGCATTACTTTTGGACTCCAAGAATATATCTGAGGCTCATTTTAACTAAGTGCAGTGGTGGCAGCAGGCTTGCGCTATGTGGCTGAGGGTCAGAGTCTTAGATGCTAGCCACAGTCCTTAGATTGAATTTTCATATTTCAAATGGAGGCAGTAGGTTTAATGTGTCTTATTTTGCAGCTGGAACAGATTCTATTTTTAATCTGTAAGTTGAATATGGCATGAAGCCACGTGCTGCCCAGATCCAAATGCGTAACTCCTGTTGCTATCAGTGAGTTTCATGATGGATGGGAAAGAACTATGTGGTCTGGATTCCAAATATCTATCTGACTCTTTAAAATTAAACATGCTGAACAAATCCTAGCACTTCTCAAGTTAAAATGAAGTGTTTTCTAATGTAGCAACCATGCTGGCTTAAAGGAATAATGCAACAATTCCAAATAGACACACACACATAACCGTAGAATTGGTTTTCAGGCAGAGAAAGGCAACTGGGCTCAGAAACCTGGCTAGCATAGTAAAGGACATGGCTGCATTGAGCCACACAAAATTGCCTTTAAATAGGAAAGATAAGAGGAGAAAGCCCTTTCTTTGGACGGTACTGTGCTCATCAGGGTGCACATTGTTGTTGGTGAGTAATTCAAGCAAGAGTCTTCTTGTACTTCCTCATTCTTATTACCCTGGTGGTGGGAATGGTATGGCAATATTCATTCAGAACTGACTGATGTTTACATCTATAAATAAATGTACTCAAATCATAATTGTTATAACAGGATTGTTTGATTACCTGGCAATGGCCTTGTGCTGAGATAGCTTTTGGATCACCTGTTCGTTGGGAACATTTGACAGACCTCGTGTTTATTACCCAATTGAATGTCAGTAGCAATTGCAGCTAAAGATAAACAAAAATGCAAGTACTTGTTGACCTTGAATTTTTTCCACGAGAGATTGGACTTGATGGCTGTATTGCTGTTGAGCTGATAAGGGTTATAAACAGTAGTTTAAGGAAAATGTTTTATTCCCAGAGGAAAACACCCTATTTGCTGTGGGAAATGGCAATAAACATGTATACCCTTTGCCAGATTTTCTTAATTCACTTTTATTTGGACTGTGGGAAAAGGATAGGGGGAAAGGCTTTTTATGGCTTTAGTGTACATTTGCATAGATTATTATAATTTTTGAGTGATGTAGTTAGTAGATTGGACACAATTTTAGAAGAACCCAAAGATGTTTCTGAGATTTATGATACTTAGTAGCATGATTTCTTTTGAAACTATCAAGTTCATATAACACTGTGTCTCAGGGATAAAGATCTTGTAAGAATGCAATTGACTTATGGTGCCAAAATGTTCTCTAAGATTTTAATTAAAAACAAAAGTGTTATTGGTTAGTGTGATCTCACTAGGAGCAAAGAGAGAGAAAATTGACCCAGTGAATATTTACACGGGACACACCAGAGTACACTGAGAGATGTGGCAATCAGCACTTTTCTTGGGGCACAAAATCTTAAGTTCCAGACTGGAAGGAAAAAAGGCTGGACCATTAAGGAGTCCCCATTTCTTGGTAACACATTAAGCCTCAGTGATCTGCCCTATTTGATCTTAAAAATCCCACTGCATTTCCCTTTTGAGGAGAGGTGCTTTGGCTCAAAGCCACTGGCTTCAACTTTTGCTCTTAAAATGTTGTTTTGATGCACAGTATAGTGATGGCTGAATTGATTTCTGTGCATAAACGATGGCCTAGATTCTTGCCCTGTGGAAATCCATGGAATTAAGAACTCCAGGTTCCTGGAGTGATAAGAGGTAAGCAAATGATTAGCTATGCATGCAGGGGAGAAAACTGAGATGCTCATAGAATAGAAATAAGGGTGTATATAATTTGCAAGTTTAATGTAAATGTAAGCCACTAATACACCTAATAACTTAATGCTAAAATGTGAGGGTACATAATGTAATTCCAGTCATTTCCTATTTGGTGTATTATCAAAGAATTCTAAGTAAAAAGGTACCATATAGAAATATTTCCTTGGTTACCTGGGATAAAAAATTTGGTTTGCCAAGAGTTGTAGCCCATATGGGATGTTAGCAATTCAAATTTCCTTCTAGATAGAAGTGTGCACATTTTGAGTTAGCAGAATCGAAGCCAGAGTTTCTTGCATGAAGGTTTAGAATAGTGGGATATCATAGGATTTATTCAATAGATGCCCAAGCTATGATCTAGCCCAATATGCCTTTTTAAGTAGTCACAAGCATTATTTAATACAACAGAATGATTTATTTATTTAAAAGATCATGATACAGAGAGAAAAAGGGACACAGAGAGAAAGAGATCTTCCATTCCTAAATCGCCACAACGGCTAGGGCTGAACCAGGTGGAAGCCAGGAGCCAGGAGCTCCATGTGAGTCTCCCACATGGGTGGCTGGGGCCCAAGTCCTTGAGCCATATTCCCCTGCCTTCCCAGGTGCATTAGCAGGCAGCTGCCTGGGAAGCGAAGAAGTTGGGACTCAAACCAGTGCTCTGATATGGGATGCCAGTGTTATAAGCAGTGGTGTAAACCTCTGCACTGGCCCCTAGAATCTATTTTTTATAAAAATATTTGGTCTCAATCTACTTTTTCAAGGTATAAATTACCTCTTCAAGATATTTCAGACAAATTTCAGATATATTTAGTGAAAAGAGGTCCTTTGAATGAAATTTGTTTAAAACAAGTAAAGAAAATCACACCATCTATTATCAACAGGGAATTTCTTGCTGTCTTTTAAACCTGATGCAGACAACAGCTCCACCTACCCAGTCTTCCTTGCTAGGCCCCATTCCTTTGCTTGTGAATTTCTTGGAAGAATAGCTGCTTGCTGTTCTCTACTTTCCTGTGAAACTTTCGCGAAGAACGGTGGAAATCTTCACAATGACAGATGCCATTGTGGATTATTATGATGTCCATTACTTGGTGAATGAAATAAGGAAGTTTATTTTTGACATGGCACATGTCCTTCCCTGCAACAGAAAGACTGTAACCTAGAATATTTGAAAAAAAAAAAAAAAAAAAAAAAAACACACACACACATCCTCGGGATTCGTGGTGATTCTCCAGTTGGTATGCTAGAAGAGTAGTAGTGAGTCTGATGCCTCGGGCATCCTGGTGTCTTTCACCAGGAGGGCACCTGGGAGTGTCAGCTCAGGCCCCTTTTGGTCGTGTGAGGGAGGATGTGGAAGGGGAGGGGAGGCTGCATTCTTCCTAGTAGTCACTGAAGGATGTGGCAAGGACACGAATTGTTTGTGGCTGACTTTCTGTCCTGGCACTACGAAAGACTTCTGCGTTTATCTACACTTTTCTGAGTACCAGTTGCTATGTAGGCACCTCCCAGGCCACTTTGTGGGAAAGCTTTCTTTATGGCGGATGACGTGGCGTTTCTTGTCACTTCCTCAAATTCCTTCCCACTGCCTATCAGCATTGCTGTGGACTTATCTGGGTTGAGCTTCAGCCAGCAAGAGCTAATCCAGGTTCCTATTTCAGTGGAGCAAAATGACAGCAGTGACACTGCCATTTCTTGTCTTGTGACCCAAGCTGCTGGGAGAAGGAGCGGAGAGGGAAGGGGTCCAAAAGTTGGGGAGCACTGGCTTGATTTTTACTCTTCTTTATTCCTATCAGTTTTACTTCAGCATAAGACTTGGCAATTGTATTTATTTTGTTGAACTGTTGGATGTGAGTCTTCCAAACTCCAGCCTAATGAAGTAAATGACATTCATGTGAGGTTGATTTTATTCCTTTCACTGAGATTGGCTCTGATGATTCTGAGTTTCTCAAAGGAAATCTTGTGAATTGGGATTTAGATTGTCAGAGATGAGGGTTTTTTTTATTGTACTTGTCCATGATTTAACAAATATTTACTGAGTACCCACTATGTGGCACGTAGAATGCTAGCTGATGGGAAAATCTTCAAGCAAATATTATACTATATTCCATGTTTCCGTTTATGAGATATGAGTTTATGAGATGTGGCAATACTTTGTGAGTCTTTACACCACCATCCTTGTGGCCAGGCATATTTTGTGTCTCTGTTTTCCAGCTAAGAATTACCTGGCAAGGTGTAAATAGGAGAACAAGGCCTGGATCCATGAGGTTTTTCAGCTTCAACACCTTGCCTTTGTACCAGATTAAGAAGTAGCCCAGTAGTTGATTCCTCCCTAATCCATTCGTATGTGAAATTCATTCACTAGTTTTCTCTCTCTCTCATCAGAGAGAGATGATGAAATTAGGAAGGGGCTTTAGAAAGAAGTGATCACAAAAAAAAAAAAAAAGAAAGAAAGTGATCAGGCACTGCATGATGTTTCTTTCATCTATTTGTTTATTCATTCATTTGCAGAATGCTTGCTGTACTAAATCCTGGGAAAACAAAGATGAGTGAGATCAATCCTTTACCCCAAGGAATTTGGAGCTCTCCCCTCAGTCCTGAATTACGAAATCTAGAATTAATGTTTCCTGATGCTGCTCTCTTTAGGTGTTTTCTAGCACTCTCATTTAATGCAGTTAATGCTCTGGAGTGAGGGAGGTTCAATGTGTGATCAGAACAGAAGCCATCCCCTGTTAGTTTCTTCTCATGGAAAGCAAGCTCTGACACATCAGATTTCTCCATGAGCTGGCTTAACTTCTTTGGGCAAAGGAACAGACTACACTCCCCTGCAAAGTGGGGATAACTTAGTGCTTATTTGTAGGATTGTTGAGAACATATTAAACGCATTAATACATAGAATAGTGCCTGGCACATAAGCATTATGTCTGTGTTAGTTGCTGCTATCATCATCATCATCATCACCATCATCATCTATGTTTTTCTCTATGTAAAAGAGAGACTCTGGGCTGGCGCCGGGGCTCGCTAGGCTAATCCTCCACCTGCGGCGCCGGCACCCCAGGTTCTAGTCCCGGTTGGGGTGCCGGTTCTGTTCTGGTTGCTCCTCTTCCAGGCCAGCTCTCTGCTGTGGCCCGGGAGTGCAGAGGAGGATGGCCCAAGTGCTTGAGCCCTTCACCCGCATGGGAGACCAGGAGGAAGCACCTGGCTCCTGGCCATTTGGGAGGTGAACCAACGGAAAAGGAAGACCTTGCTCTCTGTCTCTCTTTCTCTCACTGTCTAACTTTGCCTGTCAAAAAAAACAAAACAAAACAAAACAAAACAAAAAAAAACAAAGAGAGAGACTCTGGTTAGATTTGGTGCTCATTTCTGGGTATGAGTGATGGCATAACAAGAAATTGAAACTCTAGTACCATTATATATGTGTGTGTGTATCTATCTATATATATCAAAGACTATGTCAATAATGATTGGAATTGGTAAAATAAGGTTAAAAATATCTATTGCCTCTTAATAGAGAATAGGAAAGTTTTATTCTAGGAAGTTATCAGGAAGAAAATCTAGATTCATGGGGAAATATTTTTTTACAGCAAACCAACTTTAGTATCCCTTTCACTTGCAAAAATATTGGTGATGCAACTACCCACTATCTTTCTCCCAACTTTCCCTTTCCTTGAAAACTTATTTTAAAAGTATGTATGTATTTATTTATTTATTTGAAAGACATAGAGACAGTCAGAGAGAGCTCTCCCAATTGTTTATTCATTCCTCAAATGCTCACAATAACCAGGACTAGGCCAGGCTAAAACTGAGATCTAGCTCAGTCCAGGTCTCCCACGAAGGTGGCTAGGACTCACTTGAGTCATCACTTGCTGCTTCCAATGGTAGGTAGGCATGAGCAGGAAGCTGTAACTGAAAGAGAGCTGGACTCCAACCCAGGCACTCCAATATGTGATGCAGGTGTTCTGAGCAGGTGTCCTGAACATGAAGTTGGGAGAAAGATAGTGGGTAGTTGCATCACCAATATTTTTGCAAGTGAAAAGGATACTAAAGTTGGTTTGCTGTTTGACCACTGTGCCAAATGCCCACCCCTTGTTCTTTTCTGAATGTACAGCATTGTAGAGAGTCCATTTCCTATTTGGACTATTTAACTTCCTTACCCATTCTCTCACAACATGGGCTTGAATTTTTGCTATTAGCTGCAAACCCATTCCTTTTCAAGGGGATATTGGTGGCTCCCTGATAATCAAATATGAATGGTTTTCAAAATGTTCATGAAAAATGTGTATTATCAAAAAAAACCCATGTGTTTAAAAAATGTTAGTGCCAAAATTAATTTATCTTTTAATTCCATTTTTTTTTCACAAACTATTGAAATGCCTTCGTATAATCTCATTCCATTTAAAGAGAGAAATTACTTCTACTTTTGGTGATGACTGTTTTGTTGGGGTGTCTCAGAGTGAAAATGTCCAGGGATCCTCACACCAAAGAGTAGACTACTGCATAGAAAATGAAAAACACTGGACAAGATTGTGGAGCATATTAGTTGTTGGCCTCTTTCCACTTTTTTCTTATGAACATTCCCCACTTATTCAGAAAAATAAGCACTGATAGCTCACTATTCTGTTTCAACATTTGTTAACATTTTATCATGTTTGCTTTGTGTATACACATCGGAATACACATATGCATATGTGAAGGTGCTTCACAAATCTCATGGAAAAATTGAATTAAAAATAAGTTTTTTCTGGTGCCAAAAATTAAATTTATTCATAGTTTTTTCGTTATATGCATCTTCCATGAACCTTTTGAAGACTCCTTTTATTCCTCTTAAGAAACAAAAAGAATATTAAGAATAGATAGATTTATGGAAAGATAGATATTTCCTCTACCTACATTCTCCATCAAAACCTTGATCCACTTATTTGGCATCTTGGAAACAAATACTGAAACATCAGAATACTCTTTTATTTGACAATATGTGCAGATCAACTCAAGGTCATTAATTTCTATGTTAAATACTTGTTTATATGCACTTGTTGCTAAGACATTTAAAATGTCTTTCTAAGAAGCTGTGTGTTAGACTTTGAAGACCACCGTCCTTGGAGTAGAGATTCCATGTGATCTGAGTTGGAGAAATCACATAACTCTACCTGGATGAAACTTCTGTAAATAAAATAATTGAGCTAGGTAATTAAAAAATTTCCCTTCATTTCTGAAATCCTAAAATTCTAAGAACCAAGTTGAAATTTTGCTTACAAACCTAGACAGAATGAAGAAACTTCAGTAAACATTTCACATATATATTGAAATTTGTAGTCAATAAATTCCACATACTTTCATGGTCAATGAAGAGAAAATCTGAATCTATGACTTATCATTGGTCACAGTGATCAAAAAGTATTGGTCATTCCCAACAGCTGAGTTTACTGAATATATGTGTACAAAGTAGCATTATGGATGTGATTCAGCTATGTCTTATAGACATAGCTGAAAAAGTCAAAATGTGTATCAGCTTTTTGATTCAATGGGGTATCTATAAGTGCTTTGGTCATTACTATATTTCCAAGGGATTTTCTTACTTAAATATTTGTATTCTACTGTTATTTCCTAAGATAGTCTATCTGTGTTGGAGGAGGGGTGTGGGCTGGGAATGACAGCAATAGATTAACTAATATATTACATGAAGTTAGAAGTTGTTTTAGTTGGAGGTATGAAGTAGGATTGCATGGTTTGTGGACACTTCATGTTTTTCTCCTTTGATAAAATGTATACTTCTGAGAATGTTATGACTGGGTCAAATAGGCAATGAGCTTTTGAGAAAATATCTTTTCCTTTTCTCTTTTTTCAAGAATTGATGAAGAATCTTTTTAATCTATTGATAAGAATCAGCTGACAATATCAATATTTGTTTATCATCTTGGATTTAATCGATTGATAACAAGCTGAACGCATCTGTCCCAGTCTGATGTTGGCTAGCAAAAATTTCAGCAAGATCCTGGTAGTGTAATACCATCCTATAAATGACATTAACAGTGGGGAAGTAAAGGATATGGGGGCATTCTCTCTTACTCTGCTGTTTACCTGCCAATCTTGTGTTTCCAAAGTTAATTCTTCCTAAAGTTTTTGGTTTTAACTATTTGATGAGAAGATTACACTGCTACAGGTCAACTAAAAGGGATGTATTATTTGTACCTCTTCCATTGTTTTTAAAATCATTGTTTGTGTTGTAATCCTTTCAAAGAGCTAGCCAGTAGCTGCTTTCCTGTTTAAAGTGTAAGCTCTTTCCATTGGCAGATCACCTTCATTTAATCCTCTGACAGTGCATGCTTCATTCTTAGCAACAGTGCATTTTTAGCATCAAGGACATATCACCAAGAAAAACTGAATATGGTAAACAAGTAGAAAAATAAGCCTCAGTTATCTAAGGTAATTGTGTCTTGCTTTTGGAGCCTTATGAATATCCCACTTGGTACAATTAGCTTCTGTAAACATCTGAACTACTTTGTAGTTGAAGCACTATATGTTTCTGAGAGCAGATGAAGGAATGGTTTTCAGGGTGATTCCTAATCGAGCAGGTTTACTTTTTGTTGTTGGCATTGCTGTGGGGTTTTATTGCATTAAAATGCATCTGCGATTGTTAACATAAACCTTCAACGAATTTGCTTAAATATTGGAAGCAGGGAGGATGTGGAACAAGCATGGCATTGTGGAGAATATCACCCTGACCTGAGTCAAGTGTAGAGTGCTGCAAAAGCATTGTGCTAATTTTAGCGTACAAAGAGGATGAAGATAAACTGCCTACTGCTAGTTTGCCATATGCTATTCTGGTGATAATATTCAAGTGCAGTATATTCCATAGAGAGTCTTATTGTTTCAGTAAGGGAAGCTTGGATAAAAGTTAAGCAAATTTCTGCTCAGTAAGTTTATAAGAAATAATGAAGTAAAACAATTCTCAAATGCAGGTAGATGAAATCTGCTAAATTTATTTTGGCTTTATTGACTTTCATGGGAGTTGACAGAATTAGTTTTGGTTTATATTTGATCCAATTTTATCTATTTTTCACATGTAAATCTTAAAAATCAATCTGAATAAATATTGATCTCTTTCAGAGAGGCAAAAATATAGTTTGGATTGCATAAAACTGCTTAAGAGACACCATCCCTTGAAGTTCAATAAAAGAATAAAGCAATCTGTTCAACTGGTTTTAGAATAACACTTTAAAAAGCCTTTTTAAAAATGAAAAAGTCAAAATCCATTACATTTCCATATTTGGCAAATTCAGCTTCTACAGTTTCACCGAAGAGTGTTTGACCTATTTATTTGTCACTGAGACCACTTCACAGTGAAAGGATTGTTAGTTCCTGCAAAACTGAGAAAAATCCAATGTGCATAGCGCATTTGCAGATGGAAACAGACTGTGTAGCCGGATTTGGAGGGTGGGTTGGCTGGAAGCTTTGTGTTAACAACTGGTGAAAAGCTTGACCTTTGCATGACCTAGGTCAAACAAACCCCCAACTCAAGAGCTCTCCTTTGACATAGATACCTATTTGGGGAAGGGGGCCAAGAAAGGGAATGGAGATAAAATTATGTTCTGGACTTGCACGCTTACTCTTTTTAAAGTTCTAGTTAACTTCACCATTTGAGGACATACTGGCCATTTTAATGTGCTAGACTTCATGGCATAAAGAATCATAAATCTATTTTTAAATGTTAAAGGGAAAGGATGATAGGAGGTCTCTCTCTCTCTCTCTCTCTCTCTCTCTTTCTCTCTCTCTCTCTCCCCCTCTCTCTTTCCCTCCCTCTTTCTCTCTCTCTCTCTCTCCCTCTGGTTCTTTCTTTGATATAGGCAGTGCCAAGCCCTCCCCCACCCAATGCAATATGATCTGGGTTGTGATTCACAGAGTTGAATGAATGGGCTGAGCTCCACTGATGAAAACATTTGATAATGTGTAAAATAAAAGCCCTGGCAAGAAGAAGATGGCAAGGCCTCCATTGTTCGTCCCCACACTTTGTTTTTATAGGGGTTCTCACAGGAACAAATAAATTGGAGTAAATAAAAGCAAAATAGGACTGTTAGTCCGTATCATAGCTTCACACATGCTCACAAGTCAACTCTGGCAGGAAACTAGTGAAGGTCTGTTCCCTACCATTTGCATTGCATCTTTATCTCTCCGGTTCATTGTTTGCCACTGAACACTTAAACCTCAACTTCCCAAGTAAAAGCTTCCTGTTGCTTGCTTTTAAATATAGTTTTGTTACAACAACAAGGAAAAAAAAAAAAAAAGAGAGAGATATGTGTTAAGGAAGCCAACTAGTGAAAAAAAGGGAATAAGGTAGATCTAGACCAATACAATTACAAAACTGGGCTCAAAGGCACACGGCTGGTGACTCTGAGTTCAAAAATAGTCTCTTTTAGGTGCCCAACTGTAGGAGCCATCTTTATGCCTTCATGCAGCATCAGAAGTGAAGCAAGACAATGAAAATGATCATTGTGTCTCACCTCAGCTCTTTCGCTGTGTTTGGTTTCACTTAGCCTTCTTACAGCATTGTTTGTGGCTGGAATTTTTGAGGAGAATCCATCCTTTATTAACTGTGCTCCTGCTTCGATATCCTTTTTTGCCAGTAGAGCTGAACAATGGCATCCATTCCTATGGAAAATATGGTTCTTATTCCACCTTGGTGGGTGGGGGTTATTCTGATACTTCCTGCAGCTTTGGAGGAAAGTGCAGCAGTTTTCTCAGGCCTCGGATATAAACAACATTGTTTATGCTGTTTCCACTCTCCTAGTCCTCTGTTTGTGCAGGCCCTAAAACAAGTGGATCTGTTTTGCATTTGAAAAATTAGTGTATGTTTTCAGAGCCAATCTATCACATCAGGCCAAGAAATGCCATAAAAATACATGCTTGGGGGTTACCAAATTCTGGCTTTCAAAACTTACTTGACAGTCGTTTAAAAAATTGATTCATGCGCTTGGAATATATGGGCCTTGGCACTCTTCTGTAATTCCTTAGGCGAAGCAGTTGAATGTGGTCCATCTCTCCAGAAAATTATCTCCACCACCCAAATGACCCTTTTCAAAGGGAATTTTCATTGTACCAAAATGTGCAGAGCTTTGGGAAAGTACAGTGTGTCGCAGATAATTTAATAATGAATCTGTTACAATTGCTAGCAATATAATGAAGTGAAATCTAAATCATTCTAGCTCATTAAAGCATGAAGAGTGAGCCTTTACTTTCTTCGCCATGTGCGTGCCTGTACCAGAGTGAGGCGAGAAGGCAGAGTGGGGGGCACGCCATCACACGCGTACACATGGGGTCTTCCGCAACAACAGATGCAGCCAGCTTGCCAGGCACCCACCAACCTCTCAGTCTGTGGGAACAGTCACTGCCCTGCAGATACAACTCTACAGGTTCGGTAGGAGAATGTACCTGCACATTGTCTCGGCCATTTAGTGCAGGATGCAAACCTCCCCGGCAGATTTCTAAAAACTGGGACTGGGTGGCTGCTGAGGTCTTGATTCTCAATCCAGCATGCTGTGTTGTGTTCAACACAGCTTACACAGGGCTGATAACTCCTTCACAGGGTTGCCCTCTCCATACTCCTTTTGAGAAATTGCCTGCAGGTCAACTAAGTTAAGAAAGTTTCTCCTCTATCTGGCTGTGTTCTGCAGGAGGATGTCAGGGGATTGCCGAAGCTCATTTATTCACGCGAGTCTCTAGTTCTCAGCCCCATCGCCTTATTCCTGGAAATCCCTGGAATAAGAGCTCCTTGGTTGTTTGTGCAGATCTGGCTGCCCTGTTGTGACACCTACGTGTTGCACATAGGTGCTAGTGAAAAGTGTGGTTCCACAGTGACTATTGGTCTTGTGGAATAATCAGTTGGAAAACTCTTGCTTTCCCTCTGTTCAGGAGACAGGAAGTCTGTCTCATTGCTTGCATGAGAATTGGATCTTAGTTATTCTGTTGAACACATTTCGGGCACTGCTATTACACCCTTACTTTTGGATACGTTGTGTTGCCCACACCCATGCAGGTAAGCTGAGTCAGAGAAAGCTGATACCTCACAAGGGGGTGGACTTTGGGACCTTGTTGCTTGGCAGAGGACCAAATAGCATAAACAAACACATAAACCTGGGATCCATGAGATCCAGACTCTAAATTCTCTAACACTGGTTTACCTGAGAGATTGCCTGCTATCCCTTAACATCCTAAGGCAATACTAATTTGCAGAAAGGCAGGCATTTACTTTTCTGAGTCTAATTCTGAAGGCATCAATTGGCTGAATTGGGGTTTCAAGGCTCTCCCCGACTCTCCTGGTATTCAACAATAATGTAGTTAGCATTTGTGCAGGAGCACATCTGAAGATTCTGTCTGTTGCAATTTGTATTCTCTTGGCTTAACAAGGACTTTGTCATCTTCTTAACTATAATATTTGTACCCTATTTTTTAGGTATGTGTTAAACCCCGCATTAATATTCTTATCATTGTTGTAACTGTTCTTCATAAATGACTCCTGCTTTTCAACTATACCTTTAAAAAACACTGTTGGTTTCCTTCTACCATCATATTGATAATAAAATGAGCCAGAAGTTATAATTACTCTTCACATATTCTCTGTGGAGTGGTTAAATAGACTATCCACTTGTTATGATGTTAATTTCCATCCATTGCAAATGAATAGGAACCAAATATTCCTGACTATTTGAATTCACCTTTCGCTGCACATTATGACTCCCCTAACAGTAAACCACACGATCCAATACCATATGCTCTCTAATAGACCTTATAATAAATAGTACCAGCTAAAAATACTGATGTTCTTCATTAAATGTAAAATGATCATTTTAACTGCTTCTGCTCAGAGTGACCCACCCATACGTCACTTAATCAGACCCATTTAAGCAGAGAGATTGGGGGTGGGAGGGTAGAGGAGATGAACATACGAGCGGATCATCTGTGTGCATTTCATTTGGTGGCAATTGGAGTAGAATTTAGTCCCAAAACAATTCTTTAGCTGTCTCATTGTTTCCTGAAAAAGTATTATCTTCAGCACATATGATTATGTGATTGGCTATATAGAAATATAAATGCAATCAGATTAGTAAAAATCACACTTCCTCATTTTACTTGGTACAAAAAAAAATGATATGAACCTTTCCTCTCCTTTCAATCAATTGATTCAATCAATCTATCAATCACTCTGTAGATACTAGCTCTCTGCATGTAGAAGTAAGGATTTAGGAACCTCCTAAAATAAAATAACCAAATTCTTTGTTAGGTTTTCTTTATAAGTGATTCTCTATATCCTATATACATGGAAAAGGGGGAACATCTCCAGGCAAGAAATTCAACTTTTTCCTGTGGAGAATCAAAATTTATAAAAGTAAAGGTATTTTCAATGGCCTCCTCTCCCCCCAAACCACTGCATTAACCTTAAATAAATCTAAATAAATGTACTATTTCAGTTTGCTATTCATCCAACAAATATTGACTGCCTTCCAGGTCCTGAGAATATGTAGTGGTGAACAAGGCCCACCTCCTATGCTCAAGAAGCTTATACCCTAGCATGGAGGCATATGGCAGGTCATGGAGGTACAGGGTAATAGCAGTTGCAGGCCAGCGCCGCGGCTCAATAGGCTAATCCTCCGCCTGCGGCGCCGGAACACCGGGTTCTAGTCCCGGTCAGGGCGCCGGATTCTGTCCCGGTTGCTCCTCTTCCAGGCCAGCTCTCTGCTGTGGCCCGGGAGTGCAATGGAGGATGGCTCAAGTTCTTGGGCCCTACACCTGCAAGGGAGACCAGGAGAAGCACCTGGCTCCCAGCTTCGGATCAGCGCGGTGCGCCGGCTGCAGCACGGCGGCCATTGGAGGGTGAACCAACGGCAAAAACCAATGGCAAAAGGAAGACCTTCCTGTCTCTCTCTCTCTCTGTCCACTCTGCCTGTCAAAAAAAAAAAAAAAAAATAGCAGTTGCAGTTGTTTGCACATAGAAAATGCACCCACCTCTGTATTGGAGGGTCCTGGAAATGCTGCCAGTGTTAGACATTTTCCTGAGAGTTTTCACATATCTGATGTTACGCATCCTCACAGTGCTCTTAGAAATGGCTGTTTCCTTAGCACCAGCAGCTCCTCTGGCTGGAGGAGTGGAGGCTCAGCACCACTGAGTCACTCCCGAATGCCTTACAGATAGTAGTGACTGATCTGGGACTTCAGTTCGCAGCTCTGAGCCAGAGATTAATCATGAGAGTGTCTGTTTGCAGAAGCAGGGGAACTTGGAACGATGAGAAATAGTGGCCTGATGTTGCAAAATCCCTGTTAGACCATCTGGGAATTTGCCCCCAGTTCACTGCCAAATTTCAGAAGATCTGGGAGGATCGTCCCTCATTCAAACAGCCCAGGCATGGCTTCAAAACACCCGCATTCCCATTTAAAAAAAAAAAAAAAGAAGAAGAAGAAGAAAAGAAAAACAAGAGAGTACAGAAGGAGACAATTAATATGATTACTTATGCCAGTTGCCATAATTTTGGTTTTCAGTCAAAATAGTCACATTTCATAGCCTGTGAGTTTTAAGGCTTTTCTGGTGGAGAGCATCTTCCCACAGCATGATTCTTAAAAACTCCATTTTGTTAAATCCTGATCACACATGCACCTAGAGAGAAGATCGATACCTCGTTTTGGCCTGCAGTGGCTACCACTCAAATCCCTGGTTTTTGCTCAGGCCAGGCGGCATGAGTCCTTCCTTGGACTTTCCTTTGGTTGCACGAGAGGGAACTTGTCTTGAATACAAAGGTGCCTGACTTACAGAGAGTTACTCCTGAGATGTTTTCTGGAGAAGAATTATTTGGATAGGAGTGAGATACAGAGAGGCAGGCTGTGTTTCCCATATTCTCTTTTGGTGTCCAGTATGGAAACCGTATTATCAGAGACCACCTGGGTTTAAATGAATGGAAGTTGGGGCTGTCTCTTTTTCGTGTGCCAGGAAATGCTGGGGTTTAGACACTTGCTAGGCCCTCAGCAAGATAAAACCACTGGGCAACAAGAGAAGGCAAGGACAGGGCAGAAACACCCCCGATATCAAGAGGAATGTGGGTTTGCAGCACCTAACCTGGATACAGAAGTTGGCCTCTGTGCCGGTAGCTGGGTGGTCCAAGCTACAGCATCCAGAGGGTGTAGCAAGTTCAGGCCTGGCATTTCAGCATACCCAGTCTGATAGGTGGGGCCAGCAGCAAGGAATTCTCGGCCACAGGCCAAGCAGAAGTCAGGCAGGCCTGGGGCTGGCAGACTGAGGTCTGTTTGGGAGGGAGAGGATGCCCTGCAGCTGGCAGTTCAGGGGAGCAGTGTTCAGTCCTGGGAAACACGGGCCAGGAGTACAGAGTCCCAGCTGGCTACGGTTGGGCTCAGGACCAGGCCCACGGACGGACTAAGAGTAGAGCAGGGAATAATTCACTGGTTTCTATTACTTCCTTCTGGCCCTGGGTAGATTTCAGGTCAGCACACCTGTGACATCATAACATGCACCTGGCTCACGCCTGTGTCTCAGGGAGCGCTAGAGGTGCTTTCCGTGCAGCAACTTTCCAGCGCAGGGAGCACGTGTGCGTACCCACGCTCCAAGCTGCTGTTTCATGAGGCTGCTTTGTTTGTATTTCTGCATCCCTCCAGGAGGGGAGAAGTTCTTTTCTTTGATACCTCTGTGGGGAGAGATCAACTCTCCTGGGAGCTTTCCCCTGGCCTCCTTTCTCTTGGTCTCTGGCCCTGCCTGTTAAGTGTGAATTTCCCAGTTTCATGGCCCAGGGGAGGGCAGTTGCCTCCCAACTCTTCTCTCTGGGCAGAATTTCAGGTTCCTGATGTGGGGAGGAAAACCATTTGTGAGATACGGGAAAATGTTGGCTTGGTCCTTGGTGTTCCAGGTTGATTCATAGCTGACTCTTCCCTCTCTAGGGCCATGCCCTAGTGAGAACAGGATTCTTCCCTCTGCTTCTTCAAATTTTTATTATTTTTATTTGAAAGGCAGACAGACAGACACATATGGAAACAGAGAGATCTTCCACTGAACGTCACTCTGCAAATGCCCACAACAGCGAGGGCTGGCCTAGGCTGAAGCTAGGCACCTGGAACTCTGAGTCTCCCACCTGAGTAGCAGGAATTCAATTACATTAGCCATCACTTGCTGCCTCCCAGGGTGTGCATTTAGCAGAAAACTGGAAGCAGAAGCGGAGCTGAGAATCAAACCCAGGCACTCTGATATGTGAGGCAGGTGTCTCAATTTTGGATCTTAACTGCTGCAACAAACATCTGCTCCCTCCCCCATTTTAATAGCTAGATAGTTGATTTCTAAAGGTTTACTTATTTATTTGGAAGGCAGAGTTACAGAGAGAGGAAGAGACAGAGGACTTCCATCCACTGGTTCACTCCCCAGATGGCAACAATGGCCTGGGCTGGGCCAGGCTGAAACCAGGAGCTGCATCCAGGTCTCTCAAGTGGATGGCAAGAGCCCAAACACTTGACCATCTTTCACTGCTTTTCCAGGCCATTAACAGGCAGCTGGATTGGAAGTGGAGCAGCCGGGATACCAACCGGCACCTATATGGGATACCAGTTTCACAGGTGGCATATTTACCCGCTATGCCACAACAGCAGCCCCAGAGAGTCAACTTCGATTCCTCATGAGAAGATTTTTGATATTATTTTCTCCCTTAATCTCTGAAAAATGCCCTCTTTTTATTTTATTTTACAATCGGGCTGTTTTTGACTTTACGGAGAGTTGGAGCCAACATCCACCCATTCTTCTGAGCTTTTTCCAGACCCACAAACACCTGGTAATTTGTTTTCATCCATGCACATTTTGGAGGTGGTTTCCTAGTTAACTTTTCCCCCACTGTCTTTGACGGAGGCTCACTAACACAACACCATGACACTGCACACGTCTCTGTCTCTTTCTTCTTTGACTTCAATAAAAAGGATGTAATTTAGGGAAGGATTATGAGGTCCACACGCTGGGTCAGGCTTGTGCTTTAACACTAGAAAGAACCTCCAGGGGAGCCAGCAGTGTGGCATGGCGGGTAAAGCCTCCACCTGCGACACTGGCATCCCATATGGGCAGCGGTTCGTGTCCCAGCAGCTCCACTTCTGATCCAACTCCCTGCTAATAGCCAAGAAAGCAGTGGAAGGTGGCCCAAGTCTTTGGGCCCCTGCCCCTGTATGAGAGACCCGGAGGAAGCTCCTGGCTCCAGGCTTTGGACTGGCCTAGCTCTGGCCATTGTGGCCATTTGGGGAGTGAACCACCAGCAAATGAAAGATGTCTCTCCCTCTCTCTCTCTAAATCTGCCTTTCAAATAAATAAATAAATCTTAAAAAAAAAAAAAAAAAAAGCGTACAGTGTGGTAGTAGTCCTTTCTCATTGCTGCATGCTGACCCTGCCAGCCATGCAAGGGGTTCTGATGGAGTTCCTGGCTCCTGGCTTTGGCCTGGCTCAGCCCCAGAAGTTGTGGCCATCTGGGGATTGAACCAGTGAATGGAAGACCTCTGTCTCTCTAACTGCTTTTCAAATCAATAAAGTAAACCTCAAAAGAGAAAAAAACTGTGCATGGATGTCAAGCACTTTTTTTTTTTTTTTTTTTTTGACAGGCAGAGTGGATAGTGAGAGAGAGAAACAGAGAGAAAGGTCTTCCTTTGCCGTTGGTTCACCCTCCAATGGCTGCTGCGGCTGGCGCACTGTGCTGATCCGAAGGCAGGAGCCAGGTGCTTCTCCTGGTCTCCCATGGGGTGCAGGGCCCAAGCACTTGGGCCATCCTCTACTGCACTCCCGGGCCATAGCAGAGAGCTGGCCTGGAAGAGGGGCAACCAGGATAGAATCCGGCGCCCCGACCGGGACTAGAACCCGGTGTGCCGGCGCCGCTAGGCGAAGGATTAGCCTGTTGAGCCACGGCGCCGGCCAAGCACTTTTTTCAACAAAACAAACATCTTCAGTTCCATTTTCCTCATATGAGACTTGTAGTGCCCTCTGTAGGGTCTGGGGCTGTTGTGGTTTCAGGGAACAAGAGGGGGTCTTGGAACACGGCCCCTGCTGACAGGGCTGAGGAGATGACTGTCGGTAAAGATCCCTTGTTGAGGCATCGCTGCCTGCCAATAGGCTGCCAGCTGATTTACTTTGGAGCACAGTTACAAGATTCCAAGTCACTCCTGGGCTTATTTTTAATTGAAAAGAAAAAAAAAAAGGATCATATGCAATGCTAGAAGAGGGAGTATGGGTATTTTTGGAAAAGATTGACTCCTAGGAATGGGAATGGAATGGGGAGAGATGACAAGGGTGATGATGATTATGTGAAAAATTTGGTGGAGGGGTGCAGATGAACATCCTTTGCTCACCAAAAGCACTCATGAGCAAAAATAAACAGACGAATTCACATTCACTGGGCCAAGTCACCATTGCCAGGCGATATGTTAACCATTTTCATGAAACTGTGTCTGTTTAATTTGCCCAAATATAAGGTGCAAATGCTATCAGGAGGTTCATTGTTTCCAGCAGGGAAAAAGAAAGGTTTGGAGAGGTTTAGTAACGCACCCAGGGTCGCACAGCTATTAAGTGGTGAAGATGGGGTTTGCATGAACCTAGACAATCTGACTCCAGAGGCTAAATTATTCTCTCAGAGTATTGCCAATGTAGGAGGCAAGAAGTGAGGCATCGTACAGTGGAGGAGACAAGGAGGGGAGAGGCCTGCAGCACCGATAGAGGGGATGTGACTCATCCTGGCTTGTTCTGGCATGCCAGTTAGCCTCAGTGACGTCACCTGTTCAAACCAGGCATCAGCAGGCTCAGGTATAGTCTTCATTGCAGGGGGTGACTGGAGGCTGTCCCTGTCTCCCACTCTGCAGAGACATTTGTATGCACCCAACACACTTTCTAGCTTTATTTACCTAGAGAAAAGACCCTTCAGAATCTTACCAAGATACAGAGTGTGATGCCTGGACCGGTGGTGCAGCATCCATACTTTTTAGAAATGCAGAATCTCTGGACCGGTGCTGTGGTGTAACCAGTAAAACCACTGTCCTCAACACCCGCATCCCATATGGGCGCCAGTTCAAGACCAGATTGCTCCACTTTCAATCCAGCTCCCTGCTAATGAGCCTGAGAAAGCAGTGGAAGATGGCCCAAGTGCTTGGACCCCTGTACTAATGTGGGAGACCTGGAAGAATCTCCTGGCTCCTGGCTTCGGTCTAGCCCAGCCCTAGCCATTGAGGCCATTTGAGGGAGTGTGAACCACCAGATGGAAGATTCTCTCTCTCTCTCTCTCTTTCTCTCTCTCTGTAACGCTGTCTTTTAAATAAATAAATAAATCTTTAATTTTTTTTAAAAAATACAGAATCTGAAGCTCTTTCCCTGCTGGATCCCAATCTGCATCTTAACAATATCCTAGGTGCTTTGCATGCATGTGAAAATTTAAGTAGTACAGCTCTAGAAAGTTAGTTTCCTCTTTATTATTATGCCCACCAAAGTGAAGTCACCAAGTGACTGCTCTCTGAAGGATGCTTATTTTGAAAGGCAAGCACTTGTCTCTAATTAACTGAGTGACTGCTTTGAGTGGCACTACAAATCCACAAAAGAGCAGGAGCCTTGGGAAGTCAAAGGAGAGAAGGTTAGGTGCAATAACAGACATGCTAGTGATTCTCAGATCTCTTAGTTGATAGGCAGCGAGACAGAAAGAGAAGGGGAAAGGGAACAAAGGGTTCAGAGATCTTCTATCCACATGTTCACTTCCCCAAATACCTGCAACAGCTGAAGGCTAGGCTGAAGCCAGGAGCATGGAAATCAGTCAAGATCACCCACATGGAAGGGACCCAAGTGTTTGAGCCGTCACCTGCTGCCTCCCAGGCTGTGCTTTAGCAGGATCCTAGATCGGAAGCAGAGCTCAGACTTGAATCCAGGAACTTCAATTTGGGATGCGGCATCTTCAATTCTGCATCAGATGCTTGACTCAGAAGCTGTTGAATTTTCAAATAGTCATTTTGTTTCCTCTCGAACTTTTTTCTTGTTCATTTTCCTTCTAACCATCCTCAGTATCTCTTCATTCTTTGCTAGTACACATTTTGCATTGTAATTGCATTTTACTTTGTATGCAGAGAAATCTACCTGGACAGACTAGCCTTTTTCCCCCTCCCCTTGACCCTCAGCACTTGCTCTTGGGCCAGCTTCTGCCTTACCCCAGGACCGTTTTCTTTGCCAAGACTTTTCTCTCATTCTCTGTGTTCCACCTTCAGCTATCACGTCACCGTACCTTTCCCTTCGCTCCTACTCCCTTATGGGATGAGGGCAGAATTAAAAAGCACCAGTGAGTGATAAAGAGGAGAGTGCCTGTGAGTACCATAAGAGAAGACTCCCAGGAAGTCAGGGAGAATGAGAGGGTGAGCTGGTTACAGCAGGTTTCTCACCAACTTGCAGTGCCCCCTGCTTCAGGGAATGTGGTCCAGCCAGCCACAAGGAGTAGTAGGTGAGGGCACACACGTGAAGAGTTTCTGCAGGTTCACGTGTCATTCTAGAATGGGGCTAGTCCAGATGAACAGCATCCTACTTTTAAAAATAAGGTAACTTGGGACCAGTGTGGTGGTGTAGTAGGTTAAACTTCTGCCTGCAGCGCCAGCATTCTATATGGGCACCAGTTAGACTCCTGGCTGCTCCACTTCTGATCCAGCTTCCTGCTAATGGCCTGGGAAGACAGAAGAAATGCTTGGGCTCTGTACCCACGTGGGAGAACCAGATGAAGCTCCTGGCTTCTGGACCCTGGCTCCTGGCTCCTGGCTTTGGACTGGCCCAACTCTGGCCATTGTGACCTTTTGGGGTGTGAACCAGTACATGGAAGATCTTTTGCTCCATCTCTCCCTCTCTCTGTCTGTAACTCTGCCTCTCAAATAAATAAATAACTTTAAAAATTTTTTTAAATAAAAATAAGATAACTTTTAGGGACTTTTTGATGAAAATGTCTCCATGGACACTGTGCATCTGAGTATAACAACAGTGCTATAGGGCCCCAATATGTGATGCTTTTTAGATTCTTATTTTTGCCTCTTTATCATCTTACATTTTGCAACATTCTCAACCTATAAACAGAAATCAGATGAGCAAACTTTTGAGACCTGCATTCTAGATTAGATGGAACTATTCCCTGACTGGAGGTTTTATGGTCACTTTTCTGTACAAAGTCTATGAGCTTTACAAGTAATCTATGGTTCTAGGCCAGTCATTCTCAAAGTTAACTATACAAGCATCATTGTTACTGGGATCTAACCCAGCCCTCAAAACATTGATTTAGTTGGTATTGAGTACAGTGTAGGGGTCAGGATTTGCAGAGGTTGTCACATGCTTCTGTATGTAGCCAAAGTTCAGGAACACTATTTCTAATCTGCATGTCAGAATCCTTTTTTTTTTCCCCAAAAAAATAATGCTTTGCAAGTCTATTCTATATTATTGAGTTTGTTGAATGCTATCCTGCCAATGTAAAAGTGCATGTGTATACACACATACATATTTAATAGCAAACACAAATGCAGAGTACTGTAGAAGTTTAAAAATAAATCACACAGCAAGCTTTTAGAGACATCACCAAAAAATAAAGTAGCATCTGTGTGTGTGTGTGTGTGTTGTTTGCATGTTTGCCTGTCTATAAAATCTCATGTGTGACATTTGGCTTGTGTTTTCTTACTAAAAAATCTATTTTCATAGTTATATATACCTTTATGACCATTAATTAGGATTTATGCAAGGGTACTTCAAAAAGTTCATGGAAAACTGGAATTAAAAAATAAGTTTGTTTTGGTTCAAAAATATTTGAAATCTGTGCATAGTTTTTTCACAGTATACATTTTCTATAAACCTTTTGAAGACCTCTCATATACAACATATTGGGGAGAATATTTCAAGTAATGAACTTGTATTACTAAAATAACTTTACAAAATAGGGAAGCTACAGGGACTTAAAATGTTTTCTGAACTGTTGATTCAAGATAAAAGAGTTTATGACTTTTGTGCTGTTTTACCTTTGCATTGGAAAGTGTATTTTCTTAGAAAAAGGTTGGGGTTTTCCATTTTGTTCTACTGTTAGTGTAAATATATAGATATCAGTAATATTTTGCAGTGTGATCACATCCTGAAGTTTCTAAGACTTCATTAAGAAGTTATGCTGTTTTTGTAGGGATTTTCCATGGTGTTTAGTTGTTAAAAAATGCTGAATGGATGAAAAATGAGTAAAATTTGTGTTTTTTTCCTTTCCTATTCATCATTGCTATTTGTCCTCTGTGTATAGGCAACTAATTTGCTGTTGTTCCCCTGAGGGGAATTCAAGTAAAAAAAAAAAAATCATATTAAATTACCCGGAAAAGGTACTGCTATCTCAAAAGAACAAAGTAAGATGATTTTTTTAAGTCTTGGAAAATTTATCTGAGTTCTTGGTGTATGTTGTATCTGTCCATGATACTCTAGTTATATGAACACTTACATAAAATAAGTCCTAAATAAACTGTAAATAGAAATACTGACCAATCCAATAGATGATTCTTATACTCCATGAATTTAGAAGGCCCATTATTTCCTTTAATCCCCTCAAATGCACATTAAGATTTTTGACAAAATAGTTGATGTTCTATAAAAATTTAGTAACTATTTTCATTCTAGGTCTCCATTACGTGGGCTGTTTCTTTTCATGCTTTTCACCCAGTTATGTTCTATCTATTATTTGTATCGACAGTGACGAATCAGGAAGTGATAAAAACTTAATTGAATGCATTATTTATAGTAAAGAAGCTATCCCAGATTTATTTCCACAGGAAGGCAATCCCTGACTTACAAACACCCAAATTATGAATGACCTACATATACACACAAATGTTCAACCTAGATCTCTGACTTGTGTTCTCACTGAGTTGCATTCACAGAACCCATTAACCCTCACAAGGATTTCTGTAAGAATCCTTGGCGTTTTCAGAAACACATGGCTTCCCAAATCTAGGCAGGAGTAAACAGGAGGTGAGGGTCGGGGGCGGTGAGGGTGAGGGGAGGTGATATGTAATGATTAGTTTGTGCTCTTTCAAAAGAAATGCTGTCGGTTGATTAAAAAAAAAAAATGTGTCCCAACACAGGCTATATGTTTCAAAAACCTTTACTTATTACTTTACTTAAAAATCTGCCATTTGAAGACTCAGATTCATAGGTATCAGCAAGTCTTTTTTTTTAAGTCAACACTCTGGAAAGGCGAGGAAGGCATTAGTGGTGCCTTCCTGGTCTGAATTAGTTTCCTTGAATGACTTTCTACCTAAAACCTGGCTTGGGTCAGCAAACCTGAAAGCATGCACGTTTTGGTGGCTGGGAGCTTGAGGCTGGATTCAGGATGGGAGAATAGTCCAGGTACAGAAACCGCAGTGGGAGGCTTGGGAGCTCCAGGAGGGGGCTCTAGCACAGGAGGATGAGAAGTCATCTCCCCTCTTATTCTTACACTTTCTGACTTCAGATAGCAGTGGAGCTTCATTCATTTGATGAATAACTGTGATGAGGCTGAGCTGACCCTGGGACTTTGCTCCCTTCATAACCAGCTTCCTTCTAGGTATCCAAGAGCTCCTTGCCAATGAACATCAGAACGTGATCTGTGCCTGAATTGGGGTCTAGCAGAATGGACTCACTGCTCTTCCATTGTCCCTTTTTTATCAACCTCAGTTTGGAAGCAGGGGGCATGTCAGGTTGAACTGGAAAGAGGCGCTGGAGAGAGGCAGGCTTTGTATGATACAAAGTAGGTAGCATCAGGGCCTACTGGGGAAAGACACTGTCACCTCCACAGGACCCTAAGGGCACCCCGGTCCACACTTGGTTTTGCTCCTCCTGCCTGTCCAGCCTCATTTCATTCTGCCTCCCAGGTCCTAGATCCAAGGTTGTGTCAGGCTCCCCGCAGCCACACCAGGCCGTTGCACACACTTCCTGTGGCCTAGGTGCTCTCCTCTGCCCTCTGCCCTCTGCCCTCTCAGGCTGCCCACTGCACCCCAACTGGCTTTTCTTCACCCTGCCAATTTCTGCTCAAAATTACTCCAGCCTTAATCAGTTCCCTTTACTTCTCACATTCACAGGCATGTTTCTTTCTGATTAAATGCTTCAGTTTGCAATTGCACATGTATTGTTACATGTATTACGCTTAACATCTGTATCCTCTAACTGGAGAGCTCCATAGAAACAGAAAATCCTTGTGTCCTTCAATGTTGCCATCGTGTTTGGGTCATAGTAGGAATTCAATATGTTTCTGTGAAATGAATAACCACAGTGACTGATAATGCAAAAGAGGATTACAAACTGGGGACTTATTTTCAAATGCTCTATTTTACCCTTTAGAAAAGGGGGCCGGCCGTTTTAGAAAGAGGCACTTCCCTCAGGCTCTGATCCTCCCTGTTTTTCTCTTAGCTTTCTGTGATGCCAAGAGTCCACTACAGGGCTCATTCCACAGTGGTTAACTATTAACCATTTCCTGTCACCACTTAACAAAAAGAAAAGCCCTAGGGCAAATCTCTGTGGCACCAACCTTAGGAATCACATCAACCCACTTCTTTCTATTGGTGCCAGTAAGATGTGTCTTTAAAGTTCGCATGTTTTACATCTTTTCTCCCACTATTCTTAGCTCTGTCTTCTCCATTAGTGTCATTGGTATGTCTACTGCAGGGTATTTCTTCAGCTCCTTCTAGAAAATGACATAGCGGGTGCCCACATCTCACTGTTTGAGACAAAGATGGACAGAGGAGAGAGGGAGTGAGAATAGAGAGAGAAATCTTCAATCTGCTGGTTCACACCCCAAATGTCCACAGCAGCCGAGGCTGCACCAAACAGAACCTGAGAGCCAAGAATGCCATTCTGGTCTCCATGTAGGTTGCAGGGACCCAACTCCTTGAGCTGTCACTTGCTGCCTCGGGTGGTGTAAATTAGCAGGAAGCTGGAGCCAGCAACCAGAGCCCTAATGAGAGGTGTAGGTGGCTTAAACACCAGGCTCAGCACCTGCCCCTTAGTTTGGTTTCTAAAAGGAACCTCAAAATTTTCAGGAAAGCTGTGGGTAGTAAAACACAATACATGAAAATGTCGTTTCCTTTCTTGTTTCATTTTTAGCCAGTGGCATAGATTTGAACTAAGAAGAACAGGGAAACCTTTAACGCTTTAGTTTGAGAAGAGGCATAACAAGGAGCTCAAGAAGTTAACAGAATCCGAAATTAAGTTTGCAAGTTATCCATTGGATTTGGACCACTATGTATTTGTACATGGGCTGCAGTTGGAGATGGAGGAAATTCACTGTGTTTCTCTTGAAAATGTGGAATGAGTCTTAAGGGGCTGTAATACGTTTTCATACATTTGACAAAATCCTTCCTAATGTCTCTTAGAATCCCGTGACATTTTAAACTTGCACCACAGTATTAGATACTAAGTCTAACTTGTTGCTGAAAAATTGCTGAGGCAGGTGTACAGGCAAGCTGTGGGGAAAGCTGATACAATCACTTGGAAAAAACCAAGAAAGCCAGAGTTCTAATTTTCTACTCAGCTTCAGATATTTAAAGTGCGAGTCTGGAGTTTTAGCTCATGATCAAAGTTGCTTAGAGACAGCTGCATTTTGTGGCTGTGATAAAACTGGAGATGAGTAAAGTGGGGGAAGATAATTAATTCATTGGGAAAAAATGCAGAAGGAAACAAGTAAACTTTATTTTTTAAAGTTGAATTCAGGAAAAATACACATAGAGCAAAAAAAAAAAATTAGGGCCATCATTTCCGATGATATGTACAGGAAGCAGCAGTGTGTTTCTGAAGGGCTGTGACAAACTTATAAATAATTCTGACTCTATAACTCTCTGTTCATCTTTTGTCCAAGAAGAGCTTAAGGATTTCAAGGAAACATCTCAGCTTGTGAGGTGTATTTCTTTTATGTTTTCTTATGACAATATTTTGAATTGTGTTGGTGAATATTTTGCAAGAGTTTAATTTAGATATGTTTCACAAACAAATGTAACAAATGGAAATTGAACCTTTGATTTTCTCCCTGCAGTGAAAATAATGCATTCATGCATTCATTTATCTATTCAATGATCAGTGGGCAAGTTTGGGCCCCATACGTGGGGATAACACTAGGGTTAGAGAACATCAAGGTATATGACTTGGTCCCTGTTTCCACATAATTCATTTGAGGGGATAGGTATGAAAAACCAGCAGTCCTGGCAGAGTAGCATGTGTGTTAGGATGGAGGGATGTCAACAGTAGAGAAAACTCACTAGGGGTTGGGGGTAGGAAGAAGTCGCTCAAGAGCTGGAGTCCAGCAAATGCTTCTTATGGAAGTTGGCAATTGAGCTGAGCCTGAAAGGACACCAAGAAGTTTGCCTTGTTATTGGGGGAAGGAAGGGAAGGCTGCCCAGGGAGTGGGGCTGGGGTGGAGCAGCCTAAGGTAGCACAGGGCTGTGAGAGATCAAGGTGGTGATGACAGCTTCAGGTTCCCTCAGGACTGGGGGTGGGGCCATGAGAGCAGGTGCACCAGGGTCTTGGCGAAAGCCGTGCTGGACGCACCCCGTGGAGAGAGACCATGACAGGCCTTCCAAGCCTGGGTAAAAGGAGTGACCTTTCTCATGAAGGCAAAGGGTTGCCATGGAAGGATTTGAAGTGCTAGAGTGATATGTTCAGATGTGAGTTTTAGCAAATCACCCAGTTACTATGCATTCTAGGTGAAGACAAAATGTTTCCCTAAGACCCCAGAGGTCTTCTAGCTGACTCCTGAGAAAGGGATGTCTATAATCCTCTTAACACAGAAACATCCCACTGCACTTCCAGCCAAATAGACACAACCACGATCTGGAGAAGAGGGTTTGGGCTAGATTTTGCATTTTTCCTAAGAACCCTCACCATCAGACATCTGACCCAGACAGGTCCCTATAGAAGAGGCCCATCCTTTCCTTATGATGGGCTGTTTGCACCAGCTGCCACTAGAAGGGCAGGTGTGTGCCACCACTCACTCCCTCCTTTTAGGGTGAGAATTCTCTCACCTAGACTTGCTATGGGACAAAACATCCCAGTGGGGAAAACCCCTTTGTGTTGCACCTCCCTTTTGCTGGCAGGCAGAGTATGCGACTGACTGTATTCTCGCTTGTGTGAAGATCTAGCCACCTCCCAACCTGAGCTGTACGTTCCCCAGCATGCCTTTCAGACTCCATAGAATTTACTGTTTCGAAAGACACTGATGCTCCATTTGCTTTAGGGACATTTGGAGACAACCACTCTATTCCTAAGCACTGGAGGGGCTGAAAGGAAAGGTTCAAGAGAGGAAATGACCCCAAAACTACAGCATCTCAGTACAAAATTATCAGGGCAGAGGCTCTGGAAGCTCTGATGGCTTCCAGCTTTGCTCCTAGCAAAGTAAGAGGGCCTACAACCTTACACGTTCTTCTGCCCTGGCAGTGGAAAGTTCATATTCCTAATTAGAAGTTCTGCCTCTGTGACATAAAGGACCCTCTGACGGATAACCCACTTTATTTTTACCTGATGGCCCACTGACACGGGAAGTTCCGATTCGTTGTGATGTAAATCGTGGGCACTTTCTGGGGGTTTTGTGTCTGCCTCCCTCGGAGGAGGTTTTTTGGAATGGCAGCCCTGAGGGAGAGAGGGAGTTAGTGGGGAAGAGAAAAATGGGAGCCGGGCTTTGACCTGCCGTAGAGGAGCCCCTGCTGACACGGTCAGTCTGACCCATTGAATGGCCTGAATACGATAAATGCCGCTTTATCCTGCCTTGAAAGGCACGAGATAGCAGAGTCTAAATGCCTGGGCATGCTTAAATAGGCGACTCGGGATGTTTGAGTTGAGCGTGTTTGAAATCTGAGCTCTCTGACAGCCTGGGAGCTGCCACAGGTCACCTGCCTTGTTCCGTGGGGACAGGCCCAGGTCTCACAAGAAATTGTCCGTAGACGAATTGTAGTACAAATTCCTTTCTTTGTTGGTTGGCCTCTTTCACTAGACCATGGCCTATAAAATTTTGTAAAAACAATTCCTAAATATTATTTGAAAGGGCAAATGGCCCACGCTGAAAGGTTTGACAGTTTGACATACAGTGCATGGTTTTGATAGCTCGGAAACTAGAAAGGGTGGCCAAGATTCTCCCCCTGCTTGTTAGAAGCCTGGTGTTTTTTAAACAGTGTCTTGTTGCTGTGTAGAGTTCCTCAGCTCCTCGCAGTCTGACAGGCGGCGAGTCTGCTTCAGTGATCTTAAGTCCTTTTAGACTAATTTGCTGGCGAGCAGAAAAATAGCTAGCACCTTTGGATCCAGCGTCCAAAAGGCCCAGACACAGGTACTGCCAATTAAGGAGCCATTGGGATAATCATATCAAAGCAGATCACCGTGGAATCTTCTGCTCATGCCAGAGTCTGTGCCGAGACAGACAGAGAGAGAGAGAGAGAGAGAGAGAGAGAGAGAGCGAGAGCGAGCTTGAGCCAGCACCAGAGTTTCACTTCAGTGAGAGGGAAGAAAGGGCTTTGAGGGCCCGGCCTCATCAGAGCCCAGGAAGTTGCAGGGAGTGGATTTCTGCATTAGAATGTTGCATATGTGTGCAGCCAGAGCACGCTCTGCACCCGCCGGCGGCCTCTGCATAGCCAAAGGCCATTTACAGGAGCTTCTGGCCCCTCAGTCACTGGCCTACTAGTTAATTGCCACACGGACTTCATGACACATGGGCAGATAATATGACATTTTCGGTTTCTGTCACTAGCAAACGCCGCAACGTTGCTTGCACTAGTTGCTAAGAAGCTGTCAGAAACCATTAGCAGTTGGCTAAAGTCGCCCTATGGCATTTCCTCATAGCATCAGCAAAACGAGCATAAATCACCCACTGGAGCCTACTGCTATCCTAATGAGGCTGTAAGCTTGTTTATGGACTGGCATCATTTTTATGATTATTTCCACCTTTTCAGTTTGCCTTCATTTGGCGGCAGGAGAAGTCAGCTCCGGGAATGAAGTCACTGCTGACATTTTACAAATGTGGTTCAGAGCCGCTGCCTGCTGCCGTGTGGTCGGCCGGCGGTCCTCCAAGTTTGTTTAGTGATCTTAAAAATAAAAAAAGGAAATAAATCCTCCGGAGACCGCATGGAGGTGACTGTATCAAATTGCAGAGGGAATGGAAATGCTGAAGGTACAATTGACCATTTAGACTTTCCTCTGGGGTGGAGATGTTCTGAGATCAATTTTCAATTTTAGAAAGTAGGAGAGGTTAAAGAATTTATTAAAATCTATGAAAGTGTTTGCTTTGAGAATCGTCTGTTTCATTACGCTCTTCTCCTTCCCCATCTTCTCCGTTTCCCTAACTGTGTTGGAAAGGAGCAGGGTTTATTGTTTTAGGCTTTTCTGAACATGCACCAGTATTTACACTGGATTGAAAGCATTTGCTTCCAATGAAAATCTTGTCTTAGATTACAACCCAGCAGTGTAATTTCCCTCCCAGATGGGAGTAAAGTAGCTGTATTTGCCTAAAAACAGTAGGAAGAACAAACTGTGCATTAAGCCAAGGCTGGTTTTGGCTTGAGCTAATGATGTAATAGAAACCTTTTATTCGGGAGAGGTCACTGCCAGGGACTGAAGGGGGTGATCTGGCTCCTGCTTGAAAGGTTTCTCCATTGTATCTACATAAGTCTTCACTTAAAAAATCCTGTTCCTAATGCTTCTGCTTTCATACAGCAGAAATAAACAGGAAAGGTTCTGGTGAGTGTTTCGCATGGAATGCAGAGAGCCTTCCTCCCCTAATGGAGGATATAATTCAGGTGCCCTCAAGGCACGCTTTCAGGAATTCTTTTGCCTGAGGTAATGGGAAGCTAAGGCTGCTTTAAGGCCTTGATTATCTATTGATGCACAAAGCTGGAAAAAAGTCATCTCCACTGGATTATAGTAGATATTTCCATAAATTATCAATGAATTCTCTTCTAGGCAGGCACTAGGCATTGCTTGCTAAATTAATCTGAAGGGGTTTGAGATGGATAAAAAGGCTATTTTTTTTTTCTAAAGGAGGAAAACAATCCTGGGGAGGTGGTGAAAAACAGTATTATTAGGTTAGAGGCTTTTCCTTTTTAATCAGTGATCAAGTATGATGTTCCTTTTCTGGAGTTACCTTGTGTATATTGAAAGTGGATTTGCCCATTGAAATTTTAAATGCTGTTGAGTTGTTTTCTTTTCTCATGTTTCTTTAATGCATTGTTATTTTATATGGTGAATTGCTTCTCTGAATAAAAAGCCTCTTTAAAAACTGGACTTTCAAAGAATTTATTAGACAAACCCAAGGGGACTTCTCATAAAACACTTGGTTATGCAAATAAAACGTTCGGTGGGAGTGGTAGGAGCACTGATTTAGGGGTATGGGTGTCTGGTCCAGGACAGACCTCCAGAGCTCCAGGCCCAGCTACTTGACCTTGAGCTGGCATGGGACACACAGCGCTTTCTTCATTGGTGCGATGATAGTTTTGGAGTTGTGAGTCTTCATGGTTTTCTCCAGTGTGAATACAAGCTATAGTCTGTAGATCGCTAACAAAATTTATGGATTTTAAATACAGTAAAATTATTGATTTTAAACTAATCGGAGGTTAAACTCAGAAAAGTTCTATGAAAGTATTCCATTTGTTTCATGTGTTATAAGTAGAGTAGCAATGTTGAAATGAATCTAATCTTCACTCACCAAAGTTTTTAAACTTTAGCTCAGTACAAGTCAAGGCAATTAATAATAATAATAATAATAATAATAGCATTTTTCTTCTTTTCAAATTGAGGAGAGGCAGTGTGTCCTGAAGGGCCACAAAAAAATAATTGATGAGTTGCAACATAACTATTATAGATTAGTCGGAAATAGCTCAAAGTAGTAAGTCAAAGTAGAAAATTCTTTTATGTAGGACCTAAATAGCAGAAATGAGAAATGGAGAAATTCCTGAAGCCATGTAAACGAATCTGAGGCCAGTTCCAATAGCCACCAGGAAATCTGTCTTACCAAAGGATCAGGTTCTTTGGGTCGTGTAGGTTGTTCTCCAGTGATTTCTTTAACCCAGGACATGTGCTGTTAGGTGTGTTTGTTATGTCATAGCTAAGCCTGGGCCCTTTACCTCTTCTTTCTGGGCTCAGTTAACCTGTCCATTTCTGAAAGCCAGTAGTTCTCACAGAGCAGAGGCACCAGGTAGAAACCGTGGCTCACTGGCAAAGGCTATTTGTCAGAAGTTAAGCTACTTTTGGGTGTATTAGGTTTAGCCCGTTGTTATTTTCCCTTTTGATTTTGGTACCCAGACAAAAAAAAAATCTGCTTTCCATTTGTACTTTATGACTTATTTTAGACAATGTGATTATATGGGCTGCAATTTATTTTTTGTGTGTCAAATATGGCATTGTAAAAGGAATACTACCTTTTTTATTTTACTGCATCACAGAGCTAAGATTATTTTTTAGAAGAAACAATTTTAATGTTACAACAAAAATCAATTAAAAAAACCAGGAGCTGATATAGAGGTATATATTAGCAGGTAACTTTTCAGTACAAAGAACTTAAATCTAGACGAGACTTTAGAAGCTTCCTGTATTATTATTGTAACATAGTTCAAATTTACTCTTAATTTAGCATCACTTTATTTTATCTAAATAGTAATTGTTTTGTAATTTAAAAACTATGTGAGAGGTTTTTCCCTTACTAAATTTGATGCTCTCTCTAAGAAAAATTATTTTCTATTTTAAGCATTCCTACATCAAAATGCTTATATGATGCATTGCCTGCATTTCTCCAACTAGTCTTAAGATAGATCACTTGTGGAAATAGTTGATATCTCAAATGCACCTTCTCACAAGTTCATGGCAATGACTATATGTGGGATTTGAATACCTAAGCAGCAATTCCATTTGCTGATGGCTGCCACCATATTTAACTCCCCATAAGTGTTACACTTAATGAATCTTAGCTTATATATATATATATATATATATATAGTGTGTATATATATATATATGAATAATTACCATGGCAACGAAGCTAAAGAGACTGGATATTCCCTCCCATTCCCTTTGACCTTTGGCACTATTCTTTGAAGACATTCTTTAGACCTGACTACTTTTGAGCCTAGGCCTTGTTCTTTCTCTTTGTCATGGAAAAAAAAAAAAAAGTACCAAAGAAACTATTAATCATTTAAATTGCTCTTTTGGTTTTGTTTATATCCAAAGGCATTCTATTTGAATAAAGCATGTCAAGGTAGCATCAGTCAAAATTTGATTCACTATGTTTGCAGGTGATGGCTTGGACAACAGTGTAGCTTCCCCCAGCACAGGTGACGATGATGACCCTGATAAGGACAAAAAGCGTCACAAAAAGCGTGGCATCTTTCCCAAAGTAGCCACAAATATCATGAGGGCGTGGCTGTTCCAGCATCTAACAGTAAGTGGATTCTAAATGACATATGTAAACTAAATATGGACAATGAACCAGTTTTGATAGAAAAAAAATGATCCCTCTGGACTTGGAATATTTCCTACACCACTGTGTTCCCACAGTTTTTACTAAGGTGTTAGCACTTGTTTCCTAGACTCATACCCCAAGGAAGAGTTTTATTTGAAGCTCACTATTGCCATTTTGTTAACTTTTGTAAGTTATCAGTTTGAGGAGTTCATGTTCACTTGTGATTTTAAGTATGTTTGCTAATGATGTTGCTTTTCTAAGTGTGACCCTTAGTACTTAGAACCATTTCCTGCTCAGAAGAAAATAAGACAAACCCCAGGGAGAAAGACTGAATATCATCCAGTGCTTTTGCGGACCTTTTAGCGAATGGCCGGCAGAACTTTAAACCATGTCGCAATGGCAAGATGATCACATAATTCCCTTTTGAGTGGTTTGAACGCACTGGCCTCCATTACGAAACATTCGTGTGAGTCAGCTCCATAGTGAAAGTTGTCCCGGCATTCAGAACTGTAAAGGAAAGCAGCAATATAGAGTCAGCTCTTCCTGTGTAGTCCCTGGTGACTTTTCAAGCAGAGTAACAGTTTATATTGTCTGTGTGAGTATTGCTGTTTTCACTGCAGGGATTCTCCTGGAGATGTGAGAAACTGGAGATTTGGGGCTTTATGCCACCAGGGGATTTGTTTTGTTTGGCTATTGTTCTGAATGAATTTTATGTTCAAAATATTTATAATCATAATATTTTGGTGGATATTTTTGTAAGTGCATACTGATTTAATCACATCCGAGGAAGAAAAAGACAAAATGAAAATTTATGGATAAAATAATATTTTAAAAATCAGCAAAATTGTTAAATATTAGGAACAGAAGATGAATTTCGACAGGTTGCAGCATAGCTCTATAACATAAATGAATGTTTCAAAGTCTTTCCTTTTATAGAAAATATCAGGGGCAAATATTTTATGTTACCATTTGTAGCTGGTTTGCTTTCCTAAACATCATTTTTCCCCCTTAAATATCAAAACTAATTCTGTATTGTCACAAACACGCCCAGAACCTGCCCACCTTCACTCCTTGCCCACTTTCTAGGCCATGTTCCTCTGTGAGTTGTACTGGGACAGGGAGGCAAACCTGGGATGTCTGAAGGCCCCCTTAGTTCTGCTCCTCTAGTGGAGGGCTGTGCCTCTGATCACACTGCAGGGCATAGTCATCTAGATTTCTAGTGTCTGTGAGCAAAATAAAAACTGAGAGCAGCAGGAATATAACCAAAAAAATAGTGGTTTCCTCCCTTCTTCTGTTCCCACTGTAATTCCGAACACTAGGCTACATGGACAGCTTTTTGAAAAAACTTGAGGAGTTTACTAATGGTGGAAGTTCATTGATGGTTCCACTGTTCAAGCTGCTGGGATCTTAACGTTCGATTTAGGTTCCAATTTAGGTTGATCTAAACTCTGATTCCAATACAATTACTAATGCGCCTCTTGTTACTTGTATGTAGATATTTGAGGTCTGCTTTGTGTGACTTTCCCATTGAAGATTGTCAACCAGTAGTGGGGGAAGGAAAATTAGAGTCTCCAGGGCATATCGTAGAAAACAAATAGTGTGGTATTTAGTTAAGAAATGACAGCTGGCCAAAGGTGCTGACGCAAAGATGCTCATATTCATCACCAGAACTAATCAGCTAACTTGACCTGGGGAATGAATTGGAGTGAGAGGATAAACTCAGGTTGTCCCTGAAGTTACAACCATGCTATTTCTTTTTCCTATTCCAACTGAGGAAATCCAACAGATTTCTTATTCCAACAGAGCTTTCTTTAGCCCCCATCTCAATCTGCATAGGAGTGTTGGCTTTACTTGAAGCTGTGGCGGCCCTGAATAAAATATAATCAAATATTGGCTCAGACAGAATCAGGAGAGAGAGGCAAGTTATTTCATTCCTGTGCCAGTTCTCCTGTTTTTCTAGGTCATACCCTTCTGAAGAATCTTACAGAGAGCTATATTATCTTTTTCAGAAAAACAAACAAAAAAACAACAAGAAACCATTCTAACAACCAGTGTCACTTTGCCTGTATTACAGTGCTTATATGAGTTATGGGGATCTGGGGCAATTGTAATAGAAATTATTCATGAGCTGCCTGAGGTTTTTTTTCTTTTTTTCCTGGCTAGTTGACTTTGGTTTTGGGGTCTTTGCTGGCCTGTACCACTGCCCTGGAAAGGGCAACCCATTCCTGTGTGTTTCCTTGGCTTTCTGTGAATGTTCACATAAGTTGTCTTATGGGATCCGTTGGCTATATCTCCCTCCCTTAACTACAACAGTGCCATCTGCTCATGCAGAAATATTAATGATGATAACAGTCTCTAAAAATTAAATTGACTGCATAACTTCATCTAAAAAGCAAAGTCAGGAGGTACGTTTAGAGTGTTCACCCATTTCCTTCCGCCAGTGAGAAAGATTCCCCTTTCTCTTCTCTAATTGCAAAAGCAAATAGATCTCTAGTTACAAGAACACCTTCACCTTGTTTTGTTGTCATTATTGAAGGAACACTTGGACTACTTAAGCAACATTTATAGAAAGGAACTCATTCTAATAAATTCTATGGAAAAACTTATAGAATTGTCAGGGTTTTGTTACTGTTTGTCCAAACTGAACCACTGACATCTCAGTGCTAATCCTTCAGTAACTTTATCTCAAATTCTGAGTTGTCTTCAGGGATACACAATTCATTAGGAAGACTGTTCGTAAATTTTAAATGATCACATTATTGTTATGTGATTAATGCAACTTATCTAGAAAATCCTTTCTGAAATCTTGCTAGATATAAAAAAGCAATTGAAACTCTGGCTAATTAAAACAATAGCAATAACAATTTATTAGCAAATTGTAAACTAATCTTTTTAAATGCCAAAAGGCATAATCTAAAACCTCACCCACCTTATTGAAAGCAAATGGCTTTTTTTTTCCCTTTTCAAATAAATTGATCAATCCTTTCATTGGGTTTATTCAGTTAAAAAAAATCTGTCCTTGAAAGGGCTTTCCAGCCTTTTTTTGTGTTAGAGGACTAGAATAGGGCCTGAATCAAACACCTTTCTGGATTTGCACCCCAGCTGCAAGAGAAAAAAAGACATGCTGGTCCACAGTTCTCCACAGGTATATTTAATCAGTAGCACATTTTACTGCTCCAGAGAGAGAAGTTAAGCATCGTGCTTGGGACTCACAGTCTCTAGCAAGCTGAATAGTACATATTTGTGTATAATGAAAACAGCAGAAGGAAAAGGAAACAAGTTTTAAACTTTGGTGATTATAGGGTAAAAGGAAGTTTCAGTGAGGTGAATTCCCAGCTTAGATGTAGTTGGATATTTGCCAGTGTTGATAAGTAGAAAAGATCTCCTAAAAGAAACTATTCCCTGGAATTGAAAAGAGTGACTGACGTGATTTAGATAATAAGAGAGAATTAGAAAGAAAATAAAAGCATTTATTAATAGAAATGCTTGCAGTTGCCTAAAGATAAAGGATTGCAAGTGATTAAAAAGTACTTACTATTTGCCTATGAGTCAGTGTACAATGACAATCAGTTCAGGGGCATACGTCACAGCAGTGTGTTTCTTCTGTCTTGAGGGCGTTCATTACTGCAGCTGGGAAAAGCCTGCTACGTCACAGCGCTTAAGCTGGATGTGTTTTGCACATCACTGTTTCTTCTGCTCACAATATTACAAAGATATGTGTCCAAGGGCCTACTGAAGGTGAGGAAAAAGAATAAATACGATGTTTAAGGTAAAAATCAGGGTCTTTTTTCTTTCTGTTTGCCTACCTTATCATATGAAGGCTCGAAATATAATCTAAATAGAAAAGCGGCAAGTGTGGTGCTTATTTAAGATATATGTGACTGTATTTCCCTGTATAGAGCTGCTATGTGTCCCAGGATCCTGCAAGTTAGGGAGAGTGGAGGTAGTTAAAAAAACTACATACCTGCCGATTCAGGTGCTGGAAGCATTTATGGGTCAATATTTGGCATTCACCAGGCGGAGAGGTGATCCTCAGGTGAGATGAGTGATTTTCATTCTCATTCTCTCTGAACCCCCGAATGAGCCTGAGGATCCCATTGGGTTACGTTTTACAATCAACATGAACTTTGCTTCTAAGTCAGATACTCATATTTGCTATGTGTCTTTGTTTTGTTTTATTTCTTTGTGTGTTGAACTTCTAGCCTTGAAAATATTTTTGCGTGTGTGTGGCCAAATTTATGTCTGGATTTCTGATTTATAAGACTCTCCTTTCATTGTGGATAAAGCCAATGTGAGGGGCTGTAGAATCTTCCAGGTTGAGAATGGCGTTTCCATAGAAACACTATTAGATGAAAAGTGCCCTGCGGGTCCGCCACTCTGAGGATGGAGTAAATGGAATTGAATTGGGAATTGAATGCTCTAGAAGAGACAGATGTTGTTTCATTGGTTTTGCTTTGGTAACAAGATCTGTTGGAGATATCTTAGTGTCATATCTCTGCTCGCAGTTTCAAGATTTACCCTTTGAACGTTATGAATCATTATTACAATGAAAACATATCTCTGGTTGGTACCCAGATAACCTGTTCTGTTGGTCAAGTGAGTTGAAAGTCAAAAGGCAGACGGAAGGACCCCTAGGTAGGCACATATGTGGACAGTACGTGGAATTGTCTTCTCTCTTCCCCTTTCTATTTCTCTTTCTGTCCCTCACCTCTACACAGAGAGCATTCTCGTTGTACCTTACTGGCTAGCATTGTCCAGCTACCTGTCCTCAGAGATGCTGGCCAGTCCTGAGAAGATGGTGGGGCTGGACTACTGTAGCTTTGCACTCTTGTCTGAAATGTTGGTTAGCGGATTACAAAGAATTTAGGAAAGGCAGTCCAGCTTCAAACTAGACCTAACCTACCTTCTTTTTTGTGTACTTGAGTCCAAGGAATGGCTTGTAGAGATGGTAGAGAACTTGGCTTCCTACTTTATTACATGTTACCTGCAGATCTGTTATTAAGTGAAGATACTTGAAAGCTCGTATCAAAGAGAAGAGTTTTGTTTTTCCTTTTCACTGACTGTTTCTCATATCAGAAACGGACTCTCTTAAATATAGCAGAATGTCTTTGTCGTTGCTACTTTTCCCCTTACGTGCAGTTGCCTTTCACGGTCACCTCTGACCCCAGCTAAACTTTGCTGAGACTCAGGCTGGAACGATAAAGCCCTCTCCCTTCATTTGAAAAGATCTCTGCTGTGTTGGAGAGAGCATATTTCAGCTTTGATTAGATAACGGGCCTGCCTATTTTTCACCCAAGTGGGAATCATTTGTCTCGGGAGGAAAACAGAATAGATTATTTAATTACTGGAAGGGAATATTGGAATGCCCTCATTCTTCTGTGATATACATCATAGAAGCTCTGGTTTAATGATGAAGCGGGTGGTTTCCAGATTCTGGGGCAACTGCCTTTTTCTTTTTCTTAGCTGGTTATTGAAATCCTAATGGGATGGGTGATGAATTTTCTTAGGTCAGGTAAACTGAAAAGGCTACAGCTGGAATTCTTCACCCAGAAGAATCGGAGTTAATACTAATGATCATTGTGAATTAGAAGATCAAAGGGGAAGCATCAGCCTGTTCTCCAAGTTGTTGCCCCAGAGGCCATTAGTGACCTGGCAAAGCTCTCTCCCAGCCTTCCTTGCTCCTCCTTCTTCTGGCCCCAGCCTTTCTTCCCCACTCCTAGTTATGCACCTCTGACCCGGGGTAATTACAGTCGGTTGATGAGGAGGCATAGCGCGGCGGGGGTGGGTGGGGGGTGGGAGGGACAATCAGAAGTAAAAACAAAAGTCCGATTTAAGAACTGCCCGTTTATCCAGGTAGGTAGGCCTTATAGGCAAATGAGCTCTGCCTGGGGCTCGATGTTACTTTCAGGGAGTAAGGGAGAGTTTTGTGCTGATAGAAATGACTTCTCTATTCACTGATGGCTTTCTGCAAGGGAGTTTTTCAGAGTCTGCTTGGCAATTTGTCATATTATTCTAGATTTTTTTCTTTTGTTTCCAAGGCTAAGATAAAAATACACGGTAATTTGGTTTTCTAATATACTCTTAATCAGGCTAATTAAATAAAGGATTAGGTTCAAAACAAAAGTGCCTGCATAAGCACAGTTTATTAAGTTGATGGTTGCTGATGCACATGACTATTGAACTCCAGCCAGCCATTTGTACTTCAAAGCATATATCAATAGCATGTCTTTATACTCCAATTAGTGACAATGTGTTTCTGAAGATAAAATATCAAATTCAGTCAATGAACTGCTCTTCCTCAATTTATTTTCAGATTAAAATGGAGCAGTATATATATGATATGAGTATATATATGTATATATATATATATATGAGTATATTTTGTTTCTTTTTAAAAACCAGCTCTGTTTGGGAATTTGATGTCTCACTGTTTACTTTCTCAGTGTGTAAGATTCCGAGTGGAGGCACATTCCCTTGAAGTATGAAGGTGTGTCCGAGGGAAAATCAGATGCTTGTATTTTAGAAAGGATTCTAATATTTTGTTTTAGATTGATTTGATTGGTTGCTTGTTTATCCAGAGGAAATGAATCTATATGACATGGGATTTGGGATACTGTGACTTTACTGGAAACATTCATATCATAGGTCAATCTTTCTTACTAAAGTATGAATGCGGTTCTGTATACGTATACAAATATATCCCTACAAACTGGTATGTATGCATTTTTCTGGAGTACAAGTCCCTCTGAACCCCTGCCATCTCTACCAATCCTAGTGAAGAAAAACTATCCATTTATGAATTTTAATGGCATAAATAGCCCTACGTAGGGCTACAATTTTTCTATTGACCTGGGCCAACACTGCTGTCTCCCAGGGTCTGCATTGGCAGGAAGGGGGGAGTCTGGACTTGAATCCAGGGACTCTGATGTGGGACTCAGAAATCTTAACTGCTAGACTAAATACCCATTTCCAGAATTTAAAGTTTTTAAGGGTACAAGTTGCAAGGATTTGTTATGTAGGCCAGAAATTCCTCTTGGCCATGGCTCAAGTTGACCTGCAATAGACTGAATTCCATGAAGTAACAAGTTATTTTATTAATGTTTCAAGGTGGTAATGACAGGGGTTGTGTGGATTTACATCAAAAAGATTACTCTTGACTAGGCTGCTGTGTTTCAGCCTTGCACATCCTTTTGTTTATTAGAGTCCCGAGCCTGGTAGAATTGGCTTGCCTCATGGGCTTAATACTTGCTTTGGTGTGTCAAGAGTAGGAGGCACCTCTTTCTTGGTGTGTCAGATGAGGCACCTCTTTCTTGGAGGGCCAGTGGAAAGTCTCCGAGAGCAGAAAAATAGCTGAGAGGGTTGTACCAGGAAATTTTTTTAAAACATTTTAAAGATCTTTTAGCCTTTTTTTTTTTTTTTTGGTGTGTGTGTGCTATTGCAAAATGCCTTCCCTCAGTAAATTTTAGCTCAGAGAACGTGCCTACCAACACAAAATATATTTCTCTATCTCAACAAAAGTTAGATACAGATGACTTGACTTTGTGTTATTTGAGATATTTTGAGGTAGAGATTTTTGATAGCAACTTGAAGTTGAATGTCCTGATGACATTATCCTGTCAGAAATAAAAATGAGGATAATATATGTGAATTTAAACCCTTTTATAGACACACACACACACAGGAAGAGAGACAGGGGGAAGGGGAGTGAGTATACTTCTATACTTTGGTTCACTCCCCAAATGCGTATATCTGGGGATGGGATGGAGGCTGGAGACTGAATCTGGAAACATAATCCAGGTCTCCTATGTGGATGGCAGGAACCCAATGACCTGGGGCAACACTGCTGTCTCCCAGGGTCTGCATTGGCAGGAAGGGGGGAGTCTGGACTTGAATCCAGGCACTCTGATGTGGGACACAGAAATCTTAACTGCTAGACTAAATACCCATTTCCAGAATTTAAAGTTTTTAAATGTTTTTGCTTTTCAGTACTTATTATTGTGTGATCAGTTTTTACCTGTGTTTACACTGACTTTGTTGCTGGCATTCCTGCAGCACCCAGGGGCTCCCATTTGTCCCATGACCTGAACATTTGGTGTGCTAGGAAGTTCTTGGGAGGTCCAGAGGCCAGGGGTATTGTTTATTAACATGCACACTCATCCTAAGAAGGATCTCAAGGTCGTTTCTTTTGCCATTTTTAGAAGCTTAGGAATCATTCTTATCTATTATTTAAAGAAAAGTCACTTTCCAAACTTCATGGGGGAGGGACAACAAAAATGGCTTGATTTCATTTTTTAAAAAAGAAATGAAATTGTCTCCTGTCTATATGATGTTACTTTTGTCATGTTTTTAAAAACTTGATCTATTACTTGCTTGGCTATTTTGACATTGGATCATTCTGTCCTTTTGGCAACTGGAAAAAAGATTGTGCAAAAGGCAAATAAAGTGTAACATGTATCTGTGATGTTTCACACTTTATTATTTTCCCATCGACTGGATGCTTAAGATAATCTTGTGAGGTGGACAGGATGACAGTAATACAGTTGAGAGGAGTTAATGATTCTCCTCAAGGTCAAAAGCTTGGGGACTGACTGAGCTTGAACCAGGCAGGATCTCCTGACTTGAATTTCCATGTGCCTTCCACCAAGTTGCCTTTCTAAGGCAGAGCAAATCAAATCATATCGTGAGAGTTCAAAGGTATAATTATAATCTCATTCCACTAGCTAGCTAATTAGTATCTCTTTTAAATAAAAATATGAGCCAGAGGGTTTGGCATAAAACCTCATAGTGCATTCTGATGGTAGTTGGTACCTAAGACTCAAGGATGGCGCTTTTCTTTCTGGATTCCTTTTCTAGACATATCTGCCCAATAAGAAAAAGCAAAACTACAGCTATTGAAATTTTGTGACAATCTTAATAATTTCAGCATTGTTAGAATTTCAAGGTTCAAGCATTGTTTAACTGCTCCTCCTTCTTACAGAAATATGTAAATCTCTACCCATGTCTGCTACAAACAATGTCTGATAGTGATTTGGGAGTGAAGAATCTTTCTTCATGCAAATCCTAACTAAACCTCCTAACACAACTTAGCTCCTTGAAGTTTTTTTTTTTTTTTTTTTGCTTGTCACGTGGCTGCAACGCCAAAGAGCTGTGTCTTTAATTTGCTTTATGGAGATAGAAGAAACTGCTTATGCAGCCCCGATTACTCTTGAAACTGCAATCCAACTGTCATTTCTCAGCAAAGAAGGCTGCTAAACCCTGGAGAATTAAGCTGCCGCTCTGGGGTATGACACCAGGGTCTGATCATTTTAAAGCTAGTAATAACCAGAATCCTAAAATTCTTATGAATAAAATGTAATTTTAGTAATGTTTCCATAAACAGTGGTAATGGTGGCATTTTAGTAGGCAGTGACATTAGTCACATCGAAATTGCACCACATTGGCTTTTAAATTACTCCACCTGTCTGTATGAATAGAATTTTCAGTGTAAAAGCAGAGAGACAGCTGCTGCTAATGTCTCCTTCTCCCTGTGCAGATAGCGTTGGCAAATCTACATGCATAAAGGACTGGTTTGTGATGTAAAACGGTACCTGACCCCGCTGGCTCCTGCGCTACAAAGCAATACCTTTAATTACCAGTGGCTGTGTTTAGTTGTTGATATAAAAATGTCAGCTTCCAGGAGGGTAACCTCAGGTTCACTCCCTCTAGTAATGTCACCCGCCGTATACTCTTTTCCTTCCACCCACATCCGTCGTGCGACAGGCAAGCATTTATCTTGATGTGCTTCCGAAACGTGCAAGGCATTAATACTTAAAAGGAAAACACCTGATACTGTATGAACTTGATTGATGATCTTTCTGTTTGAAAACTTTTAAAGATTAGTGGAATTTGGCTCCTTCTTCCTAGCCAGAATGGAAGTGTGGCACGCTGTTTCTACCTTCCAAGGGCTTAGCATCAGTCATCAACACAGATACAGGTTCTTAGGCGAGGATCACAGGCAGACATCACATGCAGGCGAAAGGGTAAAGAACAGGGGGGGTTGAGAATATCACGATTTTCTTTTTCATGTGCTCGTTTCTTTTTCTGTTGATAGATGTCGAAGTTTACCGTCTGGAGGAGTCCATTTGTGCTTAGCTTTTTAGTGCTGGTCTCTGGTAGCAGCGACATTGACGTAAGAGTGAGCCAGGCAAGGGGATCCTTCTGTTGGAGATGCCTGTTGCCAACAACGTATTTGGCGAAATGGCAAAGAGGAGATATACTTGTCTGGCTCATTTGCAGGCATTCTTTTTGACTTCTTTCACACAACTGGTGTTTTCGTGTTTAATTTAACAAGGAATGAGTGGTAAATGAAAGCTGCTGCCTGAAATCCCACTGTGAGCGTGTTTTGCACTTGGCTCCCCAGTGACAAGGCAATTTGTGAAATTATGTGATGGAGTAATTAGATGAAGCCAGTGCTCCTGACTGTTGCCATGCATATGTGGCGAGGGTTTGTTGGGAAGAGGGAGGGGAGGAAAAAAAAATAGATTATTACTCTGGCAAGTTGGCTCAAAGCTTCTTCATTTATTTGTAAACAGAATATTTAGTGACCGCATAGGAAGTAGCTGTAATCACCAGCTCATAAAGAAACCACAGCAGAGCTTTTGGATTTTTGCAGAGTGCTCATGTAAAATTTAAGCTGGGAGGCAGAATCCCTGTTAATGTAATTAGGATCTAATTTACCACCCTTTGCACACAGATGTAATAATGTCTAGATATTTATTCTATCTTTAAGCACGTTACATATACCTCAGTGCAGCAGTTACTGCACAGAAACAGGTGTGAGCACTTTCCTAATTCGTTTCTACACTGTAAACACATAGCAATTTAAGGGAAATATTTACCAAAAACGAGGGGAAGGGATGTCTGCAAATGAGGCAGTAATGGACAGTTGCCCTTTATGTACTGATGGGTTTCTCAATGGTTAAGTAAATTAAAGCAAATGCTAGAAAAATCAATAGGCCAGCAGAGTCTTGGTTTTGCCTCATAGACTTCAGGACAGAATGACAGATGTGATGTCTATGACCCATTTAAGTATTAATGCTTGAAAAACTGCTTCTGCATGCAAGGTTGTAGGCTTAGAAACATCCTGCTATATTAAATGACAGACAATAATATTTTTAAGTCTACGTGGGCTTTCCATGTTTCAGGCAGGTTGTTCTTCTGTGTTACGTTTACACGGGCAGATTGGTTGCTCAGTTGTTGCACTTGTCCCATAAATCACACTCGAGCATTCCCACTTGGGCACGTCTTCATCAGGCTGCACTTTGCCAGGTGAAGAGGATGCAGTTGGAGCCGCCGTGCATGCTGAAGTGAAAACGCTCAGTAACACTCTGTGTGGAAACCAAATCAGATTTAATTAAGGAGTAGATGCTCGGTGCCTTTGGAAAATCTGTAAAATAGCATTTAAATGTGGCAGTGTAACTCAGTTCATCTTCAGGGCTACACATGCAGTATTTTATGTGTGAACTAAGACGGAAACATGTCACATAGGTTGACTGTCATAGCATGGGGAATGTGAGGGCAGTTCTGACATCCTCAGTGGTAGGCATTAACCTTGGAGAACGAGAAGGCAGGCCTGTTGGTAACACCACAGAAAGCCAGGTCCCCCTCCCCCGACATTGTTCCCATATCCAAAAATTCAATCGTAATGTGGGCCTGTTGACTCCTGGAGACAGGAAGAGACGAGTGGCGAGGACAAGTGGACTTGAGCATTCGAGACAAAAGCCAGTTTTCACAGCCACAGTGAAACGGAGGGTTGAAATGATCATCTGAATAGTTTGGGGAGAAGGTGACTTTTGTTGGAGACAAAGAGAAGTTGGTTGGCTCGAGTGTCCTGTTTCCCTTCTTGTGCTGACTGAACTCAGAAGGTAATTTTTCATCTTCCTTCTTCACCAAGATGATGAAGCAGACAGGGCCCAGCCAGCCTCTGCTGGATAGACCCGGTTGCGGGGTGATATGATGGGGCGAAGTCTGGGTTCTCAAAAGAAGATATTTGATTGATTTTTATTTGCATACAGTTCAGCGTTTACATCCACTACCTTCCCTGGAGTTTGTATCTTGAGACTGAACAATGCACACATTTGGAGATTTAACTGAAGTGTAAAGAGAAACTTTTGATACTGAAAGTCTAGCCTAAAAAAAAAAAAAAAAAAAAATCAGAGAATGAAACTTACCTCAGAACTGAAGATTTTTTTGGCTTCCTATGAAGCAGTGCTTCTTAAACATTAACATGCATTCACATTAGCTGGGCATTTTTTTCCTAAATGTAGATTCTGATTCAGAGGGCTGGGGTCTGAGACTGCATTTGTACAAGGCCCAGTGATGCTGAGGTGGTGGCCCTGGCGAGCTCTCAGGAACACAAGCAGGATGCCAGATTTTAAGTGGAAAGGTGATCATTTTCTCCATCTTTGATTTTTACCCTTTAACTTTTTTCTGTGATTTTGAAACTCAACCCATTATGTCCATAGTACTAGTTGGACTAAAGGATTCCCCCATCACCAACCTTCATTTCTTTTTCAGCACATGGTATGTATTTTTGAATACAGAAGAGTTTTCACTGAGTCTCGCATTGCCTCTAAAGCTTCTGATTGACCAAGGCCTGCAGAGAGGAGTCTGCTTTTTGGGCTTGTTGGCGGTGTGCTGGGATTCAGGGCATGTGGGATGGGCCTTCTGAAGGTGGAGCGACGCAGAACATTGTCATTCACCTCCACCCAGCTGCAGTGCTGTGGTGACAGCATGCCGGCATGGAAGTTATTCCATGGGGTGAAGGCTCTGTATGCAGTGGCTGTGCCAGCTCCCAAATCTCAGCCCTGGCCTGACAGATCTAACAGACTTTGTCAGGAAGAAAGGATGGAATCGGGGCAGGGCGTTTGCCTTAGATGGCTAAGAAGCCCCTGGAATGCCCCACTCGGCTCCTGGTTCCAACTTTCTGCTAATGCAGACCCTGGGAGGCAGAGGATGATGGCAGACCTGGTTTGAGTTTTGGCTTCTAGCTTTGGTCCACTGTGTGGTTTGAGGAGTGAACCAGCAGATGGTTCTATTTCTCTCTCTGTCTCTATCTCTGTCTCTCTGCCTCTTAAACAAGTAAATTAAATAAATACTTTTGCTTAAAGGAAAGTAACAGAATCACAGACACAATGTATAGCTGAGTGAGAAATGCATTTGTGTCTAGTACTTCTCACCAACTTTACCTCTGTTCCAAGAAATCCTTTTGTACTTGTGCTGCTTTGTGCGGTTTGTCTGCCATGGCTGTTGTTACCCACATTTTGCAGCATACTGCAAAGTGAATTTGTTTTCAGTAGTGAACATCTGAAAAGCACATTCTTTCTAGTTTGCCTAAGATCTAAGGAATTATGATAAATAGTACATACCTATTCATCACTGCTTAGCAGGTAAATTCCCACTCACTCGAGTTCACATGCTGGATGCAGTTTCTTGAAATTAGGTCATTTATTTTGGTCCAAGTCATTGAGGATCAAAGGTCACGAGGAATCCAAAAGCCATTAGTCAGGGTTCTTTTCTGGACCCCTTAGATGTCATTGTACGAGTCACCCATGGCAGCCCGGGCCTGGCCTGCTGTCAGGGAGCTGGCAGGGTGCCTACTTTATTTCCAGTTTGCATAGATAAAAAGCAGAGCAGCTACTCCTGGAATCACTATAAAAATAAGCTTACATAAAATCTCCATTTGAAATACAGTATGTGTGTGCCCCTGCATGCTTTCTCTTATGGAAGCCCTGGGACCCAAACATGAAAATTAGGGAGAAAGGCATACATTTGATGGCATTGTGGATTATTCTTTGTCTTGGTGCAAGCATTCATAATTCATTGTGAATTTAGTGAATGCTAGATTTTCACAAAGAATTGTAATGACATACATTTTAATTTGCTAATAAAATAACAATAAAGGCATCATTTTAACCACTGTCAACTGTGTATATATATGTATACATACATATATATGGAGAGAGAGAGAGAGAGAGCTATTCTCTCTTGATTAGATTGAAGTACATTTGGCAGTAATGAGTTTGTAGGCATCAGAAGTTGTGGGCTGGTGCTGTGGTGTAGCAGAAAAAGCTGCCACCTGCAGTGCCAGAATCCCATATGGGCACCAGTTCAAGATCTGGCTGCTCCACTTCTAACCCAGCTCTCTGCTGTGGCCTGGGAAAGCAGTAGAAGATGGTCCATGTTCTTAGGCCCCTGCACCTGAGTGGGAGACCTGGAAGAAGCACCCAGCTCCTGGCTTCAGATCAGCCCAGCCCCAGCCGTTGCAGCCATTTGGGGAGTGAACCAGCAGATGGAAAACCTCTCTCTCTCTCTCTGCCTCTGCTTCTCTGTAACTCTGCCTTTCAAATAAATAAATATATATTTTTTAAATGTGATGGATGAGACATTCATTTACTTGCCCCAGTGAGTCCTGTGGGTCTCAGACCCACACCTGAAAATAAAAACATCATCAACTACCCAGATGATAGATGTCCGGGACTTACTCTGAGAGTTGCTCTGACTGGCCCAGAAACCATGAGCACTCAGCAACATTCATCACTGAGTGTTAAGAACGAGAGACTGAACAAACTGTAGAGTGAATTTTCAAGGGAAATGAAGTCCAAATATACATGGTAGAGCCAGAGAAAGAGAGAGAGAGAGAGAGGTCTTCCATCCACTGGTTCACTCCCAAATGACCTCAACAGCTGAGCTGTGCCGATGCAAAGCCAGAAGCCAGGAGCCAGGAGTTGGCTCTGCAGGCTGGGACTTTAACCCACTGTGCCATAGCACCAGCCCTTATATATATTTTTAAAATCAGACTCAAGGGGCCGGTGCTGTGGCATAATGGGTGGAGCCACCAGCTGCAGCACTGGCATCCCATATGGGCACCGGTTCAAGGCCCAGCTGCTCCAACTTCCAATCCAGCTCTCTGCTTGAACTGGGAAGGCAGTAGAGAGTGGCCCAGGTGCTTGGGCCCCTGCTCCGGCATGGAAGACTAGGAAGAAGCTCCTGGCTCCTGACTTCGGATCAGCACAGCTGTGGTGGTTGCGGCCATTTGGGGAGTGAATCAGTGGATGGAAGACCTTTCTCTCTCTCTGGCTCTACCCCTTTCTATAACTCTGTCTTTCAAATAAACAAAATAAATCTTTTTTAAAAATTAGGCTACCAGCAAGTAGTCCATTTTATTTAAAAAGACTGCTAATAATTATTAGCTAGTTAATTGAGTGTGATCCTACAATTAAAAATTGTGTCCTGGGATGGACTTCTCACATTGGAGTACCTGGGTTTGAGTCCTGGCTCTGCTCCTGATCCGAGCTTCCTGCCAATGTGTATCCTGGGAGGCAGCTCAGCTGGTTTCATCCTATTTCCCAGGTGGGAGACCTGGATTTAGTTTAAACTCCCAGATTTGGCTTGGCCCACTTCCAGCCATTTTGGGCATTTGAGGATTGATGCAACAAACAGGAGCTCTCTCTATCTCTCTTTCTCTGCCTCTCAAATAAGTAAATAATTTTTAAATTTTACCCCCATTTTACACATGAAGCAAATGGGTCAGAGAAGAGTCTAGCAGGATTCTTATATACTATGAAGAAGGGGCTGGAAAAAAAAAAAAATCCAAGGCCGTAATATTCAACCTCTTGGAGCTCACCACTTTCATACCTTGATATTTAAAATTATCACCTGCTACTGTTCTTGAAATTTCCTTGCATGCATTATTGAGTAGAACTGTTGAGAGTAAAGGTGGAAGTGCACAAGACCTTGTTAGAACCCTACCGTTGCCACAGTTGTTCCAGAATGCTCATGGCTGCGCTATGGTCAACTAGAGCTGGGGTCCTCTGCACAGGTGCTGTGCTGTCCTTGGGCATCTCTGTGCTTTGGCACTTGTGTTGCAGTAGGAGCGTGTGTATGTGGGTGTGTGTTGGTGTGGGGGGACTTACGTTGACAGAAGAAGGAATGCTGGATCCTTATTTGGCAACATTTTATATCTTGTGTTGTTTGGTTTGTAGGGAGATGGCTATAATAGTCTCCCACCAGAACAGCAGGGAAAACAACTTTCAAAAATGCTTCTTATTTTTTCCCATCATAAATCAGGGCTAAACTTTAGGCCATATCCACCTTTATCTTTGAATTGCAATATAAATAGAATCAATACAGTTTTTTCCCCCTGAGCTTTCTACTGTGTGAAAGAAACCATGCACATCAGGAAACTTCTATGCTTTTTGAAAGGTGGTACAGTTTGTAGAAAGAACTGGAGAGAAGAAGACAGAAGAGAGCTCAGCAGGTTGGGTAAAAAGGCTGAACCTGTGGGTGTGTAGAGAAATGGATGGAGAGAAGATAAACTTGCACCGAAGTTTTAATAAGGTTGATAAGAGGTTGATAAAACTTCAGCTATCTTTCAGAAACTAGAGATATATATGGAATCATGGATCCAGAGAATACTGAGAAGGAATAGGCAGAGGGAAATCAAGGACACAGTCTGAGTGCAGCCTATTTTTACAGGCTGTCTAGAGTTTAAAAAAAAAAAAAACTATAATGATAGAAACAGAGAAGCAGACGGGGGTCTTCTGTCAAATGCAGAGACAAGTGAACTCGTCCCTGAGGTTCCTCCCTTCTGTCTGGGTGCATCATGTTCCCCATTTGGCTTCCCAGGCTATCATCCTCATCTAAGTTCATGGTACCACCATGGACCAGCTGCTCCAATCAGGAACCCAGGAGCCATCCCTGAAATTTCCTCTCTCCATCCCCCTTCACAGATACTTTCTCATTCCCTGCATTCTATCAATTCTCCATTTTAAACCATTCTCCAGTCTCAAATTCCCAGCTAGTTTCATTGCCATGGCCACAGATTAGGCTTCTGTTTCCTGTTTTCTCAGTTCTCTCATCAACTTCCCTGCCTCTAATACTGATTCTTTACAAATCATTCTTCATTTTCTCATTAGAGTTTTTTTTTTTTTTTTTTTTTTTAAAGCAAAGCTTGGCCAAATCTTCTCCTTTGTAAAATCCTTTGATATCCCCCCATTACCCTTAAGATACAAACCACAAGTCCTTGGCATGCCATTTAGGGACAGTTTGAGCCTGACATTGGCCCACAGAGCACCCAGGCTCCTCTCTTGTTCTTTTCCTACACAGTCCCCCACAATGCTGCAGCCAAGCCTGAGGCTTATAGTCCTCCACAGGTATGGTTCTGTACTCTGTGCACCTGCATATTCCTCTTCCTTTGTCTGGGATGCATCATGTCCATGACCCTTTCTCCACTTGACAGTTTCCTCTGCATCCTTCACATCTTATCACAGCTGTCAGTGCTGGGAAGCCATTCCTGGTCCTCCCCAGAACAGAGGAAATGGCCTCTGCCTCCAGATCCGTGGCACCGTGGTGAGACTCAGAGATAGCGGTTATCGTGGTGCCTGCTTGTTTATGGACTGCCTCCCATCTAGGTAGCAGAATTTAAACTTTTATCTCTATCTCCTCAGAGTCATATTAAAGATGCTTGACAATATTTATTAGCCAAATGAATGAGTAAAGTTTCAAAACAGAGGGACCAAATGCTGGAGTTTCTGAAGTTGAAGGGCAGGGGGACGATCCTGGTAAATGGATATCATCAGTGACCTTTGAGAGAGTTGATCTGGGCATTTTCAGGAGGAAGAAGTTGTGTTATGAGGGGTAAGTGTGATATTTCAGTTAAGAAAGCATGGATAGATCCTTTCGCAAGTGCTTGAAGAGATGTAATAAAGCACACCGTTTGGGCAGGAGCTTCAGGAAGTAGTAGCAAGAGGGAAGGCTTTTCTTTTTTAATATTAGGAGTAGAGAGATTTAAATACATTTCCACATAAAATTAAACTCAGCTACCTTTTGATGCAACTTGTTCATGCACAGCCTAATTAGGCAATAGAGAAGAAATCTTTGAAGATAAATGTGTAGAGGGTTTGATAAATGAGGCAAGGATCAAGGACAAGCTCCCAGCAGAGGGATACAAGAGGGGAGGTTGATGAGGTGGTATCCCAGAGGCAGAACGTGGCATATCAGTAAGTGTGAACCAGGTGAGGACAAAGAATGAGGAGAGACTTGGAAATGGAAAAGGGTGCTATTCTCCTGCATCTTTCAGCAGAATGGAGGCCGAGCCAACTGATGAATGTCGAGAAGTAGGACTGGGAGCTGCAGGAAAATAGAAACCATTTAGAAAAATTACTATTGGAAATGTGGTAGACAGAGTGAAGAAAAACAAAAAGAAGAAAAGGTAGAAGGGCTTTCTCTATGTACTTGAGAATGAAATAAATAAAATAGCTCTGTATATCACACTGTGACCGAGGACTGGCTAGAATCTTAACAGGCACATTTTATAATCAACCTCTTTTTCACATGTTAAAATTAAGGTGAGATAATGAATTCTTAGTGGTTTTCCACAGAAAAATAATTGCATTTTCTGTCGCTTAAAAATTAGCACCATGGGGAAAATTCATTGAGCCCCAATCTGAGCCACTTAAATCTGTGCTATCGCATGTAGGTTGGTGAACTCAGATTGCATTACAGGTTTTATCTCCGTTTTGGAGGAAGTTATCATGCAATTACTGTACATTATCTTCAGTGCTGGCTGTGTGAGAAGTTTGCAAACTTGTTATTGATAACCTTTGATTGTAAGTTCAATGAAAACCATGTAAATGCAGCTGTCTACTCAGATAAAATGTTTTCTCATCATGATATTTGAGAGAAAAAAGGGATTTAAAATTTAAGTAAAGGAAACCCACAGAAAAAATACGTGAGCAACTGTGCAGGTTAACAGGCCAACAATCTCAGGTATGCTTCTGAAATAATTTCTTTCCAGAAGCTTCATTTTATGCAATGAAAAGGAGGTATGCCTGGCTTGGACAGATTCCTTTAGCTTCACAAGTTGAAGTCAAATTGATCTTGACACCAACTCCAGAAGAGTCTACTAGTGTCATTTTGGCTTGATGGTAAATGATATACACCTAGCTTCATGAAATAAAAAGGCACCCCACACATAATGAACAGCTCATTGTCACACATAAAGAACAATTGACTCAGTGTGATGGTCAAGTCACAAGTTGATTCATTTGAAGTTCCTCTGTTTAGATAGAAAGGACTAGTGGCATACAAACCTGCTAAAATGCAAATAGCTAAATAAATAAATGAATAAATGACTCCGTAGTTCTTCAAACACATATTGCAAAAAGCATTAAACATTGGCCTACTATTTAGTTCTGCAAGGCAATGTCATGACATTGTTGCAAAGCCAACTCCTGGTGGCTGGTTTACTGCGGGCATTTCTGCTCTTGTCTTTGGGATCACCAGAGTGCCATGCGCATGGTTACACAATGCATAAAGGCGAGGGTCATTTCTAGGACAGATAATTGAACATTAATACTCACTGACATTGTCGAAGGAATGATATGTCAACCTGACAGGGCCTATGTGCTTATATCTGCTGATTGGCTGGGGACGAAGGCCGTTGTGTCAGGAACAGACCCCAGGCCTGACTGCAGTGGGGCCCAGGATGCTGCAGCTGTTAATCATGAGCTGCCATCTTGGGCCAGGATGGTACCTGCATGTGGTGGGCAGGTTACACTTGTCATGTTCTAGAGTTTGGTAGCATGGTTCTTGGTAAAAAGCATGACTATAGTTTTGGTTTCTATCATCTCACCAGAATTTTTAGCCAGACAAATGTTCTTTTTCTGTGTTTCTTTCTCTCTTTTTAAAACTAGCTGTATATTGTGGATAAAAAGGGAAGTTGTAGTGGTGAATGGGAGGTTCTTTTGTTCCTGTGGGAATTGGTTTTGATGAGTTTCAACGAAGAAATTGAACAAGAATTAAACTCAGATTACTTGCTGTGATTTATTTTTCTGGTTCCTAAGAAAATATTAAACCTTGTATGCAGACTTCTGATTGGAGGAAAAAGAGGTCTGTGCAATTATTTTCTTATCCCTGAAATCCAATGAACAGCACTTTCCTGCCTCATTTATTATAAATCTTTAGTGAGTTAATCCTGTTGCTCCACTATTTCAACAGCCAATGCTTTACCAAACACATATCCATTGAGAGAAGAGAAACACTGAACAATTATGAGGCCCTCTACACTCACCCCAATTGTGCCTTCTTAAAATAGGGGTAAATACTCTAGCAGTAGTTACTCAGCGTAGGTTTCCACTGCATAAAATGCTATAAAATAGGGCCCCTGAGAGCATCCATTATCACATATTGGTTAACATCACAGATTTTTAAAATCCCAGTTGCATTGGAGCCATGAAAAAAAAAAAGCTTTCATCTGTAAAATCTAGTTTCCCTTTGTTATTAAAATAAATGAAGCCATTAAACAAAATATATGCATGTAATAGTTGAGTTCATCATTTGGCATCATCAAAATGATGGAGTTTTGCATTTTTAAAACTCAGTGCTGCCATCTTAGAAGGTTTGAGGCAAGGGAACAGAATCCAAATGTGCTGGGGATTTCAGCAACTTATCTCATCATGTGCATCTTTCTCTTTAGTTTGCTTTTTTATGTATTTAGCTGGATTTCTTTCAATAACAAAAAAAGTAGAATTTTATTTGAGAAGTAAAAAAAAAAAAAGACCCAGCATTTTCTTCCCCAAAAAAGTCCTATGATTATCTGAGTTAATTGTAACTATTGATGAGCTCTCATTGTGAATGTGCTGGAATTGCAGTTATTTGCAAACACCTTCTTTCCGAAGGATTGTTTTTAATTACAGTGGCATTTGGTTGGCATGCAAGGGTGAGTTCTCACTCTTCATCTATCCTAGCTGGAACACAGGCCAAAAGATTCTCTGCTCCCTTTTCTCGAGAGCACACTTTTCTGCCAAATGTGGGGCCTGTCCCCTGCCAAGGAAGGTGGGCGAGTTGCCACCTCTGACTTCCAGCCATCAAAACACAAAGGCTCTCTACACCCCTAAGACCAGTGGGCGGGAATGGGCCTCACACCTTGAATGGTCCGGGTTACCGATTCTCTGGTCTCGCGTAGATTTTATAAGATGGAATAATTTCTCAGCACCTGGGTCAGTCCCCAAGGGTGATTTAGGCACTAACGGGAATGAGTGACCCTTGGGCAGCCACGGCAGGGCCATTGAAGTGTCCTTACTCATCTGTTAGAGGCCTGAGCGCAGCCACACTGTCAGCCTCACCTCCTACATGTTGCTTTTTTGGCATTTCCTTCTTACCCTCTTTTTGTAGAAACATAGTGATTATTTATTTACTTCTGTGAAGCTCAAATAAACTCAGGAGGAGTTGCAGCTGAGCATAAAGCACCTGATAGGGAAAACACACCCTCCCTTCCTTTCAGCGGGACCAGCTACATAATTTGTGGAAAACGTGTAAATCCTCCACATTAATCCTGCAGAGCTTCTCGAGAACGTTGTTCCAAGATGGTGACAGCAGCACAGGAAGCCAGGTGTAGGGACCGTCACTGTGGGGAGCCCTGTGAGTACAGGTTGCACACCCACACAGCCAACTCTGCCTTGAGATAACCTGGAAGGGAGTTTGTCCAGAGAGAATAACGATAAAACATATTAAAACCAAATTTAATGCCACAGAAAAACCTTATAAGAATTATCTAGTAAAATCCTCTCTCCTGAAAATTGATGACTGTATCTATTTTATGAATTTTCAGAGCAGCCCAAACTTAGGATTCATCTCAAATTCAGTTACTGTTCACTATGTGCTACATATATGCTAAGCCCCATGCTAAGTATTTTTTAAAAGTAGAGATTTTTTTTCATTTATACTTGTTAGCTTGGTTGGGTCCATTCAAATCAATATACCAGAGCGGACAACAACAATAATGATATAGGAAAATACAAAGATTAGAATGCATTAGATTAACCCCCTTGTCCCCTGGGTGAATGAAGTGTACATTTTCTAGTTGTCTCCCCCCAGAAGCTTTCTTCTTTTTATTTTTTTTAAAACTTTTTGATGAGGGGATCAGTGCTGTGGTATAGCAGGTAAAGCTGCTGCTTGCAGTGCTGGCATCCCATATAGCAGAAGTTCAAGTCCCTGCTGCTCCACTTCCAATCTAGCTCTCTGCTATGGCCTGGGAAAACAGAAGAGGATGGCCTAAGTCCTTGAGCCTCTGCATCTGCTGGGAGACCTGGAAGAAGCTCTGGGCCCTGGCTTCAGATTGGCCCAGCTCTAGCCATTGTGGCCATTTAGGGAGTGAACCAGCAGATGGAAGACCTCTCTCTCTCTCTCTGCCTCTGCCTCTCTGCAACTCTGTCTTTCAAATAAATAAATAACTCTTTTAAAAAGGCCTTTTTAATGAATACATAATAAGTGTACAGATTTAAGGAGCTCAGCATGATATTTCAACATATATATATGTATATGCATGTCAAATTAACTAGCATTTCTTTGTCCTTACCATTTCTTTATATTTGGAGTCTTTACACTCCTCTCAGTTTCACGTGTATTGTCTCATTTGCTTTTCACGAGTTTTATTATCCACATTAAAAAATATGTATGATACTTATTTGAGAGCCAGATAGACAAATGGACAGCCAGAGAGACTCATGTCCATTAGTTCACTCTCCTAATACTCACAATAGCTGCGGCTGGGTCAGGCCAAAGCTGGGAGCCAGGGATGCAGTCCAGGTTCCCCACATGGATGGGAGGGCTACTACTACTTGAGTTATCACATGTTGCCTCCCAGGGTGCACATTATCAGGAAGCTGGAATCGGAAGCAATGGAAGCAGAGCTGAGACTTGTATCCAAGTTCCTATATGGATACGGTTCCTGTATGGATACGGGCAACCCAACCAGTGGCCTAACTGCTACAACTAAATACTTGCCATTGTGTTGATGAGTGAGTCTCAGGAAACTGAAATGATTTGATCAAGGTTATACAGTCAATGTGTGTTAGATTTTCGAACTAAATTGGTACACCTAAGGCACCTCTTCAAATCAACTTCTCTTAAAATGTTGTCCTTTAGATTAGCTGTGTGTAAAGATGCAACCATGTCACATAGGCCTAGCTGGATTTAACGACCACCACTTGTCCCTGAACAGTTGGATGGACTCTACACATAGACCTACATTTTCTTAGGAAGTGACTTTGGAATGGTGAAAATTGGTCTCCTTGTGTATGTCATGAGCAACTTATGTCATCCATGAAATGATGAAGAAAATCCATTGAATAAGGCCGGCGCCGTGGCTCAATAGGCTAATCCTCTGCCTTGCGGCGCCGGCACACCAGGTTCTACTCCCAGTCAGGGCGCCGGATTCTGTCCCAGTTGCCCCTCTTCCAGGCCAGCTCTCTGCTGTGGCCCAGGAAGGCAGTGGAGGATGGCCCAAATGCTTGGGCCCTGCACCCCATGGGAGACCAGGAGAAGCACCTGGCTCCTGGCTTTGGATCAGCGCGGTGCGCCTACCGCGGCAGCCATTGGAGGGTGAACCAATGGCAAAAGGAAGACCTTTCTCTTTGTCTCTCTCTCTTACTATCCATTCTGCCTGTCAAAAAAAAAAAAAAAAAAAAAAGAAAAGGAAAAAAAAGAAAATCCATTGAATGAATCAAAGCTGCATCTAGTTGTTTTAAAGAGGAACAAACTAACTAGTTATTGGGTAAGACTATTTCTTTCCCAAAGCCTGTTTTAGTAAAGGCAAAAACCATTATCAAAGATTTTTTTTAAGCATTATCAGTTAGGTTCCTATAGAAGTTTGTTAAAAATGAAGATAGCCAACTTAAAAGGTATTCTACTTTGATTTTACTTTTAGTTCTTTTTCTTCTTTTTTTTCACCCTGTGTGTGGAGCAGTGCATGTTTACACATCGATGCAGAGGCTAGGTCCACTAACTCACAGTAGGTTGCTGACAAATGTAGCTACAGCTTTTTACTTTATCTTTAACAGGATAAACTTTGAGCTTCAGTGGAGTGTAAAGAGAAGCAGCTTGAGAAGTAGGAGGCCTGGGCTCCAAGCCTAAGTGCCCAGACTTCCGGGCCACACAGTGCTGCATGGGCTGTCATGTGTCCACTTTGAGTTTTGTTTTTCTCCTGTAGAATGGAGGTACCATTACCTAGCCTTCCTACCTCAGTAGGTAATGATGGGGCTCACACTTGCTAAAATATAAGACAGGCTCATTGAAAATGTTGAAAATATAAGACATGCTCATTGAAGTGTTATGCAAATAAAAGCCCAAACTCAAAGTCTTACCAGAAAAGCTCAAAGTGGCCTTCAAGTTAACTTTGCTGAATACCATTGTTGCTGCCAACTTTATCTTGTAATCTTGCCAGTGACAGATTCAGCTCTTTCTCCCTGTCATTGCCGACGTTCCATGAACGTCTGTGATAACCCCACAGAAATAAGTCCACATCTGTGCTATCATTCCCCATCCAGTGAGGCAGATTCAAGTATGAAAGCACAATTTGGGAGGCAAACACTGGGGACCTGCCCAAATTTTGCTTGAGACTCTCTGTTCTTCTATAATCCACTCTGGAGACAGTGCATGCACTTCAAGAAGTGCTTTCACAAGTTAGAAGGAGTTTGCTTAAGGAGGTTCGTAAAGATAAAGGTAATCTTATTACTAAAACAAAGTTTTTGGCTTTTTTTTTTCTGTAAGGGGAAATTCTCTTTAGTTTGATTGCAAGATAAGGGTTTTGTTGTTAACCGAGATAAAATATAGTGCTGAATAATCTCTTAAATTAAAAATTGAAGTGTATGTTACAGAGAATAGAGATAATTAAATAGCTTAGGCTACAATGGGTAATGGGAAAAGAGTTTTCATGAAAATTAGCTTAGTAAAGGTAAATTGCATTTGAATCTTAACTTCAGATCTGGGTGCTCTGCTATTTGGCATATGTTGAATTGATAATGCCTGTGTGTTAAAGAATTCTGATTGTTTCTTTTGCCTCTCTCACAGCTTATAAAAATGCAAGCAGACCCATCTAATGAATATTAATAGGAATGATGTCTAGATAACACATAAACCCCCTGGATCTGTGGACTTTGGATGGAGTAGTCAGAGAGGATTTCTGCGGCTTTGTTTAATTCTAAATTTACATACTTTTAAAGAATAAACATTATCTTAATATTTTAATATCAATATTCCAAAGTGAAGACTTTAGTGAAATAAAAAGCTTAATTCTCCCTCCCTGAACATTATGTTCACCAAAGTCTGCATTTTAAGAGGCAGGAAACTGTTAGCTAAAAAAGAAATTAACTTAATCCCCCTTCATTAAGTTCCAGTCTTTTTTTGTTGTTGTTACTTAGAGACAAGTAATAATTATACCCATAGCAATGCAAAGCATGTTTTACACTTTGGTTATACAAAAGAACTGCAGTGGTTAAGGTGACAGTAAAAGAAAATCAGAACATTGATAAACACTGACCTTTTTTTTTCCCCTTAAATATCTGACTTTTGAAAGTAAATTTCACTCAGGTGTCTGAGAGGTGTTTTAATTCATGAACTGCAAAATTCTACACATGTGATTTTGGAAAATGTCACTCAACTAGTGAAACAGTGTTTTCCCAGCGAAGATTATAAACACAGCCCACTAAGTGGGTGGAAAAGATCTAAAAGGACTGTACATTCTCGTTTGTTTAGAATGCATGCAAGGTGGACATTTTGTTTTCAAGTTAGTGTCTTTGGAATGGAACTTTCAGCGAACACACAGTAAATCTGAGTGGTGTATATTATTTAAGGCATGCTTTCCCTGGTATTGTGAAAGGATTTTTAAATTTTAGCTTTACAAAGGCAGGGAGAAATCATTAAAATGCAGTTTGTACCATTACATTCCATTATTTGTCATCTTTATGGCTGTTCTATAGTTTTCATTGCACCTTAATGTAAGCTTGGTCAGGAGAGGTGAGCGGGAATGTGCACGCCCTTGGCTGCGGGTGCTGCTTCGTTGTGTCTGCTAGCCGGGCTTCCATCCACGTCCCTGTAGATTTTAATGTCCCCACAGACTGCTGGCAGCCTGCTTCCAGCTGTGGCAGGCATGATGCAGTGAATTGCTTTTGAATGTTCTTTACTCAAATAGGCAGTAATTACAAGCTTAAAGAGGTTTAGTGGTCCAGTAAACTACATAATCACCCCTGAATTAGCCCGGGCTCATCAGTTGCAGTCCAGCAAGCTCGAGTCTGCTGTTTGTATGCAGCCTTGATCACATAGCAACCTGATCAGCAGGTGTGGAACAGCCAGAGTCCCCCATAAACACAACTGTCTACTGGGGACAATGATCTCTAATGAGATGAGGCTACACCATCACTGTAATTTAAGTGGGAAAATTAGCACTAGAGAACGAGTACCAGTTCCAGGGGTCTTTAGTCAGATCAGGAGCAGCACGAATTCTCCATCCCACCCCACCCCCGCCCTTACCCCCATCTCTATCTTTCACTCTCTTGGAAAATCTGACCAAATGTAGTTTTGCTTCTACCTTACGGTTACTTTATTCTTTATACAAGGATTTTTCATGAATATTTAATGATGGATGGGGCATCTGTAAAGGCAATAATGATTACTGTCAACAGACTCATTCTAAAATTGTATGGTTGTATTTCATCTCCCTTGTCTTTTCTCTTGATGGTTTCAAAACCCTTTCACTCTGATTTCTAAAGTGGGAAAGCGTTCTTTAGGTTGACGATAAGTCTCCTTTTAGTTGGTGTGCCCACAGAAATAGTGGAGAGGAGCTGTATGTAGTTTGAAAAAGAGCCTTTCTTTACTGGAGTTTATTGTATAAATCACCCATAAGCTTCCTTTTTGGAAAGTTGTCCAGTATGGTGTGCTGTTGTTTTGTTGTATTTGTTCAAGTGAAATTCTTGGGGAAGGAACTGAATGTTGAGTGAGTCTGCCTTACCCTTCCTTCAGTCCTGGGCTAGGTATTGGTAGATAGAGAAGTTGAATTCCATTACATTAGAGTTCGAGTGTGCGAAGGAAACTCTTCTCACAACAAATAGACCAACCGTAACCTAGAGTGGATTTGAGAGAAACTGTGGGGGAGTGAGGCACTGATACTAAGAAAGAAAGGCAGGATAATACAGTAATTAATAGCAATGGGATGTGGAGCTGATATCCCACTTGCAAGAAAAAAAAGTCTGTGTCTCAGTTTCCACTGTAAAATAAAGGTAAGAATCCTTACCTTACAAACTTTTTTTTTTCTTAATATCTGAGAAATTCCAGGACTTAAACTTTTTAAAAATTTTTATAATTTTTTAAAAATATTTTTCTTATTTGAAAGGCAGACTTATATAGAGAGAGGGAGAAACAGATAGAGATCTTCCGTCCACTAGTTCACTTCCCAAATGGCTGCAATGGCCAGGATGGAGCAAGGCCAAAGCCAGGAGTCTAGAACTCCATTTGGGTCTCCCATGTGGGTGGCAGGGCCATCTGCTACTGCTTTCCCAGTTGCATTAGCAGGGAACTGGATTGAAAGTGGAGCTGGGACTTGAACTTGTGCTTTTATGTTATTCTGGCATCACAGGTGATAGCTTAATCCACTGTGCCACAATGCAGGCCCCACAAACTTCTTATAAGGATCAAATGGGCGAATAATGAAGCAATAAAAACAGTGCCTTCACATAGTAAACTTATAAGTATATAAACGCCAGTTAAATAAAGTGAGTGAAGCCTATACTGTTTTGGATTTGTAGAATTGTGTGAGAAGGATGAATAATTTTTGAAACAGGGCTACTAGTTTTTGATATGTATCTGAGGTAATATATTTACAAATGCTAGTTTAGGAGTTTTGGGTATCTTTAACTTCAGTAACACTCATTCATTCATACAATAAATATTCATTGGGCACAGAACTGGGCTAGTTGCATTGTGAATGGGAATATCATTCATGTGTTTTTATTAGTCGTCTACTAAAATAAAATGGTTTTGAATGTAATTTAACTCATTTGATTAAGAATCATGTAAGAAATGAAAGTAATTGGAAAAACACACACACGCACACCCTAATTATTTCAAAGCAGACAATTTAAGGCGCATGGTAGTGTGTTTGGGTGGAATAGCAGGCATTTGGCTCTAGGATCTGTAAGGGTGTTCTTGAGTATATAACCTACTGCCGTGCCCATATTTATAAGCAGTGCTATGAACGTAATAAAGTGATGGACGTATTCCTTCTCACTGAGTTTTCTATCTTATAGTAAGATCTACTCTTGCTGCTTAGTTCTATCTGAACTGAGTTGTAGAAGTACAAGATACACACACACGCACACACACACAGATAATTTTTTTGATAGCATGAGTAGTAATCATCATATGTATTCATGATGAACTCATCAAGAATGGCAGATTGCTTCATCCATCATTGAAAAAGACAAAATAGTCTGAAAGGGGAATTTCCCATCATGCCTGTTACCACCAAGTATAAAATCCCAGCTGTACTATTCACCAGCTGTGTGAACTTGAGAAAGTGATTTGTCCTTTCTGTACCCAACTTCCTGCCTCTATGAAATGGCTATTGTAGTTGTACCTGCTTCTGGGGTTTTTCTGAGGGTGAGTACCTGTGCAGTACTTGCCACAGTGTCTTCCCTTTGTAATGTATGTGATGGTCACTTCTTCTGCCCCTCTTATGGCTACGGCTACCCCACTACTGATAAAGTGCCTCTCTGCTGGATACTCAAGGGACCATGTGGGGCAAGGTTCTGGTGACTCAATTTTTACTCCACAGTCCCCCCTCCCTCTGATGCTCGCCTCCAGGGCAGAAGACTTAGGGATTTGTGTGGGGGTGAGGCAGGGGGGTGGTAATCCTCCTCACTGCTTACAACTAATAGCTTTGTTCAGGCTCTCTAGTAGTATACATTTTTGGTTTAAAGAAGCAGAAACGAATGGAGACATTGCAAATAGTGGGAGTAGGGCCAAGTGAAAAAACTCAGAGCAGAATGGACCTGTTGCTACTACTAACAACTGTGGCCCTTGTGCATGTTTTTTGACCCAGCCAGGCCTAAGCTTCCTCAGCCATGAGGCAGAGCTAAGCACAGCTCTTACTCTGGGCGTCAGTGAGAGTAGGTGAGCTCAGGAAGGCAATGCATTTGTTGCACTGACAAATAAGAGTTCAAAGGAGCTACCATTTGAAAAGGACACTTGACTGTGAGGCATGAGTTTTCTCCCCTATTCCATCCTGTCCCTCTGTGATTACTATCCTGTTTTGGTTAATGGCCATTTTTGCATTTCCTTTTATAACCTGTAACCATGGTCTGATACTGAAAGAATCAATATGCAGAGGGTTCATTAATAATCATAACTGTTCAAAATAATTTTAGCACTCTTCATGAATTTTAATACTTTTAGGAAGAGGATGTAATTACTAATTTACAGTGTAACTTTTATGTCTTTAATGCATATACTTGAAAATACTTCTGTAACATATGTGGAGAATCTTCAAAAAGCTCCTGGACAACGTGTATTAGGAAAAAACTATGCATGGATTTAACAATGTTTGCACCAAAATAAAGTTGGCTTCTAACTGTTTTTCCATGAACTTTTTGAAGTTCCCAAGACACTATTATTACCACAGACTTGTGACCACTTTAAAAAAAAGTCCCAAATATAAAATGAAATCTTTTAACATAATGCCTGTCTTATATATTTGATGTTTTTAGTTTGTATTTAATTGATGTATAAAACAAATTAAAAGATCACACTAGTGAGCCAGGCAGGGCTCTTCTTAATACTAGATTCTTATAATGGGCTATAAAACCATGTTGTTTTCTATTGTGTATTGTCGATATATTTCATCAGTACAAAGCACAAAGATTGTTATGAAATATTACCCCTTGCTCTACTTTTCCTTCCACACTCAGGCCATTTTCGGGTGGTAAGGTCAAGTTTGCAGATTCCCACCTGTAAACTTGCATACCTCCACTGGCAACTTCTTATAACCACGGCTGGGTATACAGGAAGTCAGATTGTCTGTGGAATGACTCCACGAGGCTTCAGAAAAAGCAAGTGCTAAGCAGTAAGTGGAGCACATTTAGCCTGAGCAACTAGGCCATGTGGGAGTGCTGGTGGAGAACTGAGGAAGGGGCTGAAATCCTCTGACTCCACTGATGATGCTCCAAAGTCTCTGGTTTCTTAGTGGGTACCGCTGCTGCTGTTCGTTCTTTTGATTCCAGCATGTGTGAGGATGCGAGACTCAACTACTATGCATTCAGGCTATGTTCTTCGACTGCACGGTGCACTGCTTTTGTAATGCAAATGGGAGGCACAAAGTGTCTCTTTGATAATGTGCAGTCAGAAGACAAAAAAGCATTCACTGAAACAGTAAAACTAATTCATAAAGCTGAAAGACAATAGGGAAGCATTATGGATTTTTTAAAGGAAAAAAGTATCCTAGATCAATGTAATTGTCACAATGTAAGCTATTCATAGTCAATGCATAGGAGAAAATGGCTGCAAGTTTATTTAAAGCGGGAGAAGTTTTTATAGACAAAAAAAGAGTTACATTAAACAAACATAAATATATTTGGTTAGCAAGTTTCTGTCTATCCTCTTGGAGGTCAAATATATAGCTGGTTACTTTAACTTCGATCCACAGTATTCCCTTAGTGACAAAAACTCAGCAGAAGTTTTAAAAGGGCATAGAGATCTAATGGTTAAAAGCCATATGGTATTTTTTTTCCCCCTTTAAAGGGAGTATCTCTCCATCACATACCAGAGTTTAGCTCAAGGTCAACTTATATTAATGCATTAAACTTAGCTGTGGAGGAGGCAAAAGGCTGGAGGAAAAAGGATAAAAGAAGTCCCGAAATTGTGCTTCCAACATATTCAGCCAAGCAACAGAACATCGCCTTGATAAGGGTTATATTGGACAGTTGCCGTAATTCCTCCTGTTAGATCAGTTCCTCCGGTACCTATTCCTATACCTTTTAAAGTATAGCATGTAACATTTTGCTTGAAAATTGCTTCCACCTCTATTGCTTTGTTATAGCTGTTTTGCAGTTTCGGTATAGAGGCAGTTCTGTGTCACAAGAAATTACTAATCTGAGGCTTGAGAAGGGGCAGCGTAGCCTTCTATTATCTCACCAGCGAGCTCTGTACAGGATTATTTTCAAATTTTCTGCTGCCATTACAATGTGTTGTTAGAGTGGGCAAGGCAGTGAGGAAGAGGACGTTATTGAAACTTGGTTACCAGGGTAGATAAGATAAAGTTCATCACTGTCTTGGCATCCACATTTGCAGCCTGGGGTGGAAATTCTGATGAAAGGTGCATTTGGTCAAGGATATCGTTAAGATAGAAGGCTGGATGTTTTCCATCTGTGTGTGCTGAAGTGTTTCTCTTTTCCCCTTGATGCTCAGCTGAACAAGTCTGCATGATTGTTTAAATACATACATTTCATTCCAGTGTATTATAAACTTGTCAATATTTGATAACCAACATCAGAAGCTCACTCCCATGCCAACCTCAAAAGATAAAAATGGAAATGTGCAGAAATAACTTTCTTTAGAAAGTTACCATTTTCTTTCTTTCACTTTCTGTTCTTCGTGGCTGGTGTAATGACAGTTCAGACTTAACTTTTAGATAAGCTATTTTTAGATTTATTTTTTTCCAGACATTCTCTATTCCTATTCTATGGGACACATACCCTAGGGATCGTTTTATCCTTTGATGGGGTTATTAAGCAATCACTCTAGACTGGGTCATTAGTAGAAGTCACATTGCAGACCCAGACTCACATGAAGATTACAAACGGCTTCGATTTCAGCAAAGGATTTATACTGGAAAGAAGAAGGCAGGGTGTTGATTACTGACATAATGATGATCATTTTGTGAGCCATTCCCTTCGGCTGGATTCCCGCTGCCCACTGGTCATGTATTTCACCTTTGAGTCCAGCCTGTCTTCTCTTCCCAGCAAAAGCAGCCTCATGCATGTGTGCAGGTTTATGCTGGGAGGGAGGGTCAGCTTTACCCATACATAATCACTGTTTTATGGCTTTCACTCATTCCTGAGGTGTTAATGCAGATCAAATGGGAAACACTCCAGAAAGAGCCCTTGCAGCTACTGCCTGCCCAGCTCTCCCTCTCAATCGTTAATTCTTATTGTAAGATCTAAAGGTAATTTTGTTTGCTCTCTTAATGCCTTGCAGTTCTCCCAGTGGTCCCTGCATATCCTTTCTCAAATTCCCATCTTGATCAATTGTTTGCAAATAATTAAGCTTTTAAGAGATAATGGCATGAGGCTAATGTACACAACAAAGGCAAGGTCTCCCTCTCTGTCTATTGGACTGTGGTCAAATTTGCTTTGGTATCCCAAAGTGATTAGGTTGATTGGTATATCTGGCAAATGCAATCCGTCTTTCCTTCATGAGAACCTACTGATCTTTCTTAAACTGGAGTCCTTGTTATTTAGATGCAAGAACAGTGAAGGTGTGATGCAGGCCCTTAGTTGCAATGGTGTGGAACGAATGTCCCATATTTTCCCTAAAAATGGCACTTCTCAGGGATTACTCTCTCTCTCTCTCTCTCTCTCTCTCTCTCCCTTCTGCCTCTCTATAATTCTGCCTTTCAAATAAATAAATATATCTTAGAGAGAGAGAGGTACTCCATTCACTGCTTCACTCCCCAAAAGGCTGCTGGGCTGATCCAAAGCCAGGAGCCAGGAGCTTCTTCCAGGTCTCCCACACATGTGCAGGGGCCCAAGGGTCTAGGCTATCTTCCACTGCTTTCCCAGGCCATAGAAGAAAGCTGGATTGGAAGTGGAGCAGCTGGGACTCGAGCCGGCACCCATATGGGATGCCTGCACTGCAGGCAGCGGCTTTACCCACTACGCCACAAAGCCAGGCCACCTTAATCTCTTTTGTAAAATGATGTCTGCCTCTGTCTGTTGTGTGGCCTGGCCGGCTTTGTGGGTGAAACACAACAGGACTTTGAAGGGTTTTTCATCAGCCTTGCATGTAGCATGTTGGGTTTTTGTAAAGTCATTTTTCTCAAGTCCACCAAAAAAAAAAAAAAGAAAGAAAAAGAAAAGAAAAAGAAAAAAAAAGCAAACAACTCAGACTCCACAAACAGCTTATCTAGTACAGATGCATAGGATTTGAGATATTTAAACATATTGGGTTTCAGTTTAAAAGCCTAGCTTTTTTGTGAATTTTTGGCCGACTGTGGATTAGCTACATGAAGTCATGGCTTTCATGTGGTTCTAGCAATTATGAATTTTTTTTCCAGGAGATTGAAAGTTTGTGGAACACCAAGGCCAAGAAGATGAAAAAAAGAAAAATATTCAGTTGGCCTGCCATTGAAGAGGATTTAGAAATATTGCAGAGACCTTTTCTCCCACTTAACAATGGCCAGATTATTGTGCCACCTAGTTTTGTCCAGTCTCATTCATTGGTGTCTAAAAAACGTATATCCTGAACAACTGAAAATTGCTTAATGGAGACAGAGTGCTGGGTCTCCATAGCTTGAGGCTGCCTAGCAATTATGCTGCATGAAATTAGACACAGTTTGTTCCAATTACTTAAAATCAGATCACATGAAAAGTGACAGAGGGAAAAAAAGCTTAGGCCTTTCTCATTTTATGATATTTAAATTATGAAATCAGAAACTACATAAGGGGAAGAAACAACCAAAGTTTGCACTGAAATTACGAGTGCTCTGTTATTACTACTTGAAGCTGTAATGATTCAGGTAATTTTAATGATTCAAAGAGAATTTTGCTGTCACCACTTGCATGAATAAAATGTGAACTCCATTTGCATTAAAAGAATGTAAAAGTTGCTCACAAACAGGCATGCAGAAATACTCTTGGAAATAGTGGGCCAATAAATTACTGTGACAATCCTCAATTTTCAAAGTAACCAAAGATAAGTGATATAAATATTAATTTTTATCCAGTTCTGATCATACCATTAAGACACAAGTTATAATAGCGGGTAAAAGGTGTTGCCTTTCAGCTATATTGTAGAAGGACAATGGCATATTTATTAGTTCTGTTGGAAGTCACTGAAAGAGGTTTCCTCAGGAAAACTGTAAGGAAATAGTATTATAGAAAATGTTATATATCAGAAATTGCTGTGTACACCAGTCTATAACTATATATGGCAAATGGTGTCAACAGATGGATGTTAACACTCGCATACTTGCAAACTCAACTTACATTCTAGCTGGGTAATTGCCAGCATGGGTAACTTAACTTCAATGGGTCTTAGAACTCTGGATGACAAAACTGAGGATTAGAAAACTTTTCAAAGGCACATAGATAGTGAGTGACTTATACGATCTAACAGAGGCATGTATGTAACTTGCAGTTATTCAATGAGTGTAGACATAGAACTCATACATTGAACCATAACTCATAGAATAATATATATATCTTATATTATAACAATATCCTGTTATTCATAGGATAATAGATTCATTTTGTTGTATTGTGTGGCAAACTTTTGTACACTGAGAGTTCCTATGTTCTCAGTATTTTGTAAGGTTCATATTCCTTTATTTGAAGAGTGGGTCAACATCACTTTTAGGAATGGAGCGAAGAAAAGTTGGGTTGTTTATACTTCCATGGGTTTTGAAAAGAACTGGTTTTACATTTAGACTTCAATCTGGGTAGAGGGAATCTGTATCATGATTAGTTATAGTCATTCCTTTGTTCCACATATATTTACTGATTTCCTGTTAGGCACTCGACTGAGCTTTCAGGATGGTGAATAAGAAAGGCAAACAGTTTAGAGTTGGTAGATAAATGGGAAGAGACACATCAACAAGGCAACAAATAATTAAAGCAGGTGTTTAAGAGAGTGCTGCTTGCTATTAAGGAAGTTAAGAGAAGCAGGAATTGAGAATGAGAAGGTAGGATAGTGGTGAGGGGAGAGAGTAAAGTTTGGCATTTGAGCTGAGACCTGAAAGAGACAGTGGAGAGGAACCTGAGCCATAGGAAGAAGGGTGGTGTATTTCTCTCTGGAGAAACAGCGGAGGATGGAGTGGCTGGGGCAAAGAGAGTGTGACTGGGGAAAGAAGAAGGCAACAAAATCTGAGGTGGCCGGAGCTGGATATTGGTGGGCCTTGCGGTCCACAGTGAGCACTCTGGAGGTTTTTGAACAGACGACACTGATGGAGATTCTGAAAGGCATTGGCTCATCCTTCAGTCACAGTGAGGCCTGGGAAGCAGGGAAATATCCCTGACCCATGTCTGCTGCTGGCCATCCCTTCTCCGGGCCAGTTTCCTCACCTGTAAAACAAGAGCGATGATAGATCCCATTTATGTCACTCCAAAGGATATAATGGGGATTAATTACCATCCTGTCTGTAATATACTTGAAGCTCTTTAGAGAAGGGCACTATATTCCATGAAAGCAAAGCCTTATTCTAATTGTGTATTTATTGATTAAGTGACAATCAAAGACAATGCTTATGGGAAAAATTGCTCTATCTCTGCTCTCCACAAACGAATCCCAAGTGTATAGCTACAGAACATATTTAAACTTACATATAAGAGCATTGAAGTGGTCATTAACAAGGCTTTTTAGCATCTAATCAGACATTATTAATGAGATTAAAAGCTATGTTAATTAGTATTCAATAGACTAGAATTTAGTTTTGATGGTACAGATAGTTAAATTGAGGGTTGGGGTGCCCTTTCCCTTTCATAGTAGAATGGAAGGCTGACCCCTAGAACAATTTTTTTTCCTTGGGAGAATTTATTGGGATGCAGCACCTTTAAGCCAGTTTGTGTCTCCACAGATTGAAACGATTCCTCAGCTTCTCTCTCAGGCTTTCTAACTATGTATTTCAAAGTTAAATATTCTTGGTTATTGAACCAAAAGTGTTTGTGCCAAAATTAATTTCAGTAGAATTCCAAACATCCTTATAGAAGGTATGGGTTAAATTTTATTATCTAAGCCTGTAATGCTTCTTAGCCATTCAAACTCATGAGGAACATAGCTGGGCTTGTTCTTAGCATGCAAAATATGCTGGCCTTTGACCTTATATTGGCTTGTGTTCAGAATCCCAGCATGTGTGGACTTCCAGACAAGGAAACCAACTTGGGTTATGTTTTGTTTATTTGTGCTTTGCTGAAGAACCAAAATGAATAGTGGTTAAAACATATACCCACTTTAATTTTAATATTTGCATCCAGCCATATTGCGTTTTGGAGAGGGAGTGTCACACAGCTACTTCAAAGTTCAACTGATTATTGCTCATGATGGTTCAGCTGTAGAAGTCCATGATCTAATGAAAATATTAAATCAGAGTGGTGCTTTTGGATGGAAACAGAATGGCTTGTCCTCAGTTTATTTCTGTAAAATTCAGCAAAGATCACACTAAACTTTCTGTGTTTGCAACAAATAAACCTGTTAATGGACAAACTCAGTATCAAGGTTCTGCAAGTATCCTAAGTAGCTATTTATACACTTCACTAATCTTTGTAATTGGCTTGTCTTTTACTGCCATTAATTAGATGATGTAGTATTCCATTAATAAGAGTGACACACCTCAGCATTTTTACCTTTAATTACAGACTTCAGTAGACACTTAGGCTATTGACAAAATGCCCTAAATATTGCCTGATGCATGGGTGTCATTTTTGTTCTCTTTTAGCACCCTTACCCCTCTGAAGAACAGAAAAAGCAGTTGGCACAAGACACAGGACTCACCATCCTTCAAGTGAACAATTGGTAAGTAATTTGGCTTTGTGTTTGCACACAATCTGTCTCCCCCTCTGGCAACTTCCAGCTCCTGTTTTGCATTAAGAAGACACACCCAGTTGCTGCAGCTTTCCCTGGTGGCTTGTTGATCCAAAGGTGAAAACAAACTGTTGACTGACAGTGAGAACACTGCATAGCTTGGGAGGCAAAACATCCATTGGCTTCCACCTCCTCTCTAAGTTGACGGATTTGATGCATAGTCTAAGTATGTGTTTAATTCACATTTCCTGTGGCTCTGTAAATGGACCACTCTCTTTGGCTTTTTTTTCCCTTTTCAGGATAATCGATAGAGTGGTATCATCCTATTTTCCATGAAAAAGAAAATAATCCACTACCTCCTATCAGTCAGTTTTAAATTCACTGAATAACTAAATTCACTTCAATTTTGTTAGGATTTTGCATTCCAAGATAGTCTCCCCTTTTCTCATATCTCTCAATTGTCAAAAGGGAGAAATTATTTCCACTTGGAGGCTATTCAAAACCTGATGTATCTCAGCGCTGTGCAATACTGTTTCCAAATAACGTATAAATTCCTGATTTGGGGTGAAGCTGAGATTATGCACCAAGTACCAGCTGATGGTATTCTGACCTAACGTACAGCAGTGTGGCAATGAGGCTTTGAGAAAATGTGATTTATTACCCTTTGTGAATGTGCTGAAAGCTAGGTTTCATAGACTCACCCAGGGCTAGTGTCATATTTGAAGGGTATCGAAATCCAATAGCCTCTAAAACTAAGTGTATCTAATTAATTGTCCCAATATTTTTAGATTAGTGTTTATGATGGAGAAACCTTATCCTCTTTGAAGTAAAATCCAGAAAAGGCCTAAAGCCTGGTTGGGGAAATGGGAGAACTGGGAATGCCAGTTTGCAGACAAAAGTATTTTTTTCTGTTCAATAAGTGTCAAAGATTAATATTACAGAATCTCTGATTACATGGCCTAATCCATTTTGGGGAATAAATTTGTTCTTGATGTCCATTGCACCTATATTAACAGACCTTTCTCTGTTAGAGAGCCTGGGAGCCTTTGCGAGAGATTTCAGATATATTAAACCCCATTACAGAAAATGTAATTTCTGTCGATATAATCCCATGTATTCTTCAATTTAGTATTTTAGAGATAACAAGCTACTTACAATATATTTGCCTTTGGAGGATTAATTTACAAAGTGCACTATCTGCAAGACACAGACAGACTCACACAAGCATTGCTTGTAAGGGTTATCAATTTCTACGACCTTACCGCAGCCTTGAGAGATCAATTTTTGTAGCTCTTTTAGTCAGTGGATGGGGAAGCAAAGACACACTTCTTCTAAAGGTGTGACCGGGAGCTGTGTCCCTGCTGGGGCTTCTTGTTTGCCCATTTTAACCTGCTTTTGTGTCTTCCTTTTCAAGACTGTTCAGACTGCAAATTTGAAGTTAGTCTTTCAAAGGTTCTGGACTATGTTATGGTGGAGACTACCAATTTTGCATGCACACCTGAAGTCACATGTTTGAAACTTAAGCTGATGATGAGGCAGTTTTAATACAATGGAGGTTGTAAGAAGGTTGCATTTCCCTGGAAAATGTTCCCATCTGAGGGAAAAGGAGTGGCAGGGTGAGCTCTCTAATGAAGGAACACTGGAGAGCTGCCTTCAGGTGATCTATCATCCATGCCATCTCCCTTCCTCCTCAATGTTGCTAACAAACTCCATTCATAAACATAGTTACCAGAGCATAAGTTCCAAGACAAGTTACTTCCTGTGAGTGGATGACCTTATGCGGTATTTCCTGTGAATGTAGGTTCAGAAAGGCGTTTCTGTGACCTTACCTGATGCACATACACGGTCATTTTCCTGGATTCCATGCACAACCTCAGCCGGAGCACAGTGGTTATTAATCAGATTAAGAAATCAATTTGATGTCCTAAGTGTTATATTTAGGAGGAAGAAAGGACATTTTTTCCAAAGTTGTAATAAGCACTGTAAAATAATTGTTTAAAGCATATGCAGACTCCATCCTAAAGTTTACGCTGATATTCAGCTCTTTCCAGTTACTTACAAACCACATTGACTTAATTATCTGGGAAATAAACATGATTCTGTGCTTGATTGGCACTTTGCATAGTGTGTGTGTTCTCTCTCCCTGAACTGTTTGGAGTCAGAAGTGACTTTTGCTTGTGGCTCAGGGCTTTGCAATTGGCGGTCATTTCAACTCTTAGCAACTTTGCCATATAGAATTGTCCCTCAAGTAGCTAAAAGATGTAACAAAGTTCTTAAGTCTGATGATTAGTGACATTCTCATGTTTGCTTTGAGTTTTTAATGCTTAATTAATCTTCATCCAAATTTTCTTTTTTAAAGGCGCTGATAATGGATTTATTTTTCTTTGGGCTTTGAGTAGGAAATATGATGCAAAAATGGGGAAACCCATATGGTACCATTTTGAAACCAAAGATGCCAGAGGATCTTAAAACTGTGTGATATTTGAACATATAGTAACTGTGAAGTGTTTTTTTTTTTTTTTACTTTGTTGTCATAAAAAATTGCAAGAAGCTTTTTAGAGAGCCTGTAAACATTTTTTCTTTTCTTTTTAAAAAAGATTTATTTTATTTATTTGAAAGAGTTACAGAGAGAGGTAGAGACACACAGAGAGAGGTCTTCCGTATGCTGGTTCATCCCCTAGATGGTCGCAACGGCTGTAGCTGAGCTGATCCAAAGCCAGGAGCCAGGAGCTTCCTCCAGGTCTCCCACGTGGGTGCAGGGGCCCAAGGACTTGGGTCATCCTCTGCTGCTTTCCAAGGTGCATTAGCAGACAGCTGGATGGGAAGTGGAGCAGGATCCCGGTGCTGCCGGGGCTTTAACCTGCTGCGCCTCAATGACGGGCACCCCTCCTCCTTTCTTATTTTTTTTTCTTGTACCTACCTTCAGCTCCCATTATTTTCTTCTAACAACAATCATTAAGAACAAAATTATCATCAGGATTTTAGTATACTACCTTCATTTTATTTTGCCACAGCTTAAAAACATTTGTGTCTTCCTCTTGGATTTCTTAAAACTTGTTAACACACATGTACATTTTTGCATGAACTATGAGTCACTGTTGAAGAGATTTAATAAAATGCTGAAGGGCAGGTTGGGTGTAGATCAGTCATAATTATTGGCAGCAACATATGTATTGAAATACACAATATGTAAGTGAAAATATAAACTCATGTCTAGTTGTTAGCTTGTCATAGAAACCTTGGCTGAGGCAGCTTTAAATTAGGCTTTGACTGGAAAAATAAGAAGTTTGGGGCTTCAGAATGTTTCCTTCACTCTGCTACGGAACAACTTCAGTACTTTAATTGGCATAACTGGTATATGCTACCTGCCTTAGCTAACTAAGGCTCACGCAGATGGGATTTAAGGAGAGAAGGGACAAAAGAAAGAACTGAAATATAAAATAAGACAGATTTGATTAAGAGAAAATTTGGAATAAAGGAAATAATTATGAGAACTCATAGTTGGTCTGCTTGTCAGAATAGAAATAGAGGGAAGGAATCTTAAAATGATTGGCATCAGTGCCGATGGAATTTGGGTCCTGGGAAGGAATGTGAGATTTCTTAGGTGAGACTTCATAGGCCAAATCTATGCCAACAATTTTTTTTTTTTGAGAATTGAGACAATCATGCAAATAATTTGGGTAAAAATATTTTTACCTAAATTATCTAAAGATTTGAAGTGACTGAACATTTTTTTAAAAAATCACCTTGCATCATTAATTGCCTAAACATTTCAGTCCAGTGTGTTGTAGTAGATATAGACTTCAAGCATAATCCGTTTGAAGTATAATGTGCACCATAAATTTAGCTGCTCCTCTTTTTTGCTTCCTCATTCTCAATCTCATTCTTATCTAAAAATGAGAACCAGTAGCACCTGAGGCTTTTGTTTCATTGTTTCTTTTCATCATTGCTGTGGTTGTGACAAATAGTTCTCTTACATCATCAGTGAAAGCATATTGATAAGCTGGATCAATTTTAGTCATTTAGGTAGAAATATCTTAAACTTGGGGATCAGTCGGTGGATGATTTAGGTCTTTATCCTAGAACTTTAAAGGAAAAACACACACATCAATACATGCACACACAGAGTCAACACTTGGTTTCCTTTTTCTCCTGAATAGACCAGCATTATTATTTTTTTAAATGTTGAAATCGTGATTGTAGAATGGTCAAACAAAAACTCCCTTAGATGTTTTCACGGCAAGGTTGCAGACCTGGGAATTCCCTGTGGTGGAAAACTCACGCCTTGTGATATTATCATACTTGCTGGATGCTGCAGACATATCCTGCCTCAGCACAGCTCTAGCCTAGGGTGCATTGAATAATTCTTACAGTTGCTTTGTTTACCACTTCTCCTCCAAACAGTTTCCCATTAAGGCCTGATGCTAAATGATTATCTGTTCATGCTCTGAGAAGGCAATATGAGTTGTAGGTGCAAAGTATTTGGTGTATGTGAAATATAGCATGTGTGGACAGGAAAACCACTCTCCATCACGAGGGTAGCTAAAATTCCAGATAGCATCTTAACATCTGAGGTGACCCTGCTTGGAACTATTGCACTCCATGGTTCTCGGATTTAGTGGACACACAAGATTTTCTTAGTTACTTCATTTATTGCCTTCAAAACTGCAGAGCATTCAGGTATCACTTCTCATTTACTACTTGTGGGGAAGAAAAATTATGTTATCCTTAGAGATTTCTGCCACTGGCAGGTAAAAATGTAAACTTGTTTTTTAAAAATAGGATCTCCTTTAATATAATAAACAAATTCAGCTGCTAAAGGTCAAGTTTTCTTTCTGAGTTATGATAATAATGCAGCAAATACTTTTATAAGTAATCAAAGATTCTATAAATATAGGTACCTGGTTAGATGTAAATGTTAAAACATTCACAAATTATCCTTTCAACTTCTGTGATCTGAAAATCAATAGGGGTCATAGGGTTTCAGAGAATTGTTCTGCTTTTTCTTCCAGCATAATTTAATAATACATTTTACAGATGTTGTTTAAACATTAGGCCCAGATTGTTTTGTCAATAAAGCTAAACAGAGGCATGACACAAAAGCAGGCAAAACAGATATAAAAATAATAATACTAAAAAGTGGTGCCTGATCCTAGAAGCACTGGGTTGCCTGTTTGCTGTTCAATGACAAAATGAAAGCGTGGAGCAGGTGGGGATGGTCCTTGCCTAGGAGTGACCTAGGGATGGAGCAACTTCACCCCAAGAAAGTCATTTGATTAAACAAGTGCTGGCACTATTTTCTTTGAGAATTTAAGTGTAGCCTCCATTTAAAATAGGCTTTCTAACTGATCAATGGAGTAACAGGTGCAGTATTTTAAATAGGAGAAGGAGACATAGAAATAGAATAATTCCCCAGAATATTTCAGGATGGGTTGTTGTTCTTCAAGCCACAGTTAATTGCTGTGCCTTTCACCTTGAGTGTCAATTCTAATAATATTACCTTTACAGGTGCTTACTCTGGGCTTAGATTATAGCAATCAGTAATACTCACTAGATAAAATACTGCCTAGCTGCTCATAAGAAAATATTGAAATCAGTCAAAAAATGTTTAGCTTGCATATTGCCTGAGACAGGGCTGGCTAGGCGCCAGACAGGCTGGGTATTATTAGGAAAGCTGAGCAAATAGCTCGCAGGGAAAAGAGCTGTGAATTTAGAAACCTTCAGGTAGTGTCATGTCAGAGAGTCTTAGGAGTTCAACAGAGACACTGCTTTTGTCTGCAGATTTTAAAAATTTCCAGCCAACAATCCCCTTTGAAAGCGACTGCAACCTATTGAGCATACTTTGTTGTAAGTTTTACACCGTGAGTTTACTCAGAGCTTTCCCCTGCTGTGTCAAGTCCCATCGTTAGTACTGGCTGGCCCACTGTGCTGGATGCGGAGACCCTGGCCTTTTCCCCAGGACCCTAAGAGAACCGGGAAGGGCTGGGCTGCAGGAAGGTGGGTTTGAAAGGCCACATACTGTTCCACGTCGCCTCCAGCCAGCGTTCAAAGGGACGTTTAGAGCACCGCAGGAGGATAAGACAGTACGGCACGGTGGGTCAAGCTGAGCGCCAGTGCAACCTGAGCAAGGGGTCCAGGACCCCTGGGACTGCGGTTCAAGGGGGGCTCTGAGCCCTGGGAGCTGGCTGGCTGATTTATCCCGCCATGGACCCCAGGCTGCCGATGAGCTGTGATTCCTCTCAAGGCAAGAAAACCAGGACTTTGAACGTGGTGTATGGGTCGGCGCAACTTGTTGCAAGTCCTGATGAAGTCAGGTTCGCTGTTGTCAGCGTTTCGGCAGAAGTATCTGGTCCGGGAAATGGAAAGAAGCCCGGCGGCGGAGCAGGCGCGTGAGCGAGGGCCAGAGGCCTCCTGGTCAAGGGGAAGAGCCTGACCGTGCCGCATCCACAGGTGGCAGAGGAACAAATTCTCCTAGGAGCACCATGACAACAAAAAATGTACACGGGGCTAGTAAAGCGAGGGACGATGGAAACACTGCGTCTCTTGTCCCTTCTTCACCACTTAGACCTGTGTCCTCACTCAAGTCATCTCTATGACCCTGGCCGACTGTCCTGGGGTGAAAGTGAACGGGGAGCCGATGAGGAGCACTCTTAGTCCTCTTCCAGCACTGCTATCCACGGTGCAAAATTGAATCAGGGAGAAGCCCGGTGAACAGCAACTGGCTTTAACTCCTGCTCTACCCTGGAAGTGTGTGTGTGTGTGTGTATCTGCATGCGAGTGTGACCACAAGGCTTAGAGACAAATAGGAAACTTAATTAAAAAGTGGTTACATTTCCTCATCTTAAGTAAGCAAAGCAAAAACCTCAAAATAAAAACTAGGTGAAATTAAACACAATGGCAAGGCGTGAAAAGCACGTGGGCTGTCATTTTAGGATTCATAATAAAGATAAATCAGTTGTTTTTAGCAGTGTGCTATGAATCTGTGAAGGGCATGACAGGTAATAAGCTTGAAATTTCTGCCGTTTCGTACAGCAAAATTTGTTTTTTCCTCAGGCACCCAATCTTTTTCTCTAGTAATTTTGTACATGACAAACTTTTTAGTGGGTGCATTAGTGATCTATAACTAATGGGTTGTCAGGTGTCAGTTAGATAAGATTAAAAGACTAACCCTTATCCATTTGATTCTTTGCATGAGTTCTATAGGTCAGGAGGAATAACTTTTTGAATTGTGGTTGTGTGTGTGTGTATGTGTGTGTGTTCCGTCTTTCCCTTTGCTTCACTCCAAGTATACGTGCAAGGACTGTATTACATTACATAAATCCTGCATGTAGGAGCAGATTTCAAACTCACACGATGTGAATCCAGAGGACAAATGCTGCGGCTGTCTTCTGTAAATGTGTTTGAGTTTTGAAAACGTTACTCCATCTCAGAGGAAACTCTGTAAGGGGAGACGGGCTCAAGCTCAGAGGGGCATGGAAGCTGGAAGTTTCCTAGCAAGTCAGGTTTAGGTCTATTCTTGTCCAATCTGTCTTAAGTGTGTTTACATACAGTTTGCCTTTCTGGTATTTTCTGCTTGCACAGACCTGATCCCCACCTATTTTGTGTCAACAGTTGCTGTGCTGGTGTTGGGTGATTAACCATTAAGCACAGAAGCACTGAGGTGTGCCCAGAGAGACCCTTTCTCTCTTCTCACTTACATCATCTTCTTGCTTCAGGCTGCGCCTACAAAAAATATCAACATTTTTGAGTAGTTAAAAAGCCTGAAATATTTTAAAAAAATGGGGCAAATGTTACCTCCTTGTTGAATACAACAGTTTTCTCAAAAACGGAGTACAGCCATGGACTCTGGGGGAAGGAAGTGCTTCTGAGGGCAAATGTCGCTTCCCATCCGGTCTCCCTTGCTCCAGTGTGTGAGTGCCACGGGGCTTTGTGTAGGACTTAGGGTTATGTCCTGCTTTGTTCTTTAATTTTCTAGAAGAAAGAGACAGAAAAAAAAATTCCAACAACATGGATGTTTGTAACTTTGATGAATACAGGGATGTTTCCCTCAAAATCATTGATATTCTCCTCTCCATTTTACTTCTATTACAAAGCTTTTAGTATGACCCGATATCCGGAAGATGATTAATTATATCATGCTGTTAACACCTCAACAATAATAAACAAACAAACAAACCTCCCAGATCTGCTCTGATGGTCTTAACAGCTCTCTTTGCCTTTCTACCCTCTTAACTAACCCATGCCTCCCAAGGTTAGATCTTATCACCAAAGAAAGGAATCAAGATTTCTGTTCTCAAGCACATTAACTCTTCCTGGTCCATGGGGACTATTGGTTTTGAGTTCTAAGTTTAACAGTTCAAATGAACTTCCTGTTGTTGTCGAGACCTGATTTAATATTGACAGTGTTACTTGTTTTCAAGAGCAGTATATAGCCTCGAGATAAAACTCAAATGCATTACATGATGAAAAGATAAATATGTATCTATTTGAGTTTTCAGTATTTGTACTCTAGGACTCTGAATCAATTGTAAATGGGTCGTTTTGAGGATTGTTGTCTGCTTAAAGGACTTTATTGGCCTACATCACTAGAACATCTGCTATGGCTGACTTTATTTGATCCCTACGTTGGGTCAGAGTTCATATGTGCTTGGAGAGGGCAGAGGGTAAGGGATGTTGAAAAAGCTAAGGGAAGAATTGTACATGCCTGAAATATCTAAGATCTCGGCCCTTGGCTGCTTACCTGGAGTTCTGTTTCCAGAAAGGAATATACAACAGGTTACGCCAGGGATTCCCATTCTGGGGCCAAGGGGGCTGGGAGGGAGTGGGGATGTGAAGAGACGATCAGAATCATTCCGAGTGACTGTCATGTCAAAAAGCATATTGAGAGTTAGATTTTGTTTTTAGTCATGCCATTTCTTTTGAAATTGTAAAAACAAAGGAATATGAGATTTTTGAAGTGTATCAAAAGGGAGCAAGGATTAAAATTTTAGAAACCCTGTGCTATAGAGTCAGAGTACAAATTCTGGGTGGAAATGTATGCATCATTTGACAGATGGGGCTCAGCATACGATGCTACACTGCTAGTCAGAGGCAGGGACAGTACTGTTTCCCACTCTAGTGCTTCTTCCATCCCACCATTATGTGTTTCTTTTTAAAGCTTATTGAAATAGAATTCACACAACTCATAATTCACCCATTTGAAATGTACAATTCAGGGGGTTTCAGTATGCTCATGGAGGTGTGAAACCATCTCTGCTGTCACTCTAGAACATTTTTGTCACCTTGAAAGGAAACTGGGGCTGGGATTGTGGAATAGCGGGTTAAACTGCTGCTCGCCACACTCACACCCCACATCCAGTATGGGAGTACAAGTTCACATCACAGCTACTCTGATTCCAATCCAGCTTCCTGCTAATGCACATTGGGAGGCAGCAGAGAGAAGACATGTGTGGAATTCCAGGCGTGGGCTTAGCCCAGAGGTCATCTGGGGAGGGAACCAGCAGATAGAATATCTCTCTTGCTCTCTCTTTCTCTTTGTCTCTCTGTCTCTCTGCCTTTCAAGTAGATGGAAATAAATAAAGATTTTTAATTTTTTTTTTTTTTTTTTTTACTTTTGGCAGGCAGAGTGGACAGTGAGAGAGAGAGAGACAGAGAGAAAGGTCTTCCTTTGCTGTTGATTCACCCTCCAATGGCGCACCGCGCCGATCCGAAGGCAGGAGCCAGGTACTTCTCCTGGTTTCCCATGGGGTGCAGGGCCCAAGCATTTGGGCCATCCTCCACTGCACTCCCGGGCCACAGCAGAGAGCTGACCTGGAAGAGGGGCAACTGGGACAGAATCCGGCGCCCTGACTGGGACTAGAACCCAGTGTGCCGGCGCCGCAAGGCGGAGGATTAGCCTACTGAGCCACAGTGCCGGCCATAAAGATTTTTTTAAAAAGCAAGAAAGCAAGCTTTGTACCCCTAACTATTACCTCTCCTCATACTTCCATTTCCTGCCCTGCCCGCCTCTGTCAACCACTCTTAGTCTCTTCATGGAAACCTTTCACATAAATGTGTTCATGTAATATGTGATTTTTAAAATTTTTATTTTTAAGATTTATTTGTTTATTTGAAAGAGTTACAGAGACAGAGACAGAGAGAGAAAGAGAGAGAGAGAGAAAGAGAGAGAGAGAGAGAGAGAGAGAGAGAGAGAGAGGTCTACCATCTGATGGTTCACTCCCCAAATGGCTACAATGGCCAGAGCTGGGCCAATCTGAAGCCAGGATCCAGGAGCTTCTTCCAGGGTGCAGGGTCATAAGGACTTGGACCATCTTCTGCTGCTTTCCCAGGCACATTAGCAGGGAGCTAGATTGGAAGTGGAGCAGCCAGGACTCCAACTGGCACCCTATGGGATTCCAGCACTGCAGGTGGTGGGTTTACCTACTACACCACCTCGCTGACCCGATTTGTGGTGTTTTGTGACTGGCCTCTTTTACTTGGCATACCGTTTTCAAGGTTCATCTGCAGTGTAGTGGGTGTTTTTGATACTTTGTTCCTTTTTATGGCTGTCCGGTGTTCCATTTCATTGTGTGGATGTAACACATTTTGTTTATCTATGTATCAATTGATGGGCATTTGGGGTTGTTTCCACCTTGTGTTGCTGTAAGCGTTTGTGTATAAATTTTTTGTACTATGAAGCATTTTGACAGCTGTAATGCCGGAGTTCTAAAAACTCCTGTTTTAGGTTTCACAATTGGCAAGTCTCTTTCCATAAGCATTAACTGGCTTGATCATCATGATTCCAACACCTAAATACCGCCATGCTCTCCAAGCCAGTAAGCGGTGGTGTTCCTACTTAGTTCTCAGACACTGCCCTCGTTCTCCCTACCATTTGCCAGTGTTTTGACAGATGATTATGAGTGATATTCCAAGAAAGGGTCATCACACTGAAACAGAGCAACTTAGCAGAAAAAGGCACGTTCTCAAAATTCTCCCTGAAGTGACTTAATGGCCATCAGCATTTTCCAAAGACTTGACGAGCTCCAGGAGGAGGTCACTTTGTGTTATTGTCCTCATTTAAAAGATTTTGTCATAAACCTCAATTGAGAGATCTTTCCCAGTAGGTATAATTGTTCCACTTGTTATAAGGGTCTACAGATTATGTGTTGATACATATTGCATAGAGCTGAGTTTTCAAGCTTCACTAGTTAAAACAGAAATTGCTGTGTACATTCCAAAGAATAGCATAACCTCCATTCAAGTTGAGTTGTCTTCACTGTGCCATTCTGTAGCTTAATTTTGGATCAGACGAAACTAGATATCAAGCTAAGTTTTGAGACTTCTCCTCTTCCCATAAGCAGTGACTCCTGGCCTGGGAGGTCTATGGTTGGTGATGGTTTGGGGAGTGGAGGCAACTATAGGAAATAACCCTAGAGAAAGGAAGGGCTCAGAGGTACTCCAAGATGGTGCTGGGATTCTGTAATACCTTATTAATATGGGGACCGTCACCATTCTAACACAACAGGGTTTCAATCCCAGGAAAATTTATTTTGAAAAATAGTTCAATATTCATTAGGGTGGTCATACACCCCATTTGCCTAGTACATTCATGGTTTGTGCTTATTCCCCAGCATAATTTTTTTTCAAAAAATTTTGAAGATTATTTTATTTATTTGAAAGGCACAGCTACACACATGCGCACACACACACATACACACACAGAGAGATTTCATCCATTGATTCACTCCCCCAATAACTGGAACAGCCAGGACTGAGCTAGACCAAAGCCAGGAACAAGGAGCTTCTTTCACACTCTCTCTTAGGGACCCAAGTACTTGGTTGCTTTCTGCTGCCCTCCTAGGTGCATGAGCAGGGAGCTGGATTGGAGGTGGAGCAGCTGAGTTTGAACTGGTGCCCATACCCTCTATGACACAGCACCGGCCCCTGCTGGGCATAATTATTAACAGTGTTCCTTCACTTCCAAAAGTGTCCCATTCAGATGATAAAATACTCATCCTATTTATAATGGAGAGTGACAGAAAGCTAGCATTTGCTTTAAATAACCATATTTATTTAGTAATGTGTAAGGGATGTTTAGGCAGATATAATTTTTTTGACTTTTTGTGAATATGAGAATATTGGAATTTAAATGGAAAACAGTTCAGTTATTAACACAAAAAGACACATCTATTCTTTGAAGATAATATTATAGCTATTTTTGTTTTTTCATTGGTAGAGGAAGTTTTGCTGACTTATTTTAGGTTATACTGTTGCTTATATGAGTACATTGTGCTAATAAACATTTAAAAACCATACACCTTAAGCAAGCCATTATTTTTCTTGTATCTAAAAGGTTATACAAAGTCAAATTTGGCAAATTGTCTGTCACATTTAAGTAAATATTTCATAAATGTCATCTTGTTGCATGTAATTAATGTCAGTGGGTACTTAGGATATTTTTAACCATTGACTACTTCTTCTGCTAAGTCTTGTGAGATATCGCCACCTTCCAAGCCACTAAGATCGATGCCTTAGGCTTCAATGATCCAAAAGGTAGTAGCAAAAGAAATAGAGACTTTACTAAGGGAGCTACTTCTGCTTTGAATTCAGGTCAGATTAAAGCTTTTAGCCAAGGCCACTTTTTTTTTTTTTTTTTAGAATTAAAAAAAAAAAAGAAGTCATTTTAAAATTTGCTTTCAAGGAAAATTTCTGTAAATGTAAGTAATGAATTATTTGAAAGTTATTTCAATCTCTAAACCCCCAAATAAGACATGGGTTTTGTTATTGTTTTTGCATCATCACTGTCAGCTAATTAGTGATTTTTTTTCCTACTAGCTGCTTTGAAGAAAATTTCTTATGTGATTAACTTCCTCAGTTGTGTCAGACAGCTTCAGTTCTTTCTAGTGTAATTTGGCAAATACCTCCATCGCTGCTAGAGAAAGGAAACCTTCTCATACCACTGATTGATGGGCTTCCTGTGATTTGAGCAAATTCCAATATTGTGTTTCTGGAGCGGGTGGAGAGGAGTGCTTGTTCCCCCTCTCCCCCCGCCGTCCTCTTGCTCCCGGCCCTGCTCCACCTCCCCCACTCCCAGACGTACAGATGATGTATTGCAGTCCTGGAACTGTCAGATCCTGGAGGAGGTTAAGAAACCAGCATAAGGTGCCAAAAACATGATTTCATAAGGTTTGACTTGAGATTGAGTCAACTTTCTTGAGCGTATTAAAAATCATGTTTCATGAAATTTTATTTCACAAAGAAAGGGAGTGTAAAAGGCTTGGACTCTGTAGACCCCCAGTTATGGATCATGAAATCCAATAAGTGAATGTAAATCTAAAATGAAGATTTCAATAGAAGATGTTGAAGTTGATTTTTGTTTTTGTTTGTTTAAAAGAACAGAGAGCTATTTGAGAGACAGCTTCAACTCTTTCCCTGAGGGTTTGTTTATAAAACATGCCTTAGGAGATGCTAACTTTATTTTTTTAAAAATATAGTAGATGTAGTTTTATTTCAATGGCTGTGGTACAGTTGAAAGAAATGTTACTTTGAGGAAATTCATGGAGTAGAAAAAGAACAAAATTCTAGAGTTCAACTACTACTTTCCAATGTGAAATTTTATATCTGAAGACTTTTTTTCATGAGGCTAACTTTAAAATTAAAAAAACATTTAAATGGGCAGGCCTTTGGTCTAGCAGAGGAACCGCCCACACTGGTTTGCCAGTGTTCAATGCTTGTCTCCTCACCCTTGCTTCCTGCTCATGCAGACCCTGGGAAGCAGTGGTGATAGCTCAAGTAGTTGGGTTCCTGCCACCAGCGTGGGAGACCTGGATGGAGTTCCTAGCTCCTGGCTTCTGCACCTGACTAGCCCAAGCCCCAGCAGGCATTTGGGTAGTAAATCAGCAGATGGGTGCATGCTCTCTCTCCCCCTTCATCTGTCTCCTTCTGTGTCTTTTAAGTAAATAAATAAATAAATAAATAATTTTTTTAAATCCAAGGCTTGTAAATTTTTTTGAATGACTTATTTCTTTTATTTGAAAGTCTGAGTTACAGAGAGAGAGAGAGAGAGAGAGAGAGCTCTTCCATCCACTGGTTCATTTCCCAGATGGCCAAACAGCCAAGGCTGAGCCAGGCCAAAGTCAGGAGCCAGGAGCCTCATCTGGGTCTCAGGGTAGCAGGGGCCCAAACACTTAGGCTATCTTCTGCTGCTTTCCCCAGGCCATTAGCGGGGAGCTGAATCAGCAGTGGAGCAGCTGGGATACGAACCAGTGCCCACATGGGATGCTGGCATCACAAGTGGGAGCTTTACCCATTGCACCACAATAACAGCCCCGTAAAATGTTTTTAAAAACTTGGGGCTGGGGCCGGTACTGTGGCATAGCCGGTAAAGCCTCCACCTGCAGTGCTGGCACCCCATATAGGCACCAGTTCGAGTCTCAGCTGCTCCACTTCCAATCCAGTTCCCTGCTGATGGCCTCGGAAAGTGGTAGAAAGTCCTTGGGTGCCTACACCTGCAAGAGAGACCTGAAAGAAGCTTCTGGCTTCTGGCTCAGATAGGTTCATCTCCAGCTGTTGTAGCCATTTGGGGAGTGAACCAGCAAATGGAAGATTTCTCTCTCTCTCTCTCTTTCTTTCTCTGCCTTTGCCTCTGTCTCTCTGTAACTCTGTGTTTCAAATAAATAAATAAATCTTAAAAACAAAACAAAACAAAACAAAAACCTTGGGGCTGACATGTGGTGATGCAGGTTAAGCTGCAACCTGTGATGCTGACATATCCCATATGAGTGCTGGTTCAACTCCTGGCCGTTATACTTCTGATCCAGCTCTTTGCTAATGTGCCTTGGAAAGCAGCAGAAGATGGCCCAAGTACTTGGGCCCTTGCTCTCCATATGAGAGACACAGATGGAATTCAGGGCTTCTGGCTTTGGCTAGGTCCAGTGCCAGCTGTTGCAACCATTTGGAGAGGGAACCAGCAGATGGGAAATCTCTGTCTCTGTCTCAATCTTTGTCTCTTTCTCTCTGTCAGTCTGCCTTTCAAATAAAAAAGTAAATAAATAAATAAATTTTTTAAAAACTTGCAGGGAATGGTGTTGTGGCGTAGCGGTTAAAGCCAATGCCTGAGATCCTGGCTTCCCATCTGGGTTCTGGTTGGTGTCCTGGCTGTTCCACTTCCCATCCAGCTCTCTGCTGATGGTCTGGGAAAAGCCGTAGAAGAAGGTCCAAGCTTCAGCCTGGCCCAGTGCTGGCTGTTGTGACCATCTGGGGGAGTGAACCAGTGCATGGAAGATCTCTTTGTCTCTGTCTCTCTGTAACTCTAACTTTAAAAATAAGTAAATACATCTTTTAAAAGCTTATAGAAATTATCTAAAATGAATAATATGTAAATATTTTAGATACATGCTGTTTATTCCTAATTGAATAAAGAATAGTGAATGCTGAAATTGTCAGAACTTTAAGACTACATAGTATTTTCATTATTATTCCAGTGTGTATGTAGGTATTCCTAGCTATATCTAACTACTAATAAAAGATGATTATGATTAATACTTTCTTTGATAGACAGTAATAGTTATAGCTACAGAAGGCATTTCTTTAGTTGATTGTTTTAGCTTGTTGCACATATGAAGGTGTTGTAAGATGGTTTTATCCAAACTTAGATGGGTACCTTCTGAAATAAGTCTATGTCCACCGCCATCCTGCCGAGCGCTCACTGACGCCTACTTGGCAGAGAGCACGATGGGGTGTCAGGGAGAGTCATAGCATTGTATAGAAACTTCCTGTGGTTTACGAGTTACCGTGGCGTGCCCAAGGACCCCGTTATGAATTCCCTTTAATCTTCTGTGAATAGTAGAGCGGTAAACATGGAGGACGAGAATTAATTGAGTCAAGGTAAAAATGCCAGCTAAGCATGTAATTTTTTTTTTTTTTAAACTTTTATCAGTATTACAGAAAATTCTGTCAGGCAGAACGGGGCAAAGTGATGTGGAAAAAGTTTCCTTGTGGAACTGGGGACCTGTGCCTTGGGCCTGTGAGCCTGACAGATCCCACTGCGATGTCTTCACCCCCTCTGGTCCTCATGAAAGAAAAACTAAACCCAGCAATCCAGTAGTGGGGGAAGGAATGGAGGACAGGGTAAAGCAAAGGACAAAGGTCAATTTCAGGAAGCTGTTCTACCAGACACTGCTCAAAAAGTTAGGTGTCCAAAGACTTAGAATGAGCGGTGGATGGAACTAGCAGAATGAAAACAATTTTAAAAGGCTGATGGTAAATAAACTTCTAGGGGGTAAAGAAAAGAAAAAGTGAAGCAAAACTGTCTGTATTTCTCTTTTAAGTGTAACAGAGTCACCTCCCATCTTCCTGGTCAGAGTCCTACACAAGAAATCCAATTTTTGGATTCTTGGAGATTTTGCTCCCTTCTAACCTCCTATTAGGAATTGAGTCCTAAACAGACAACTGAGTTAAAAAAAGAGAAATACTTATCTGTTTACCAGACATGGAATAAAACTATAAAACCAACTCATTATCTTCTTTTCCTTCATGAAACTTCTTGTTTTGAGGATGCAGATAGCTTGGTCACAAGAAGAAACTGTAATGTGTGATTCCATAAGAAAAACGTATGGGTTCTTTCACTAATTAAGTCTTCTACCACCTACAGGGAGTCCAGTTGTTAACAAGTACTTCACAAAATAAGATTGTGTTTTCAAAGCAAAATAGGAGTTCAAAAAATATGTATTCTGATGTCCCGAATGTAGTATGGAATGACAAACAAGGCATTTCCAACCTGAAAGTGTATTTTACTAAATGGTGCACTTTCTCTAAGTCCAATTTATGGCACGTTTGAATTGCATTATACTAAACCAAAGTGTATCTATTTTAATAATTAAACAAAGCTGTAACAAAGTCACATATTCCTGACATTCCACATCTGAGTTTTAAAAGTTATAACATTTGGATATCAATCATAACATCATAAGTTTTTTCAATACGGGAAATTCTAAGGATGTTTGTATTTCATTTCAAAATATTTTGTGGTTGTTAAAGAAATGTACTTTTAATTGTACATTCATATTGGAGTTTTGTCACTATTTTTTTGTGTGTGTGTTCAAGCTTTGATAGGTGTTTATATGTTCATCCAAAAATACAGAGTTATATTTGAACACATGCATGACACTTGTGGTTGCTATTTAATGATGCCTCTTAAAACGACCATGTTTTAAGAAAGGAATATGTTCATTTAAGTTCACATGGGATCTAAGGCTCATTTTTTGGTTTAGTGTTTGGAAAATTCTTGATCATTTCGACTCTTCCACAGTGAAAAGTAAAGCATCCTGTCACAAGAGCAGGGAGGATGAGATGCAAGGTCAAAGGGCATTTCAGAAACAAACAGCTGGACCAGTTTACTTAAGCAGATAGAGCGATGGGGGGAACTGACCTCAGCTTGACTTATGGTGGGAGGAGCAAGAATGTCATTTTATTACTTTGCCCAGGAGGAAAATGTTTTTGTATCTGAATTCACCCCAAAGCCATTTAAACACATGGCTCTGCTGTATGTAGCATAATTCCAAAGAGAGAATACACATCAGAGTCTAGAATGATGATAAAATACACAAAACAGAATCAAATGTCAGATGGTTTTAAGATTGAAAGGTGATGCTGTTTTAAAAAGTAAGGTATTTTGCCACTTTCTCGGTTATTTTCAGATAAAAATGTCCATCATGACCCCAGGTAATAACATAAGGGCATTTCAAAGAGTTCATGAAAAAATGGAATTATAAGATAAGTTTATTTTGGTGCAACATTTTTAAATCCATGCATAGTTTTTTCATAATATTCATTTTCCTTTAGCTTTTTGAAGTATCCTTCTATGTTGCTCATGTAACTATAGGAATTATAATTTAGTAATATTCTAAGAGTGTACTATGCCCTATAAGTATTGATAATATTTCACTAAAGTGATATTTTTCTAAATAAAAGATTTCAAAAGTAAGAGGTTTCAGATAGACCTACTAATGTGGTCAAAGAATTTAAACAAAGAGATTAGGCTTTCTTAGTTCTTTTGTTTTTTTAAAGATTTATTTATTTTATTTGAAAAGCAGAGTTATACAGAGAGGGACACACACACACACACACACACACGGGGGGGGGGGAGACAGAGAGAGAGAGAGAGAGATCTTCCATCTGTTGGTTCACTCTCCAAATGGCCCCAAAATGGCCAGGAGCCAGGAGTTTCATCCAGGTCTCCCACGTGGGTGGCAGGGGCTTAAGTACTTGGCCTTCTTCTGATACTTTTTCAGGTACATTATCAGGGAGCTGGATCAGAAGTGGAGCAGCTGGGACATGAACTGGCCCCCATATAGGATGCTGGAGTTGCAGGTGGTGCCTTAACTTACTATGCCATAACACTGGCCCTTTTAAAAGTTTTTTTTTTTTAATGAAAGGATTCCTACCTTAATAGCTACATATTAAATGGGTATCTTATTTGTTTATTTATTTTCACTTTATTTGAAAGAGAGAGAGATTTTTCATCTACTGGTTCACTCCCCAAATGCCCACAACAGGAAGATCTGGGCCAAGCTGAAGCCAGGAGCCTGGCACTCCCTTCCATGTGTGCAGGGACTCAAATACTTGAGCTATCATCTGCTGCCTCCAAAGATGCACATTATCAGGAAACTGGATTAGAAGCAGAGTATCCAGGGCCCAAAAATGCACTCTGATGTGGGGTGACGCTGTCTCAAATGGTGACTTAACTGCTGTGGCACAAACCAGCCCCTCCTGTTGGTGTCTTACATCTGTGTTTTCATTAACAACAATACTGCCACCAAAAAGGAAGCAAACAATGTCCAGTGCCTATGGGCACTAAGCCAAGAGCCTGTGATAAGATCATTTCGCTCTTCCCATGTGGACCAGAGAAGCCCTAGAATAAATGGAGTTAGTGTTGTTCACCCTAAGTCTGAGGAGGAACACAGAGAAACCTCAGCATACTGAACAGAGTGGCCCAGATGCAGAGTGGACTCAAGATCCTAGAAGGGCTCACGTTCTAGGAAGAACCTCTGAAAAACAAGACTGGGGAAACCTATAGGGCAAGCTGACTGTGTTTAAGTATTTGAAAAGCTATCCCGAGGAAGTGAGGTGAGTCTTGTTTCAACTACCCTAAGAAGTTGTCCTGCGAAGAGATTTTTAGAAGACAGAGCCTTTTAGTAGTTTGGGCTGTCCGGAGGTGAAGAGGACTCAGGTGAGATGGTGAGTGCTGTATTAGAAACAGCGCAGAAGACAATACCCATCTGCTTGGGGCTAGAAGAGAAGGGAGAACAAACTAGGTGGCTGTTAATAGCACTTTCCAATCTTGAATGTCTGAATGTGGAGGAGACAAGCTTTGGGACGTCAATACATTGAGTGACTGACTCTTTTTGGAGTAGCCTTATCTTTGTCCATATACACTGGCAGTACAGCCCTCAAAATTTCCAATCTGCAGAGCGTTCACAGTCATGCTTATCCCTTGTCTTAACATTAGAGTTGTTGCCAGTGGTAACTGGCTCAAAGCCAGCTAATTTTTAGACATCTATTTAGTCTGGAATGTTCTAGATGAGTGGCACACAGTGGCCATACTCTGGTCCCAGGGTTAGAGAGCAGGGTGCTCACAACCATTTGCCAGCTGTGTGTCATTCAACAAATTATTAGCATCCCTTTGGTAAAATGTGACTTCAGATAAGTCACGTAATTTCTCTGAGCTTTGATTTCTCATCTGTTAAAAATGAATCTCCCTATTTTTAGGTAAGTAGTCTAAATCATATCTATAAAATAATATGCTTGTAAAAGAGTTTGCAAAAGAAAGTTAACAGAGTTCCCTTCCTCTGAGAGCTTGTAGATTAAGAACAGTGCCATAGATAAAGTGCTGTTTCTTGATCTCTTACCTATGTTAGTTACTATGAAAATTACTTTTGGTATATGCAGAATATTAATATTAAATAATTTTCTAATTGGTCATGCAGTGAAGCCAGCTAATGAAAAAGCAGATTTTTTTTTCATTTTAATTGGTTATTTCACATGGTGTTGTGCTACACCTGTGCTTATAATGAGAATGGAGAATTAATCTAACCTTCTGCTCACATGATTCCAATTTTCATGGTTTATACAAGATAATGATAACCTGATTTGCAACACAATTTGTTGTAGATCTCTGTTTTAAATATTTTTATTAGCAGTTCAGGGACTTCATACACAAGAACTGATGTAATATGTATTACCAGTAAGAGTTAGCACCAACAGAGTACCTTTTAGTTAGATTCCAGTTTCATTATTTATTTTAATTACTTCTCAAAGAAAGAACATAAGAATACAAGATATTGAGAATCTTATAAAGTTTGAACTATGCATTTTTATTTTTAAAAACCTGTCCCTATTTAATGGTTTGGTTTCAGGAACTATTTTCCTTCTTGAAGTGGGCAGACATACAAACTAGAATTCATACTGAACTGTGGATGCTTTAATTATTAATAATGCAGTATTAAACTTTCCATTGTATTTTTTATGTCCTTCACAGATTTGATTTAAAGTAATATACTATTATAGAATCTAATATGTCCTCCGCATTTTCTGTATTTGATATGTAATTCTTAATGTGACACAGCACAAATGGATCTTAAGAGTTGGGCTCTCATGAGTATGATTTTGGAGAGCGTATATTAACCACCTTTTTATGTTTCAGTGACTAGTCACTTTTGGAAGGACTACAAAAATAATTGTACCAAAAAAATCTTATTAAGCCACTTAAAGTGACTTAAGTGTCTTAATCAGATGTTTATAAATTTTCAGAGCTAGCTGGAGAAAGCAAGATTATAAATTCAATTACTGTATGGCTCTGACCTCGCCTTGACCTCAGCCTTTGCATAAAGAGCAAAAATAAATAAATAAATAAAAGCCACCCCAAGAAATCTCTGCAAGGAATGTGTTTCTGTGAAGTCCCCAGCAGTGTGAGTTAGTGGTGATAAACTCCAGACATTCTCTCATTTGATGTTGTGCTGCATCCAAGTTCATTATCTTAATAGTAGGCATTAAAATAGAATTAGGTTTGCGAGAGGTTGGGGAAGTTTTGGCAAAAACTGTAAAAAGAAGTCAGAGGGCCTAAGATTGAAAATGTGCTGATTAAGAGAGGCAACAGATGCCCACAGGAGCATCTCACTCTCTACACTAATTTCCCCCTCCTTGCAACTG